>NC_141198.1:1665573-2323073 GCF_054491065.1 Syngnathus leptorhynchus | reverse complement strand
GCACTCAACACCTGCTACTTCTGGGCAATTTAGTTAAGATGAAGTTCCGGAATATGATAGCACTGAAGGACAGTGTGTTCCTGGTAGCTTAATGTTTCAGTCTTAATGTTTCTGTCATTTCAAATCTTTGGCAGTTAATTTGTGTGGTTTTTCATTAACATATTTGACTATTTGCAATGAAATGTTTGATGGTTCTGTGATCACGCCCCATCTTAGAAATTTCGAAAGTGATGCAACCCCTTGCAAGACTTTTTACAATTTTTGAGTTTTATGCCTGAAGAAAACAAAAGGGCCTAATAATTATATACATTAAATACACTGATGGAAGGTGTTGAGCTTCTTTGGCCCAACCATCCTTCATTGTATAAAGAAATACACATCATTTTGTATGCTTGTATCAAGTAAGCATTCAAACTTGTGAGATAAATGCCTGCCATGGGTAGGCAACTCCGGTCTTCGTGGGCCGGTCGGTGTCTTGCATGTTTCCTACAGCGCTTTGTTGCAACACACCTGATTCAAATGGTCAGATAATTAGGAAAGTCTGCAGAAGATGGATAACAATCCTGATCATTTGAATAGTCAAATGGTCAGATAATTAGCAAGGTCTACAAAAGCTGGAGAACAATCCTGATCATTTGAATCAGGTGCGTTTCAACAGGGAGACATAGAAAATATGCAGAACACCGGCCCTCGAGAAACGGAATTTCCTACCCATGCTGTATATAGTAATAATAATAATAATAATAATAATACATTTTATTTGTAAGGCGTCTTTCAAGGCACTCAAGGACGCCGTTCAAAGATAAAATAACATACACAATCAAATATAAAAACAGTATAAAAATAAGGAAACATCTGCAGCACATAATGGGGGGGATTCAAGTATATGCTTGCTTAAAAAAGTGGGTTTTTAGGTGGTATGCAAACTGTAGAATGGAGTCGATGTTTCGAATGTCAGGGGGGAGAGAGTTCCAGAGACGAGGGGCAGAGCAGGTGAAGGCTCTAGCTCCCATAGTGGACAGACGGAATGGGGGGACGGTGAGGGTAATATAAGATGCAGACCTAAGAGACCGGGTGGGAATGTTAATGTGGAGGAGGTCAGTCAGGTATGACGGGGCGAGGTTATGGATGGCCTTAAATGTGTAGAGGAAGATTTTATAGTTAATGCGGTGTTTTATAGGAAGCCAGTGAAGTTGGAGCAGAACAGGAGTGATGATGGACAGGCGTTCTGGCGATGATGCGGGCAGCAGCATTTTGAACCAATTGCAGTTTATGGAGGAGTTTGTGAGGGAGGCCAAAAAGGATGGAGTTGCAATAATCCAGACGGGAGTGCACCAGGATAGCAGTGCTGTTCGGAGTGAGTGATGGACGGAGGCGGTTGATGTGGAAGTAGGACGAACGGATGACGTTATTGATGTGGGTGCAAAATGATAGGGTGCTGTCATGTACAACCTATTTGACTGCATTCTATGTCATCCATTGTTAATTTTAACAATCCATTTCCACTATTACTGTCAAGCAAATATGCAAATTGCAAATGACCCAGTAATGTTGTTTTGAGTGTCAGCGTAGGCGTGCGTGTGCGCGCATGCATGTTTTGTCTGCTCCGAACTAGTTGGCAGTCAGCAAAGTGCTTGGCCTGATTGGACGTGTTACGACTTTGCGCCACTGAAGTTTTAAAAATAAGCCTTACAGACGGCTTTGCCATGTCAGTCAGCTTGCCACGGGTATTGGCAAAAAAGTTCCAAAAAGTTTCATTTGAAACTTTGCGAGAGATGCTTTTCAACAAGAAGCGGGTGACAGCAAGTGAGCGCTTTGCTTCCTCTTGCACAGTGCACACATGTATGTAGTAGATGGAGGTGTGTGCCAGGCACTAAAGGACGTTTCACACGTAGGTAGACAGGTGATTATACATGTATGTATATGTATAATCGCCTCACAGCACTAATCTTGACGCTTCATTTTCAATATCACTATAAGGAGGCCCAGCCAACATAAACGCGGGTGCCCTCGGCACCACCTGGGTATGGGCTAAAAGTCGGCGGAAACCGGAGTACCCATAGGAAATCCACGCAAGGACGGGAAAACTTGCAAACTCCACACAGGAAGCCAGAGCCCAAATCAAAGCCGAACTTCTGCACTGTACATGCTATCCAGTGCTCTACTGTGGCATCACCCTTTTTGTCCATTCTTAACATTTAGAATTAATACAAAAAAAAAGAAGTTATTTTTGCAACTTTTTCTGACTTTTAGATTTTTGTCTATTTTTTTTCTCTACTTGGTCAAGATGGGAATAATGTAATTTATGTAAATGATTGACCTGTTTGTACTTTAGTTTGTGTATATAAAACAGCAACCACCCAAGGCACTTAAGACGCAGAAGATATTTAAACAGTAAATATACATGGAAATATTCATTATCCATATTCTTCTAAAATATATTGTTTTACATATTCTGATTACTTATGAAAGCAAAATATGCGGGTTACGTGTTCATTACTGTGGAAATACGAATTCAACTAGTTAATTTGTGTTCCCGTTCTACATTCAAACTTTAAACTAAATTTTAAAAAACGGCCAAAAAAATAAATCACGCTAATTTCCACTTTTAATTAACATGCATACCCATTTAGCGTTGTTTCGAAAAACATCCAACACTACAAAAAAATATTGGGTTAAATTGAATTCTGAATGCGTGTATCGAACGATGTGCACGCATCAGCGAGGTTGACGAAAACAAAACTGGAAGACCCATGTCTAAGTGCTGACCGGGTAAACGTAACGAACCTTAAACTTGGCTTTACAATGCATTGTAATAGCAGATCGTTTCACGTAAGACCTTAAATTACCCGTTGTTACAGGTGAACGCTCTGACTAATGAGTCTACAATTAGCCAAGGCGCTAGCTTTAACGCAGCTCATATCCGAGGATAGCAAGTTAGCTGATTAGCAAACGGGACGGAATGTGTCTTAGAATTTGGCCGTTTTTAGTGTGTGAGTCACCTAACGCCAATGCCTTGTTCATCCACACAAAATGTTTCACACGTTATCTCATATGGAAGAATTACATTTCTTTGATCAACTCTTTTTACTGCTAATCGACGCTGGCCCAATTTGCCGGGTGCTTTACTTCCTAATATCAGATTAACTGTGGAGTGACCTCTATAATAAAAACGTACCATATCACCAACATGTTTTCATGGTAGACTAGAGTCAAATATTTGCTTAACTCATAATATCCAAAGCACAAAAGACAATTTAGGTGACTTAACTACAACCGAGTCGGATGATTTACCTTGTTCAGCCTCCTGCTCGCCGCCATCTTGAAACTTTTGCATTATTTCCCAGAAATCCCAGGGCAGAGAATAGTGTTGGCTCGTGAGTGAACGATTCGTTCTAAAAGAACGAATCTTTTCAGTGAAAGAGAGTGATCAAATCACTTTAGGAAGTGAAAGTGATTCGTTCTTTTTTCCGTTCATATAACTTCAACCAGTAGGTGTCGATAATGCCCATTGAAGCTGGTGCCACCTCACCGTAAAACAAAACGAAGACGAAAATGACGTAACTTCCCGTTCACGAACGAGTCGTGAATTGCATTTTCCGTTCACCAAGGAACGAATCTGTGAGTGAACGAATCACTCACTGAGTGAATCACTCACTGAGTGAATCATTCACTGAGTGAATCACTCACTGAGTGAATCACTCGCACTGAGTTCACCGCGAGAACGGATCAGTGAGGGAACGAATCCTGGCTTTCCCATTCGCGAACGAGTCAATGAGTGAACTGTGCATCAACGGATCAGTCAGTGAATATGTTGCGTCTCCTGGCCCGAACTATGTAAGCCAGAATGTAGATTTACGATTTACTTATAGTAAGTTTTAAATAACGTATATAAAATACTGTATGCATATATATATATATATATATATATATATATATATATATATATATATATATATATATATATATATATATATTCATCCATCCATTTTCTGAACCGCTTAGTCCCCACGGGGGTCGCGGGCGTGCTGGAGCCTATCCCAGCCGTCATCGGGCAGTAGGCGGGGGACACCCTGAACTGGTTGCCAACCAATCGCAGGGTACACAGAAACAAACAACCATCCGCACTCACACCTAGGGACAATTTGGAGTGCTCAATCGGCCTACCGAGCATGTTTTTGGGATGTGGGAGGAAACCGGAGTGCCCGGAGAAAACACGCGGACAAATAACCCTGGTCCCCCTCGCGCTGTCGGCTCAGATGTCCTTGGGCCTCATGCAGAGACATATGTCGGCAAAATATACCACACGTTTTTGAGATGTGGGAGGAAACCGGAGTGCCCGAAGAAAACCCACGCATACACGGGGAGAACATGCAAACTCCACACAGGGAGGGCCAGAGATGGAATCGAATCCGCACCCTTCTAACTGTGAGGCGGACGTGCTACCCACTGCACGTATATATATATATATATATATATATATATATATATATATATATATATATATATATATATATATATATATATATATATATATATATATATATATATATATATATATATATATACATATATACATATACATGTATACATATATACATATATATATGTGTATATATATATATATATATATATATATATATATATATATATACCAGACACACCTTTTCTTAAAACATTTCAAGGTGTGCGTAGCCTACGTCTTTTAGGCACACACTGGTCAAAGTGATTGGAATAGCACAATGGAATGGAAGAGCAGACAAACAATATTTCCTCATGCATAGAACTAAAAAAGAAAAAAAAAATCCAACTATAAGCTGCGTAAAAATCTCGTCATACTGCGGAAAAAAGTGCACTTTTTTTTAAGTATATATATATATATATATATATATATATATACTTCTAACTGTGTATATACACACAGTTATATGTGTATATATATATATATATCATATCATATATATATGATACTTATATATAAGTATATATATATATACTTCAAAAAAAGTGCACTTTTTTCCGGAGTATGACGAGATTTTTACGCAGCTTATAGTTGGATTTTTATTTTCTTTTTTAGTTCTATGCATGAGGAAATATTGTTATATATAGGGAGGGATATATATATATATATATTAAATGTTGTTATCCAATATATCGACTGCAGTTTCAAATTAGATTGCTGGTTTGAGATGTACTTTTATTATTATTATTATTATTATTATTATTATTATTATTATTATTATTATTATTATTATTATTTTAATAAACATTTGTTATAACTTTTCTGGTGTTTTATTCCTTGTTTTTATATTCGCCAATCAAAACATAAAAATCAGACATTTGGTTAACTGCTTCATATGACAATATGTTGAACGATTCATTTGAACGAATCTTTTGAGTGAATGATTCTAAAGCTTCACTTCACCTAAAAGAACTGGAATGTACATCACTAGCAAAGAATGTTTGTTTGTTTGTTTGTTTGTTTGTTTGTTTGTTTGTTTGTTTGTTTTTTGGGGGGGGGGTGATTTTGACGTTAAAACCTCTCTGAGAGAGAATAGTCTTATTAAACATACAAATCAAAAAGTAAAAACAATGTTGCATCAGTATTTGGATGAAAAAAGAGGTTATCTCACATCGAAACATTATATAAAAACAATATTTTGACGGATTTTTAGAAGTGTGATGTCATTAAATTACTCATAAAATCATTATCTGTGGAATGTAATGTATTTATTTACATTGTGTCTGTCCACAAAATGTATACAGTGCATTGTTTGTACAACTGTCGTAACAAATGCTACTTTCCATTGAAACATGATATAAGCCATTTTTTTACAGAATTTTAGAAGTGTAACATCATTAAATTACTCATACAATCATTATAATTGTGTAATGTAATGTATTGATTTACATTGTGTAATTGCATTGTTTTTCCAAGTAGTAGTGATAAAATGTTAGTTTCCTTTTCTGTTGAAGGCCTTCCTTTCGTCATCAAAAAAATACATAGTAATCAAAAAAATCAAAATCTGCTTTATATTCAACACACAAAGAGATCAAAATTGGGTTTCCCACTATTCCATGGCAACAAGACATTTTACATATATATATATATATATATATATATATATATATATATATATATATAGGCGGCTCGGCGGCGCACTGGGTAGCACGTCCGCCTCACAGTTAGGAGGGTGCGGGTTCGATTCCACCTCCGACCTTCCCTGTGTGGAGTTTGCATGTTCTCCCCGAGCCCGCGTGGGTTTTCTCCGGGCACTCCGGTTTCCTCCCACATCCCAAAAACATGCTCGGTAGGCCGATTGAGCACTCTAAATTGCCCCTAGGTGTGAGTGCGAGTGTGGATGGTTGTTCGTCTCTGTGTGCCCTGCGATTGGCTGGCAACCGGTTCAGGGTGTCCCCCGCCTGCTGCCCGATGACGGCTGGGATAGGCTCCAGCACGCCCGCGACCCCCGTGGGGACTAAGCGGTTCAGAAGATGGATGGATGGATGTAATAATCAATAAATCAATCAATTGGATCAATAAATAAGAGCAACATGGTTGAAATGGAGCAAGTTTGCATACAGCAGACAGTCAGAATATAGCGCGAAAGTACAGGAGGAGTAGTGCAAGGCAGCCAACGTGGCCCAAAACGCCAGGACGTTATGCAGCTGAGGGTGGAGGGGGGAGAGAGTTCAAGATCCTGACAGCCTAGAGTATGAAGCTGTTGGTGAGTCTGGTGGTGCGGGAGCGCAGGCTTCTGTACCTCTTCCCAGAGGGCAGAAGATCAGACAAAGAGTGAGTGGGGTGACTCACATCACACACAATCGTGGTCGACTTGCGGGTGAGACGGGAGGTGTAAATGTCCTTCAGGGAGGGGAGTGAAGCACCAAAAATCCTATCGGCTGTGTTCACTATGCGCTGCAGGGCCTTCATGTCGTATTCAGTGCAGCTACACCCCACACCGCGATACAACTGGAGAGGACGCTCTCAATGGTGCCACGGTAGAATGTCGTCATGATGGCTGGTGGAGCACTTGCTCGCCTGAGTTTCCGCAGGAAGTACAGTCGGCGCTGAGCTTTCTTCGCCAGTGATGCAGTGTTGGTGGTCCAGGAGAGGTCCTCACTGATGTGCACGTCCAGGAATCTGGTGCTGCTCACTCTCTCCACCACAGCACCGTCAATGGTCAGCGGCAGGTGTTGGGTGTGACCCTTCCGGAAGTCAACAACAAACTCCTTGGTCTTGCTGACGTTCAGCAGGAGGTTGTTGTCCCTGCACCACATGGCCAGAAGGTCGACCTCCGACCTGTATTGAGTCTCGTCGCCCCCGGAGATGAGACCCACCAGAGTTGTGTCGTCAGCAAACTTCAGCATGCGGTTGCCGCTGTAGGTTGCAGTGCAGTCATGCGTCAGCAGGGTGAAGAGCAGCAGACTGAGCACGCAGCCTTGGGGGGCCCCGTGCTCAGCGTGATGCTACCGGCGATATTGTCACCAACACGAACCACCTGAGGCCCCTGACAGAGGAAGTCCAGAATCCAGTTGCAGAGGAAGGTACTGAGACCCAGTTTGTCGAGCTTGCAGATGTGATGCTGTGGTTCAATAGTGTTGAATGCAGAACTGAAGTCCACAAATAGCAATCTCACATACGAGTCTCTTGTTTCCAGGTAGGTGAGGGATGAATGGAGGGCAGAGCAGATAGCATCCTCAGAGGACCGTTTGGCTCGGTACGCAAACTGGAAGGGGTCAAGGGTGGGGGGGACAACGGACCTGATGTGCGTCATGACAAGCCGATCAAAGCACTTCATGACGATGGAAGTCAGCACCACGGGGTGGTAGTCATTGAGGCAGCATGGAGCAGGTTTCTTCGGCACAGGTATGATGGTGGCAGCCTTGAGACACAATGGGACGATGGCCTGCTGCAGGGAAATGTTAAAGATGTCCGTGAAGACAAGTCAAGTCAAGTCAAGTCAAGTTTATTTGTATAGCCCTAAATCACAAGCAGTCTCAAAGGGCTTCACATAGACAATCAATTGACAATTATTCTCAAAGCATCCCCTGATCTTGGGCTCCCAAAAGGGCAAGGAAAAACTCAAAAACCCCTACCAGGGGAAAAATGAGAAACCTTGAGAAGGGACCACAGATGGAAGGATCCCCCTTTCAGGATCACCAGGCTGCAATGGATGCAAAGAGGGCACATAAAATACATCATATGGAAATCAAAAAGTGGATGTCCAGGCCAAAGCGAAGAGCTGTCGGAGGTGCCTTCGATTGTCCTGGCAGTGTGGAGGGTATTCCGCTGCAGATCCCTCATGCTGAATTGGTCCACGAGAATCTAGATAGCCGTCGTCAGCTTGGGTGTCACCTAACCACCTCCCCAGCCGGGGAGGGGTGGGGGGAGTGGGGTCGGGGAGAGGGAGCAAAAACAAACTCCAGCCGAATCGGCTACTACAGGTTAATTAAAGGCCACATCATAAAAATACGTCTTTAAACGTGTCTTAAATATTTCTACTGAGGTAGCAGTTCTAATATCCATTGGCAGGGCATTCCAGAGCTCTGGAGCCCGAATAGAAAATGCTCTAGCCCCTGCAGACATTTTCTTGGCCCTCGGTGTCACTAAAAGACTAGCGTTTTGCGAACGAAGGTTACGAGACGGAACATAAGGAACAACTAAGTCGACGAGATATGAAGGCGCTAAGCCATGCAATGATTTATAGGTTAATAGAAGAACCTTGAAGTCACATCTTAAATGGACCGGGAGCCAGTGTAAATTGGCTAATATTGGGGTAATGTGATCAAATTTTCTTGTCCGTGAGAGCAGCCTTGCAGCAGCATTTTGTACTAACTGTAGACTTTTGATGCTGGACTTGGGAAGACCAGAGAATAATGCATTACAGTAGTCCAGGCGCGACGTGATAAATGCATGTATAATAATTTCGGCATCACCGGTCGAGAGGATTGGGCGAATCTTAGCAATATTACGAAGGTGAAAAAATGCTATTCTGGTTATATTCTTAATGTGCTTTTGAAAGGAGAGCGTTTGGTCAAATATTACCCCGAGATTAGTTACAGTATCACTCTGAGTGATAGTACGGTTATCTAGAGTTATAGCGGTTTCCTTGAATAGATGTTGATAACGAGCTGGACCAATTATCAACATTTCAGTTTTATCTGGGTTCAGACGAAGGAAGTTGAGAGACATCCATTGCTTGATCTCCGCAAGGCATGCCTCAAGATTACAACAGTCCCACGGATCTGTCATTGATAATGGCATATATAATTGGGTGTCATCCGCGTAACATTGAAAGCTAATATTATATTTACGTATTATGTTCCCAAGCGGAGTCATATAAATATTAAACAGAATTGGTCCTAGTACCGATCCCTGAGGGACACCACACGTAACTTTATAGAGCTCAGAGGACGCATTGCCATGGACCACACGGTGCGTCCTGTCCGATAGATACGAATGAAACCAGCCTAGTGCTGACCCCGAAATACCGACACTACCTTTAAGACGCTCTAGTAAAATATTGAAGTCAACAGTGTCGAAGGCAGCACTAAGATCGAGTAGTAACAATACCGATGAAGTATTTGAATCCATAGCTAAGAGGAGATCATTAGTCACTTTAGCAAGTGCTGTCTCAGTGGAATGATTAGCTCTAAGACACCCATAAGCTCCTCAGCGCGGTCATTCAGCGCTCGCTCGACCCGGGATGTTGTCTGCGCCCGCCACCTTACGGGTGTCGATAGCAGCAAGCGTCCTCTCACGCTATCGGCAGAGAGGCACAGGGGCTGCTCGTGTGGAGGGGGAGGGGTCTTCAGTGGGCAAGTGCTGTTCTGAGCGTCAAAGCGAGCAAAGAAGCGGTTCAGATCGTTGAGCAGAGGGACGTCGCCCTCACAGCTCTGTGGCGACATGGACAACAAAGCCAGTGATCGACCTGAAAGGCCAACCGCCATTATCTCAAGAGAGTTAAGGAGATTCCAGATTGACATTGCAGCACTCTCCGAAACTCGACTGGCTGATGACAGGCAGCTGAATGAGGAGAAAGGCGGATGCACTTTCTCCTGGAAGGGAAAGCCTGCAAATGAGCCACATTTCCATAGTGTGGGCTTCAGTGCCAGAGTGGGAAAAAAACATCATCTATGGAGAGGCACACTGGGAAGAGAAGGGTTGGAAACATCAACTCAAATGACACACTACTGCTGACAAAGTGCTCAGAACACAACCTGGTCATCACCAACCCACTTTTCCGCCAAAATAATACATTCAAAACATCATGGATTCATCCTCGCAATAAACTCTGGCACCTCTGACATAGTTGTCACTGTCCGCACCAAAGACCGTTGTGATGTGCTTAACACCAAAGCAATGACCAGTGCAGACGATTGTTGGACTGACCACCGCCTCATTCGCTCCATCATGTCTATCCGCTTAATGCAGACAAGAAGGATGCAGAAAAGACAGAGCCGGCCAAAGCTTAACTTTGAGCGGCTGGGTGTTACCACCTACTAACAACTGTTCCAGGCAGCTCAGTGCGCACCTGCCAAGGCAGTATCCAAATGATGCTGAAGAACACTGGGACAGTCTTTCCTCTACCATCATGGACTCCAGCAAAAGCATCCTTGGTCAGAAAAAGCGGAAACATCAGGACTTGTACGATGAAAATGACATTGAAATCCAACAGCTCATAGACATCAAGCAGCAAACCTTTATCACCTGGCAAAATAACATCAATTGCAAGGCTAAAAGAACAGTCGATGCCAAGGCAAAGGTGGCTATCCAATCAACGGTTAGGAAGCTGAAGAACCTATGGTGGTATTTCATTGTTCAGGCTGATACGTCACAGAAACAATATATGTAAAAGACACCCAATCGCTCTGACAGTGCAGAAATCAAGACAAAGCTAATTGCATAAAAATTGGGGTCCTGGATGACCACAGGGACTGATTTAGTGGGACGAGGCCCTGTCCTTACTCACTGCTAGGATATATAACACATACAGACCCTCAAAGTTTTTGTGCACTCATCATGAACGTCAGACAATATAGAAAGAATGGGGGGAAACTTGCCCCACCACATTTATCCATGGCTCCATGAATTAAGTGGGCCAATTGCTGTATTGTGTCCGCACGTTTTGGGTTTTATGCGGAGCTGCCCTATTCACAGTTCTCCCTGTAAAGCAAGGGTGTCAAGATCATTTTTGTTGCGGGCCACATTGAAGTTATGGTTTCCTTCGTGGGGCCAATAATGACTTAAATAGAGATGAATGGGTGGATATTATCACATACATGCAAACTTAATGCAGAAAACTTAAACAATTTTCCAATTTATATTGAAATTAAGATTATAACAAAAATGTTCCAACATCTCACTTTTTTTAAAAGGAAAGACAATTTAGAGTTTTGGTATTTTAACACGAAACATTGAATTGACACACGATTTTGCTACATAAAATGATGTGGCGGACCGGATCTGGCCCCCGGGCCTTGAGTTTGACAGTTCTGCTGTAAAGTGACCCCCTCTATGTTCTACCAGCATTGCAACAGTATTGCTGGTCAATGGGACCAGGCTGACAAATCTTGTGGTTCAAACTGAAGCCCTTTGAATTGTTTGGACCATGCAGCTGTCTGACAATGATGAGACGAGGGGCACTGGCGTCATCCATGGTAACGCTCTTCAGTCTATTGATCAGATAGATGGTCAAGACGTGGAATCACCACGGGATTTGGTCAATTCACTGACTTTGCGCAGGTTACAGGCACTACATTTTCCTGTGCGTTGATTGAAGATGACTGAGAACTCCACTTCATCCCCAGTCTGGAGCTCCAGGTTACTCTGGAGTTCTTTGACAAGAAAGAAAAACGTCTTACGTTTTCTGAATTCGTGATGAAACCAAACTGGTCTTTGAGACATTCCACCAAGGCTCTATGCGAAGCCATCTTCTGTCCAGTCTGAAATATTGTGAAAATCTGGAATTTTACCTGGAATTCTTTTTAAAAAGTTCTCCTTTTAGCTGTCAGTTTACCTTGTTAGCAACCCTCATGATCCTAAATAAATAGATGGAATTTTACCTGGAATCTTTAAAAGGTTCTCCTGTTGGTGGTGTTGGTGAGAGCGCTGGAGTGGGCAACGGCAGTCAACCAAATCCTGGACAATTTTGAAATTTCCCCCAGACATTGTTTTAGGTCTCATAAGTAGGACATGTCCGGGGAAAAAAGAAGATGTCTGGTCACCCTAGTGTAGTGTGGCAAATCTGAAGACCTCTTTGGCCCTTGTGATTAGCTAGGTAGCTTGAGGTATGCCGTTATATTGCTGTAGGTTTTCTTTTGCTTTTATTGGCACTCTTTGCACATATACAGAAATTAATCTCAGTTAAGACTTCAAGGTCACACATTATCACACAGGCTACGCAGAGTCGTCACCTTGCAGCAGGGTGGCCCAGAGTAGTATAAGAATAGAAACCTTAGAGGTGGGGGTTAGACTTTCTTCTGCAATCTTGCAGAGAAGGCTCCACAACGGATCAGTCAGTGAATATGTTGCGTCTCCTGGCCCGAACTATGTAAGCCAGAATGTAGATTTACGATTTACTTATAGTAAGTTTTAAATAACGTATATAAAATACTGTATGCATATATATATATATATATATATATATATATATATATATATATATATATATATATATATATATATATGGTGGCTCGGTGGCCCACTGGGTAGCACGTCCGCCTCACAGTTAGGAGGATGCAGGTTCGAGTTTACCTCCGGCGCTCCCTGTGTGGAGTTTGCATGTTCTCCCCGTGTATGCGTGGGTTTTCTTCGGACACTCCGGTTTCCTCCCACATCTCAAAAACATGTGTGGTATATTTTGCCGACATATGTCTCTGCATGAGGCCCAAGGACATCTGAGCCGACAGCGCGAGGGGGACCAGGGTTATTTGCGTTGAGCAATTGTGCTTGGTTTCAATAAGGTATGAATGACAAGATGAATGGGCTGACAGGTGTTTTGGGCCACAAAAACAACCAAGTTGAGGGCCTTGTAAGGGCAGACAGCCAGCATGCACGGGGGTCTCAAAGAGTAGTTACTATTCAAAGTGATGAGATCATAAGTCTCGCCAGGTATAAGAAAGGCGTTGCCTGTCTGTGGGGCGTGAGAGAACATCTTCTGACATCGGCTGAATAAAATCTTTTTCCAACCAGCCGTGTGTCCCCGAAGCATTTCCTTTTTTAAAGCCAGCATTTTTCACCAAGTGTTTTGAGAAGACCAGTGAAGCCACGAAGACAATTCCCCACATTTTTGGCGTCACGAACCAGGATCCGTGTTCTACAACCAAGTTCTCGAGCCGCCCGGGTGCAAGACGTCAGCGCCTAGCCAGGAGGCTGGGATTAAGGTGAGAATCATACAAACACACAATCGCGCTGCAGGCCCGGGTGAGAGCAAATAGGGACAGTAAAAACGTATCTGACATTGGAAACCCAGGTCAACCGTAGTCAAATGCCTGATTTGACATGCATAGGCTTGACAGATAAAGTTGATTTTGTTGGGCTGTGGCTGGCTAAGAAGGAAATGGCCTCCCTAAATGGCCTCCCTTGATCATTATCATGGGAGACATGAATAAGTAAATACAAATACAAAATAAAAAGAGAAAATATGAAAAAACAAATAAAAAAGGGACAGTAACATAAAACCTAATGGGCAATGTGCACTATTGAGTGAGTGACATGTCAGGTGCGAATGATAAAGAGTAAAAACAAATAAAGGCCCGTGAGTGAGGGCACGTGAAACAGGACAGGATGTCCGGTACATCGCTAGTTGGCTGTCACAAGAGAAGAATAATAGAAAAGTCCCATAAAACGTGGACTTTATTCGAGAGACAGATCCGGATGAGGATGTAAATTTCAGCTGTGCGAATGCCGCGGAAACACAGATACAATTGATCACCGCTTGCAACAAGGGCAACTACTATACCTAGCCCCCTGAGGCGAAAATTCCTGGGACAAGCGGGGACATTAAAATTTGAATCTCGATAGCCAGCCTCGGGTGCGATTTATAGAATGTTCAGTGGGAGTATTTGGCTCTGTAAAGGTTGCACGTAAAAGGGAAAGCTTGGTGCAAAATCCACGTTTGGCAAATAGGAAAGCACGGCTTTGGCTATACGTAGCTGTGTGAATGATTGAGTAAGGGAGGATTACGTCAAGGAGAGAAAATCGGCCAGGTCTGGGACCGCAGAGTGCTGTAGGAAAGAAAGCGCGAAACCACGTTATTGGGCATTGATCGAATTAGGAGTGTTTGTGAGTCTCAAAAGTTTTTTCGGGGAAAAAGCAGCAGGGCTGAACAACCGAGAATGACTGGTGCGTTGTGGTCGTAGCCAATTCGACATGGTCCGATTCCGATTGTCGAGACGCATCGGGACAGCTGACACGACTGTCAAAGTTTGATAAATTTGAGCTTGTTGCAGACCGCTATTGAACGAAGATGCGTGCGCAGCTATTGTGTGATGGAAAACGTGGAAAATGAGGCCTCAAGGGGGTTTAATATTGGTATACCAGGGGAAAAGGAATAATTTGTGTGCACACTTAAGTTACAATCTGCAGAATAAAGGGAGAAAATTCAGCGCTATGGGGAACGAAACTAAGTTAAGTGAGGCGTGCAAGAGGCGTATTTGTCATTATAGCGATGTATTGACAGTAGCCAAAAGGACCAACTGCATAGAGGTGGTTGGCAAGAAGCAATATGTGAGATGGATTCGAATCCGTTTGTCTGTCTTCTGTGTTAGTGCGTATTTCCTGTGCAGCCTGTCAGTTTGATGTACGTTTGAGCTTGTCTGTGTGCGCGAGAATACGTGGGATCCCATATGTGTGTGTGTATGCGTGCACGTTTATTTGTGTGAGTGTAGGCGTGTACGTGTGCACGTGTACGTGTGTAAGTGTATGTGTGAATGTGTACGCGTGTACGTAGGCACGTGTACGTGTGCCCGTGTATGTGTGGATGTGTATGTGTGAATCTGTATGTGTGTGTATGTGTGTGTGGGGTACGGCCGCGCTCATGAGTGAATGAGAGTGCGTAAGTGCACGCGTGTGCGTGTTCGCGTGAGTAAGTCCCCCCCCCCCCCCCCGTTCGAGTGACGTCAGGACTGCGCGCGGAGTCAGTGTGCCCAGTTTGGAGGCTTACGCTGCTGATAGCAAGGAAGACGAGGATAGGAGGATGAAGGGTGAAACGCTAGAGGGGCAAAAGAATGCATGAATTATATTGGGTGTACATCAATGTAACTGCAACTCAGGAGAACTAATGTCTAACAGTTGTCTAACAGGTGGAAAAGAATCATGCTTGTGCTTATCATTATGAGAGTGGCTGGGACACGAATAACCTGTGACAGAGAGAATGTGGTCCACTCGTAAATAATGAAGGCCCCTACTGGGGACAACTGGTGCCCCCTTAAACCCTCCGAGGAAAATAAGGAATTGAATACGGAGGAAAGCCCATATAGTTGATCTAAATTGATGAAAGTATGGCAAAAATGAAAAACAAATTGTTGATACTGCTCTGTTTTTACTTCAAATTTTCTGTTTACATAAAAAACCTGAGACAGCGGATACATCCGTTTCCTCCAGAAGGACAAAGAAACACAGACTGAACTTCCAGGTCGCCTGGGGAAGAGCTTCGTGGAGCGCCGCACACAAATTCATAAGGCCAGTGAGATTTTGTCCACAAACTCTTGCATTTCACTCTCACCCGGAAACGAGGGCGTGCTTAGCAGACTGACAACAGACTGATCATCATAAATTTGGGAATAGTTGTTTTTCAAATAGGTACTATCTCAAATTGAAGTCGAGCACTGGTACAGGAATAGCGCATGCTGAACATACAGAGGCAAATATTTATTGAAGAAAACACCTACAATTCGGATTTAAAGGGCGCATCTGAGGTTGGCAAAATCTTAGGTCAATTGTTAATTGGAATTATAATAAAAATAAAAAAAAAGGGAGAAAGAAGCTCTGCTAGTTCAATGGTGACCACCCCCATTGAGGTGGTACTAAAAAACAACCCGCTTATAAAGGAGGTTCAAGAAATATCAAAGAAATGGAACTAGAGATGGCCTGATATTGAGAGGCCTTGGTCAGTGAAAGGGACTTTTAACAGGGACGTAATCGAGACTATACGTGTTCTTGTATCGGCATACAAGGCAGGACATAAAAAAGGAAAACGAGGAGAAAAAAGGCAGCAAAAGAGAGAATGGGAATTGGGATTGTTGAAAATATTTGACGAAGAGGGACTCAAATTGGACCCAGAGTTCAAACAGAAAAAAGCAAAAATTACGGCTGAAGTACTAAAAAATGTGGAAGAGGCGAGGAAATTGATGGAAAAAGCAAACACGCCTTTTTCACGTGTCTCCTGTTAAGAATCCCCCACCGTATGATGTGAGTGAAAGCAGTGGTAATCTCTATCCACAACTACCAATAATCAACCAGGAAGGAAATTATCAGCTGGTTACGGAGGATAAAGACATTGTTGAGACTGGAAGAGCAAAGACCACATCATCATGCATCCTAGCCTTTCCCGCCAGAGAAATAAAACACGATTCGCTAAGCAAGGCACCCGTGAATATACCAGGAAGGAGCTGCAGTATGACAACCAGAGTGACACCGAAGGAGCAGCGGGGGGGCTACGACCCCACAATCAAAGGCATTTTGAGAAAAGCGGAGGAGAAAGGACGCTCTCCGGGTAAAATGATTAGAACTAAAACATACTTTAGTAGCACAAACTTCTGATATGTCAGCCATCCTTGAGAAGTTGCCCACCATTCAAGATGGAGCACACCCTTGGATATCCAAGTTGGAGGAGTGCATGGTGGGAACTCAGTTTGCGGTAGGCGACATTAAGAGACTCCTGGCTAACGTGGTGGGCGTCCATACTATGAAAGACATTTTGGGGAAGGCAGGGTTACAGCACTTCGCCACGACATCAGTAAACGACTCCGACCTGTTTGCAGTAGTCCGAGCCCAGATGTGGGGAGCACTGAAGGCAGCTTACCCAACTAATGTAAACCCTGATAATATTGTGCTCGAGCCCCTGGGACTGATGGAGAATGCCCGCTCATATGTGGCGAGAGCTTAGCAAACTTGGAGACACATTACAGGAAATGATCCAGACACAACCCAAATGGAAAGCTCTATTTTGCAAGACAAGATCCAAAAGGGCCTGCCCCTGCAAGTGAGGAGCAAATTGGCTGAAGTTGTGGGACTGGGGAGCATGACAACTAATGTCTACACGGATCACATTGCTCATCAAGTTGATTGGTTCCGCAAAAAGAAGTTGGCTCAAAAGGAACAGGACCAAGAAGTGGTGAGGAGGCTGAACCAAGTGCAACTCGCAGACAATAAAAAGAAAAAGAAGCGGACGGTCGTGGTGCAGGCCCGACCACAACAAATCATATTACAGCCCACGTCCCAGCATGGACAACCACCTCAGGCGGCTATGGCGGCGCCCTTCAGTCCAGCCCCTCAATGGGGTAACAGCCAGACCCACCCCTGGGGAGCCAAAGCCCGTGAAGGCATAGGAAGGGCAGGAAGACCAAGCCCCCAAGGAGGCCCACAACCGAGATCTACTGTGTGCTACAATTGTGGACGACCAGGCCACTTTGCTCGCCAGTGTGACAAGCTCAATAACAACACTCCTGGAGGTGGCTTCAGAGGGGGATTCAAACAACGAGGCCAAACGCCCAAGGGCCCGGTAAACCCCTTTCACTTGTATCCGGCCTGAAGACGCTACACATCTCCCCAAGTCCGGTCATTTTGTGCGGACAATAGGGTTCGAGGGTATTAAACAGCTGATCCCGTCCACAAGACCAGTAAAGCTCTGCTGGCAAGATCACACAATAAAGATACCAATCCTGGTATCAGACCGTACTCCTATTGCCCTCCTCGGCAGAGATGCCCTGTGTGGATTGAACTGCACCATAAAATGCTCTCCCGAGGAGTGTAAGGTAGAGATCCCATATGAAACGTGCCACCAGTGTGGAGAAATCACGAGGGTCTGGTAGTGGCCCCGCCAGATTTGTTGGGATTGTTAACACAAGAGGCACATGGGTTAGCCCATGTGTCAAGGGGGGAGGTGAAGCGGAAAATATCCGCAGAATATGGGTTTTGGGCGCCATATTTGCTCGAACAAATCGACCGGGTCATTGGGAGGTGTGTAATTTGTTTAAAAAACAATGTGAGAAGAGGGGTAGCCACCCCATGGGTTACATCCCGACTCCTAATGGCCCCATGAGAGAACTAGTGTTGGATTTTGTCGACATGATACGACCTGTCGAGGGGAAAAGATACATGTTGGTGGTCGTGGACCGGTTCTCAAGATGGCCGGAGGCATGCCCAACGAAACGAAAAGATGATCAGTCTGTCGCCAAGATTCTGTGCCGTGAAGTAATCAGCAGATGGGGTCTTCCGGACAGAATTTCTTCAGATAACGGGAGAGCGTTTGTGGATAAAACGGTCAAAGTCATTTTGCAAAAATTGGGAATTAAACAGCAGCTCGGAGCAGCATATCATCCACAAAGCCAAGGCATTTGTGAAAAAATGAACGGCGTTCTAAAAAACTGAATTTCCAAAATTTGTCAACATACAGGCTTGAATTGGATAGCTGCCTTACCACTGGCACTGATGGTCTGCAGGTCAAGTGAACTCCGCGATTTGCATTTGACCCCACACAAATTGGTCACCAGCAGACGCATGCCTTCACATGTTTGCGTACCAGTGGGAAAGGCCCAAGCCTGTCAATTTTGGAGGACGAAATGAAAGCCTATGCCAAACATTTAACCACGATACATAGGAATATTTCCACCTATATTGTTGACAGGCAGAAACAAGAAGAAGCGCAAGAGAGACTCGAAGCAAATACTAAGGACACAATTCAGCCAGGAGACAAGGTGTATGTGAAAGTGTTCCGCCGCAAGTGGTTCAACGAGCGACAGCAAGGGCCATTCGAAGTGGTCCGCTGTACCGGAACAGCGGTGCAAGTACAAGGGTCACCGACTTGGTGCCATTTGATACACTGCGTCAAGGTGCCCAAAGATGACGATACCCAACCAGGGAGTCGCAACTGCGAAAGCTCAGAACAACAGCCGGAACAAGAGTCGACAAGGAACCCGAATCGGGAAAGAGAAGGGCATGATCAGGCTCTGGTGGATGACGGGCCTGCTGTACCTGTTCCTGAGAGCATCGGGGGCGACACAGCCCACGACGGAGGAGGCCAACAGTTCAACGATATCAATCTTGACTACGCACCCTCCCCAGGTGCAGGAGACACCCCTCAGCACAGCAACACCGAGCCAACTACTGCCGGAGGAAGTATCCCCAGTGGACAAGGTCACTCAGCAGGACTTGGTAACAGACGTCCAGTCCGTCAAAGAGTCCGACCCGAGCGTTACACTGACCAATGTTGAGGGTGTGTTGGGAGGGGCCGTCATAATGCCATGCAATTGTACAAAGGAAACAGGCTCCCTGTGCAAACACACCGCCAAATGGGAAGACAACACCGGTAACATACTTGCCCTGGCAGGGCGAACGCATGGGGACAAGGTATTGTTATTAAATACATATAGGCGAGTTGAAATGCTAGGAGACTGCGCTCTACTTCTAACAAAAATTGGCGAGACTGATTTCGGACAATATAAGTGTACCTGTTTCAAACGAAGTGTGAGAAAAATAGATCGCACGGCCCATGCAAACGGGGGCAACTCTTCGGGGTTTTGATTCAATATGCATGCTCTGAAACCTCATTGTTAGATACCTCATTGATTTATTCCCAACTTTATTTACCTCATTTTGTTACTTTTTGCATGTTTATTATGTGACGGTACACTTCGACCGTTGAGCGATCGGTGGACATGTCATTCTCTCCTGTATTATTTTGGGAAGCTCACACTGTGTTTTGTGAATTGTGATGTGCGCCAGGACTCCTTCGACCTGGCTAACGCCAGGCGGTGGGAATCACTGGGCATGTTAGAATGGGTCTCCCTCTTTTTCCTTGTCATTAGACTGGCAAGGTTTTTTCTCGAGGGAGGGCCGGCAGCTTTTTGGGGCTTCTAATGGACCATGCCAAATTTGCTACTTCCCAAATTATCGACCTTGTTGGGGTGTTAACTAAGGGGGGTGTTTTCGTTAAATAAATAATGCGGCATTAAATTGTTTTTGCTGGTGGTTCCTGAGGGGTCTCAGATTGCTGTCAGGGAGCAATTGGATACCAAAAAGTAGCTTTCCTAGTTAAAATAACCTTATGTAGCATGCCTCAAGCGTGATATAGGCTAAGCATATATAGGCCAAATTGGAGACGTGAGCATTACTTTGGTTGGGGAAAGGTTTTTGGGTGGTGCCGATGTCATCTTTTGTCCGATCGTTTTCTGGGACGCTTAATTCGTTCCGAAGGGGGGAAATGTGGTATATTTTGCCGACATATGTCTGCATGAGGCCCAAGGACATCTGAGCCGACAGCGTGAGGGGGACCAGGGTTATTTGCGTTGAGCCATTGTGCTTGGTTTCAATAAGGTATGAATGACAAAATGAATGGGCTGACAGGTGTTTTGGGCCACAAAAACAACCAAGTTGAGGGCCTTGTAAGGGCAGACAGCCAGCATGCATGGGGGGGTCTCAAAGAGTAGTTACTATTCAAAGCGATGAGATCATGAGTCTCGCCAGGTATAAGAAAGGCGTTGCCTGGCAGACGGGGGGCTTCCGAACATCGTGTCTGTGGGGCGTGAGAGAACATCTTCTGACATCGGCTGAATAAAATCTTTTTCCAACCAGACGTGTGTCCCCGAAGCATTTCCTTTTTTAAAGCCAGCATTTTTCACCAAGTGTTTTGAGAAGACCAGCGAAGCCACGAGGACAATTCACCACACATGTTTGGTAGGCCGATTGGAGACTCTAATTTGTCCCTAGGTGCAAGTGTGGATGGTTGTTTGTCTCTGTGTGCCTTGCGATTGGCTGGCAACCGGTTCAGGGTGTCTCCCGCCTACTGCCCGATGACGGCTGGGATAGGCTCCAGCACGCCCGCGACCCCTGTGGGGACAAAGCGGTTCAGGAAATGTGTGTGTGTGTGTGTGTGTGTGTGTGTGTGTGTGTGTGTGTGTGTGTGTGTGTGTATATATATATATATATATATATATATATATATATATATATATATATATATATATATATATATATATATATATATATCAACTAGCAGTTATTACGTTATTATAATTCATTATTTCAATAATTTAAAAAAAGGAACAAAAAATATCAATCTTGACTGCCCCAATATGGCCGACCAGTAACGTCTTTGATGAACGCGTCTCAAGCAATCTAGCGTTTATAAAGATATCTACGAACGTGATCAAGAAGATGGCGTCCACCCAAGAGAATCCGGTAGGCGAAAAGAAAAATGTGATATGTTGTTATCGTTGAGTTCGTCAACCTTCCCTATCTGTTACGAAAATGTGTTTTGTTTTCTTGAGTTAAAACAAATTTTGAAGGTTGGATTTTTACACCATGAATACGTTTTTTGTCAGTCTAACTGCTAGCAGTTTATGATTGGCAAGTCATTGTCTTGTTCGCATTGTTTTGGTGCTTAGTCGTTAAAGATTTCCGACAGTATGAGTTTGGCCACGATAGTTAAACGATCTCAGAATATCATGTAAGTGCGCAAACTACTCAATATACAACATCTGGATGTTCTGTTACGAAAATATAATGAAGCGGTGGTTATCTTTCTGGTGTTACGGTTCTACTCGCTCTCATGTTAACTTGGTCCCCGAATCCAATTGCGGCCGTGAGGGCAAAGCCAGTTCAGTAATCTTGTGTTTCGTGACTGCAGAGTCGTCACAAACAACATGGAAATTGTCGGACTGCTAAACTGTTCAAATCCTTAATAAATTCGTGGAACGAAACATCTCGTGTACATTTTCGACTGGCTGCACGAAATTGGAACCTGTGAAAAAATATAATCGTAGAAAGCCGCATTTGAATCCATGACGCAAAGTAATAAAGAACCACCTGATAGCCTGATCACTTAACTGCTGTGCTACAAGCCACTTATTCAAGATGTGGCAAATAAAAACAAAAATCTTCATTTAAAAAAAAAAAAAAAATGTCACCGAGATGACCCGAATTTTTGTACATGTTGTGCAAAATGTGTATTTTTATTTAATGGTAGTGTGCATACGTCCATAAACTTGTGCACAGCCTTATTGGCTCTAGAAAAATTACATAGCATACTGTATTTTCACGTTCAATAGGCGCGGATATAACTATAACGGATTTTCTTCAAAATGTGCGGCGCGCCCTACCATGTAGTGCACCCTTTGTGTGTTGTTGTTGTTGTAAGGTGGACGTATTTAAGAGCGCCTTGAGAACGTTAAAGGGAGAATTGTGGGCGTAGATTTGCAGTACGCTCCGCCCTGTGTGTGTGTGTGTGTGTGTGTGTTTTTTGTAAGGCGGACGTATTAGAGAACGCCATGAAAACGTTAAAGGCAGAAGTGTGGGTGGAGGAAGTGTGGGCGTGGATTGTATTTAAAAGAACGGGTACATGCGTCATGCAAAACATTGTTATGATAACAGTGACAATTGCAAAGAGATACGCTTATCAAGCATAGTTCAAACTGAAGGCCATCAGCTACGTGGAGGAGCATGTAAATCGAGCAGCCGCGAGAGAATTTGAAATCAATGAATCGATGGTTTGCAAGTGGAGGAAGCTGGAAAACGAGCTCCGACAGGTCAAGAAGACGCAGCTGAGTTTCTGCGGACTTAAGGCGAGGTGGCCCGAGTTGGAGGAAAGACTCGAACAGTGGATTATCAAGCAAAGGACGAGTGGGAGAAGCGTTTTGACGGTCACCATTCGACTAAAAGCCGCAACGCTAGTAGAAGAAATAAAAATTGAACATTTTCAAGGAGGTCCGTCTTGGTGCTTTCGTTTCATGGAATGGTGCCATTTTTCCATTTGTACCAGGACAACGTTGGCGCAGCAACTTCTGGCGGATTATAATGAAAAGCTGGCCATCTTCCGCTCCTACTGCAGCAAACGCATCACCAACAAACACAATTAGCCCAGCCACATAATCAACATGGATGAGGTGCCGCTCACTTTCGACATCACGGTGAATCACACTGGATAAGAAAGGGACCAAGACGATTGCGATACGCACAACGGGATACGAAAAGTCTTCTTTTACTGTTGTTCTTGGCTGGACAGAAACTGCCGCCTAAGTAGATTTTCTCAAAAGCCAACAGTGCGCCTTATAGTCAGGTGCAACTTATATATGGACCAAATTCCGGCCCGCGGGCCGCATTTAAAATTTAAACCGGCCTGAAGCATTGTGTCATAAAATCAATCATAAGTGGCCCGCTGAAGACTATGAATCATGAATTAAAAAACAATGGATCATTATCATGTGATTATAAAGTAATTTGTTGCGTCTGAAGTTGAAATAAAAAAGACAAAATGGAGAATGATTTGATTTGGATTAAAAATCTGACACGATGCAACCAGGCCTGTTTACTGCAGTCACAAACACCAATATCACCCTTCTTATTCATACAACAATAACAACAATAAAACAAACTTAATACAGCTAATAAAAAAAATTCATTCAACTTTCATAAAATTGTTAATTTATCATTTTAATCTTGAACTTTATCTTTTGAAGTTTACTGATCTATCTGACCGTTTTGTTTTTTACTTATTAAAGTAAGCTTTACATGTTTATTTTATGTGTTGTGTGATATTAACATTATTTATATATTGTTATTGTTTTCACTATTTCAAGTAACTATATTGTGATTACAATAATGGTCCGCCTTAGTCCGGTGCGCCTTATATATGGGCAATGTTTAAAATGGTCCATTTATTGAAGGTGCGTCTTATAGTTTGGTGCGCCTTATAGTCCGGAAAACACGGTACAGTCTTATTACTATCTGTGTTAACTTTTAGTGGGAACAATGTTGTTGGTCACCCGGGTTTGCCAGTTCATCTAAGTACGGTGTCAGTTTTGTTGTGGAAATTCTCAGAACAAATCTCAGGTGTTCATCACTTAACTGGGATCTGTGAGGTGCTTTATTGGTGTTCATCACCTTAAAAGTCTGTTCATACACATACGTAGAGCCAAACAACACCAGCATCCTCTTTGCCATCTTTTGGATGTTTGGAAATTTGGCTGTACTTAATGAAGCTGAAAACGTCCAGTTTAACAGAGTTGAACTTCTCCTTCATGACAGTGTCACATTGGAAATGTGTCAATCATTTCACACATAAGTTGCTTCTAAATATAAGTCGCACCACCGGCCAAACTATGAAAAAAAACTGTGACTTATCGTCCGGAAAATATGATAGTAATTTATTTCCCCCATTTTCCTCCACAATACGGCCCCCAGGTGTCCACAACAAAAAAATGTCGAACAAAAAAATAAAGGCCTGCTGTTAAATAAAGCAATTAAAGCATTCGAACTATACAATTGGAGCGTAGAAGGGTGATTTTTATCTTGGGTTAGATGTGCGAAGAGCGTCATTGCTTACAAACAAAAAGGTCGATTCGATGGTAAAAATTTACAGGGTTTTTGTCAGACCTCGGTGGCAACCCTAGTTGACGGATGTCTGGCCTCAGTAGATACAGGTGTGACCTTGGGTTTCTTTCCATGAACAACATTGCAGGGGACTGACCAGTTGTGGGGTGTGTAGTGTTCCTGTAAACCAGGGGTGTCAAACTCCAGTCCTCGGGGGCCGCATTCCTACATGTTTTCCAAGTTTCCCTCGTTAAACACACCTGATTCAAATGATCAGTTCATCCTCACGTTCTGCAGGGGCCTGATAATTGAATCATGAAAACATGTAGGAATGCTGCCCCCGAAGACTGGAGTTTGACACTTGTGCCGAAACCCATCAGAAATGTGAAATTTTCTATCGCAGAGGCACTTCCTCCCCTCCACTAGATTTGATGGAATGTTTAAAAGTCTGTAAAAAATGTTCAGCAAGTCCATTGGTGGCTAGGTGCTGAGGAGCAGAAGTAATGTGCTTCATATCATTGCTTTTAAAGAAAAACTGGAAGTTCTCACGAGTAAACTGAACACCGTTGTCACTCACCTGTTGCTGAGGGAAACCTGTGCGAGCTTAAAACATTTGCATCAGGCTATACAGAAGTAGCCTTCTTCACGGCGAATACTTCAGGCGACTTTGAGTGCACATCAACAAAAATGAGAAACGTGTGACCTATGAAGGGTCCAGCATAATCCACATGTGTTTGCTGCCAGGAAGCGGCTGGCCATTCCCATGAGTGAACTGGTGCAAGTACCGTATTTTCCGCACGATTAGGCGCACTTAAAAACTTAAAATTTACTAAAAAAAAACAAAACAGTGCGCCTTATAATGCAGAGCGCCTTAATATATGGATCAATTGATGCATTTGTTGATCCATATTGGTTGTACACAGCGCTCTGCCAAAATGTTTCAATATGACTAGCTTTACGGCAACTGTGGTCAGGGGGCATCACTGAATAACTGTTGTACCCACGAGGCTATTTCATTTCAAAATAGGCTGTTCCGTTAATGTTTTCGAGTACGTTTACAGAGCAATATGCAACGGAATCATAAATAAGCAGCATTAATGTGTTAAATCGGTCTTTAGTCGGTTTCAATCACTTATATGGGAGAGAGTTTGAGAAACGCAATTGTTTACAGTGGGCCGCCATGACACTTGGCTTAGGCTCATGGGAGTCTGTGAGTTGAGGTTATACGCACAAGGCTCTTTCATTTCAAAATAGGCTGCTCCGTTAATGTTTCAAGTACATTTACGGATAGATATAGAGCGGAAAATAAGTAAGCAGTGTTAGATGTGTTAGATCGAACCAATGTGTTAGATCGAACTTTAGTCAGTTCTGATCACTTTTATAGGAGATAGTTTGAGAAATGCAATTGTTTACTGATTGCTCATTGGTCATTGTGCAATTTTTGTATTTAAAGTTTGACTGAATACCTCAGGTAAGGGGCCAGACAAAGCACAGCTCAAAAGACCCCTTATGAAGAATAAAATATATGTACCTAGTTTTCCCTCGCCCGGACGCGGGTCACCGGGGCCCCCCTCTGGAGCAAGGCCTGGATGTGGGGCTCGAAGGCGAGCGTCTGGTGGCCGGGCCTTCACCATGGGGCTCGGCCGGGCATAGCCCGAACAGAAAACGTGGGTCCCTCTTCCCATGGGCTCATCACCTGTAGGAGGGGCCAAATGGGTCAGGTGCAAAGTGAGCTGGGCGGCGGCCAAAGGTCTGATCCCCTGTTGCAGAAGCTGGCTCTTGGGACATAGAATGTCACCTCTCTGGCTGGAAAGGAGCCCGAGCTGGTGTGTGAGAGAAAAGTTCCGACTAGACATAGTTGGTCTTGCCTCCACACACAGTTTGGCTTCTGGTACAAGCCCTCTCGAGAGGGGCTGGACTCTCTTTCACTCTGGAGTTGCCCACGGTGAGAGGCGTCGAGCAGGTGTGGGCATACTGGGCGCCTGCACATTGGGGTACACCCCGGTGAACGAGAGGGTAGCCTCCCTCCGCCTTTGGGTGGTGGGACAGGTTGTGACTCTTGTTTGTGCCTATGCATCGAACAGCAGCTCAGAGTACCCACCCTTTTTGGGGTCCTTAGAGGAAGTGCTGGAGAGCACTCTTTCTGGGGACTCCATCATTCTACTGGGTGACTTCAACGCTCACGTGGGCAATGACAGTGAGACCTGGAAGGGCGTGATTGGAAGGAACGGCCCACCTGACCTGAACCCAAGTGATCTTCTATTATTGGACTTCTGTGCTCGACACGGATTGTCAATAATGAACACAATGTTCAAACATAAGGGTGTCCATGTTTGCACTTGGCACCAGGACACCTGAGGCCGCAGTTTGATGATCGACTTTGTAGTTGTGTCATCGGATTTGCAGCCGCATGTTTGGGACACTCGTGTGAAGAGAGGGGCGGAGCTGTCAACTGATCACCACCTGGTGGTGGGTTGGCTCCGATGGTGGGGGAAGATGCCGGTCCGACCTGGCAGACCCAAACGTACTGTGAGGGTCTGCTGGGAACGTCTGGCAGAATCCCCTGTCAGGAAGTGCTTCAACTCCCACCTCCGGCAGAGCTTTTTGCACGTCCCGGGTGAGGCATGGGACATTGAGATAGGACCATAGTTCCGTGCCTCCATTGTTGAAGCAGGACGACCGGAACTGTGACCATAAGTTTGTTGGTGCCTGTCGTGGCAGCAATCCCCGAACCCGCTGGTGGACAACAGTGGTAAAGGATGCTGTCAAGCTGAAGGAGTCCTATCAGGCCATTTTGGCCTGTGGGACTCCAGAGGCAGCCGGAACGCGGCTTTGGCGGTTGCTGAGGAAAATACCCGGGCGTGGAAGGAGTTCGGCGAGGCTGTGGAGAATGACTTCTGGACGGCTTCGAGGAAATTCAGGTCCACCATCCGGCGTCTCAGGAGGGGGAAGCAGTGCGCAGTCAACACTGTTTACAGTAAAGATGGCGTGCTGCTAACCTCTACTCTGGAAGTCGTGAGTTGGTGGGGAGAATACTTTGAAGACCTCCTCAATTTCATCGACACTCCTTCCATTGTGGAAGCAGAGCCTGTAGACTCTGAGGTGGCTGAACTCATCAATACCGGACAACGTCGTTAGCCTGGAGGGGCTCGCTACATTCCGTGCCAACAGAAACAGCGAACTAAGCGGTAAATCCCGAGGGGGTGGGCTGTGTGTTTACATCAACAACAACTGGTGTAAAAATGCTAGATCTGTCGCCAGCTTCTGCTCTTCGGACATCGAGCTTTTGACTGTTAACTGCAGACCCTTCTACCTGCCCAGGGGGTTTACTGTTGTTAGCATCACTGCTGTGTATGTGCCTCCCAGCGCTAATACTAAAGAGGCCATGAACGTTCTCTATCGAACAATCGGTGAGCTGCAATCCACGCACACAGAGGGTGTTTTCATCATTGCTGGGGACTTTAACCAGGTTAATATGAAGACTATTCTCCCTCATTTTTACCAACACGTGGATTTTCCAACTTGGGGAGAGAACACTCTAGACATAGACTGTGTCGTGTGGAGGCTGCAGCGCCTATGATTGGAAGAACGCGAGGAGAGTGGTGAGGACAGCAGAGAGGATCATCGGGGCTCCTCTCCCCCCCATTCAGGACATTTCATCTCAGCGCTGCGTGTCCCAAGCCCGTAACATCATCGGTGACCCATCACATCCCCACCATGGACTGTTCTCCCTGCTGCCCTCTGGGAAGAGGTTTCCCAGCATCCGCTGCAGGACCACCAGGTTCTGCAACAGGTTTTTACCTGCTATCATCAGACTGTTGAACAGTTGAACTGTTGAACTCTAAACTGGACTCTGCATCACACATACACAGAACTGAACATTATGACACTACGAACCACGATCTTGCACTGCCAACTTTGCTGAACTTTTATAATCCATGTAAATTTAAAAGTACACAACCTGGTTTAGCATTCCTCTGCACACTTTTTAAATACTATTTTGTCTCCTTGCACTATTACATACTTATCACTGCTGCACTTTATACTTATTTTTTTTATATTTTTATATAGTATGTTATTTTTATTCAACCGCAATATCACTGCATTGTTGTAAGCCGTATGCAACGGAATTTCGTTTTGTATGCACCCTGTGCAGACAAAATGCCAAAGTTTGTCTAAGTCTAAGGTGGAGTCTCCAATCTCTGGGGTCGAAGTCACTGAGGCAGTTAAAAAAACTCCTCGGGGGTAAGGACCCACGGGTGAATGAGATCCGCCCAGAGTTCTTAAAGGCTCTGGATGTTGAGGGGCTGTCCTGGCCCAACATTGCTTGTACACCGAGTACGATGCGTCTGTATTGGCAGATTGGGGTGGTGGTTCCCCTCTTTAAGAAGGGGGACCCGGGTGTGTGTTCCAATTACAGAGGAATCACACTCCTCAGCCTCCCTGTTGAGGTCTATTCAGGGGTGCTGCAGAGGAGGGTCCATCGGGAGGTTGAACCTCAGATCCAGGAGGAGCAATGTGGTTCTTGTCCTGGTCGTGGAGCAGTAGACCAGCTCTATACCCTCGGCAGGATCCTCGAGGGTGCATGGGACTTCACTCAAACAGTTCTGTTTTGTGGACTTGGAGAAGGCGTTCAACCGTGTCCCTCGGGAGGTTCTGTGGAGGGTGCTTCGAGAGTACGGGGTGCTGAGCCAACTGATAAGGGTGGTTCGGTCCCTGTATCATTGATGCAAGAGTTTGGTCCGCATTTCTGGCAGTAAGTCAGATTCGTTCCCAGTGAGGGTTGGACAAAGCTACCCTTTGTCACAGATTCTGTTCTTAACTTTTATGGAGAGAATTTCTAGGCGCAGCCGAGGCGTTTAGGGTGTCTGGTTTAGAGACCTCAGCATTGCATCTCTGCTTTTTGCAGACGTCGTGGTGCTGTTGGCGTCTTCAAGCTGTGATCTCCAGCTCTCACTGGAGCGCTTCGCAGCCGAGTGTAAAGGGGTTGGGATGAGGGTCAGCATCTCCAAAGCTGAGACCATGGTCCTCAATCGGAAAAGTGTGGAATGCCCTCTCCGGATCAGGGATCAGATCCTGCCTCAAGTGGAGGAGTTCAAGTATCTTGGGGTCTTGTTCACGAGTGAGGGCAGGATGGAGCGTGAAATCAACAGGTGGATCGGTGCAGTGTCTGCTGTAATGCGGACTCTGTACCGGTTCACCGTGGTGAAGAGAGAGAAGAGTCTGAAGGCAAAGCTCTCGATTTATCGGTCGATCAAGATCAAGCGGCCCAAATGAGTTTCCTCCGCAGGGTGTCCGGGCTCTCCCTTAGAGATAGGGTGAGAAGCTCGGTCATCTGGGAGAGACTGGGCGTAGAGCTGCTGCTCCTCCACGTTGAGAGGGGCCAGCTGAGGTGGCTCGGGCATATCATCAGGATGACTCCTGGACGCCTCCCTGGGGAGGTGTTCCGGGCATGTCCCACCGGTAGGAGATGTCTCTCAGCTGGCGTTCGCCTTGGGATCCCCCTGGATGAGCTGGACGAAGTGGCTGGGGAGAGGAAAGTATGGGTGTCCCTCCTAAAGGTGCTGCCCCGCGACCCGATCCCGGATAAGCGGAGGAAGATGGATGGATTGATGGATGGATGAATACCTCATTGACTGGTTTATCGTGATACAAATTAAATTAAAGAAAGTTTATGATCATAAAAAAATGAGTGGGGTTGCTGGACCAAGAAGCCAAAGCGTATCACTTTCATACAGAAAGGGAGTTGGACTTTACCTCATTGACTGGGCTGCCTTCCCTTTAGCACAGCACCATGTAGTGGATGCATACCGCAACCCTAGTCAACCTCAGTTTGATGCAGTATAGTTTCTATTTTATGGACTTTTTAATCTGGTATGATATAATTTCTAAATTAAAAAATTCAATGACGGTGCGCGTTATAATCCAGTGTGCCTTATAGTGCAAAAAATACGGTAGATGTTGGTGCTGGGTTTGTGACACCCTATGCAAGACCTTAACAAAATCCTCAAGCCAAATTTCATCTCTCTGCCTTTCTTTTCATCCCTGTTAAAGATTCTTCCATTTTTAGTACACTTCATATTACATGCACCGCGCTGCGCCCCCCAGGGGAGTGTGCCCCACTATTTGAGAAGGACTGATTTACGTCTACGCCTCACTTTGTGGTGTTGCACAGGGTGACGGTGTTTGCCTTCCTTTTATGGGTATCAGTCTTGATCATGCTGTGCATGCTGAAAATGTTGCTGAAAATACACTGCTAAAAAAATTAAAGGAACACTTTGAAAACACATCAGATTTTAATGATGAAAAGAAAAATGTTGGATATCTATACTGATATGGACAGTTTAAAGTCTCAGGAACAAAGGAATGCCACATCTTTTGATGGAAATAAAAGTTTTCAGCCTATAGAGGGCTCAGTATATAAACACCCCAAAAATCAAAGAGAAAAAATGATGTGGCAGGCTCGTCCATTTTGCCTAAATTCAATTTCTGTTCGTCCCTCCATGGAAATGCCTCCCCAGACCATCACTGACCCACCACCGAACCTGTCATGCTGAATGGTGTTGCAGGGAGCACAACGCTCTCCTTGGTTTCTCCAGACCCTTTCACGTCTATCACAGGTGCTCAGGGTAAACCTGCTCTTCCACGGGTCTCAACATCTCATTTTCAGTCTCTCCTCAATTGGATGACTGGGTGTTATATTTTCCCAGTTCTTTATCTTTAATTTTCACTGTGCTAATAGTAATTGCCAGGAGCCTGCCTCCTCAGTTTAACTATGTATGCCAGAAAGATTGAGACATAGCCGTAGAGCCTTTTCTGTAAGATTCCGGAAGAAGGTCTAACCCCCACCTCCAGGATTCCTACTCTTATACTACTTATACTACTACTCTTGGCCACCCACTTGCAAAGGGGCGACTGCCTAGCATGCGTGATAATGTACCCCCTTGCAGTCTTAACTGAAACCAATTAATAATAATAATAATAATAATAATAATGTGTATGCAAAGAGTGTCATAGAGAAGAGGAAGCCAGTGAAAGCAAGAGAAGGGTCACAGCAAGTTAACAGCATAGCTCAAGCTAACTAGTTAATCACCTGTGTCCAAGATGCTTATTCTAACATGCGGCACTTGCCAAGATAGGGTAAGATATTAAGTTTGATTTCAAATCACAAGTCACCCAAAACACAAGACCAAACTTGTCTGGTTTTGTTGTGATATACTCCTCGATAGAGCAGCGGTTCTTTGATGGGTACAGCAAGTCATGTCGTTGTTTTAAGATACACAACACATCTCCTTACATACTAAAAATTAATAGTCTAAAAAAATAGGACAAAACAGTCGATAGATCTACATCATAGCTGGTTGTCACTGTGACTTTCTCGTGCTGGCTGAGGCGGAGCAGCTCCCATTTAAAGGAGGAGAGGTGATGAACGGACGGCAGGAGGGCACTCCTCACTCTGTCTTCCACCTGGTTGGCTTTACTCAGTTCGATTGGGATTGTGTTTCGGGTTAGGGCCAAGATATAATACGTAATTTGTAGTTGATTGATTGATAAGTTATTGATCGGGGGGGGGGGATTCATGCTCCCAGCAGCATTCATACCGCAGAGCGAAACTCATTAGGCTCCTATAAAAGGCTGCCACACACAACGGCGCCACAAATAAAGCCAATAAGCGCAAAAGGTCACAGCCATCAAAGCAACAATTCAAGAACAAAGAAAAAAAGTAACAGCGGGCCAGGTAGTGATAGGCCTAAATATTGTAAATGGTCCCGCCGACCAGCCACCCTCAATACCATAAGAACACCCCAAAAACACATAACAGCCTCCACAGGGTCCATAAACAGGTGTAAGGGCAGTCAAGTTCAACGGTTCCCAACGGACCGTGGTTGTGAATCGTGAGAGAGAGAGAGAGAGAGAGAGAGAGAGAGAGAGAGAGAGAGAGAGGAGAGGGAGAGGGAGAGAGAGAGAGAGAGAGAAGGACTTTGACTTTAAAAAATTTTTTTTTTTACCCAGCCCTAATTGTCACCTACAGGTGGGGCTGTAGTATAGTCTAGCCCGATGTTCCTGGTCTGACCCCTCATTCAATTTTTAGAATCCAGTGTCAGTCAGTAATGAGCCACGCCGCCCCATGATGCTCTAATTTCTATCCCTAAGACATTTTTATCCTAATAAATTTGTTTCCCCTCCGTGAGGTGTCGCCTTACCGTGGTGGAAGGCTTTGTGTGTCCCAATGATCCTAAGAGCTAAGTTGTTTGGGCAGGGTCACCTATGGCAAATGGGTCCGAGGTGAGGGGACCAAACAAAGCATGACTCAAATAACTCCATCCATCCATTTTCTGAACCACTTAGTCCCCACGGGGGTCGCGGGCGTGCTGGAGCCTATCCCAGCTGTCATCGGGCAGTAGGCGGGGGACACCCTGAACTGGTTGCCAACCAATCGCAGGGCACACAGCGACGAACAACCATTCGCACTCGCACTCACACCTAGGGACAATTTGGAGTGCTCAATCGGCCTATCAAGCATGATTTTGGGATGTGGGAGGAAACCGGAGTGCCCGGAGAAAACCCACGTGGACACGGGGAGAACACGCAAACTTCACACAGGGAGGGCCGGAGATGGAATCGAACCCGCACTCTCCTAACTGTGAGGCGGACATGCTACCCACTGCTCCACCGAGCCGCCTCAAATAACTCCTAATGATGAATAACATAAATGGACCTTGTTTTCCCTTGTCTGGACAAGCAGCTCAGAGGAGCCACCCTTTTTGGTGTGCTTGGAGGAAGTGCTGGAAAGCGCTCCCCCTGGGCACTCCATTGTCCTGTCCTGCTGGGAGACTTCAGTTCTCATGTGGACATTGACAGTGAGACCTGGAAGGGCCTGATTGGGAGGAACAGCTGCCTTGTTCTGAACCCAAGTAATGTTTTATTTGACCTGAACTCAGCATGGATTGTCCATAATGAACTTTGTTCAAACAAAATGAGTTTCCAATGCGCACTTGACATCAGGACACCCTATGCCGAGGTTTGATGATACTTTATTGTAGTCATTTTGGATTTGCGGCCGCATGTTTCGATCACTTGGGTGAAGAAAAGGTCGGAGCTGTCAACAAATCACCACCTGGTGGGATGTTGGCTTTGATGGCGGGGGAAGATACCATTACGACCTGGCCGACCCAAATTTGTTGTGAGGGTTTGTTGGGAATATCTAGCAGAATCCCCTCTCAGAAAGTGTTTCAACTCCCACCTCCGGCAGAATTTCGCCCATGGGAGGTGAGGGACATTGAGTCTGAGTGGACCATGTTCCATGCCTTCATTGTTGAGGCAGTCGATAGGAGCTGTGGCCGTAAGATGGAGAGTGGCTGCAATTTTCCGAACACACTGGTGGACACCAATGGTAAGGGATGCCTGGTAAGAGTCCTATGGGGCCTTTTTGGCCTGTGGGACTCCGGCGGCAGCTGACAGGTACTGCCTGACCAAGTCAATGCACCTTCGCCAGTTGCTGAAGCAATAACTTGGGCGTGGATGGAGTTTGGTGACGCCATAGAAAATGACTTTCACACTGCTTCGAGGAAATTCTGGTCCACCATTTGGCGTCTCAGGAAAGGAATGGACCCTTTGTCACAATTCTGTTCATCACTTCTATGGTCAGAATTTTTAGGAGCAGCCGAGGCGTTGAGGGGGTCGGGTGCAGCGTCTATTGTGATGCAAACTCTGTACCTGTCTGTCGTGGTAAAAAAGAAACTGAGCTGAAAAGCAAAGTTTACGATTTATCGGTCAATCTAATTTCCTACCCTCACCTATGGGGACAAGCTGTGGGTCGTGAACAAAACAAGATACCGCATACAAGCAGCCAAAATGAGTTTCCTCCGCAAGGTGTCCGGGCGCTCCCTTAGAGAAAGCTTTGTTATCCGCGCATGCACTCAGTCGAACCACTGCTCCTCCTCGAGAGGAGCCAGATGAGGTGGCTCGGGCATCTGGTTAGGATGTTTCCTGGTTCCGCACATGTCCTACTAGAAGGAAGCCCCTGGGTTGACCCAGGACACGCTGGAGAAACCATGTCTCCCAACTGGCCTGGCAACACCTTGGGGATCCCCCAGGATGAGCTGAATGAAGTGGTTGGAAATATTTAGGCTCACCTGCAAAAGCCGCTGCCCTCGTAACTCTATCTTTTAATAAGGGGTGGATGGGTGAAATGCATGGATAAATCTGTACTTCCATACCAAAGGGGACATTTGCAGCATGAGTCAAAGGTTGATTTTTTTTGGGGGGGATGTCTTTCTAGTGTTAAAATAAGCTCAGTTGGAAATATGTTTCTTTTAATGATAACATAGCCATCGACAACCATTTTACTGTTCCGCTTGTTTGATATGTGTGAACACTAATATCTCTGCAGGATTCTTTGCTGTAGCAGACGGTCAACTGTTGACCGCTAAAGCAACCCTTCAACAGGAACCAACATGAATCTCCAGCACTCTGCACCACAAATACCACCTGTTCACCCTGATGTGCAGATGAAATCTCTGCCCTTCTATGATGTGCTGGATATACTCATCAAACCTTCCAGCTTAGGTGTGTCATTTCTGTTTATTCGACATGTCTCTTTGATAACTGATGTTTGTGGGATAATAATCAATTCAGAGTTTGAGTGATTTTGCGAGGACTGTATTAGATTTACCAAACCAAGTTAACTGGCCATGCAACATTGGACCAGTTCTCGACAGGATGCTCAAGTTGAGTTTGCTCAACCAGTCCACATGTGTTTTGCGGACCTGGAGAAGGCGTTTGACTGTGTCCTTCGGGGAGTTCTATCGGGGGATGGTTTGGGAGTTTCGGGTACAGAACCCACTGATAAGAACGATTCTGTCCCTGTACTACCAGTGTTAGAGTTTGGTCCGCATTTCCGGCAGTAACTCTGATTCGTTTTCGGTGAGGGTTGGACTCAGCCAACGCTGCCTTTTTCTTGTGTCTCTTGTTTTGTGGTAGTCGGGTTTCAGCTTTTCTTACCTTGGCAATGTCTCTGAGCACAGAAACCTTGTACTTCTGGACACTCCAGGTAGGTTGCAGTTCTGGAATGTGACAGCATTGGAGGATAACAGGTTCCTGGTGGCTTCATGTTTGATTCATCTCAAATCTTTGGCAGTTAGAATATGTATTTTCTCCTCAACACGTTTCTTGCGACCCTGTTGACTTTATGCAACAAAACGTTTGATGGTTTGGTGATCACACCGCAATATCTTGGCAATTTCAAGAGTGCTGCATCCCTCTGAAAGACTTTGCACAATTTTTTACTTTTCAGAGTCGGTTAAAATTCTTTTTTTGGCCCATGTTAATTATTGACATCATATCATAATTAATTTACCATTATTATTTCTCATTTAATCATTTTATTTCTCATCATTTAGCATCTTTCCACCGCATCGATATTAAGTCACTGTTTAGCTCAGTAGGTAGAGCATCACACTTCATCATCATTTTAATTTATTTCAGTCAACATCATCATGAGTTTACCATTTTTATTTTATTTAATCATCATAATTAATTTACCATTTTTTTTCATTTAATCATTATTGTGTTTTAATTTATTTCATTCAACATCTTCATCATAATTAATTTACCATTTTTATTTCATTTAATCATTATTTTGAGTCCCACAATAGTGTGACGTGCCTTCGCCTTCACACGCAATTTCTCCAGAAATTGCCAATTCTAGTTATTAGTGTGAAGGCGAAGGCCTTCACACTATTGTTATTCTACTTTGTTAGTGTGAAGGCGAAAGCCTTCACACTATTGTTATTCTACTTTATTTTTCTTCTTATTATTATTATTAAACAATTTATTCCTCCCACTTTTTTGACACCTAACTACTCCCACATGCTTTAACCGATTCACCCCATTCCAACTTTCACACGTTCCAAAAATTTACGGCATGATTGCTAGTATATAATTTGTTCATAACATTTACCGTTTTTGCATAATTAGCAAATTTGTGCCTTAAAATCCCCCATTCATTCTTAATGGCACATTCAACACGAGCCATGTTCCCGAGTGAGTTCGAATCTAACATTGGCCGTTATTTTTTGTTCATTCATTTATTAAATTAATTTTAACACATTTTAATAATTTATTTCATTCAACATCATCATCATAATTAATTTACCATTTTTTTAAATCAATTTATTTCTTTGGATTTAGCATTATTCTACCGCTTCGATAATATGTCACTGTTTAGCTCAGTAAGTAGAGCATCCCACATTCAACGCTTGTCAGTTCGAATCCGACAGTGGCTGTTATTTTTTATTCATTTATTTATTCATTTAATTTTAATTTAAAAATAGCATTTTAATAATTTATTTCATTCAACATCATCATCATCATAATTAATTTACCATTTTTATTTTATTTAATCATAATTAATTTACCATTTTTATTTCATTTAATCATTATTTCGTTTTAATAATTTATTTCATTCAACATCATCATAATTAATTTACCATTTTTATTTTATTTAATCATCATAATTAATTTACCATTTTTATTTCATTTAATCATTATTTCGTTTTAATCATTTATTTCATTCAACATCATCATCATAATTAATTTACCATTTTTATTTCATTTAATCATTATTTCGAGTCCCACAATAATGTGAAGTGCCTTCGCCTTCACACGCAATTTCTCCAGAAATTGCCAATTCTAGTTAGTGTGAAGGCGAAGGCCTTCACACTATTGTTATTAGTGTGAAGGTGAAGACCTTCACACTATTGTTATTCCTGTCCTTTATTATTATTTGTGTGAGGGTGAAGACCTTCACAATATTGTTATTCCTGTCCTTTATTAGTGTGAAGGTGAAGACCTTCACACTATTGTTATTCTACGTTTTTGTTGTGCCCACTTTTTTGACGCTTAACTACTTCCACATACTTCAACCGATTCACTCCGTTCCACTTTTCACTTATTCCAAATATTCATGACATGGGTGCTCACATTTTTTTCATTCAAAAAATTTCTGTTTTCACAAAATTCACAAATTTCCGGCAATTTTTGCCCCATTCATTCTTAATGGCAGATTCAACATTTCACATTTACGTTGTTCCAGTTTGAAATTCACATAATTCAACACATTCAAATCACATTGGGGACATTCCCGAACTTGCCAAATTCAAAAATGTCACGTTTTCACGTTTCAAATTTTCACAAAATTTCGCAAAATTTCACAATTTCGTTTTTCACTTCTAATTTCTACATACTTCAACCGATTCAACTCGTTCCAACTTTCAACTGTTCATCTTTTGCCTACCTATTCCACACCTTCCCATTTAGCAAAAATTTCACATTTTTCAAATTCGAACTTCAACCAAATTTTCCAAAATTTCCTTTTTCCACTCTAATTTCTACATTTTTCAACCGATTCAACCAATTCCAACTTTCACACGTTCCAAGCCATTTTTATTTCTCGTTTAATAGCATCATTCCACCATAGCAACACTAACTCACTGTTTAGCTCAGTTAGTAGAGAATGTCACATTCAACACGAGTCACGTTCCCGAGTGAGTTCGAATTTAACATTGGCTGGTATTTTTTATTCATTCATTTATTCAATTAATTTTAACACATTTTAATAATTTATTTCATTCAACATCATCATAATTAATTCACCATTTTTAACCAATTTATTTCTTTGGATTTAGCATTATTCTACCGTTTTGATAGTGTGTCACTGTTTAGCTCAGTAAGTAGAGAATGGCACTTTCAACACTTGCTGTTAGAGATGTTCCGACTCTAACTTATTGTGCAAGAACCACACGAGAGACAGTATGCCCTTTGAACACTTGCACGTGGAGAATTTGTTCGTCATTGTAGATACAGCAATGTCCGAACAAATTCTGCAAGTGGAGAATTTGTTCGTTCCTGTAGACACAGCAATGTCCGAACAAAGTCTGCCGTTGCATTCATGCAAGACAGTATTTATTGAGAGAAGAAGGGTGGGGGTGACAATTTACATGTGTGGTGGCCAAGGTGGGGGTGAAACACCTGGCCTCTGATCACATCATAGCGGGGGATGTTTTACGATGTTGAGTAGACAGAACAACTTTGATTGCGTCTTCTACAATTGGTCAATCAGTGCAAAGGATCTTAGCACTTTGTTCTACTACTTTGTTAAGACAGGACAAGCTTAGGTTAATTATTACTGATTACATTCCAACATAATATGATCAACCTAATCTATTCAACCCTAACATATCCCTCCTGTTTATCATATGATGTTGTCAAGAAAAACAATTTTTAAAACAAAAAAAACAAAACAACAAAAACACAGAAACAGCGTATCATTGCACCCATCACTTGCGAAGCATTTTCGATGGCCAAATCATTAAGTTTCTGTAAAACATGCTCGGCTAAACATCATCTACGCAATCTACGTAGATCAATTTTAGTGTGTGAGTGAAAAACCTGCGGCAAGATGTTATAATGCAGGAAAAGTCTCACACGGTCCCTCTGCCTTAGGCGACCATAATGTTATCAATAACAACAGTCAATACAAAAATTGCTCGTGATTGTTAAGTCAAGTCAAGTCAAGTTTTTATATAGCCCTAAATCACAAGCAGTCTCAAAGGGCTCTGTCCTCTGCATTTAACCCATCCCCATGTGATTTTGATCCATCCCCTGGGGGAGAGGGGAGCAGTGAGAAGCATGCGGCGCCGCGCTCGGGAATCATTTTTGGTGATCTAACCCCCCAATTCCAACCCTTAATGCTGAGTGCCAAGCAGGGAGGCAATGGGTTCCATTTTTATACTCTTTGGTATGACCCGGCCGGGGTTTGAACCCACAACCTTCCAGTCTCAGGGCGGACACTCTACTACTAGGCCACTGAGCTGGTCGATGGTTTTGGAATTGTTCAGCCGTCGGGGGCTTGGCACGCCCACTGTTGGAGGGTGAGCACAATTCTCACCCCCTCTGCAGCACTGCTTCGTCGGGGGAGAACCTGGAAGTGTCTGCCGTGCGGTTGTCGTCTTCAGTCTTCAGTGGCCAGGGTAGACTACCTGGCCACCAAGGGGGAAGAGGATTATTCTGCCTCTATTTGAATTGGGGGCGGGGACGCTGTCGATGGTGGATCTGCTTCCTTGCTGGAACCGTCGTGTTGCAGTCATCAAGTCCAGAACCATCCCCAGACAGGATCATGAGAGTCAAAGGTCACAACAGCCCTGCGTCGACGTGCAGAAGAGTTGCGTGCTGTCGTCAGCTGATGATGTTGTATCCTGTAGGTGTGGTCTGTCACTCACACTGGTGCACACACTCTTGTCCAGTTGGCGGGCAGCATCGGACAACCACTTGAAATGGCTCTCTTATCCTGACACTCAGCGGTGATGTCCAAAGCTCCCATCCAGTGTCCTCCTGGAGAGCAGTCGTCGTTGATGCATTTGTGGGTCTTGTTTCCTTGGATGTAACATGTATAGTTCACTTCAGCTGGTCTCTCTGTGTAGGCCACTTGCGGCAACGTTCGTCCTTTAACAGTTGCGTTGACATTAATCCAAAATAGTTCGATCACAGGTTCTTTTCTGTGAGTCCAATAAAATCCATGTGCATGATTTGGAATGGGTAAGATGGTTTTGGAAAAGAGCCTCTCTTAGGTCTCATGTTTCCTTGTGGATTATGTTTTACACAAACAGGACATGCTTTACAAAAAAATTTTTTAAGTAAGTATCTAAACCCAAGATAGTGAATTGACCATTTTTTAAGTAAGCATCTAAACCAAAGGTAGTGAATTGACCATGAATTGACCTCATCCCTCCTGTCGACACATGGCAAGGCCGATGTGTCGCAATTGCTGCAATTTATCCCACCATTCACACTCTCAACCACACAACTTTCATGCAAACAGCTCGGAAAAACAGACCAAAAAAGAATCTACGCCCTTCTTCAATTAAGAAAAAGAAGCTCTGTTTTTTCTTAGCCTGTTCCTTCCCCTGGGGCTAGAACCCCAGCTGTTTCTTAGCTCGGACAAACCAAACCGTAAACTTCATAGCTCGGACAAACCAAAGCCGTATCTCATAGCTCGGACAAACCAAAGCCGTATCTCATAGCTCGGACAAACCAAAGCCGTAAACTTCATAGCTCGGACAAACCAAAGCCGTATCTCATAGCTCAGACAAACCATAGCCGTATCTCATAGCTTGGACAAACCAAAGCCGTATCACACAATTTTTATGGCTTTAACTTACTTGTCCCCTGGTTCGTTGCACTGCCGGATTCCGTCAATCCACTGTTGCTCGACGAAGGCAGACCCAAGCGACAATGCAGCACGTCGTCCTCCGTCGATCAGCAGTGGGTATGTTGGATCCGGGTCACGGCACCAAAATGTTAGAGATGTTCCGACTCTAACTTATTGTGCAAGAACCACACGAGAGACAGTATGCCCTTTGAACACTTGCACGTGGAGAATTTGTTCGTCATTGTAGATACAGCAATGTCCGAACAAATTCTGCAAGTGGAGAATTTGTTCGTTGCTGTAGACACAGCAATGTCCGAACAAAGTCTGCCGTTGCATTCATGCAAGACAGTATTTAAGGGTGGGGGTGACAATTTACATGTGTGGTGGCCAAGGTGGGGGTGAAACACCTGGCCTCTGATCACATCATAGCGGGGGATGTTTTACGATGTTGAGTAGACAGAACAACTTTGATTGCGTCTTCTACAATTGGTCAATCAGTGCAAAGGATCTCAGCACTTTGTTCTACTACTTTGTTAAGACAGGACAAGCTTAGGTTAATTATTACTGATTACATTCCAACATAATATGATCAACCTAATCTATTCAACCCTAACACTTGCCACTTTGCTGAGTGAGTTTGAATCTAATGGCAGGCCGTCAGTTTTTATTCATACATTTATTTATTCTTCATTCTTCTTCATTCATTTTATTCAACATCATCATCATTAATTTACCATTTTATTTTATTTAATCATCATAATTAATTTACCATTTTTATTTCATTTAATCATTATTTCGAGTCCCACAATAGTGTGAAGTGCCTTCGCCTTCACACGCAATTTCTCCAGAAATTGCCAATTCTAGTTAGTGTGAAGGCGAAGGCCTTCACACTTGTTATTCTACTTTATTTTTTTTTCTTTTTCTTCTTATTATTATCCTACTTTATTCCTCCCACTTTTTTGACACCTAACTAGTCCCACATGCTTTAACCGATTCACCCCATTCCAACTTTCACACGTTCCAAAAATTCACGGCATGATTGCTAGTATTTTATTTGTTCATAGCATTTACTGTTTTTGCATGATTAGCAAATTTGTGCCTTAAAATCCCCCATTCATTCTTAATGTTATTTTCTATTCATTCATTTTTTATTCATTCAATTTTAAGACATCATTTTAATTATTTTATGAAACATCATCATCATAATTTACCATTTTTATTTCTCATTTAATAGCATCATTCCACTGCACAAACAGTAAGTCAGTGTTTAGCTCAGTAAGTAGAGAATGGCGCTTTCAACACTTGCCACTTTGACAAGTGAGTTCGAATCCCACTTGGCCGTTATTTTTTATTCATTAATTTTTCATTCATTCAATTTTAACACATCATTTTAATAATTATTTTATGCAACATCATCATCATAATTAATTTACCATTTTTATTTCTCATTTAAAAGCATCATTCCACCGCACAAACAGTAAGTAATTTTAACACATTTTAATAATTTATTTCATTCAACATCATCATCATAATTAACCATTTTTACTCAATTTATTTCTTTGGATTTAGCATTATTCTACCGCTTGGATAGTATATCACTGTTTAGCTCAGTAAGTTGAGAATGGGACATTCAACGCTTGCCACTTTGCTGAGTGAGTTCGAATCTAATGGCAGGCCATCAGTTTTTATTCATTCATTTTTTTATTCTTCATTCTTCTTCATTCATTCCATTCAACATCATCATCATTAATCTACCATTTTTATTTTATTTAATCATCATTATTAATTTACCATTTTTATTTCATTTAATCATTATTTCGAGTCCCACAATAGTGTGAAGTGCCTTCGCCTTCACACGCAATTTCTCCAGAAATTGCCAATTCTAGTTATTATTATTAAACAATTTATTCCTTCCACTTTTTTGACACATAACTACTCCCACATGCTTTAACCGATTCACCCCATTCCAACTTTCACACGTTCCAAAAATTCATGGCATGTTTGCTACCATTTTATTTGTTCATAACATCTCTGCAATATATAAAGAAAAAGATGTTATCAATGTATAGAATAAATTGACTATATTCACTTCATTATATAAGCATTGTCCGATCAAGTAATATAATAAAAAATAAATATAAGCGCAGTCCATGGTTCACTTAAGGCTTAAGAAATGCCTGTAAAAAGAAAAATGTACTATATAGGAACTTCATAAAACAAAGAACAGAAGTTGCTGAAGATAAATATAAAAGATATAAGAAGAAACTAACTAATATTATAAGATTAAGCAAAAAAGAATACTATAAAAATAAATCGGAGGATAATAAAAATAACATTAAGGGGATATGGACTCTGCTAAACAACATTATCAGCGAAGGTACAGAACAACACAAATTACCTAAATATTTTGTCATAAATGATACTGAAAATTATAATATGGAAGAGGTGGCCAACAGTTTGAATCAGTTCTTTGTAAATGTTTGGCCAGAAATAGCAAAAGTCATACTGAATCCAGCACCAAATGTAGAAAACAGAGATAAATTAATCGAAAGGAATCCCCACTCAATGTTTTTGAAGGCAGTTGAGGAAAATGAAGTTATTAACACTGTAAAACAATGCAAAAACAAAACATCTACCGACTGCAATGGGATTGATATGATGTTAGTTCAGGAAATCATTGAGGGGATTTCAAAGCCACTTGTGTACGTCTGTAATTTGTCATTTCTAACTGGTACGGTCCCAAAGGAGAGGAAAATTGCTAAGGTCGTTCCGCTTTATAACACTGGGAGCAAACACAACTTTACAAACTACAGACCAATCTCAATATTGCCAGAACTCTCAAAAATATTGGAAAAACTTTTTAACAGTAGAATCCTGATGGATTTTTAGATGTACATAAATTATTTGCAGAGAACCAATATGGCTTTAAGGCAGGGGTGTCCAAACTTTTTGCAAGGAGGGCCAAATTTGATAAAGTGAAGGGGCCCGGGGGCCAATAGTTTTTTTTTTGTTGACATTTTTTAACTACAAAAATTTCATGCAAATACACACTTTTGCCTTTTTTGATCACTTTTTCAGCATGTCTGGCCCACTGCATGGTTGTTGTAACGCTAGCAGTGTCCACTTCCACCATGTGTTTCCTCACCCAATTGCCAATTTCAGGGCGGAAACCAGTGAGGAGTGCATTTTTAAGCTGTTGCTGATAAGCACTCTCAGCTGCATCATTGAATGGGATGCCACTATGCACCCTAAATTCTTTTTCAAATCTCAAGCGAAAATCATCAGTATCTTCCCCAGGCTTCTGTTTTATTCCTGCTAAATGACCATAATTCGCTCGTCTTTGAAATATAGTTCGCACTCTTTGCACAAGCTCATTCCATTGTGCTGCATACTCCCCTCTCAATTGATTTCCCTCAACATGATAGGGGAAAGGCCCTTGGTTATTTCTACCTGTATAATTTCCTCTAACCTTGGCCCAGTCTTTTCCCAAAGAAGACATTGCAGCTTCTCCTGCCTCATGCCCATTCAGTCTATAGGAATGTATGATTCCAGCCATGTCTTCTGCCCATTTATCTGGGTCTTCTGCAACAGGGGTAACCCCTTCAACTGCTTTTCTTGCCTCTTCCAAAGTCCATGGCCGAAAAACATATGTATGTAGAGGGTAGCCTTCCCCTACAATAGGGTTTGGCACCTGTATCATTGGGCACACATCAACATTGTCTAAAGTTTGAGAAAATCTAGCAGCATTGGTCATAGTTCTTGTTTGCACAGGACTTCTAATTACGTGACCCTGACCTTTTTTGCTATTGTATGGGGGAGGGTGCAGGTCTGTTAAACTTGGATACAAGTTTTGCACAGGAGGGGAAAGCTCTTCTTGCTCCTCTGCTTGAGCTGCGGCTTGAGCTGTGGCTGAGACAGCGCGCCTGGGCACTGTAGCCTCATTGTCTTCCGGCCTGACAAACATACTTGCGGCCTCATCACTTTTCACCTTTATATTTTTTTGTCTTTTGAATTTGTTCTCTTCTCTCTTGTGAAGCTTTCAACCACACTCTAGCACATTGCAATTCTCCCTCTTTTCTTTCCTTTCTCAGTCCTTTTGTCTTCCTAGCCACACTCTCCTCCAAAACATCAACCACTATTTTCCACATTTCAACTTTCAACTTCCCTTCTACTCCATACTTTTTCTTCCACTTTGGCATGTATCGCATACAATTAAGAAATCTACTCGCCATGTACTTCTCATCCCCTTCAAGAGCTAGAGATTTACCGTTTTTATTTCCCATCTTAACTTGGTATTTTTAGATTTTTCCAACTTTTTCAAATATTTTTATTTTTTTTTTTCAATTTATCCTACCATTCACACTCTCAACCACACAACTTTCATGCAAACAGCTCGGAAAAACAGACCAAAAAAAAGAATCTACGCCCTTCTTCAATTAATCTGTTTTTTCTTAGCCTGTTCCTTCCCCTGGGGCGAGAACCCCAGCTGTTTCTTAGCTCGGACAAACCAAACCGTAAACTTCATAGCTCGGATAAACCAAAGCCGTATCTCATAGCTCGGACAAACCAAACCGTAAACTTCATAGCTCGGATAAACCAAAGCCGTATCTCATAGCTCGGACAAACCAAAGCCGTATCACACAATTTTTTAGGGCTTTAACTTACTTGTCCCCTGGTTCGTTGCACTGCCGGATTCCGTCAATCCACTGTTGCTCGACGAAGGCAGACCTAAGATGTTGGCCCAGCGAAGAATTTGCTTGCCAGGACTCTTCTTTACCAGGTCCTCCTAATGGATGCTGGCTTGTCGACAATGCAGCGCGTCGTCCTCCGTCGATCAGCAGTGGGTATGTTGGATTCGGGTCACGGCACCAAAATGTTAGAGATGTTCCGACTCTAACTTATTGTGCAAGAACCACACGGGAGACAGTATGCCCCTTTGAACTTGCACGTGGAGAATTTGTTCGTCATTGTAGATACAGCAATGTCCGAACAAATTCTGCAAGTGGAGAATTTGTTCGTTGCTGTAGACACAGCAATGTCCGAACAAAGTCTGCCTTTGTATTCTTGCAAGAGTGTATTTATTGAGAGAAGGGTGGGGGTGAGAGTGGCAAAGGTGGGGGTGACAATTTACATGTGTGGTGGTCACCACAGACAATGGTTGACCACTTCAGAGGGTCCCAGTTTATTGTTTTACGAGGTCGTGGAAATAAAACCTAGTGGAGCCTTCCAAATGACTAACTAAACAACACACCATTTGGAGAATGGCAACAACTGAATGGTTAAACTTTTCAGAGTCAAAGAAAGGTAGAAGGTTAAAACAAAGTTCATCATTCTAGTCTACATCTCAACATAATCATACGATCAAGATAGTTCATAAACCCTAACAATGTGTACTGTAGCACTATTCAAACTGTGACGCTCTAGACTACACAAGGAGCTATGTGCATCCTGGAAGTCTAGCCTAGCGCTAGTTAACTTTAACTTAACTGACTCCAAACCCATCCTGACAGGTGGTCTAGTCACCCGTGCTCCGGCCTACTCTAAGTGGCTCAAACAGTAATCTATATTCCTAGAAAGAGTGAAGGCGCCTTCACGGTTAGGATGAAGGCCGTCCTTCCTCAGCAGGTTGGGGCGGCCCCAGAAGGAGGACCAGTTATCTATGAAATATAGTCTCTGCTTTTTACAAAACCCAGCCATCCATCGATTAAGGGAGACTAATCTACTAAACCTCTCATCAGAGCCTCTCCCAGGCAGGGGGCCAGAGACAAATACTTGATGCTGACTCATCTTTCTGGCGAGATCACAAGTCCTCGCTATGTTTCTCTTTGTGATCTCAGATTGCCTCATCCTAACATCATTGGCGCCGACGTGTATCACTATATCCGAGTAGCCAGTGTTGTTGGAACTACGCTGTTGACTAGTCATATTGCGAGTCAGCTCCCTAAGATTAGCTTCTATGTCGAGTGCTCTGCCCCCAGGAATACACATTACCGTGACTGGATTTTTAAGCGTGATATTTCGGGTGATGGAGTCACCTATGACCAAGGTGCGAGGGCCAGTAGACCGAGATGATTTTGGACGGCTATGCATCTTACCTGGCTCATCGCGATTAGCAAGCCGCTTAGGGCTAATGCTAACGGGGCTAGCGGGCTGACTACAGTCCGCGACTGTGTCCGCCACATCTACTGTTATCGCACTATTCTGCTCTAACTGGCGGACATGTCCCTCTAGCAGAGACAACCTCTCTAACAGAAGGGTGCAGTTGGTGCACGAAGCATTTACTCTGCCATTCCCTGTTTGCCTCGGTGCAGTAGCAGTGTAGTCAAGTATGTCCCGTAAGACTATCAATATGAAACTCGAAATCATAAAGGAAGATGGCGAAGCCATGCGTATTGTCGAGTTCGCCTCGGAGTATGGCTGATATTGTGCCCCCGTGAAAATCGGTAACCCTTTGCAGGAGCACAGATGCATCGAGTGGAAGGCGGAAGCTGTTACCGTGCGGCAAACATTACCAGTTTGTTTTCAATAAAACCGTGAAGAACACACTTTTGTGTTTGTCAATTTCCATCTCTAGAAGCTAGGTTCCTCTTCTTTTTTCAAGTTCTCACCTGCGTTCTGCGCGAGGTGCATTCAATGACTACTCACACAGTCGGAAAACTCATTCATTGCGATTAAAAGTAACGTATTTTCACAACCAAAGGGCTCACCGTACTAAAAGGCGCAGTCTCAGTTTTGTGTGCCATTACTGTATTTAACACACACGCAGAGCGCACCGCATCATAGGGTGCATGCATGCCATGATTTACGGTAAACAAAGAAAAATGTCATGGGAACAAGAAAGTGAGTCTGGTTGTACTTTATTCTACTGTTTAACCATGTACTCTACTGTACTCACATTATCGTTGATTGATATTCATACGCCTATCCGTCCAAGTCCTCATCTTCTGTATCCAAATTAAACAGTTGTGCATGTTTGCCTTCTGACATGCCAATTGTCTCATCGTTGTCACGTTGCTTTTCGGCAATGATCCCGGCTTTCCAGTAAGCTTGAATTGTGCCTCGTAAGTATGTCTCTGTCTATGTGGAGGTACGTTTTCCTCTACGTGTCACGTCCAGTCCTCTGTTCCTCGTAAGCAAACGTAAACGTAAGCAAACTGGTGCCTGTATATCACGTCTCCGTGTAGCTGAAGCATTCAGTTGTATTTTTGTTAAACATGTAGTTGTCATAAAATACTTGAAATGCTTTTCTTATATGCTTTTTGCCAGGTGAGTTAAAATGGATCACTAACTTCTCGGTAGAGAAATGTGTCTAACATTAATTATTAATATTGTCCCCTCATATGACTGATTGGTGGCTAAACTCTAAAATAACAGCCTGTGCGTACAGTATAACACAGTGGAATTTTTATTTCACAAGCGTCATTTGTTTTCAGGAGCAAGTACTACACCAAGATACCATCAAGAGAAGTATTTTATCTTTGCCTTGACACCCCAGCAAGTTCGAGAAGTATGCATATCCAGGTGAATCTTTTGTCGAGAACTTACAAAACAAAATTCCGCTTGTAATGTATAAAGTCAAATACTCAATTGTTTTGGTTTACAGGGATTTTCTACCCGGTGGCAGAAGGGATTATATGGTTCAAATTCAGTTAAGGTAAGGCTATTTGGATTTTCAGCAGGGAAAACAAAGAGAAAAACACACACATACTTGACATAAACTAAGGCTGGGAAAAGAATTTTACTTAAAAAATGGCTGAACTTTTTTTTTTGTGAGGGATTTTTTGGGCTTCATTTATGCCAGCCACACAGACATTTACAGGCCACATTCTACTCTACAGTACATTGTAGCTTGCTAAGCCAATCATGAACCTTTTCATAATCTGTTAGCCCCTTTTTTGGTGGCATCAGGAAATGTTTTGAAAGTCCAATTTTGGCCCATGTTTGCACATTTACAGGGGTCAAACTTTTGCACCCTTGTGTGATCTTGTGATCTTGTCCTAGAGTGACTTCGAATTTCAGCTGTGCCACCTTAAGACCTGGGACATTAATTGGGAAAAAATCTTTAGTGTTTGAAATACTAAAGTCTTTAAATGACAAGCGTTTTCAGAAAAGCCAACCCCTCAAATCCCAGCCAATTTCGATCATTTTCAATTATTTCTCAAAGCCTACAGTATATTGTTTGCTATGGCTATGTAAACATGGGTGGTACCAAATGGAACATTGGACTCTGTTCTTTCAATAGAAAAAAAACTGTATCATAGATCGATTGAGTGTGTGTGTGTCTGTGTGTGTGTGTGTGTGCCCGCGTGTATGTGTGTGTCTGTGTGCGTGTGTGGGCGTGTGTGTGTGCCCGCGTGTATGTGTGTGTCTGTGTGCGAGCGTGTGTGTGTGTGTGTGTGTGTGTGAGAGAGACATATGTAGCTTAAGTATACATACTGTAAATATGTTTTTAGAACTATTTTATTATTATAACAACTTTTTTTATAACAAGGTACAAGTGTACATACCATAAATATGTTTTTAGAACTCTTTTATTAATGTAATTTTTAATATTTTGATAACAAGGTACAATCCTGTATATGTTTTTAGAATTCTTATTATAACAACTTTTTTTTAATATAAAGGTACAAGTGTACATACTGCAATTATGTGGACACTCCCTGCCTTCTACTGGCATGTGGGCAATTTTCGTGGCATAATTCCTCCATTTAGAAATTTATTTTGAATTTATTTTATTTTTTTGGGGGGGAATCCACGATGTACTGAAGCCGCAATAATCGAACCGCGATGTAGCGAGTGATTACTGTAGATAGATATGTACGTACTTTCAGAGTATTTAGCTTTGTTTCTTTGAAATAAATACAAAAAGAAAACCAAAATAAAATAAATAAATGTAATAAAAAATTATGAGTGCAAACAAGTTTCGTGTAATCACTTTTTTCTCTTTCTCTCACTGCACTTCTGCACTCTACTTGCTGCTCCTGGCTCCTGAAACTTGGCATTTCTTGCCTTCACAAGTGCATCGATATTAGGTGTCAAATCCTGAGTAGCAGCACATTTAACAATGTCATTCAAGTGTTTATTTGTTAAACTTGAGTGCTGCTTTGTTTTATTATTGTTCATGACAGAGAACATCTGTTGGCAAAGATAAGTCATCCCAAACATGGATAGAACCCTTGAAGCCATGGCTGTTAATTTGGGGTAACCTGGCACGAGATATTGATAAAACGTACCCAATCCCACGGACCCAAATTTATCCTTCATAGTGGAATCTCACTGCAAGTCAATAAGCTCAAATTGAATGTCAGCTGGCATATCAGAAGGCTTCACTGTAAATGGCGAGCGAAAAAAGCCAAATTTGTTCTCAAGTTCACCGACTACCTGAAACCTCTGCTCAAACTCTCGCAGCAAATTTATTATGTTACCTTTATATTTATCCAAATCATTATCGGGACGATCCAGTGCCTTCAGATGCACAGCTGTGAGACAAGAGAAATGTGCGATGTCACCGTTGGATAGCTGAGTCTCCCACAGTGACAGCTTCATCTTAAACAAACTTATGCTGTCATAATATTGGGTGACAACTCTGTTACGGGCCTGCAATGTAGTGTTAAATGCATTCAAGTGTTGTGTACTGTCAACCAAAAACGCAAGATCTCGCACCCATTTCTTGCATTTAAGTTATTTTTGTTAGGTCTAAGTATGATCAGACATTACATCACATGCTACAACAAAGAGGAGAAGACAACCAGGATGACTTTACTTGCGAGGAGAACGATAGAGAAAGGAAGCTCAGTTACAATCTCCATCAATTCTGAGTTCTTACTCCACGTGTTTCTCTTTTTAATGTTTTGGTTGCCCTGGTTACAGAGGCGTTGCTACACTAAAGGGTGGGGAGATCGTGGCTGTAGCAACGCTGATTAGCTAAGGAATGTAGTGTGGTGTGATTTAGCACTTGTCGGCCCATGCCCCCCGCAGTGGAGTCGCAGAGTCTGATTTCTTCACCCAACCAGTTGTCTTCTCCATGGGCGGCCGACACCTCCTCGACGGTGATTAGATAACTTTGAAGCACGTTGAATGCCGCTTACCTGTGGAACAATGCAACTAAACCCTTGCTAAGTTTATCTTCTTAGTAAACTAACACAACACATAATAATAATGAATATCTAGCCCTACTTAAACATTTCAACACATATTAAGTAAATGTAAGGTAACTGGTATACAGTTCCTTAAACGGACATTGAGTAAATATGGGATAACTTTAATGTGACTACTTCAAACTGTATATAACAAGTTTCGATCATCTACAATCTATGAATCAAAGCTACAGTTAACTAAAAGGAATGAAGTCCCTTTAAACTAGACAAAGGACATCTTGCCTACATAAAGAAGCCCTGCTCATTGTTAGTGAAGACTTCTTACAAAACAAACACAAAAGTAACAAGGACAGGAAGGAAACATAAGGCTGACGGGGATCAAAAGACATTCCTTGAACTAAATAGAAAGCATTTAGTTGAAAGGAGAGTCGTAAACTCGTAAAAGATAAGGCCCCCTGGTCTAGCAGGCCAAGGCTTTCCCGAGATTACTCCAACAATTTTTTGGGTGTCCTTTCTTCTCCATGAACGGTTCAATTTCTCCTCGTAGCTCAAAGAAGCGCTTGAGTACTGCACCTCTGCTTAACCACCGCACGTGCAGTATGGTATGTCAGCATGGATGTCATTATCACTGAGAAATGTGTCAAACTGACAGTGATTTAGAGCGTGCGCTCTGATGAAATTAACAGTTTTCACAACTACATTCATAACATGGTCCATTTGCAGTGTTTTGCAACATAACGCCTCTTGATGCAAAATACAATGAAAAGCCCAAAACTCTTGTCCACCATTTGCAGTCTGTACTTTGACACGGAATTTTGTGACAACGCCTGCCTTTCTCCCTACCATTGATGGCACACCGTCGGTAGCCAGGCTCACGGCACGGGACCAGTCCGCTCCCACCTTGTCCAGTGCTCGAACAAAAGCGCTGAAAATGTCATCTGCTGTTGTAGTGTCATTCATGGGCACCAATTCAAGCAGCTCCTCGGTGATGGTCAAAATTTTATCAACACCTCTAATGAATATTGCCAGTTGAACAATATCTGTGACATCGGTGCTCTCATCTATTGCAATTGAAAATGCGATAAATGACTTGATTTTCTCTTTCAGTTGGCTACTTAAGTCACATGAGAGTTCTGTCACCCGATCTGCAACAGTGTTCCTCGTTACACTAATATTGGCAAAGGCAGGTCGCTTTTCAGGGCACACAACTTATGCAGCCTTCAGCATGGATGTTTTTTACAAACTCTCCATGAGAAAATGGCTTGGATGCCTGCACAAGCTCGTTGGGAATGCAGCTGGCTCTTACAGCCCCATCAGCGATATTGCGGGTGCGCGTAAAAGTGAACTCTGTTTCTTCAGACCAGCAGCCAATTTGTTTATCTCGTCTTTCCTTATTTGTCCTTTCAAGTGGTCATACTTGTCTTAATGATGAGTCTCATAGTGGCGCCGTAAATTAAACTCTTTGAACACTGCAACTTGCTGATTACATACCAAGTACACTGGTTTTGCATTCACTTCTGTAAATAAATACTTTTCAGTCCATTTTGCCTGGAAAACTCTGCACTTCGTGTCCACTTTTCTTTTTTTTTTTTTTTTTGACAGTGCCATTTTGGGATGGGTGTGTTGACCGTTAACTTATTTAGTAGTGGTGAATGGTGAAGCAAGATCGCCGGTTTATTTTTACGTGGACACATACCGTTGCGAATGTTTATTTCCTGTGACTAACTCGTGTCAGTGCCGAATGCTGGAAGTGAGCGCCTTTACACATTTACTGCCCTCTAGAGGCCGGAGGGAGCTAGATAGAAATGAGCTAGAGACTTGCTTTTTTTTTTTTTTTGGCATGCTCAGAAATTTATGGCGGGCCAGATTAAATCATTCAATGGGCAATATGTTTGATATGATAGAGACTTTCAGATAGATATAGATGTTTTCAAAGATAGACAGATAGATAGATAGACAGACAGACAGACAGACAGACAGACAGACAGACAGACAGACAGACAGATAGGGGTCGTTATCGTGTTGGAATACTGCTTCGCGGCCCAGTTTACGGATGGAGTGGGATCATGCTCTGCTTCAGTATTCCACAGTACATGTTCGCATTCATTGTTCCCTCAATGAAATGTAGCTCCCCAGTGCCAGCAGCACTCATACAGTCCCAGACCATCACGCTTCCACCACCATGCTTGACTATAGGCAAGACACACCTGTCTTTGTACTCTCCACCTGGTTGCCGCCACACACGCTGGACACCATCTGAACCAAATATGTTTATCTTAGTCTCATCAGACCACAGGACCTGGTTCCAGTAACCCATATCCGTAGTCTGCTTGTCTTCAGGATAGTGGTGGTGGGAGCGCGAAGCAGTATTCCAACACAATAACGACCCCAAAAACACCTCCAAGACGACCACTGCCTTCCTAAAGAAGTTGAGTGAAGGTGATAAACTGGCCAAGCATGTCCCCAGACCTAAACCCTATTGAACATCTGTGGGGGATCTTCAAACGGAAGGTGGAGGAGCGCAAGGTCTCCAACATCCACCAGCTCTGTAATGTCATCATGGAAGAGTGGAAGAGGCGACCTGTGTAGCTATGGTGAACTCCATGCCTAAAAGGGTTATGGCGGTGCTAGAAAATAATGGTGGCCACACAAGATATTGACATTTGGGTCCAAGTTTGACATTTTCAGTTGGGGTGTACTCACTTTTGTTACCAGCATTTTACACATTCATTGTTGTATTTTGAGTTACTTTGAAGTAAGAATGCATTGACTTTGCTATCCAGGCTCTGCAGTGACGACTTGAAATTGTCTCAAAGTGTCATTTCTTCAGTGTTGTCCCATGACAAGATATAATTAAAACATTGCGGAAATTAGAGGGGTGTTCTCACTTTTGTGAGGTACTGTATTTACATAATTTATAACATGCGCAAACAGCAACATTTTCACATTCGACAACCTATATACAAGTTTTGGGCTGTTTACCGAGATGTTTGCGTGTGTGCTCACAGGTGTGCATGTTTTGCTTTTTACAAGGGATGTATAGAAAGGCATATATAAGAATGATGGCGATCCATCCAAACTGTGGCACAAACACTTCCACACACACCACGCCAATTGCTTTTGCATGCCCGAGTTGGCGGTGGCTTGTGTTGCGTTTTCACAGCCGGTTCCCCTAAATTCACTGTTTTGCTCTACCGCACTCATAACGAGCAATAGTTTCCTCTATTGCAAGCTGCTTGTAAGCCGATCGCTTCCATTTCGCCATTTTCTCTCACTCTCTGACTTCTTCCTCCATAACTCCACAACTATTGTTCCATTGTTGTCCCATTTTGGCTGGGCTTAGAGTTTTTGTCATCTCTCTTTTAGGGATGGGAATCTTCACTATCAAAGCGATACAATACACATCCCGATACACTGCCAACGATTTGATGCATTCACGATTCATGGAATTGCCAATGATAAGATGCGATACGATTCTCCCATCTCCTGCGATACGGTGCGATACAGTATGATTTAATTTTAAAACAATGCGATCCAGTGCGATACAATACAACTGCATCTTACAGGTTGTATCGATTTTTCTGATGCATATCGGTGAATCTTCCCAACCCTATTCTCTATGAGATAGCAAGAGCAACTCTGCCATCAAGTGGTTTGAGTTAACCACTACAATGCTCTATATCAGGGGTGGGCAAACCTTTTGACTTGCCGGCCAAATTGGGTTCTAAATTTTGACTGGGGGGCCAAACCAGGAGCAGATGGATGTGGTGTTTGTGTGACGTAATATAAATGATATGTCAAGGTCATCTAGTAGGTAGTAGTAAAGCATGGATATTCTTTACAACAAACTAGAGCAACTCCCCTTCATTTTATGTGGGAACAGTGTTGTTGGACTCCCTTTTATTTATAGTGCATCATAGTCTGGAGTAAAATTTGTTGTGGCAATTCTTAGGATAGGGCTGAGGTGTCCGTTAACCGAGATCTGTGACGGGGCTTTGTTGATGTTCACGTGGCTGAACGTCTGCTCACACACGTAGGTCGAGCCAAATTGTCCACTCTTTTTTAAACACTTGGCACTCAGTGTCTGCCTTTCTTTTCCTTGGGCCACTAATTTTAATGGAAGAATTCCAGGGGAAGGTTTGTGGGCGGCTTTAGCTTAAAACTGTATCTGAAAGCTCAGCGCGCAAATTACACTCGAAATTCGGCACTGAAAGAAATAGTGTGGAGTGCGCCGGGAACGTACTACTGAGTGTGCACTTAGCTTTCTGACACGGCTTCCAGGAATAAATGCACAGGCGGGCATTTCCCCATCTACTGGGGAAACGCTGTCATTGCAGGGAGAATGACAAAAAGGTTTAATAATACAATTTATTCAGGTTTGGTAGGGCGGATTAAATGGCCCCGTAGGCTGGATGTGGCCCACGGGCCGTAGTTTGCCTATGTCTGCTGTATATACTTGATTTTATCAAGTAGGGAGGTGGCTGGGAGTCTTATCTACCATTAATAAAATAAAATCAAGTTGACGAGAGCACTCGTTGACGGGATTCTATGTCATTGTCAATGACGAGTATTCTTGTTGCTGGCATACAAAATTAATAACTCCCCTGCACATGATAAAAAAAAATAAACCTCAGCTCTAATATAATATTCTCTTATATCTATACCACCTCAGAACAGCCTGAAGACGTGGATCATGCGCCACACCAAATTTTGTGACTTGTAGGCTATTTAGAAGGCGCAAAATCTCATAATGTTCCATGAATTAACATTTTATTCTTTGATATTATTCCCCTAGCCCAGGGGTGGGCAAACTTTTTGACTTGCGGGCCGAATTGGCTTCTAAATTTTGACCGGGGGGCTGAATCAGGAGCAGATGGATTATTTTTAATCAGAATTCATTCATCACCGAAATGCAGTCCTCAGCTCCATGTCATATTCACTACCAATCGGAATGTAACGAAGCCTGATACTTTAACACGGGGCCTTAGGGCTAGGGCCTAGCCGGTTAACCAGATCCAGGGATGAGAATTTTCTGCGGATCCACGGGTTTCCGTGGTTTTCTCCGTCAAGTGTATCATTTTCATGAATCGTGTAATTCCGTTGAGAGAATTTTTTTTTTATGTATGGGGGAGCAGGGTATGGAAGCGGCCGACCAGGCAACATTGGCCTCGGCAATTCGCAAGCATCATTCGAAAGCACCGAGACGGGGACCTACTTGAAAATGTTAAACTTTCATTTCGTCTGCTAGCGTTGCTGCTTTTAGTTGAATGGTGACTGTCAAAATGCTTCTCCCACTTGTTCTTTGCTCGATGATCTACTGTTCGAGTTTATATACCGTATTTTTCTGACTAAAAGTCACGCCGGAGTATAAGTCGCACCACCCATAAAATGCACAATAAAGTGAAGAAAAACATATATAAGTCGCTCCGGAGTATAAGTCGCACTTCTGGGGCAAATTTATTCGTCAAAATCCAACACCAAGAACAGACATGAACCAGCAACAGGCTAAACGATACGGTATGCTAACGTGACATATATTGTTATTTTATTATTATATTATTCAAGTAAGTATTACATAAATAACACGTTTATCAAACCATCTGTGTCACTCATTAAATTTATGTAAATTTGACAAAGTCCAATTTGAAGCTTAAAATTTGACAAACTCCAATTCAAAGACTCTGAAAATTCATCTTAGTAGAATTTGGTCCAATCTCAAAAAGAATGAAAAATCCATCTTAAAGTTAAAGTCCCAATGATCATCGTCACACACACATCTGGGTGTGGTGAAATTTGTCCTCTGCATTTAACCCATCCCCATGTGATTTTGATCCATCCGCTGGGGGAGCGGGGAGCAGTGAGCAGCGGCGGTGCCGCGCTTGGGAATCATTTGGTGATCTAACCTCCCAATTCCAACCCTTAATGCTGAGTGCCAAGCAGGGAGGCAATGGGTCCCATTTTTATAGTCTTTGGTATGACCCGGCCAGGGTTTGAACCCACACCCTTCCAGTCATGAAGAACACACTTTTGTGTTGTCAATTTCCCTTTTGTAGAAGCTAGCTTCCTTTTCTTTTACTTTATTTACGTTCTGCGCGAGTTGCGTTCACTGACCATTCACACAGCCAGAAAACTCAAATAATTGCACCAAAATGTAATCAAGAGTACGTGAGCACATTGCAGGAAGTAGGTGAAAGCATAAATAATGTATTAGCCTGACTTTTTCTGTGTCCTCTCTGGAGTATTTTTAGCAAGTGTAGAAAATTAGAACAACACAAGTTGTGAGGTTAAGAATGAAGTGACATTTATTTTTTATTATAAAGATTTGAAATAACAAAGTTATAACAGTTCTTTTGGTTTTCTGCATGTTTTACACAAAGTAATTGCATAAAAGGTGTGACTTTTGGGATAGCCTGGCACGCATTATTTGCTTTTACATTGATTCCTGTGGGAAACGTTGCTTCTATTTAGAAACATTTCCATTTAGAAACCCTATCGTGGAACCAATTAAGTTCGTAGGTCGATAGAACATACAACACTGTATGTTGATGTCATAACGGTAATAATCGGACGAAACATGTAGCAGTTTTAAAACACTAAAAGTGGCATGCTCTTGTTATATTTTGCCAGTTCTTTATCTTTACTGCTCGCTATGCTAATAGTAATCACCAGCAGGCTGCTTTCTAAGTTTAACTATTTAATGTATGGCAGAAAGATCGGGACACTCCATGATGCCTACTCTTATACTCATGGCCACCCACTTGCAAGGGGGCGATTCTCCCTAGCCTGTGTCTAGACAGAGGTCTAGCCTGTGTGATAGTGTGACCTTGCAGCACTGAAATCAACTAATATGTATGTGTGTGCAAAGTGTCATAGAGAAGGAAAAGCCAGTGAAAGCAAGCAAAGGGCAGGGATGAGAATTTTCCGCGGATCCGCGGAGTTCCGTGTTTTGTCCGTCGGAAGTATCATTTTCATAAATCGTGTAGATCCGTCGAGAATTTTTTTTTTATATGGGGGGGCGTCGGGCAACAGTATTGCGACATCATCCGCCTTATTTTCGGCAGCATTTTGACGCTACTTTCGTCACATCACTTGCCTATTCAGCAAAGGTTTTCGCCAGCATGGCGAACGTTTAGAGAAAAAAAGACGAGGATCATGCCAGAGAAATAGACAAGTCGAATGGGATCAAGAACTGCTTCAGATGGGCATGGCTCGAGAGCAGCGTCATCTTACAACTTGGAACACAGTCCGTAACCACCTGCCTGACGGAACATAACCGTAAAGTAGATGTCCCTTGGAAGGTTTTGTATAGTCTCTGTCTATGGAGGTTGCGGTGCTAGGAACATTAAGGAGCACATCGAAACAAAAAAACAAAAAGGTTCGTTTTTACGAACCGGATTCGGTTGAAGTTGGGAAATTGTGTAAAATGTAAATAAAAACAAAGTACAACGATTTGAAAATCCTTCTCAACCCATATTCAATTGAATACACTACAAAGACAACATGTTTAATGTTCAAACTGATAAACTCAATTGTTTTTTTGCCAAATAATAATTAACTTAGAATTTCATGGCCAGTAGAAGTTGGGAAAGGTGGCAAAGAATACTGAGAAAGCTGAGAAAAGCTGATCAAACACCTATTTGGAACATCCCACGTATGATCAGGCTAATTGGGTACCATGATTGGGTATAAAAGGAGCCTCCCCAAACATGCTAGGTCACTCACAAGCAAGGATGGGGCGGGGTTCACCACTTTGTCCACAACAGCATGAGAAAATAGTCGAACAGTTTAAGAAGAACAATTCTCAAAGCAAAATTGCAAGGAATTTAGGGATTTCAACATCTACGGTCCATAATATCATCAAAAGGTTCAGAGAATCTGGTGAAATCACTGCACGTAAGCGCCACGGCCGTAAACCAAGACTGAATGACCGTGACCTTCGATCCCTCAGACGGCACTGCCTTAAAAACCGACATGAGTGTTTAAACAATTTAGTATATCAGTTTGAACATTAAATATGTTGTCTTTGTAGTGTATTCAATAGATATCAAGATGGCGGCGCATGCACACGCAGCGGCCTCTCTCTGTCCCAACCGATCAGTGTTTTGTTCATTTAATAAGTGTTTGTCCGGCAGTTTTCCTTGTTCGCCTGATCTTACCATGTCGTGCTACAAGTACAGCAGGCAGGTTGTGCTCAACATCGGCAAATGCGAGTTTTGCGGCGTTCTGAACTTTGATATGGAGACATTAAAGACACTGGGACTACTCCGGCCTGAATCGACGCTGGACTCGTCTGCTGCTCCTTCCCCGGATAGACAGCGTCGGAAGCGGTGTGCAAGGAGGCAGAAGAGGGGCAAGCGCGGAGGTGTCCGGGCCAGGCTAGCGGCGAACCCAACTCACCCGGCCGTGCCTTCCATTCTTCTGGCGAACGTTCGGTCCCTGGACAACAAACTGGATTACATTAGACTGCTGAGATCCACGAACCGGACAGTGTGCTCGTGTTCACTGAGACTTGGTTTAATGTCAACATTCCGGACTCAGCTGTGCAACTGGAGCGGCTGGCGTGCTATCGAGCGGACCGGGCCATTGAAAAAGGGGGAAAATCACGTGGAGGAGGTATCTGTGTCTACATACGTGACGAATGGTGCTGGGACTCTGTAGTTGTACGCAGAGACTGCTCGCCACTGGCGGAGTTAGTGATCATTAAGTGCCGTCCTTTCTACCTGCCATGGGAATTTACTGCGATTCTGCTTGTCGCAGTCTATATCCCGCCTTCCAACGTTGGGAGTGACAGGATAACGGCCCTTAGTGAACTGTACCAGGCTGTCAGTGATCAGCAGACGGCGCACCCTGACGGTTTCAACATCTTCGCTGGTGATTTTAATCATGCTGACCTGAAGTCTGTCTTTCCAAAGCTTCACCAGCATGTTAATTTTCCAACTCGTGGTGACAGCTTCATGGACCTGGTCTACACTGCACATAAAGGAGCTTTCAAGGCCACCCCCCTCCCCCACATTGGACTTTCTGACCACGTCACCATTCTGCTTACGCCCGCGTACAGACAGAGAGTGAGAACTTCCAGGCCGGTTCGCAAGCGAGTTAGAGTGTGGCCTGAGGGGGCCTCTGATGCTCTTCGAGACTGCTTTGGCACTACGGACTGGGAAATTTTTAAGCGGGCGGCCACATGCAAGCCACTTGCAACAATCAGACGGACATTGAGGAGTATGCTGACTCTGTGACCTCTTACATCGCGAAGTGCATTGATGATGTGACCCTCACAAAATACATCGTCACTCGGGCTAACTGGAAGCCATGGCTGACAGGGGCTGTCCTTGGGCTGCTGAGGGCCAGAGACAAAGCCTCCGGGCTGGGGATGAACCGGGCGTGAGATCAGCTAGGGTGAACCTGTCCCGAGGCATCAAGGATGTGAAAAAGGCATTCTCTTCCAAGATTACTGGCCACTTCCAAGGCAGCAGGGATGCTTGAGGCCTGTGGCAAGGCATTCAGACCCGCTACAAGCCCGCTCCGCAGAGCTGTGAGGGTGACGTCCTTCTGCTCAACGAACTGAACCGCTTCTTTGCTCGCTTCGATGCTCAAAACAGCAATTGCCCGCTGAAGACCCCTCCCCCTCCGAAGGAGCAGCCCCTGTGCCTCTCTCCCGCTAGCGTGAGGAGGATGCTTGCTGCTATCAACACCCGTAAGGTGGCGGGCCCGGACAACATTCTGGGACGGGCGCTGAAGGACTGCGCTGAGGAGCTGATGGATGTCTTCGCGGACATCTTTAACATTTTCCTGCAGCAGGCCATCGTCCCGTCATGCTTCAAGGCTGCCACCATCATACCTGTGCCGAAAAATTCTGCTCCTTCCTGCTTCAATGACTGCCGCCCTGTGGCACTGACCCCCATCGTCAAGTGCTTTGAGCGGCTTGTCTTGGCGCACGTCAGATATGTTCTTCCCCCCCACCGTTGACCCCGTCCAGTTTGCCCTCCGACCCAATCGGTCCTCTGAGGATGCCGTCTGCTCTGCCCTCCACTCTGCCCTCACCCACCTGGAGAACAGGGACTCGTATGTGCGATTGCTGTTTGTGGACTTCAGTTCTGCATTCAACACCATTGTTCCACAGCGTCTCATTTGCAAGCTCGACAAGCTGGGCCTCAGTACCTTACTTTGCAACTGGCTACTGGACTTCCTCTGTCAGAGGCCTCAAGTAGTCCGTGTGGGCGACAATGTCTCCGGCAGCATCACGCTGAGCACGGGGGCCCCTCAAGGCTGCGTGCCCAGTCGGCTGCTCTTCACCCTGCTGACGCATGATTGCACTGCGACCTACAGCACCAACCGCATGCTGAAATATGCCGACGACACGACTGTGGTGGGTCTCATCGCCCCCGGTGAATACATATTACATATTACTTATTCATCGCTCTTGTCTATTCATTTTTACTCTTTGTGCTATTTGCTTGTATGTGTTGTGTAATGTGTCTAGTCACCGTGGGACGGTGGGAAACGTAATTCCGATCTCTTTGTGTGTCTTAACGTGAAGAAATTGACAATAAAGCTGACTTTGACTTTTGACTTTGACTAAAGGTTATCACCAAATGGGCTCAGGAAAACTTCAGAAAACCACTGTCAGTGAATACAGTTCGTCGCTACATCAGTCAGTGCGGGTTAAAACTCTACCATAAATAACATGTCGCTTCTTCTTTTGTGAGCTTGCCTGGAAGCTATGCGTGAAATATGTTTATAAGCCACCAGTTAACATATTTCATTCTGTGTCAGTCAAGACCACTACAAAATAATATCAGATTTGATACATGAGACCAGCTCTGAATATGTGATTTCAATTAAAAAAAAGACAAAAAAATAACCAAAAATAACCTAGCCTTAGCACTTGGCACTTGCAGTAAATAGCAAGTTTTTGCATGTTTGGCGGGAGTTGTCTTACGTCAGAGGCTTGGTTGCGCCATTTGTTTTAGCCCCTTCCCCAAAACCTCTGAGCATGTGAGAAGGTGTAACAGTGTAATGCTATATCTCAGGACTAATTTTGACAGTCTTGGTGCTATTTCAGCGCTTACCTTCAAACATATTTAATTTCTTAAGAAAAAAACATGCAAATGACTTAACTGGGTTTCTAGACCACCCTTAAGGTATCATCCTTCATTTGTAAATAACTGGTTTGTGCCTCCATTAAAACATTTTTACTTAAATGACAATATTAATATTATTTTGTCTTGTTGTCTTTTGTCAGGTTTTGTTTGTCTGAGACAAGTTGCCCACAAGAAGACATTTTCCCAACCAGTCTCTGTATAAAGGTCAATGGAAAACCTTTTCCTTTACCAGTAAGTTCAGTTAATATCGAACTTTAATTTCATTTGAACTTTTTTCTTGTTGTTTATAGTAAGGCTTGTAATTGGAAAATCTTTCAACCTAACTGTTACATGATTTGTTTTAAAAATATATCAAATTGAAGTCATGCTGAACAAGATGGCGGATAACCGGGGGGGGCTATCATTCATCATTTAATTTCATCCGTTTTCTACACCACTTAACCTAGTCAGAATGATGGTGTGGTGGACCATTTCAAGCCAACTACAGGTGAAAGGTAGACTTGATCTGGATTGATTACTAGTTAATCACAAGGCCCATAGAGACAGACACATTGACACTCAAATTCACAACTTCACTGGAAGGGATTAAATTCTTATAGTCTATTTTGCATGGAAGTTATGAAAAAATATCACAAAATCATCAGTGACTCATTTAATTTTGAATAATCATTATTTCTTTTGCCATAATTAGTGTATTTTTCCTAATTGCGCGATGATTTGACTAAATAATAGCACAACCCTTTTCAAAGGTGAGACAGAAGTACAAATTGTAATTCCAATGAAGTTGGAACATTGTGTAAAATGTTGATTAAAATGTTTTGCAAATATTTCTCAACCTATATTCATTTAAATATGCAACAAAGAATGCTCAAAGTGACGAATGCTATTGTTTATTTTTCAAATATTCTCTTTTGACTTTGATTCCTCTAATACACAGACCTGGGGCAGGGGCAACAAAAAGACTAGAAAAGTTGAGGGATGCCAAAAAAACATTTGTTTGGAACATGCAAAAGATCAACCAGTCAATTGGAAACAGGTGTATAGACTGTGTATAAAATCCCTGAAATGCTACATTTCTCACGAGCAAGAATGGAGAGAGTTTCACCACTTTTGTTGCTTCTCCATTGAACCGTTTCACACTGGTTTGGCCTTGTTTGGCCTTGAGTAAATTGCTTTTCTAATCTAATCTGATTAATCTAATCAAGATAGTCTCCATTAGTCCTTGCAGCTGCATGTGTCGGCTTCCAATATCCCGCTGGGCCCATAACATGTTGCGTCTGCCATTTCTCTGGGCTGGATAATTGGATACATTTTATTGTTTATGGAGGAACAAATTGCACACCATAGGATTGCATTTAGGACATTCACAGCTGTAACGTTCCCTGTCCATGTTGTTCAGTTTTAGCGTGGAATGTAACCAGCTGTCCACCAAATAGCCTAAGCATTACCCCTTGTTTGTCTCCTCTTAGTCCTTACTCTCATAAATACATTCATATATTGTTTACATAAAGCAAGATCAATGGATTGGAGTGACACAGATTGACTAGCTCAGTGGCCTCGTGGTAGAGTGTCCGCCCTGAGACTGGAAGGTTGTGGGTTCAAACCCTGGCCAGGTCATACCAAAGACTATAAAAATTGGACCCACTGCTTGGCACTCAGAATTAAGGGTTGGAATTGGGGTGTTAGATCACCAAATGATTCCCGAGCGCGGCACCGTTGCTGCTCACTGCTCCCCTCTCCCCTAGGGGATGGATCAAAATCACATGGGGATGGGTTAAATGTAGAGGACAAATTTCACCACACCCAGATGTGTGTGTGACGATGATCATTGGGACTTGGGGACTTATAAATGTGTTATTTATGTAATGCTTACTTGAATAATTGAATGTTACGTCAGGCCCGTTCTCAGCTCCTCGTTTGTGTATATGTCACGTTATTATTATTATATGTGAATAAAAACAATATTAAATACATGTTGGTTACCAATAACCTGGTTACAACAGTACAATGCAACAACAATAAACCATGTTTCAAACAATCAACTTAACACATAACCATATCTAAACTATGGTAGTAATCAATACCGTGATACAATATCGTTATATACTAAATCTCTGCAGCGCACGCGTGGCGTTGTTGACATAAAGAACGAGGAATTTGATCGATGGATTTCATGATTTGGAGTAACACAGATGGTTTGATAATATTGTTTTTTATATAAACCCACGTCTTTCCTGGTACTTTAACGCTACAATATAGTTATATACTCGATCTCTGCAGCGCACGCGCGGCGTTGTTGACATAAGGAACAAGGAATTTGATCGATGGATTTAATGATTTGGAGTGACACAGATGGTTTGATCATGTTGTTATATAAACCCACGTCTTTCCTGGTACTTTGTTAACGCTACAACATAGTTATATACTAGATCTCTGCAGTGCACGCGCGGCGTTGTTGACATAAAGAACGAGGAATTTGATCGATGGATTTAATGATTTGGAGTGACACAGATGGTTTGATAATATTGTTATATAAACCCACATCTTTCCTGGTTCTTTGTTAACGCTACAACATAGTTATATACTAGATCTCTGCAGCGCACGCGCGGCGTTGTTGACATAAAGAACGAGGAATTTGATTGATGGATTTAATGATTTGGAGTGACACAGATGATTTGATAATATTGTTGTAATATGATATTTATTTGAAATATACTTTATATATCGTTATATGGGTCCGTGGAATAATTATAAATGCAACTTACAACGGGTCCCACGTCAGCATATGCGGCGCATACGCGGCATTGTTTACATAAAGCAAGATCGATGGATTTAATGAATTGGAGTGACACAGATGGTTTTATAAACGTGTTATTTATGTAAAACTTACTTGAATAACTCTGAATGTTACGTCAGGCCCGTTCTCAGCTCCTCGTTTGTGTATATGTCACGTTAGCATACCATATTGTTTAGCCTGTTGTTGCTGGTTCATGTCTGTTTTTGGTGTTGGATTTCCACAAATAAATTTGCCCCAAAAGTACGACTTATACTCCAGTGCGATTTATATATGGTTTTTTTTCACTTTATTGTGCATTTTATGGCTGGTGCGACTTATACTCCGGAGCGACTTATAGTCCGAAAATTACGGTAATTGTAATGCTTGCTTAAGCACTTATTTTATGGCAAAGCAAAATAATGTAAAACACAACTTCATCTAACAATTATTACCTTAACACATAATCATAACGAAACTGTGATTATTAGTCCTATTATTGGCAAAATAATGTAAAATAATCCAAACTTGTGTGTTACTATGTGTAATTCAAAACAGGTTGTGTTTCTTTCGTCACCATCTTCTACTAATTTAACTAATGATTTACTATGTCATGTCAATCTGAATTTGGCGCCATCTTCTGGTGACGTTTGAACTGAAATAGATGTTAACTGATTCAGCCAGTTGCCACCCTCTATCAGTTTAACAAAAGTTAATTTTGAAGAACTAACTTCCATCTAACCATTATCCGGTCCTGTCAGGTATTTCTCATGTCAAGTTTTAACACCATCTGTTGGGTCTTCAACATTTACCAAGAATTTCACAAAGACAGTGACTTGTCTTCATCGACCAACGACTCCTACAGGAGGGCGCCTGGGACACACACACAGGGTGTGTGGCCCGAACCGCGCTTCAGCCATAGGCTGGCCTCTTTTTATTGAATACATGCAATGGGTGGAGTTTAGACAAATGTATAGCTTCTTATGTTCACAGCAGTACATTCAGCTCATGATTTCAGAAAAACAAGGATGTTATTGTTTAAGGCGAGCAGTATGGACCTCTCAACGATGTCATTGTTCAAACCAGGATGTTCTTGCTTAAAGCGACTCATGGCTCCAGCCACATGCATCCTGTACAATGAAAAACACCATTGTTCTCTTAACATTCTATATCGGTTGAAAATTCCCTGGGTCAAACATACAGCGAACATCTTTGATGAGGAACATAGAATCTAATGATAATATATAACATTTTTCCCAACACCATTTTCTAGTAATATTTGAATTGCACTTTGAGCCAATCTGCCTGAGCTAAATCCAATACATTTTTACGCACCATCTGCACCATCTCGCCACCATGTTACATGACAGCCTCTTACTGTGTTTTGTTTTTTAATTTATTTTTATTTTTTTGCCAGACCTGCTGTGTGTGCAAGTTTGATGAGTTAAAACATGTTTAGACCCTCTTCTGTGATCTCTAATCATCCATCAATTTTCTAAACCGCTGTCCTCACAAGGGTTGAAGATTTCGTTTATCACCTTGCTCAGCTGGGTCTTCGAATCATGGGATGTTGCGAATCATTGTCTGCTGTGGGCTTATGAAGAATCTTGTGAGTTATGGCTATGCATATAAAATAACTTAACCTAACTTTACTCTTCTATTTGCTGGATGTTTAATTTTTAGTTTTGGTTGATAAAAGAAAAACCCATTGGAAATAATCACTCACACACTACCTGCAGCTACACATATGCATATAGCTGCTTCTTTGAAAGCATGATTGAAAAGTGACATGAGAGGTGAGAAATAAATGTTTGCAAATCCAGGTCCAAATCCATATTTTGGCATAAAAACTGCTCAATACCATACTCACTGACCAGCATCCACTTTAAAGAATGGCAGGTCGTGATGTATTTTTAACACTGAACTCCTCTCAAAAATAAAGTATAGATTTTTTTATTTTTTGTAGATTTTTGACGAAACGTTACGTCAAATCCTGGGAGAAGACTAAAGCGCAGACACTCATGCAAGCTCTCACACAGACATTCAGAGCAACGTTACATTGGATTATAAGCAATAAAATGAACAGCTTGATCGCAACGATGCAAATGTATTCTCAGTATCAACAACAGATGACATCGAATGCATTAAAATTGGTTAATATGGCATGTAATGTAAAAGCTTATCGTGAAATGAAGTTGGCCGAACCTTTGATGTTTGATATTTGTTCTTACTGCTTGTTTTAGGTACCGTCCACAAATTACATGTCCTGACATATGACATATGTCAGACATATCACCCTCAGTGCAGGAAGATTTGTTGTTTTAATTATCCTTAACCCATTATGGTCTTAAGTACCAGGCAAAATACGGCCCTGAAAGCTACGGCGACTTTAGAATTACTCCAGAAAACCCGAGGCTTTACTGGAAATTTAACAATATTGTCAAAGCCTAGTAAATAATTGATAAGAATCATCTCAACCCTGTAGTAGATAGAAACATGATTCCCAAAACATTTGAGAGCTTACTTTGTGGGTTTCTAAGTTTATTCCTGTAACATTAAATATAATTTCTAACCACAAATCCCCTGGTTTGAATTCCTCAAGCGCGTTGTCACTTTCTAAATTCTCACGTCTATCATGCTTGAAAAAAAATCCCCGGGAATTCTATGAGCCAATCGCGCCCTCAGCAATTTTGATGCATTTCATTTGCTACGAGGTCAAGACAAGTCAATTTATTACAGCTGAAAATTTGATAATTTTGATCATTTCTCATTCTTCAGAAATAAGGGCCGTTTAAGTCACATTGACAAAGAAATTCACTATAGATTCTGTGAAACCTTTTTCTCATTCATATACAATGAATGTATGAATATGTATACATCATACAGTATGCTTACATAAACATATTAATACAGACATTACTCTCATCAAATAAAAATACATCCCTTCTTAACATCAGAATGCGCCAATTATGTGCCCAAACTGCATAGCGGTTATACAGCTGCATACCTGACCATGAAAATGATCATTGCCCGCTCAATACTGCTTACAGCAGATGTACTAATAGGTCAGGCATTTTTGTGTTCAATAATGTTTGACAATCTTAATGTTCTAATGTTTGTTTGTATATATATATATATATATATATATATATATATATATATATATATATATATATATATATATATATATATATATATATACATACACTGCTCGAAAAAATTAAAGGAACAGTTTTTTATCAGGGTATGGCATGAATTCAATTACACTTTTCTGATAAGGTTAGGTTAGGTTTTGGTCAGACACGTGGCAGAGGGGGTTGTTAATCACTTTCACCTGCATTGGTGTTGATGGAATTAACAACAGGTACACTAGAGGGGCAACAACGAGATGGTCCCCCAAACAGGACGGGTTTTGCAGGTGAAGGCCATTTCAAGCTCCTCCCTCTTGATCTTTTTTAACAGTTTTTCCACAAGTGTTGGCTTTAGCAAGAGTCATTATCACGACTGGAAGCATGAGGCGATTTCTTAACCCTCCTGAAGTTGAGCAGATTGTCCAACGCCTCCAGGATGACACATCCATGCGTGCTGTTGTAAGAAGATTTTATGTGTCTCCCAGTACAATCTCCAGAGCATGGAGGAGATTCCAGGAGACAGGCAGTTACTCTAGGAGAGCTGCACAGGGCCGTAGACGGTCCTCATCCCATCAGCAGGACCGATATCCGCTACTTTGTGCAAGGAGGAACATGTTGAGCACTGCCCGAGCCCTACAGAATGACCTTAAGCAGGCTACTGGTGTGAATGTTTTTGCCCAAACAGTCAGAAACAGACTTCACGAGGGTGGCCTCAGGGCACGACGTCCTGTAGTGTGCCCTATGATCACTACTCAGCACCGTGGAGCTCGATTGACATTTGCCGTAGAACACCAGAATTGGCAAGTCAGCCACTGGCGCCCTGTGCTTTTCACAGATGAGAGCAGGTTTACCCTGAGCACCTGTGATAGACGTGAAAGGGTCTGGAGAAGCCAAAGAGAGCGCTATGCTGCCTGCAACATCATTCAGCATGACGGGTTCGGTGGTGGGTCAGTGATGGTCTGGGGAGGCATTTCCAAGGAGGGACGAACAGACCTCTACAGACTAGAGAACGGCAGTCTGACTGCCATTAGGTATCAGGATGAAATCTTTGCACCCATGGTCAGATCCTACGCTGGTGCAGTAGGTCCTGGGTTCCTCCTGATCCACGACATTCCCGGCCTCATGCGTTGTCAAGCATGCATACAAGCATGATGTGGGGGCTACACTAGATATTGAAAAGAGTTTTGAATTGCAGAAATTAAATTTAGGCAAAATGGACGAGCCTGCCACATCATTTTTTCACTTTGATTTTTGGGGTGTCTATATACTGAGCCCTCTGTAGGCTGAAAACTTTTATTTCCATCAAAAGATGTGGCATCCTTTTGTTCCTGAGACATTAAACTGTCCATATCAGTATAGATATCCAACTTTTTTTTTTTCACCATTGAAATCTGATGTGTTTTTAAAGTGTTCCTTTAATTTCTTTGAGCAGTGTATATATTGTATATATGTTGTATGTATGTATGTATGTAAGTAAGTATGTACGTATGTATGTATGTATATATATGTATGTACGTATGTATATATGTATGCATGTATGTATGTACCGTATATAAATCGTGGACTTATATGTGAAATTATTCACAAATTTTCAAAATTCAAAAATCTGCGATGAAGTGAAACCGTGATAAACAAACTGCGATGTAACAAGGGATTACTGTGATTTGAACTGCAACTGACATCAGCGGCGCACATGTGGCAGTGTTTACATAAAGGACTAAGGATTCGATCACAGGATTTAATGACTTGGAGTGACAGAGATTGTCTGATAAAATTGTTGTTTATAATTATATGGGCCTGTGAAATAATTTGGACTCCAACTGACGTCAGCGGCGCGGCGCACACCTGGCAGTGTTGACATAAAGGACGATCGATGGATTTAATGATTTGGAGTGACACAGATGGTTATTTGATATATAATTTATATATCATTATATGGGCCTGTGGAATAATTTGAACTGCAACGACGTCAGCGGCACGGCGCACACAGTTGACATAAAGGACGATCGATGGATTTAATGATTTGGAGTCACACAGATGGTTTGATAAAGGTGTTATTTATGTTATAGTTATTTGGATAACTGTCAATGTTACGTCAGGCCCGTTCTCAGCCCTTCTTTTGTTTTTATGTCACGTTAGCATACTGTATCGTTTACCTGTTGTTTCTCGTTCATGTTTGTTCTTGGTGTTGGATTTTGTCAAATAAATTTCCCCCAAAATGCGACTTATACTCCGGTGCGACTTCTATATGTTTTTTTTACACTTTATTGTGCAATTTATGGCTAATGCGACGTATATTCCGGAGTGACTTCTAGTCCGAAAAATACGGTATGTATGTATGTATGTATGTATGTATGTATGTATGTATGTATGTATGTATGTATGTATGTATGTATGTATGTATGCATGTATGTATGCATAAATATATATACAGTATTTTCTGCACTACAAGGCGCACTGGATTATAAGGAATGCCTTCATTGAATTTTTTTATTTGAGAAAATTATTTCATACATAGGGCTCACCAGATTTAAAGGCGCATAGAATAGAATCTATTGCATCAAACTGGGGTAGAGTAGGGTTTTGTTCCGCATTCAATAGATGGAGCTGTGCTAAAGGGAATGTCAACCCAGTCAATGAGGTAAAAAAAGGTCCAACTCCCATTCCGTATGAAAGTGATACAGTTTGGCTTCTTACTTGGTCCAGCAACCCCACTCATTTTTGATGATCATAAACTTTCTTTAGTTTAAAAGAAATAAGCGAGTACGTGCGTTGATGCGTAATGCGTTGATTAGCTTCTTAGCTTTGGTGCCGGGCTTGTGAATCCGCAGCCAAATTTGCTGCACTGAGAAGGGGGGGGGGTCACTGTGATTGCCTCCCGACAAGGCTTACCTGTATGTCAATCAAGCGATGGGATGAAAGTGATAGGTTTAGCTTCAACCCCACCCATTTTTGATGGTCATAAACTTTCTTTAGTTTCAAAGAAAAAAGTGAGTGCGGGCCTTGATGCGTAATGCGTTGATGAGCTTGTTAGCTTTTGGGATGCCGTCAAGCTGAAGGAGTCCTATAGGGCCGTTTTGGCCTGCGGGACTCCGGAGGCAGCTGACAGGTACCGGATGACCAAGCGGAACGCGGCTTCGGCGGTTGTTGAGGCAAAAACCCGGGCGTGGGAGGAGTTTGGCGAGGCCATGGAGAATGACTTCTGGACGGCTTTGAGGAATTTCTGGTCCACCATCCGGCGTCTCAGGAGGGGGAAGCAGTGCACGGTCAACACTGTTTACAGTGGAGATGGTGTGCTGCTGACCTCGACTCGGGATGTCGTGAGTCGGTGGGGGGAATACTTCGAAGACCTCCTCAATTCCACCGACACGCCTTCCATTGTGGAAGCAGAGCCTGGAGACTGAGGTGGACTCTCCAATCTCTGGGGTTGAAGTCACTGAGGTAGTTAAATAACTCCTTGGGGGCAAGGCCCCAGGGGTGGATGAGATCTGCCCGGAGTTTCTAATGGCTCTGGATGTTGTGGGGCGGTCCTGGCTCACACGCCTCTACAGCATTGCGTGGACATCGGGGACGGTGCCTCTGGATTGGCTGACTGGGGTGGTGGTTCCCCTCTTTTAGAAGGGGGACTGGAGGGTGTGTTCCAATTACAGGGGAATCACACTCCTCAGCCTCCCTGGTAAGGTCTATTCAGAGGTGCTGGAGAGGAGGATTTTTGCCACTCAGTTTTGCCACTCAGGAATGTTGGAAAACTATGCATGGACACTTCAAGTTATTGTCCATGGATTCTGGCTCCTAATATAGAAAATATGATTAATGTTCATGTTCTCCCCATGTCCGGGTGGGTTTTCTCTGGGCACTCCGGTTTCGTCCCCCATCCCAAAAAGCATGTTGTAGGCCGAGTGAGCACTCCAAATTGTCCCTAGGTGTGAGTGCGAATGTTGTTTTGCCACTGTGTGCCCTGCGACTGGCTGGCAACCAGTTCAGTGTGTCTCTTGCCTACTGCCCGCGACCCCCGTGCGGACAAGCCGTATAGAAAATGGATGGATTTTCTTCTATGCACAAAATTTTAAAAATAAAAATGTTCATCCATCCATCTTCATCCACTTATCCGGGGTCGCGTCGCGGGGGCAGCAGCTTCAGGAGGGACTCCCAGACTTCCCTCTCCCCAGCCACTTCATCCAGCTCATCCCGGGGGATCCCAAGGCGTTCCCGGGCCAGCCGAGAGACATAGTGCGCATCTTGGGTTGTCCCCGGGGTCTCCTACCGGTGGGACATGCCCGGAACACCTTTCCAGGGAGACGTCCAGGAGGCATCCTGATGAGATGCTCGAGCCACCTCATCTGGCTCCTCTCAACGTGGAGGAGCAGCGGCTCTACTCCGAGTCTCTCCCGGATGACCGAGCTCCTCACCCTATCTCTAAAGGAGAGCCCGGACACCCTGCGGAGGAAACTAATTTCGGCCGCGTGTATCCTGGATCTCGTTCTTTCTGTCACGACCCATAGCTCGTGACCATAGGTGAGGGTAGGAGCATAGATCGACCGGTAAATCGAGAGCTTTGCCTTTTGGCTCACCTCTCTCTTCACCACGACGGACCGGTACAGAGTCCGCATTACTGCCGACGCTGCACCGATCTGCCTGTCGATCTCACGCTCCATCCTGCCCTCACTCGTGAACAAGACCCCAAGATACTTGAACTCCTCCACTTGGGGCAGGATCTCATCCCCGATACAGAGAGGGCATTCCACCCTTTTCCAACCGAGGACCATGGACTCTGATTTGGAGGTGCTGACCCTCATCCTGACCGCTTCACACTCGGCTGCGAACCGCTCCAGTGAGAGCTGGAGATCATGGCCTGAAGAAGCCAACAGCACCACGTCAACTGCAAAAAGCAGAGACGTGATGCTGAGGTCCCCAAACCGGACCCCCTCAACGCCTGGGCTGCGCCTAGAAATTTTGTCCATAAAAATTATGAACAGAATCGGTGACAAAGGACAGCCTTGGCGGAGTCCAACCCTCACTGGGAACAAATCTTACTTACTGCCGGCAATGCGGACCAAACTCTGGCATCGGTGATACAGGGACCGAACCGCCCTTATCAGTTTGCCTGGCACCCCGTGCTCCCGAAGAACCCTCCACAGAACCTCCAGTGGGATGCCTTCTCCAAGTTCACAAAACACATGTGGACTGGTTGGGCGAACTCCCATGGACCCTCGAGGATCCTGCCGAGGGTGTAGAGCTGGTCCACATTTCCACGGCCAGGACGAAAGCCACACTGCTCCTCCTGAATTCGAGGTTCAACCTCCCGACGGACCCTCCTCTCCACCACCCCTGAATAGACCTCACCAGGGAGGCTGAGGAGTGTGACTCCCCTGTAATTGGAACACACCCTCCAGTCCCCCTTCTTAAAGAGGGGAACCAACACCCCAGTCTGCCAATCCAGAGGCACCGTCCCCGATGTCCACGCAATGCTGTAGAGGCGTGTCAGCCATGACAGCCCCACAAGCTCCAGAGCCTTTAAGAACTCCAGGCGGATCTCATCCGCCCCTGGGGCCCTGCCATCGAGGAGTATTTTAACTACCTCAGTGACTTCGACCCCAGAGATTGGAGAGTCCGCCTCAGAGTCTCAAGGCCCTGCTTCCACAATGTAAGGCGTGTCAGTGGAATTGAGGTCTTCGAAGTATTCTCCCCACCGACTCACGATGTCCCGAGTCGAGGTCAGCAGCACACCATCTCCACTGTAAAGTGTTGACTGCGCACTGCTTCCCCCTCCTGAGACGCCGGATGGTGGACCAGAATTTCCTCGAAGCCGTCCGGAGGTCATTCTCCATGATCTTGCCAAACTCTTCCCACAACTGGGTTTTGATTCAGCCACCGCCGAAGCCGCGTTCCGCTTGGCCATCCGGTACCTGTCAGCTGCCTCCGGAGTCCCGCAGGCCAAAACGGCCCGATAGGACTCCTTTTTCGGCTTGACGTCATCCCTTATCGCCGGTGTTCACCAGCGGGTTCAGGGATTGCCGCCACGACAGGCCCCGACGACCTTACGGCCACAGCTCCGGTTGGCTGCCTCAACAATGGAGGCGCGGAACATGGTCCACTCGGACTCAATGTCCCCTGCCTCCCCCGGGACGTGGGAAAAGCTCTGCCGGAGGTGGGAGTCGAAGCTCTTCCTTACAGGGGATTCTGCCAGACGTTCCCAGCAGACCCTCACAGAGTGTTTGGGTCTGCCAGGTCGGACCGGCATCTACCCTCACCATTGGAGCCAACCCACCATCAGGTGGTGATCAGTTGACAGTTCCGCCCCTCTCTTCACCCGAGTGTCCAAAACATGCGGCCGGAAATCCGATGACACGACTACAAAGTCGATCATTGAACTGCGGCCTAGGGTTTCCTGGTGCCAAGTGCACATATGGACACCCTTATGTTTGCTCATGGTGTTCATTATAGAAAATCCGTGTCGAGCACAGAAGTCCAACAATTGAACACCACTCGGGTTCAGATCGGAGGGGGGGGGCGTTCTTCTCAATCACGCCCTTCCAGGTCTCACTGTCATTGCCCACATGAGCATTGAAGTCACCCAGTAGAACGATGGAGTCCCCAGAAGGAGCACTATCCAGCACCTCCTCCAGGGACTCCAAGAAGGGTGGGTACTCTTGGGTAGAGCTGCCATTTGGTGCATAGACACAAACAACAGTCAGGACCCGTCCCCCCACCCGAAGGCGGAGGGAGGCTACCCTCTCGTTCACTGGAGTGAACTCCAATGTACAGGCGCCCAGCCGGGGGGCAATAAGTATGCCCACACCTGCTCGATGCCTCTCACCGTGGGCAACTCCAGAGTGTAAGGGATTCCAGCTCCTCTCGAGAGGGCTTGTACCAGAGCCCAAACTATATCTAGTCGGAACTTTTCTGCCTCACACACTAGCTCGGGCTCCTTTCCAGCCAGAGAGGCGACGTTCCATGTTTTCCCTAGAGCCAGCCTCTGCAGCCGGGGATCGGCCAAGGTTCTCCCCGCCTTTGGCCGTCGCCCAGCTCACTTTGCACCTGACCCCTTTGGCCCCTCCTACAGGTGGTGTGCCCATGGGAAGCGGGGCCCACATTTTCTGTTTGGGCTATGCCTGGCTGGGCCCCATGGGCGGAGGCCCGGCCACCAGGCGCTCGCCTTCGAGCCCCACCTCCAGGCCTGGCTCCAGAGAGGAGCCCCGGTAACCTGCGTCCGGGCGAGGGAAAACTAGGTTCATTTGTCTTTTTTGTCATGAGGGGTCTTCTGAGCCGTGCTTTATCTGGCCCCTCACCTTGGACCCTTTTGCCATGGGTGACCCTACCAGGGGCATGAAGCCCCAGACAACATGGCTCTTAGGATCATAGTGGCACGCAAACCCCTCCACCACGATAAGGTGACGACTCACGGAGGGGGATATAATATATCATAATACTAAATGAGAAATGGAGTGTACACTTCTATAATGCTTATACCATCTTCAAAGCATTTCACAAAGATGAGAATTTACTTTTTGAAAAAGACGCAGGTGCAAAATCCACGTTGAGTTTCAAATTATTTACTTTTACCAGCCGGAACCCTTTCCCTGCACTGTCAAAGGGAAGAACCCAGGGTATGTATTCCTCGGATTTCAGTTTTTTTTCCCGTTGTTTTTTTTTTTTTACATGGGGAGCAGCGGCCGGCCAGCAACGTTAGCCTCCGCGACTCGTGAGCATTCCTAGGCCCGCAGGTTTTGTGTATTCTCTGTCAAGATATGATCACCTGTGGAGGTCGCGGCGCTAGGAACATTAAAGGAGCACATCGAAACAAAAAAAACACAAAGCTACGTTTTTACTTTGACAAGCATGTGGGTTTAGAAGGTAACATGATGTTACATGTAAGCTAATGTTACGCTATTGTCATGATATCATTATTTATATATATACACTGCTCAAAAAAATGAAAGGAACACTGAAAACACATCAGATTTCAATGGTGAAAAAAAAATGTTGGATATCTATACTGATATGGACAGTTTAATGTCTCAGGAACAAAAGGATGCCACATCTTTTGATGGAAATAAAAGTTTTCAGCCTACAGAGGGCTCAGTATATTGACACCCCAAAAATCAAAGTGAAAAAATGATGTGGCAGGCTCGTCCATTTTGCCTAAAATCAATTTCTGCAATTCAAAACTCTTTTCAATATCTTGTGTAGCCCCCACATGCTTGTATGCATGCTTATCAACGTCGTGGCATGCTCCTAATGAGACGACGGATGGTGTCTTGTGGGATGTCCTCCCAGATCTGTCTAAGGGCATCAGTGAGCTCCTGCAAAGTCTGATGGACCGAAACATTATGTCCCAAAGGTGTTCTATCGGTGCAAGGATTTCATCCCGATACCTAATGGCAGTCAGACTGCTGTTCTCTAGCCTGTAGAGGTTTGTTCGTCCCTCCATGGAAATGCCTCCCCAGACCATCACTGACCCACCACCGAACCGGTAATGCTGAATGATGTTGCAGGCAACATAGTGCTCTCCTTGGCTTCTCCAGACCCTTTCACATCTATCACAGGTGCTCAGGGTAAACCTGCTCTCATCTGTGAAAAGCACAGGAGGCCAGTGGCGGACTTGCCAATTCTGGTGTTCTATGGCAAATGCCAATCGAGCTCCATGGTGCTTAGTAGTGAATGAATCAAGTATTCCGGTGCAGCATACAGTGACGCACAAATACATCCCTTATAAATAGCAAAACACGCACACTTATTTTGAGCACCCCTTAAACATCTCTGTAAATACCCCAAAATTTGTAAATAAGTTCTCAAATGTGATAATGTTGCTTTTTGCGCACGTTATCAAAAATGTAAATAAAGGTTTTTGCCATCAAAAACACGTTTTCATTATTTTTGTTCAGGTTTTATAGAAGAGAAGGGCGATTGAGATGTTTTAGATGTCACTGAACCAAAATATTCGTGTCAAAGTCGCACTTGTGCAGAAAATACATCATGCACCAAAAACTCCTTTTCTCCTTATTTTGTCTGAGATTGCTGACTTGAGTGAAACCAAGCTATTTTACAATGGTGGTACCTAAAGAACATTATGTGTTGGAATCATAATTAGTTTTTCTAATTAAAGAAGAGGCCCCATTCTTTCATTGGTACCGTCCGTGTATGTATATAACCATAGCACACAATATTCTGTAGGCCTTACAAAATGATTGAAAATGCTCGAAATCGGCTGGGATTTTAGGGGTTATTTTTTCTGAAAACGCTTGGCATTCAATTACTTCATTGATCAATGTGTTGGGGAGAAAAAGCTAACCAAATATGAAAGTATTAATTTTTTGTTTTTGTTAGGGTTATGCACCTCCCCCCAAAAATGCTGTGGAACAAAGGAAACCAGGAAAACCGCTAAACATTACATCATTGGTGCGACTATCCTCTGCAGTACCCAATCAGATTTCTGTGACATGGGGACCTGAAATTGGAAAGGTAACAGACCTAGTCAGTTCGTAACTTTCTTTAGAAGAATTTTCAAATGGACCTGATGTGTGGACTAAACTTCTGATGTTTGCAGACCTTCTCCATGTCTGTGTACCTAGTGAGGCAGCTAACATCCCCACTGCTCCTGCAGAGGCTGAGGATGAAGGGCATCAGAAACCCAGACCACTCCAGAGCACTAAGTAACTGCACTGCATATTGCATTAGTCTTTTTCACATAAAAATATTAACATGGAATTGGCTGATCAGAGACGTAATAGTGGAGCTACAAATATTTGTCTTTGTCTTTCACACAAAACCCAACAAAGTTAGAAATTGACGTGGTTGTGTGCTTTTTTACACATTGCTTTTACACATGGCTTTCCAAAAACAGATCATGTGATAAGAGGCATGCCAGTATCTGTTGTGTCACAAAATACTTGTTGGATGGTGACAATTGATTTCACCACAACAGAGGTGGATAAGTGAGTCTATGGCATTTTCACGTATCGTCCATCAGTACATATCGACCATCAGTACTGTAAAATCCTGTGATATGTAAAGTGAAGATCAAAATACACATAATTATTAAAAAATAAATTTTTTAGACAGTTACTAGTACTAGTCCTCAATGTTAAAAAAAGCAGTACTTACACAACAGATCTAATGCTACATTACTTCCTTTCAAAAACTTGTTCACATATGCACCATGGCCAAGACTAGTCAAGCCAGCAGCAGCAACATAGTACTCATGACAGAACACGCAGGCAACGTGATGAGGCCAACTTCAAGAGTTGGCCGATTTACTTATTTTGACACTGTTTTGCCATCTCGTCATTTTACTGGGGTACGCAGTAATATCTTCACTTCAGACTTTTTTTGCAGCTTGCACGGCACCAGATCTTGGAGCCCAGGCATGTCCAAAGTCCGGGCCGCGGGCCAAATCCAGCCCCTGGTCAGATTTCATACTGCCCACAGCTTTGGTCTTATAATGTATTATTTATGGCCCACCTGCACTGTCAAACTGAATAAAAAAAATCATGAAACTTGAAACTATAATTCCTCGTATTACCCAAGGGTGGCAACACCAGCCCTTTCCGCTCATTTCTGCAATGGCGACTGCAAAGAAAACGAGGAAATTTGACATTGAGGGCTGTCTCTTTCAAGAGAAATGGAAATTACAATACTTCACTGAAAATCAAGGCAATTGTGTTTGTCTAATTTCTAAAGAGACAGTTGCCTTGTTTAAGGATTTCCACCAAAAGAGACACTATGAGACTAAACATGCTAACACATACGACAAGCTGATAGGGAGTGACCACGCTGATAAAGTGAAGCAGCTCCAAGCTGAGCTGACATCACAACAGCGATTCTTCACGTGGGGTTGTGAGTCAAAAGTAAATCAAAAGTACATATTACTTAATATTAAATATTACAAAGTGGCCATGTTAATACTGTTGATGTTATGAACCTGTAGACGTGACATAAACTATTACTTTCTGAAAGATATTGGAAATGACAAGAACAAAATTCACTTCTTTTAAGTTCAAATAATAGACAACTTTGCATTACTTATAACTCCTGTTTAAAATGTTCATGAGGCAAAAACGATTTTAAACTTTGCATTACTTATAACTCCTGTTTAAAATGTTCGTGAGGCAAAAATAATTTTAAACTCATGTAAATTTAAAGTATACCATACAGTTTGTTCAATGTTATCGGACTCTACAGATATGAATGAGAGGTAGAATTTGTGTTTTTAGAGTTGTTCGCATCTGCCTGAGTCGCTTATATTTTGTTATTTTATCATTTAAAAAATAAAGTAAAAGTAAACTAAAGACAATTGGGACAATGAAATTTGTTTTATAACAGTGTTTATTTGCAGGAAAAGGAATACTGGTTGTCTTCTCCTCTTTGTTTTCAGGGTGATTCATGTCTGATGGTATTTAGACCTGACAAAGACCCCAAGATACTTGAACTCCTTCACTTGGGGCTTGAAAAAGCCCACAGTACCACGTCGTCTGCAAAAAGCAGACACGCAATGCTGAGGTCCCCAAACCGGACACCCTCAACACCTTGGCTGCTCCTACAAATTCTCTTCATAAATGTTATGAACAGAATCAGTGACAAAGGGCAGCCTTGGCGCAGTCCAACCCTCACTGGGAACGAATCCGACTTACTGCAGCAAATCCATTCACCCGTCCATCTTCCGCTTATCCAAGGTCGGGTTGCGGGGGCAGCAGCTTTAGGAGGGACTCCCAGACTTCCCTCTCCCCAGCCACTTCATCCAGCTCATCCCGGGGGATCCCAAGGCGTTCCCGGGCCAGCCGAGAGACATAGTGCGCATCTTGGGTCGTCCCCGGGGTCTCCTACCGGTGGGACATGCCCGGAACACCTTTCCAGGGAGACGTCCAGGAGGCATCCTGATGAGATGCTCGAGCCACCTCATCTGGCTCCTCTCAACGTGGAGGAGCAGCGGCTCTACTCCGAGTCTCTTCCGGATGACCGAGCTCCTCACCCTATCTCTAAAGGAGAGCCCGGACACCCTGCGGAGGAAACTAATTTCGGCCGCGTGTATCCTGGATCTCGTTCTTTCTGTCCCGACCCATAGCTCGTGACCATAGGTGAGGGTAGGAGCATAGATCGACCGGTAAATCGAGAGCTTTGCCTTTTGGCTCACCTCTCTCTTCACCACGACGGACCGGTACAGAGTCCGCATTACTGCCGACGCTGCACCGATCTGCCTGTCGATCTCACGCTCCATCCTGCCCTCACTCGTGAACAAGACCCCAAGATACTTGAACTCCTCCACTTGGGGCAGGATCTCATCCCCGATACAGAGAGGGCATTCCACCCTTTTCCAACCGAGGACCATGGACTCTGATTTGGAGGTGCTGACCCTCATCCTGACCGCTTCACACTCGGCTGCGAACCGCTCCAGTGAGAGCTGGAGATCATGGCCTGAAGAAGCCAACAGAACCACGTCAACTGCAAAAAGCAGAGACGTGATGCTGAGGTCCCCAAACCGGACCCCCTCAACGCCTGGGCTGCGCCTAGAAATTTTGTCCATAAAAATTATGAACAGAATCAGTGACAAAGGACAGCCTTGGCGGAGTCCAACCCTCACTGGGAACAAATCTTACTTACTGCCGGCAATGCGGACCAAACTCTGGCATCGGTGATACAGGGACCGAACCGCCCTTATCAGTTTGCCTGGCACCCCGTGCTCCCGAAGCACCCTCCACAGAACCTCCCGTGGGATGCCTTCTCCAAGTTCACAAAACACATGTGGACTGGTTGGGCGAACTCCCATGGACCCTCGAGGATCCTGCCGAGGGTGTAGAGCTGGTCCACATTTCCACGGCCAGGACGAAAGCCACACTGCTCCTCCTGAATTCGAGGTTCAACCTCCTAACAGACCCTCCTCTCCAGCACCCCTGAATAGACCTCACCAGGGAGGCTGAGGAGTGTGACTCCCCTGTAATTGGAACACACCCTCCAGTCCCCCTTCTTAAAGAGGGGAACCAACACCCCAGTCTGCCAATCCAGAGGCACCGTCCCCGATGTCCACGCAATGCTGTAGAGGCGTGTCAGCCATGACAGCCCCACAAGCTCCAGAGCCTTTAAGAACTCCAGGCGGATCTCATCCGCCCCTGGGGCCCTGCCATCGAGGAGTATTTTAACTACCTCAGTGACTTCGACCCGAGAGATTGGAGAGTCCGCCTCAGAGTCTCAAGGCCCTGCTTCCACAATGGAAGGCGTGTCAGTGGAATTCAGGAGGTCTTCGAAGTATTCTCCCCACCGACTCACGATGTCCCGAGTCGAGGTCAGCAGCACACCATCTCCACTGTAAAGTGTTGACTGCGCACTGCTTCCCCCTCCTGAGACGCCGGATGGTGGACCAGAATTTCCTCAAAGCCGTCCGGAAGTCATTCTCCATGATCTTGCCAAACTCCTCCCACAGCTGGGTTTTGATTCAGCCACCGCCGAAGCCGCGTTCCGCTTGGCCATCCGGTACCTGTCAGCTGCCTCCGGAGTCCCGCAGGCCAAAACGGCCCGATAGGACTCCTTTTTCAGCTTGACGTCATCCCTTATCGCCGGTGTCCACCAGCGGGTTCAGGGATTGCCGCCACGACAAGCCCCAACGACCTTACGGCCACAGCTCCGGTTGGCTGCCTCAACAATGGAGGCGCAGAACATTGTCCACTCGGACTCAATGTCCCCTGCCTCCCCCGGGACGTGGGAAAAGCTCTGCCGGAGTTGGGAGTCGAAGCTCTTCCTGACAGGGGATTCTGCCAGACGTTCCCAGCAGACCCTCACAGAGTGTTTGGGTCTGCCAGGTCGAACCGGCATCTACCATTGGAGCCAACCCACCATCAGTGGTGATCAGTTGACAGCTCCGCCCCTCTCTTCACCCGAGTGTCCAAAACATGCGGCCGGAAATCCGATGACACGACTACAAAGTCGATCATTGAACTGCGGCCTAGGGTTTCCTGGTGCCAAGTGCACATATGGACACCCTTATGCTTGATCATGGTGTTCATTATAGAAAATCCGTGTCGAGCACAGAAGTCCAACAATTGAACACCACTCGGGTTCGGATCGGGGGGGGGGGGGGGGGGCGTTCCTCCCAATCACGCCCTTCCAGGTCTCACTGTCATTGCCCACATGAGCATTGAAGTCACCCAGTAGAACGATGGAGTCCCCAGAAGGAGCACTATCCAGCATCTCCTCCAGGGACTCCAAGAAGGGTGGGTACTCTGAGCTGCCATTTGGTGCATAGACACAAACAACAGTCAGGACCCGTCCCCCCACCCGAAGGCGGAGGGAGGCTACCCTCTCGTTCACTGGAGTGAACTCCAATGTACAGGCGCCCAGCCGGGGGGCAATAAGTATGCCCACACCTGCTCGATGCCTCTCACCGTGGGCAACTCCAGAGTGTAAGGGATTCCAGCTCCTCTCGAGAGGGCTTGTACCAGAGCCCAAACTATATCTAGTCGGAACTTTTCTGCCTCACACACTAGCTCGGGCTCCTTTCCAGCCAGAGAGGCGACGTTCCATGTTTTCCCTAGAGCCAGCCTCTGCAGCCGGGGATCGGCCAAGGTTCTCCCCGCCTTTGGCCGTCGCCCAGCTCACTTTGCACCTGACCCCTTTGGCCCCTCCTACAGGTGGTGTGCCCATGGGAAGCGGGGCCCACATTTTCTGTTTGGGCTATGCCTGGCTGGGCCCCATGGGCGGAGGCCCGGCCACCAGGCGCTCGCCTTCGAGCCCCACCTCCAGGCCTGGCTCCAGAGAGGAGCCCCGGTAACCTGCGTCCGGGCGAGGGAAAACTAGGTTCATTTGTCTTTTTTGTCATGAGGGGTCTTCTGAGCCGTGCTTTGTCTGGCCCCTCACCTTGGACCCTTTTGCCATGGGTGACCCTACCAGGGGCATGAAGCCCCAGACAACATGGCTCTTAGGATCATAGTGGCACGCAAACCCCTCCACCACGATAAGGTGACGACTCACGGAGGGGGATATAATATATCATAATACTAAATGAGAAATGGAGTGTACACTTCTATAATGCTTATACCATCTTCAAAGCATTTCACAAAGATGAGAATTTACTTTTTGAAAAAGACGCAGGTGCAAAATCCACGTTGAGTTTCAAATTATTTACTTTTACCAGCCGGAACCCTTTCCCTGCACTGTCAAAGGGAAGAACCCAGGGTGCTCTTCCAACCACTCATTGATCCATTCTCCCTAATCGTTTATCCTTTTGAAATAATTTCAAATCCGTCTGTTTTTTGTCAAGATGCTATCTAACACTAAGTTAGCCAGTGTTTTTCCCATCTCCTCTTTGCCATTGAAAGGGCTAAACTCCCTTCATATGCTGCTGTTGGAGGCAAGTGATGAAGTAACAAAGACTTTGATAAATTGTCTAGCTGGGCTTCAGTGACTGCTTAAGAGTTGTTTTTAATGCTTGACAACCAGCAACTGCGGTTTGTTTGCTCTCGGGGGCCACGAGTTGGGTTTGACACAATGCATGCTCTCTTCTTTCTACACTCTTACTAACTCTTTGAATTATAACACAGTCTTGACACAGATTGCTTTCTAACAAACATCAGACATACAGCTGTTGTACAAGCCACTTGTCTCAATGCATCATTTAAACACGTCAGCTACTCAGAGTGAAGGGTCAATATCTATGCTCTATCTATTCATCAAAAATGTATACATTTGTACATATGAAATTGTAAACATGGTTCAGGTTGTTAGAATAACACAATTATTTATTGCGTATATACTGTATTTTTATGTATTCCTCGGATTTCAGTTTTTTTTCCCGTTGTGAATCGTGTAAATTGGTTGAGAATTTTTTATTTTTTTTTATATATGGGGAGCAGCGGCCGGCCAGCAACGTTAGCCTCCGCGACTCATGAGCATTCCCAGGCCCGCAGGTTTTGTGTATTCTCTGTCAAGATATGATCAGCTGTGGAGGTCGCGGCGCTAGGAACATTAAAGGAGCACATCGAAACAAAAAAACCCCCACAAAGCTACGTTTTTACTTTTACAAGCATGTGGGTTTAGAAGGTAACATGATGTTACATGTAAGCTAATGTTACGCTATTGTCATGATATCATTATTTATATATATACACTGCTCAAAAAAATGAAAGGAACACTGAAAACACATCAGATTTCAATGGTGAAAAAAAAATGTTGGATATCTATACTGATATGGACAGTTTAATGTCTCAGGAACAAAAGGATGCCACATCTTTTGATGGAAATAAAAGTTTTCAGCCTACAGAGGGTTCAGTATATAGACACCCCAAAAATCAAAGTGAAAAAATGATGTGGCAGGCTCGTCCATTTTGCCTGAAATCAATTTCTGCAATTCAAAACTCTTTTCAATATCTTGTGTAGCCCCCACATGCTTGTATGCATGCTTATCAACGTCGTGGCATGCTCCTAATGAGACGACGGATGGTGTCTTGTGGGATGTCCTCCCAGATCTGTCGAAGGGCATCAGTGAGCTCCTGCAAAGTCTAACGAGCAACCTGGCGGCGTCTGATAGACCGAAACATTATGTCCCAAAGGTGTTCTATCGGTGCAAGGATTTCATCCCTTTACCTAATGGCAGTCAGACTGCCGTTCTCTAGCATGTAGAGGTCTGTTTGTCCCTCCATGGAAATGCCTCCCCAGACCATCACTGACCCACCACCGAACCGGTAATGCTGAATGATGTTGCAGGCAGCATAGCGCTCTCCTTGGCTTCTCCAGACCCCTTCACATCTATCACAGGTGCTCAGGGTAAACCTGCTCTCATCTGTGAAAAGCACAGGGGCCAGTGGCGGACTTGCCAATTCTGGTGTTCTATGGCAAATGCCAATCGAGCTCCACGGTGCTGAGTAGTGAGCATAGGGCACACTACAGGACGTCGTGCCCTGAGGCCACCCTCGTGAAGTCTGTTTCTGACTGTTTGGTGATGGATGTGTCATACTGGAGGAGTTGGACAATCTGCGCAACTTCAGGAGGGTTAATGCTTCCAGTCGTGATAATGACTCTTGCTAAAGCCAACAATTGTGGAAAAAAAGTTTAAAAAAGAGGGAGGAGCTTGGAATGGCCTCCACCTGCAAAACCAGTCCTGTTTTGGGGACCATCTCGTTGTTGCCCCTCTCGTGTACCTGTTGTTAATTCCATCAACACCAATGCAGCTGAAAGTGATTAACAACCCTCTCTGCCACGTGTCTGACCAAAACCTTATCAGAAAAGTGTAATTGAATTCATGCCATACCCTGATCAAAAACCGTTCCTTTAAATTTTTTATATATATATATATATATATATATATATATATATATATATATATATATATATATATATATATATATATATATATAATAATAAAAAAGTCCCCCAAAAGGTCCCAATGATCGTCTCACACACACACATCTGGGTGTGGTGAAATTTTTCCTCTGCATATAACCCATCCCCATGTGATTTTGAGCCATCCTCTGGGGTAGAGGGGAGCAGTGAGCAGCAGCGGTGCCGCGCTCGGGAATCATTTGGTGATCTAACCCCCCAATTCCAACCCTTAATGCTGAGTGCCAAGCAGAGAGGCAATGGGTTCCATTTTTATAGTCTTTGGTATGACCCGGCCAGGGTTTGAACCTACAACCTTCCAGTGTCAGGGCAGAAACTCTACTACTAGAGTAAGTATAATAAGAATATTATATAATATATATATATATATATATATATATATATATATATATATATATATATATATATATATATATGTGTGTGTGTGTGTGTATATATGTATGTATATATGTGTATATATATAGTACATCTATACATACATACATATATATATGTGTGTATATATATATATATATATATATATATATATATATATATATATATATATATATATATATATATATATATAATAATATATAATAGGAATAATATATATTATAAAATACATATAATAATTTAAGAATAATAATATAAAATATAATAATAATAATAATAATTATATATATATATATATATATATATATATATATATATATATATATATATATATATATATATATATATATATATATATATATATATAATTAAGACGTACTTAAAAGAAAACAGGGACCAAAACACAAAACCCACAGAGTTCTTCATTGGGTTTTTATATATATATATATGTGTGTGTGTGTGTGTTTATATATAATTTCTTTATTTCTTTATTTAATTCCTCCTCCCCCACTACTTTTCAGTGCTTTTTCACATTTGCCATTCTCATCCCTGTGTTTCTGAAAAGCTGTTTCAATGAAACATCTTGGCCCCAAAAACATTTAATGGGAAAGTAACATCTGGGTCCAAACAAGGTCCATCGCTGTGTGGAAACAAACTGTATACTGTAATGAGCAATTTGAACTGCACAGGCAAAGTCAACCTAGAAATAGTGCCATTTTTAATGTAATTTGTTAGCTGAGTTTACGTTGTGAACTTAATATTCTTTATTCAGCCATCATTGTGAATTTAATATTTGTGTACTCTTTCACTGTCATGTGTCATCAAGTAAAAGAGAAGCTCACTGCAGATCCAGACAGTGAAGTTGCTACAACAAGCCTTCGAGTCTCCCTCATATGCCCGGTACATGCATCATTGTGGAATGTTCACATTTTATTGAAGAAAATCACAAAAACATTGACTGAAGATCTTGGAATTTGTAGATAATTGTACATAAATAATAATAGATAATAATAATACAATTGTAGATAATAGTAAATAATAATAGATAATAATAATATAATTGTAGATAAACCGGCTTGCAAAAGTGTTATCATACCCTTGAACTTTTTGACCTTTTGCCATATTTCAGGCTTCAAAAATAAATAAAATAAATGTTTGTGAAAAATCAATACCAAGTGGGACACAGTTGGGAAGTGGAACAAAATGTATACAATATATTGTTGTTGGGTTTTTTTTTTTCTTCTACCAACAACACTCTAGTTTTCAATTTTCAATTGGATTCAGGTCTGCACTATGACTGGGCCATTTCTAACATCTAGATGATTTTATATTTTAACCCTTTCATTGTTGTAGCAAAAACCCTCCATTTAGGATTTTGCTTAATGTTTGGGATTTTTGTATTGTTGGAAGGCAAATTCCTGTCCCAGTCTGAGGTCTTACAGACTCCAACCAACCAACCAATCCATCCATCTCATGCTGAAAGCCTGACAGTTCCTTCTGAAGAAAAGCAACCCAAAAGCAAAGCAACTATGATGCTTCCACCACCATGTTAGACTGTGGGTATGTTTTTTTCGAATTGTTGTGCAGTTTTACAGAGAAATGGGATTCTGTTTGTCAGACCTCTATAAATGTCATATTTGTGCAGTGTGCTACTAATTTTCTTACGGACGAATTCCCCCATCTTAGTTGTCTATCTCTGTAGTTCTTCTAGAGTGATCGTGCGTATCTAGGCTGAATCTCTGATCAGGGCTCTCTTAATTTGGTCTGAAAGTTTAGAGGAATAGCCAGGTGTTGGTCTGTTTGCCGTGGTCTGATACTCTCCATTTCAATATGATTGATTGAATAGATGTATGATGTTTAAACCTTGTGAATTTTTTAATATCCTTTATCCTGCTACAAACATCTGACAATTTTAGCCCAGACCTGTGTTCTTTGATTCCAGGATGCTGGTTTCTCTTGTTTTATTTTTCTTTTAATAGGTCTCTGAGTCCTTAACAGAGAAAGTACATTTATCCTGAGACTAGATTATAGGTGGACTTTTTCATAATCAGAGGTAAACATTGAATCATTTAGAAATTATCAGAGAACCCAGGTGGGCTTTATCATAATTAATCATAAAGGTAAACATGGGATCATTTAGAAATTATCAGGGAACTTCTAGACCAGGGGTCTGCAACCTGCGGCTTTTCACCCTCATTTTAGCGGCTCCCTTGGGCCTTAAAAAAAACCTGAACATAAATAAATGGTAACTCTTCATTCATTCTTCGTCATATTATTATTATTGTTACTCTATTGGGCAGTTATCTTGGAGTTTGAGTTGATGCCATCTAATTTTAAATTTTTAAGTAATTTACAGCCCCAGCATAGGGTATATCTGCAGCAAATTTTAGACACAGAAGTCACATTCAACAGGCATGAACAATGGCATTTAAAAAGTTATTTATCTCCCAAAAAATAGACTCTGATCAGATGATGTAGTTTTTGTATACAGTAATCCCTCGCTACTTCGCAGTTCACCTCTCGTGGCCTCGGTGCATCATGGATTTTTATAAAAATAAATATTGCGGATATATTTGGTGCATTGCGGCATTTTGCGAAATCACTTGGTGCGCGGGGCTTTGTCTGCCCATATGACTGAACCACACTATTGGCTGGTAGGAGACCAATGGGAAAATGTTGATCTATATATATATATCCTTGCTGATTATTGGCTGAGAGCTGTAAGAGCAGCTCTAACCAGGCTTTATCTCAATCTCCTGCTACGTATCCACTCCTCCACTTTGTTTGTGTCAGCAGAATCAATCAATCAATCAACCGACCGATCGATCGATCGATCGATCAATCAATCAGCTTTTATTGGCCAAGTTTGTGCATGCCAAACAAGGAATTTGACTCCGGTTGATCTCAGCCTCTGTTCAACATTTAAGTGACCAACAACATTCAGGTAACTAACAACATTTAAATGACAAGAGCAGGATGTTATTGTACAGTGATGACTCTGAATCTCTCTGAGTGGTGTGAGTTCATTCGAGCGACAGCCTGACTAACAACATATAAGTGGCAAGAGCAGGATGTTATTGCCCAGTGCTGTCTCTGAGACTCTATGAGTGGTAAAGCGAGTTCATAAGAGTGACAGCCTGGGGAAAAAGCTCTGTCTGTATCTGCTGGTTTTGGCGCACAGTGCTCTGTAACGCTGTCCGGAGGGGAGTAGTTCGAACAGACTGTGACCTGGGTGAGAAGGGTCTGTAGAGCTGTTACTTGCACGTTTCTTGGTCCTGGACAAGTACAAGTCTTGGATAGATGGGTGGTTGGTCCCGATTATCTTTTCCGCAGTCCTGATTGCCCGTTACATTCTGTGTTTGTCTTGTTTGGTGGCCGATTCAAACCAGACAGTGGAGTTGCAGAGGATAGACTGGACAGCAGCATCTCTGATTTGCGCTTTGTTTTGTTGCCACAAACGAGGCAGTACAACCAAATGCAACACAGGCTCTTTATTTGGGGAAAGTTTAAAGGAAACAAGGAGGGCCCGCCCTCAGAGAGAGCTGACGAGCCGGTCAAAGAGCTTGCATCGTGCGTCATCAAAGCAGAAGGGCTTAGCTAGCTTTTTAAAGCTATTTAAAAATATTTAGAGATACAATAAAGTGTTTAAAAGTATAATAAAGCCGGTCAGCACGGCAAGAGCAGAGCGGAGCCGTGACACGTTTACACTTTAATAAGATGAGCCGGTCAGCGAGCTCTCGTTGTGCGGGCATCTCATTACACAGCCGGTCAGGCAAATGTGATTCAGGTGGCAGGCGTGCATGTCAAAGCAGACAAAACGGTGAGGAATGACAGTTAGCACTTCCGTATAGGCACTGCGCGCCTCAGAGGTCTAGCGCGGAGGGCGTGTGAGCTAACCAGCAGGGCAAGAGCGGAGACGTGACACAGCCGTGCACGAAGGATAAATGCACCCCTATGCAGAAACAGTCGGAACAACGGCAATTAGTGCTGATAGCGCTGGGCGTGCACTGAGGAAAAGCGCCGGGTGCGCGGCTAGCTGCCGCGCACGTACAAAAGAATGCCCACTGCCGTCCAGGATTTGGGACAGCGGCCGGCAATGAGCACTCATAGCGCAGGGCCTTTCTCTGAGCAATGTGTGGATGCCCTCGCGCTGGGCTGCAGGGGTGCGTCAGCCGGTCAGCACGGCAAGAGTGGAGCGGAGCCGTGACACGTTTACACTTTAAAATGTTTCAATATTTATTAATATAAGAACGTGTTTAATAAAATTATGAATGTCTTGTACGGATGCACTCGCGCTGGGCTGCAGGGGCGCGGTCAGCATGGCAATAGCAGAGCCATGACACCTTTACACTTTAAAATGTCTAAAAAGTGTTCAAGATATAAAACATATTTAAAAGTACAATAGAGTGTATATAAATGAAATCATAAAAGTATTGTGCGGCTGGATAGCACGTCCGCCTCACAGTTAGGAGGGTGCCGGTTCGATTCCACCTCCGACCCTCCCTGTTTGGAGTTTGCATGTTCTCCCCGGCACTCTGGTTTCCTTCCACATCCCAAAAACATCCTTTGTAGGCCAATTGAGCACCCCAAATTGCCCCTAAGTGTGAGTGCGAGTGTAGATGGTTGTTTGTCTCTGTGTGACTTGTGATCGGCTTGCAACCGGTTCAGGGTGTCCCCCGCCTACTGCCCGATGACTGCTGGGATAGGCTCCAGCACGCCTGTGACACCCTGTGGGGACAAGTGGTATAGAAAATGGATGGATGGAAGTCTTGTGCGGATGCCCTTGCGCTGGGCTGTGTCAGTCGGCCAGCACGGAAGAGCAGACAGGAGCCAGCAAGCAAGAGTAGACAGGAGCCAGACACGTTTACACTTTGAAAAAGGTTAATAAAAGTCTATATTGTAACAATATATTCACTCTTTTTTATTTAAATAAATAAGAATGTTTCTGAAAGTCTGTTTGACTTCAAAATTTTTACAAAAATGTTTAAAAATACAATAAAGTGTATAAAAACAATAAAGTGCATAAAACTACAATAAAGGTTGATAAAAGTCTTGTGTGGATACTGTAACAATATATTTACTCTTATGTATTTTCTTTATTTTCTTATTTATTTGATTAAAGAATGTTTATGAAAATCGGTTTGACTTATACATACAAAAATGCATTTAAAAGTGCAATGCAGTGTTTAAAATTACAATAAAGGTTCATAAATGTCTTTTATGGATATTGTAACAATATATTTTCTCTACATTGCGGATTTTCACTTATCGCGGGTGGTCTTGGAACCAATTATCTGCGATAAACAAGGGATTAGTATATTCAAATGCTTAGTCCTTATCGTGGCTACAAGGCAGTTAGTTACAAGGCTTGGCTAGATGTGGTTCAGCCACAACTGAACACATTTCTGTCCCTTCTCATTAAACTCTGCTAAGTCCGGTGCTGTGCAGGGATGTTCCAGCAAGGGGCATATAAGGAGGTGTTGCATGGTCTGTGGTTCAGTGCCACAGTCACACTCAGCGTTCCGATCATCCAGATGTCCCCATTTGGCGAGAGTGACTTTTGCACGTCCAACACCAGATCTTAGTCTATTTAGGCATTTCCACATTGCATAGTTGGTGTCTGCTCCTGGGGGCAGTGCCTCGCTTGCCTTAAGCTCCATTGTAGTTTCTGGTGGAAGATTGTCAAGTCTTTCTTCCAACCGCGTGACTCTTTCCCTGCCTATGCTTGGTGTTCCGAGGGGTGGGACACACTTCAGAAAACTTTTCCTGGACTTAAGGCGGCTTTTGGCTGGTACATGGCCAAAGAGAGGATGTCTTTGGTCAGTGGACTGTTGTTGCCGCTCTTCCTTGCTTGCTGCTTGTCTACGTATCTCTGGTGGGGCTATTCCTGCCAGGATGTACAGGCACTCTGTAGGCGTTGGTTTTAGACAGCCAGTGATAAGACGGCTGCATTTAGGGCGGGGTCCAGCTTCTTGGCATGGGCAGCTCGCGCCTATTCTGGGCAGGCATACTCCGCAGCTGAGTAGCAGAGAGCAAGCGCAGTTGTCTTGAAGGTCTGTGGATTCACACCCCATGTTGTACCAGTGAGCTTGCGGACAATGTTGTCCCTCGCAGCTACTTTGCACTTAGTCTTCTCAATGTTGGTCTTAAAGGAGAGGCATATATCCAGGGTTACCCCAAGGTAGACTTGGTGCTCACAGTGTTCCTGATCAGCTGACCTTCAGTTGGAGCTTAGCTTCACGATTTCGCAGGTGGAAGGCACACAACTGTGTCTTAGATGGGTTTGCACGTAAGTGGTTTTCTTCATAGTAGGGTGTTAGCTCTGTCAGAGCATTGGAGAGTCTGTCTTCCACAATTTCGAAATCAGTGGCTTGTGCACATATGCCAAGATCGTCTGCATAGATGAAGTGACGTATGTCTGCACTTTTTAGTTGGTCGTTGATGTAGATGTTGAAGAGAAGTGGTGCAAGCACACTTCCCTGTGGGAGGCCATTCTTGAGTCTTCGCCACCTGCTTTTCTTTCCACCAAGTTCAACAAAAAAGCGCCTGTTTTCAAGCATGCTTTCAATCAGCTCTGTCAGACAGATGTCTCTTTTGGTCTCCAGGATCTTGCTGAGGAGACGTCTATGGTTGACTGTATCATAGGCAGCTGAGAGGTCGACAAACACCACACCAGTTACCATCCCTTCCTCATAACTATCTTCGATGTACTGGGTGAGGTGGACTACTTGGCTAGTTGTCGACTTGCCAGGACGGAAACCTGCTTGTTCAGGGATGAGGTGTTTGTCAACAAAGGAGCCTATTCTGTTGAGGATTAGACGTTCGAAGAGCTTGTAGGTATGACTCAGAAGTAAGATTGGTCTAAAGTTCTTGGGAACAGATGGGTCTTTCCCAGCTTTCAGCAGTGCTATAATGTGGGCCTTCTTCCAGATGTTGGGGAGCTTGTGTGTTGTCAGGCACTCATTGTAGAGCTGTAGAACCCATGTCTTGGCCTTGTAACCAAAGTGCTTGATCTGTTCAGTTGCGATGTTATCCAGTCCAATGTTTTTTCTTGGTTTGAGGGTAGTGATTCCCCCTTCCAGCTCTTTCATGGTGAGCTGTCTTGCAAATGCAGGGTCCTCGATGTATTTCTGGCGGTTCAGCTTGATCTTTTTCTGTCTCTTTCCACTCTTTCCATTTTCAAACAATTGGTTGGTAACTTGGTTGGCAGTAACTTTTGGGCGCTGAGGAGCTGCTTTAGGGTCACCCCGTAGCTTCTGAATACGTGTCCATGCTTTCTTGCTGTTTTTTGACAGGGTCTGTGGACTCAATAAGAGCGTTCCAGGTCTTGCTTCGCTCTTGGGCAATGCTTTTCCTCACCTTCTCACCTTGGACAGTTGTCTCCTCTGGGAGGGGATCTGATTCAAACATGCTGATATAATTGTCATAGGGTCCTGCACAGCCCTTTGAGAGACCAGGTATATATTCAACTCTGCAGCCACGGGGGATATGTTTCAGAGCAGTTTTCAGCACCTGGTTAGCAAAATGGTCGTAGTTTGTGCTAACTGGTATGATATTCTTGATCTTCTCTTCCAGCTCGTTGGTGAAACCTTCCCAGTCTGCTTTCTTGTAGCTGAAGCGCCTTTTGAAGGGCACGATGGTTGGGACTACAGCCGCATTGATTTAGATCCCGATGGGACGGTGTTGGCTTGATGGAATAGGGTCCAGCACAGTCTTTTTACACAGTCCGGCGATATTATTTGTGACCATGGTGAGATCTGGATTATAGCCCCGTTTCCAGCGAGCACTAAAGAACGAGCGTGGTAGCTTGGAGTCATGGATAAGACTTAGTTGGTTGGCATCTATCCATTCCTCAACCGCTTCTCCATCCTTGTTCATTTCAGGGTAGCCCCACTGGATACTGTGGCAGTTGAAGTCATGATCTGTGGTTTGTTGTGTAGTTTGGGGATTGGCTGGGGGAATATGAAGTCTACAGGTGGTGGTTTATAGACAGATGTTACTACAGCACTGCTTAGCTCGACAGATAGGACTTCGATATCATGGTCATCTGACATGTCTGTGTCTTCTATAGCCAAACCTGTTTTTACAAATCGTTCAATGGCCAGGACCATTCCTGGTATGGTTATTTTCACTCCCTTTGTGCGTCTCTTGCAAGCAGAGCATGTCACAGTGTTGTTTGCTGCATAGATTGGCTAAGATGGTTCATTTTGCAGAGGAGAAACCTTCGATGTTCACAGATAGGATTGTCAATGTGGTCGTGAGGAGGTTCCTCGTTTCCAAGATCGACTTTTGTGTCTATCTCCAGGCATGATGTTGTTTTCTGTTCTGTAGCTTTGTGGCTTGCAGCTTTCGGCGTAGCTTGTAGCGTTGCTTGTAGCTGTGTTGTAGCTTGTAACTTTTGCTTGTAGTGGTGAAAGGATTAGCAGTATCTAGTTGATCTAATTGATCTCGTCAATACTCCCGGGGCCGCGACATGGACGCTCCTTTCATGACCCCAGATGCTTAGTTGAAACCCAAAGAGGACCAGACTTGTCAAAGACGCTCCTAATTTTATATTTATTTTTAGACCTGCTAAGCTGCAGCAAAAGGTTTTATTTATATAAAAGTGGGGTAGTTTTTACTTTTACACAAATATAGGAAGGATCTAAATAGACCTACAGTTAACAGTTTAATACATTTACCTAACCCTATAAATGCACACTGCACTTCTGTTGTTATATTCAGTGGATCTAAATAGACCTACAGTTAACAGTTTAATTCATTTCACTAACCCTACAAATGCACACTGCACTTCTGTTGTTATATTCAGTGGCTGTAACAGGTCAAATAAATGATGAAAACCTTTTGAAGTGTACAAGCTCTGTTATTCTTTGCGGCTCCTGACAATTTTTTGGGGGGGTAGAAGAGGAGGCAAAATGGCTCTTTTGATCATAAAGGTTCCAGACAACTGTTCTCGACTCACTTGATTGTGCTGAGAGAAAAGGGGTGAATAATTATGCAAGCCCTACTTTTCAAACATTTATTTAAAAAAAAAAGTTTAAAAAGTCTTGTAAATTTTGTTAGACTGAACGACTGTGTCCCATCTGGTGTTCACAAAACAAATTATATTTTATCTCAGCCTAAAATGTGGCTCAAGGTCAAGGGGGTAAGATATTTTCAAGGTATTTAAGTCCACAGTGTGTACCATTTTTAAAATGAAGTAAAACTGTGTGGATTCCCACGTCCAAACTTCATTTTTATTGGTTTTCTATAAAATACTATGTAAAAGTTATGAAAATCAAACAATTATGAACACATATTTTGTGCTTTTGCAAAAATTACGTGTTTTTACCTATTTCAATTTGACTAATCTTTAATAATTTTTCCTCCAGTTGGGTAAGATGCGATTAACGATCCCATGCAGGGCGGTGACCTGCTCTCATCTTCAGTGCTTCGATGCTGCCCTCTACTTACAGATGAATGAAAAGAAACCTACATGGATCTGTCCTGTCTGTGACAAGAGGGCTACATATGGAAGTCTCATCATTGATGGGTTGGTATACTTTCTTCAGCAAGGCTGCAAACCTGCCTTCTTATCAACCAACACTGAATATTAATACAGGGATTGGTGAGAGTAGAGGGATTGACATTAACACAGATCAACGCACCAATTATAGATGTATTTCATTATTGCTGAGTGACACTGTCACTACCACATGCCACTTTGATAGGTTGAGTTTTATATTAGAACCCTCACTACCCATAAAAGTTTATTTTCAAGACCTGTCAAGTGCTATTTTAAACGGTGCAGAATTACAGGTTTTACAGAAGTGATGAAACATACAAACCAATTACATAGAAGTTAACCTGTCCCACCTGATCTTGTTCACACAATGATGTTTGCATCTCAGGAGGTAACTGCTCAGACCATACAGAGATAAAAAAAAAAGCAGAGGAAAGATACCCAGCAAGAATGAGATGATGAGAAATGGAGGAAGTTCAAAATATGGGAAAAATTCAAAAAAATTGAGGGAAAAAAAATTAAAAATTTGAGCAAGTAGTACCCCTCAAAATTGAATGACCAATGTCATTTTTCTTCATATCTCCCAATAAGTTTCTACTGAAATACTAAAAGCACATGCATAAAACACCATTATGAGACACAACATAACAGTTTCGAGGAAAACTGCCTGTTAGAGATGTTCTGACTCTAACTTATTTTGCAAGAACCACACGAGAGACAGTATGCCCTTTAAGCACTTGCAAGTGGAGAGCTAGTCCGTTACTGTAGGTACAGCAATGTTCGAACAGACTCTGCCGTTAGTCTCTTACAAGAGCATATTTATTGAGAACAAGTAGGGTGGGGGTGACATTTGACATGTTTGGTGGTCACGTCAGCAAATGGTTAATCAGTGCAGAGGGTCCCAGTTTATTGTTTTACGAGGTCGTGGTAATAAAACCTAGTGGAGCATTTTAGATGACTATCTAAACAAGGATGTTTCCACACCATTTGGAAAGTTTCAACAACTGAATGGTTAAACGTTTCAGGGTCAAGGAAAGGTAAAAGCTTCAAACAAAGTTCATCATTCGAAAAGGTAAAAGGTTCAAACAAAGTTCATCATTCTAGTCTACATCCCAACATAATCATACGATCAAGATAGTTTATAAACCCCAACATATCCCTCCTGTTTATCATATGATTATGCCCATCCCGATCAATCAAACATAAGAAAATATAATGAAGAAAGAAAAACAATAAGAAATCAAAACACAGACACAGCACATCATTGTACCCATCACTTGCGAAGCATTTTCGATGGTCAAATCATTAGGTTTCTGTAGAACATGCTCGGCTAAACATCATCTACGCATCTACGTAGATCAATTTTAGTGTGTGAGTGAAAAACCTGCGGCAAGATGTTATAATGCAGGAAAGGTCTCACACGGTCCCTCTGCCTTAGGCGACCAGAATGTTACCAATAACAACAGTCAAGACAAAAATTGGTCGTGATTGTTCAGCCGTCGGGGGCTTGGCACGCCCACTGTTGGAGGGTGAGCACAATTCTCACCCCCTTTGCAGCACTGCTTCATCGGGGGAGAACCTGGAAATGTCTGCCGCGCAGTTGTCGTCTTCAGTCTTCAGTGGCCAGGGTAGACTACCTGGCCACCAAGGGGTAAGAGGATTATTCTGCCTCTATTTGAACTGGGGGTGGGGACGCTGTCGATGGTGGATCTGCTTCCTTGCTGGAACCCTGGAAGGGGGGAGTTTGGAACACACACATAGCATCCCTCCTGTGTGTGAGCTCTCACAGTGAACTTCACATACTGGGAACAAGCGTTGGTTTCGTATGGGTTTCTGGGTCCCATGACCAGTCCTCGAAATTCTCATCATTTGACCATCTTCTTCCACGAATGACACTGTCCATTGGTCCATTCAGATGAGCCCACAAACCATAGCACACTCCAACCACAGCGCAGCATAGAATCCACCTGGCATATGGAATTCCGTTGCTACTAGGATGGCAGAGACACCGGGACATCTCCTCGCCTAGCGGAGTGGGGATCGCTGGATTCTTCACCATTGAGACGCCCCACCCTAACCGATGAAGCCCCTTTGAAGTCGGACTTCCCCACCACTCCGAATGAGGGGTCCAGCACTCTCTGCAACTTGCAGTGGCTGAGGTGAATCCAGCTGGGCCGTTCAGCAATCTACTGCCGTGGGGGTGGTCAGCAAGACTTGGAATGGTCCCTCCCACCGTGGGCTGGCCCAGTTCTTTCTTTTGATGACCTTGATGTAGAACCAGTCTCCTGGGTTGATGGGGTTGTCAACCTGTTGGGAAGGAAGATCAGGCGGCAGTAAATTTGCATTTGACACATCTTCCATTTTGTGGGTCCTGACGGTTTTGGAAATGAGCCTCTCTTAGTTCTCATGTTTCCTTGTGGATTATGTTTCACACAAACAGGACATGCTTTACAATTTTTTTTCAAGTAAGCATCTAAACCAAAGGTAGTGAATTGTTGATGTATGATGGACCTCATCCCTCCTGTCAACACATGGCAAGGCCCATGTGTCGCAATTGCTGCTGCCTTAAAAAGTGTTTAGAAGCGTGTGTGGGTCAGGCACATTAGGTGCTCCTGTCTGTACTGCTTCATTTACTGCTCGGAAATCTGGTATCATTCGCCAATCAATTTTATTGGCCCTTTGGACTGGAAAAACAGGAGTCTTGCAAGGAGAATCCAAGCACTTCCTAATGATTCCTCCTGACAAAAGGTCTTTTATAACAGGGGCAATCCCATTTATTGCCTCTTGTTTTAAAGGATATTGCTTAACTCTTGGACGCCACTCTGATCTTGGTTTGATCTTTACTGGGGGAATGGACTTTAAAAGTCCTACATCAGATGGGCCCTTTGTCCATAGTTCTTCAGGAAGCTCAGCCAATTCCCTATCCTCCATCTCAGTCAAACAAACATTAACTAGTCAGCGAAGCGCATAAGCGTGTGCCCTTCGAAGCACCCACACCACCTCCTCATAGCTTCGTTAGTAATTAGCAATCCAAAAGCAACTTTTTCTTTGGGTTTTTTGTTTTTGTTTTCTTAGCATGTAACTTGCACAAAATCACTCTTTTGTCAAAGTTGCTCCACTAATTTTCCATAGTAGTCTCCAACATTCAACCATTCAACCAATATTTTCCTTTCATTCAGGAAATCATTCATCCCTGCTCATTTGCATCTCACACACAGTCACCAAAGAGGAGTCTTTTCATCACATTGGTCTCAAGTCCTCCACACAACATTCATATACCATTCTCAACACAATCCCTATCCTAATTATTCCTAATGTTCCCGATAGAACAATTCACCAATCCAAAAAGAAACTCAACACAAAAAAAACAGCTGGCGAATTAATCAGATTTTTTTTTTTTAAATTAACCAACTCAATCTCTCAGATTTAACTAAAATATAGAAGCTCTGTGTTTCTTACCACGTTCCTTCCACTGGGACTCCAACCTAAGCCAGATCCCGTAGCTTGGAAGAACAGACAAAGAAGAATCTACGCACATCTTCGATGAACGAAAAGGAAGCTGTTTTACTTAGTTTCTTAGCACGTTCCTTCCACTGGGACTCCAACCCAAGCCAGATCCCGGAGCTTGGAAGAACAGACAAAAAAGAATCTACGCACATCTTCGACGAACGAAAAGGAAGCTGTTTTTCTTAGTCTGTTCTTTCCACTGGGACTTCAACCCAAGCTATATTTTGTGCACTTTACGCGTTTCACAACAACACAATTTTAGGGCTTTAACTTACTTGTCCCCTGGTTCGTTGCACTGCCGGATCCCGTCAATCCACTGTTGTGGCAGACCTAAGATGCTGGCCCAGCGAATAATTTTCTTGCCAGGTCTTTTCTTTACCAGGTCCTCCTAATGGACACTGGCTTGTCGACAATGCAGCACGTCGTCCTCCGTCGATCAGCAGTGGGTATGTTGGAATCCGGGTCACGGCACCAAAATGTTAGAGATGTTCTGACTCTAACTTATTTTGCAAGAACCACACGAGAGACAGTATGCCCTTTAAGCACTTGCAAGTGGAGCTAGTCCGTTACTGTAGGTACAGCAATGTTCGAACAGACTCTGCCGTTAGTCTCTTACAAGAGCATATTTATTGAGAACAAGTAGGGTGGGGGTGACATTTGACATGTTTGGTGGTCACCTCAGCAAATGGTTAATCAGTGCAGAGGGTCCCAGTTTATTGTTTTACGAGGTCGTGGTAATAAAACCTAGTGGAGCATTTTAGATGACTTTCTAAACAAGGATGTTTCCACACCATTTGGAAAGTTTCAACAACTGAATGGTTAAACTTTTCAGGGTCAAGGAAAGGTAAAAGGTTCAAACAAAGTTAATCATTCGGAAAGGCAAAAGGTTCAGACAAAGTTCATCATTCTATTTCAGTTCATTAAAAAGCTGATTTTTTTCGTTCTCAATGAAGCCATGTGACATATTTTTTGTTTCAATTCCTCACCATTTATTTTTGTAAGACGGACAATGCAGTCAAACTTAGTTACAAGCTTGTAGCATGAAGCACAGGGGTCACCAACCTTAAAACTGAAAGCTACTTGATTACTGATTAATGCAATGGGCTACCAATTTGATAAACACTTCCAAAGTAACAAATTTGCTGAACTCCCCTTTAATAATGTCCTTTTTATCAATGGTATTCATCGATTTGAAGAAACTAATCATGTTTCTCACATAAATTAGGAAACAGATGTCTGTGTTCATTAACGTGTTTTTACTTAAAAAAAAAAACTGAAAAATTGCTAGAAAACTTTATTAGCATTCTTTTTTTTCAATATTTAAACCAGTTTTTAGTTAAATGCAGAGGACAAATTTCACCACACCCAGATGTGTGTGTGACGATGATCATTGGGACTTTAACTTTTTGGGGGACTTTAGTCATACTCTATATACAGTCATCCCTTCCGTGTCCCCCTCCTGTACGGCGTGTCGCCCTCTTGCCTGAAAGTTTGTGCTGAACAGCTGGCACCCACCTTTGGACAGATCCCTTGTGCTTCAAATGCTCCACCATCGTACTGGTGGCCAAGAAGCCCGCCATCACAGTCCCAGTCCCAAGTCCCAATGATCATCGTCACATAGTCAAGTCAAGTCAAGTCAAGTTTATTTGTATAGCCCTAAATCACAAGCAGTCTCAAAGGGCTTCACATAGACAATCAATTGACAATAATTCTCAAAGCATCCCCTGATCTTAGGCTCCCAAAAGGGCAAGGAAAAACTCAAAAAACCCCTACAAGGGGAAAAATGAGAAACCTTGAGAAGGGACCACAGATGGAAGGATCCCCCTTTCAGGATCACCAGGCTGCAATGGATGCAAAGAGGGCACATAAAATACATCATATGGAAACCAAAAAGTGGATGCCCAGGCCAAAGCCAAGAGCTGTCGGAGGTGCCTTCGATTGTCCTGGCAGTGTCCTCCAGGAGGGTATTCCACTGCAGTTCCCTCATGGTGAATTGGTCCACGAGAATCTAGATAGCCATCGTCAGCATGGGTGTCACCTAACCACCTCCACAGCCGGGGAGGGGTGGGGGAGTGGGGTCGGGGAGAGGTTAAAGGCCACATCATAGAAATACGTCTTTAAACGTGTCTTAAATGTTTCTACTGAGGTAGCAGTTCTAATATCCATTGGCAGGGCATTCCAGAGCTCTGGAGCCCGAATGGAAAATGCTCTAGCCCCTGCAGACATTTTCTTGGCCCTCTGTGTCACTAAAAAACTAGCGCTTTGCGAACGAAGGTTACGAGACGAAACATAAGGAACAACTAAGTCGACGAGATATGAAGGCGCTAAGCCATGCAATGATTTATAGGTTAACAAAAGAACTTTGAAGTCACATCTTAAATGGACCGGGAGCCAATGTAAATTGGCTAATATTGGGGTAATGTGATCAAATTTTCTTGTCCGTGAGAGCAGCCTCGCAGCAGCATTTTGCACTAACTGTAGACTTTTGATGCTGGACTTGGGAAGACCAGAGAATAATGCATTACAGTAGTCCAGGCGCGACGTGATAAATGCATGTATAATAATTTCGGCATCACTGGTCGAGAGGATTGGGCGAATCTTAGCAATATTACGAAGGTGAAAAAATGCTATTCTGGTTATATTTTTAATATGCTGTTGAAAGGAGAGCGTTTGGTCAAATATTACCCCGAGATTAGTTACAGTATCACTCTGAGTGATAATACGGCTATCCAGAGTTATAGCGGTTTCCTTAAATAAATGTTGATAACGAGCTGGACCAATTATCAACATCTCAGTTTTATCTGGGTTCAGACGAAGGAAGTTGAGAGACATCCATTGCTTGATCTTTGCAAGGCATGCCTCAAGATTACAACAGTCCCGCGGATCTGTCATTGATAATGGCATATATAATTGGGTGTCATCCGCATAACATTGAAAACTAACATTATATTTACGTATTATGTCCCCAAGCGGAGTCATATAAATATTAAATAGAAGTGGTCCTAGCACCGATCCCTGTGGGACACCACACGTAACTTTATAGAGCTCAGAGGACGCATTGCCATGGACCACTCGGTGCGTCCTGTCTGATAGATACGAACGAAACCAGTCTAGTGCTGACCCCGAAATACCAACACAATACATACACATCTAAGTGTGGTGAAATTTGTCCTCTGCATTTAACCCATCCCCATATGATTTTTGATCCATCCCCTGGGGGAGAGGGGAGCAGTGAGCAGCAGCGGTGCCACGCTCGGGAAATATTTGGTGATCTAACCCCCCAATTCCAACCCTAAATGCAGAGTGCCAAGCAGGGAGGCAATGGGTCCCATTTTTAGTCTTTGTTATGACCCGGCCGGGGTTTGACCCCACAACCTTCCAGTCACAGGGCGGACACTCTACCACTAGGCCACTGAGGTTTGAATAATTATAGACCTGCCGCTCTGACATCTGTGGTCATAAAATCCTTTGAGAGGCTAGTGTTGCGTCACCTGAAGGACATCACGGGCCCCCTGCTCAATCCCCTGCAGTTTGCCTACCGGGCAAACAGGTTGGTGGATGATGGGGTCAACATGGGACTGCACTACATCCAGCACCACTTAGACACCCCATGAACGTATGTCACGATCCTCTCTGTGGACTTCAGCTCGGCGTTCAACACCATTGCTCCCGACATCCTACACCAGAACCTCGTCCAGCTCGCGGTGCCTGCCTCCACCTGTCAGTGAATCACCACCTTCCTGACCAACAGGAGACAGCATGTGAGGCTGGGGACCATCACATCCGACACCCGGACCACCAGCACTGGTGCCCCCAGTGGTGCGTAATCTCCCCACTGCTCTTCTCTCTCTACACCAATGATTGCTCCTCAGGCGACTCTTCTTTGAAGCTCCTGAAGTATGCATACGACACCACTTTCATCGGACTGGTCCGGGACGTTGACGAGATTGGGCACAGACAGAAGGTGGAGCGGGTGGTCCACTGGTGCAGCCAAAACCACCTGGAGCTGAACCGGCTCAAGACTGCAGAGATGACAGTGGACTTCAGGAGAGACCCTTCGCCACTTCCACCCCTCAACACCTTCAAGTTCCTGGGATACACAATCTCTCGGGACCTGAAATGGACCGGCCACATAGACTCTGTCCGGAAGAAGGCCCAGCATAGGCTGTACTTTCTGAGACAGCTCAGGAAGTTCAACGTGCCACAGGAGCTGCTGAAGACCTTCTCCACTGCCATCATCCTGTCTATTCTCTGCATCTCCATCACTGTCTGGTTTGGATCGGCCACCAAACAAGACACGCACAGACTGCAACGGACAATCAGGACTGCGGAAAAGATCATCGGGACCAACCGCCCATCTAGCTGAGACTTGTACCTGTCCAGGACCAGGAAACGTGCAAATCTCTACAGACCCTTCTCACCCAGGTCATAGTCTGTTCGAACTACTCCCCTCTGGATGGGGTTACAGAGCGCTCGCTGTACGCCAAAACCAGCAGACACAGACACAGGTTCTTTCCCCAGGCTGTCGCTCTGATGAACTCACACCACTCATAGAGCCTCAGAGACATCACTGGGCAGTAATATCCTGTTCTTGCCACTTAAATGTTGTTAGACACCTGAATATTGTGAGTTACTTAAATGTTGTACAGATGCTGAGATCAACCGGAGTCAAATTGCTTGTTTGGCATGCACAAATTTGGCCAATAAAGCTGATTCCTGATTCCTGATCACGGTTCACCTTTCACGGCCTCACTGCTTCATGGATTTTTTTTCACAGTGCATTGTGTTATGGCTTCAGATGAAAAAGACATTATAGAGCGGAGTCAGGCCGCAGAGGCGCACTGTATAGTACGTACTGATGATTAAAATTATTATTTTACTGTAGTTATCTGGAAGAAGTGGTTTACTTCTCTTTGTTAAACAAATGCTTGGGCCTTAATACAAGTTTTGTCCTTTGGTTTCAATGTTATACCTGTATAATAATGCTAAAAGAAATAAAGGTTTCTACTTTACAAATTTCACCTATCACAGTTTCTTTTCGGAACGTAACCCCAGCTAAAAACGAGGGATTTCTGTAATATTGTCATTGTCATATTGTCCGTCTGAAGGAAATTATGACTACAATGCGGCCCATGACAAAAATGAGTTTGACCGCCCTGGTGTAGAGCTTGGCCACTGTTCCACGGCTAGGGCAAAAACCACATTGCTCCTGAATCTAAGATTCGGCCTTCTGATGGACCCTCCTCTCAAGCATCCCTGAAATGACCTTGCTGGAGTGTGATTCCTTTGTAGTTGGAACACCACTTCTTAAAAAAGGGGGGTCACCACCCAGGTCTGCCAATCCAAAGGCACTGTCCCCGATGTCCACGCTATGTTTTAGAAGCGTGTCAACCAGGACACCCCCACAACAACTAGAGCCTTTAGGAACTCTGGGTGGATTTCATCCACTCCCAGAGTCTTGCCACCAAGGACCTTTTTAACCACTTCAGTGACTTCAACCCCAGAGATAGGAGAGCCCACCTCAGAGTCCCTGGACTCTATTTCCTCAATGAAAGGTGTGTCATGGAATGAAAGAGGTCTTTCTCCCACCGCATCACAACATCCCCAGTCAAGGTTAGCAGCACCTCATTTCCACTATACACAGTGTTAATGGTGCACTGCTTTCCTTTTCAGAGACACTGGATGCCGGATTACAATTTCCTCAAAGCCATTTGGAGGTTGTTGCATTCCCAAACGTCGCCCACGCCAGAGTTTTTGCTTCAGCGGCCGCTGAAGTTGCGTTCTGCTTGGCCAGCTGGTACCTGTCAGCTGTCTTCAGAGTTCAAAAGCATAATTACAACAATCTCTTACCACTGGTGTCCACCAGCGGGTTTCAAGACTGCGGCCACAACAGGCACCAGCCACCTTACGACCACAGGTCCCATTGGCCGCCTCAGCAATGGAGGCACAGAACATGATGCATTCAGACTGGGACGTGGGCGACGTTCTGCCGAAAGTGGGAGTTAAACTCTGTTTGAGAGATATTCTGCCAGACATTCCCAGCAAAACTTCACAATATGTTTAGGTATACCAAGCCCATCCCCCCCCACCCCCCACCATCAAAGCCAACACACCACCAGGTGGTAATAAGTATCCAAAACAAGCGGCTGCAAATATGATGACATGACGACAAAGTCAATCATCATATGTGGCCTAATGCTTACCGGCGCCAAAATATAGACATGCTTATGCTTCACTCCTGTCGCCTTCATCTGCTGGTACAGACCCGTATACAGAGCCTTCAGGTCTGACAGGTCCTTCAGCTTCTTTTCTTTTGTTTTTTGTTGTTTTCCATGTTCAACATGGTGTTCGTTATCCACAATCCATATCAAGCACAGAAGTCCAATAACAGAACATCACTCAGGTTCACAAAGGAGCAGGTCGTTCCTTCCAATCACGTCCCTCCAGGTATCACTGTCATTGCCCACGTGAGCATTGACGTCTCCCAGAAGAACGAGGGAGTCCCAAGGGGGAGCGCTCTCCAGTAGACCCTTCAAGGCCTCCAAAAAGGGTGGATACTTTTAGCTGCTGTTTGGGTCATCGGCACAAACAAAACTAAGGGACCTGTTCCCAACCCAAAGACGCAGAGAGGCTATCTACCCTCTCGTCCACCGGCGCGATCCCCATTGTGCAGGCACCAAGTCGCGAAGCAATAAGTGTTCCACAACTGCTCTGCGCTTCTCACCATGGCCAGCTCTAGAGTAGAAGAGTTTTCAACCACTCTCGAAACCCCAGCTCACTAACCCTACTCCCTTTGACCCCTCCCACAGATGGTGACTCCTTTTTGGGCTGCATGGGTAGAAATCCAACCACCAGGCATGTGCCATCAACTCCAGGCCTGGGCAAGGGATACCCAAGTTGAAATATTTTTCTCAACATAAGCGGTCCTTTGAGACATGCTTTGTCATGCCCCTCACTTTGGACCTGTTTGCCATAGGTGACTGCCAGGAGCAGATAGCCAGACAACTTAGTTCCCAGGATCATTGCGCGACACAAAACCCTCCACCACAATAAGGTGATGGCTCACGAAGGAGCTAAACAATTGTTTAACTTAAAATTGTCCAAATCCTCAAAGTTCTGCCTCTCAACAGTCATATTTCTAAAGTCCTTCATGAAAGCAGACTGCTTATCTTTTGTGTACAATCTAAGTAAATAGACTTGCAAATAGCTACTCTTACTTTAGAAACAATGACCAAACAAGTAACTCAATAAGTTTAGAAATTGTGCTTTAATTAACTTTCAAACTTAATTTATAATAGACTTCTAAAATGTATGTATTCTCTTTGTGTAGTTTATTCTTGGAGATCCTCAATAACTGTTCTGACGTGGATGAAATCAAGTTCCAGGAGGATGGTACCTGGTGTCCAATGAGACCAATGAAAGAGTCTGCCAAGCTCTTATCTCTGATTACAAAAACTGAGTGTGAGTACAGTTCTTGATCTCTCAGGAAAATTAAAATTAACTCGCTCATATTGAATTTATTTTTCATTGTATTCTTTATTTGAGTTACATTATTGTTCAAAAAGGAAAAACACAATCTTTTTCAACCACAGGGATGGGCAAACGATGAAGGGGGCCATAATTTGTCATCAGTGCTACAAGTGGGGAGGGGTACAGAAATCTGTAAATAATACATTATCACCATAAGTATGAGAAAAAAAAACATCATTTTAAACATGGCAAAAAAACTATCACTAAGCCACACCACCAAAGTTTAAGTCAAAGTCCCAATGATCATCGTCACACACACTGGGTGTGGTGAAATTTGTCCTCTGCATTTAACCCATCCTCATGTGATTTTGATCCATCCCCTGGGGGAGAGGGGAGCAGTGAGCAGCAGCGGTGCCGTGCTCGGGAATCATTTGGTGATCTAACCCCCCAATTCCAACCCTTAATGCTGAGTGCCAAGCAGGGAGGCAATGGGTTGTATTTTTATAGTCTTTGGTATGACCCGGCCGGGGTTAGAACCCACAACCTTCCAGTCTCAGGGCGGACACTCTACTACTAGGCCACTGAGCTGCTCTGAAGTCAAGTAAAACACTTTGAAATGCAGTGTAAAAACTGGACCGGGGATTAAAAACCAGTGCAGAATTAGAAAAAAAAATGCTATACATTTGGGGGCTTTTGATCAGGACATGTTGCCGATCTATGTCAACTGTGGACCTTGTGAAGCTTTTGGAAATTACTTTTTTTAAATCAACCTGACTATCAACCATTTTGATTGGATAGATCACTCCAAAAATCTAACTTAAAATCAAATAGTAGTAGTGCTTAGTACAGAAGGGTGATATTGTTTTTTGCGATTGTAGTAAACAGGCCAGGTTGCATCATGTCAGATTTTTAATCCAAATTAAATTATTCTCCATTTTATCTTTTTTAATTTGACTTCATACGTAACAAATTACTTCATAATCACAATATAATAATCCATAGTCTCTTTGTTGTTTGTGATCACTGTAAATGGGCGGTGCGGACGCATAGCAGTGTGTAGAGTTAGTACAAAGTAGACAGCTCTCACCAGTAGACTGTATTTTTTTTTCACCTTTCCCTATGCAGCGTCGCTTACAGCGTCTCTGATTTTAGCGTCACCTTAGTCCTTAGTGTGTGGACATTTGATTGAGGAAGTGTCTTTGTCACTGATTATCTTGCAAACACTTGTGTGCGCGTGAACTGGGAAGGGACGGAGGAGACACGCTCGCAAACGATCATAAGCGCTGGCTCATGCGCGCGTTCATGTTAGGACGAGTTTTTATTTCTGTGGCTCGGTCTTGGGCGCGCAGGTCTCCGCGACAGTGCCAGCGGGCCACTTATTATTGATTTTATGACACAATGCTTCAGACCAGTTTAAATTTAGACGCAGGCCGCATTTGGTCCACTGGCCAGACTTTGGACATGTTGGGACATCTTATAGCAGTCTATTATGTTAGTCATGCTGCCAGTATCACAATCAAGGCTGTCAAGTGGCATGAAAGTTCAGATGGTGCGTAATTGAGATGATGTTAAAGCTTGACATAAGGGTGACCTGATGGAAACTAATAAAATCTAATAAATTGTTAGCAATTTGGAGGACACGACCTGTTTGAACACGTAGCAACACACAACTTTGGAATATGATTTTGCTTTGCCATAATTTTAATATGTAACAACTTGAGCAATATCATGATATATGTTAAAGTTAGAAGAACCCATTATTATAGCTAAGTATGATTGTGTTAAGTTGATCATTACTAGACAAGATGTAATATTTATTGATGTTGCAACATTGATGTATTTAACATTGTTGTTCCATCTATACATGAATGTATTAAGTTGAGAGAAGACATCAAAAGTTAATAGTGATATTAGTGGTGGTAATCATCTGAAAGAATGAGCAAAACATGAAACAGCTGCATCCTGTAGCAGAGAACAGTCATGCGCAACGGTTGCTGTTTTGAGTAAGGTTACCAAGGCAACCAATTGTTCCCAGCAGGCAAAGAGAAAGTGGGATGAGGTCATGCATTCGACACATACCAATGAGGTCATGCTTTCCTAGCGTTCCAGGTATTCCACACATTCCAATGAGATCATGCATTCCTAGCATACCAAGCATTCCACACATTCCTATGAGGTCATGCATTCCTAGGACAAAGGACAGTTTTTAACCCTTCAATACAGATGATAGTTGATAAGTGCAGATTTGACAAGGCTAATGTCAGCTTGTTTTGGAATTCCTTTTTTTAAGGGCTTTACAAATCAACTTGACTATCAACTCTTTTGATTGAGCGATTGTGCGCTCCAAAAATCAAACTTTAAATCAAATATATAGTGCTTAGTAGTAGTCTATTATGAGTAAGTCATTGTACGAGTACCCCGGGGCATCAAGGAAGCGAAAAAGGCATTATTTTATATATGGAAGGGAAACATAGGTAAGCAGTACCAATGTGTTAGATCGAACTTAAGTCAGTTCCGATCATTTTATAGGTGCTCGTCTGAGAAACGCAATTGTTTACACTTTGCCGAGGCTCATGGGAGTCTGCGAGCTGAGGCTCATGGGAGTTTACGGGTGGCTAATGCTATAATAATAGCTGCTATACACACGAGGCTATTTCATGTCAAAATAGGCTGCTATGTTAATCCTTTGAGTAAATTTACGGATCGATATGGACCCCCGTGGGGACTAAGCGGTTCAGAAAATGGATGGATGGATGGATGGATATGGAAGGGAAACATAGGTAAGCAGTACCAAGGTGTTAGATCGAACTTTAGTCAGTTCCTATCATTTTATAAGAGCTCGTTTGAGAAAGCGATTGTTTACACTTTCCTGAGGCTCATGGGAGTCTGTGAGCTGAGGCTCATGGGAGTTTGCAGGTGGCTAATGCTATGATGATAGCTGCTATACGCACGAGGCTATTTCATGTCAAAATAGGCTGCTATGTTAATGCTTCGAGTAAATTTACGGATCGATATGGAAGGGAAACCCTGGTAAGCAGTACCAATGTGTTTAGATCGAACTTTAGTCAGTTCTGATCATTTTATAGGATAGATTGAGAAACGCGATTGTTTACACTTTGCTGAGGCTCATGGGAGTCTGCGAGCTGAGGCTCATGGGAGTTTGCGGGTGGCTAATGCTATAGTGATAGCTGCTATACGCACGAGGCTATTTCATGTCAAATTGAGCTGCTATGTTAATGTTTCGAGTAAATTTATGGATCGATACGTAAGGGAAACATAGGTAAGCAGTACCAAGGTGTTACATCAAACTTTAGTCAGTTCCGATCATTTTATAAGAGATTGTTTGAGAAACGTGATTGTTTACACTTTGCTGAGGCTCATGGGAGTCTGCGAGCTAAGGCTCATGGGAGTTTGCGGGTGGCTAATGCTATAGTGATAGCTGCTATACGCACGAGGCTATTTCATGTCAAAATAGGCTGCTCTGTTAATATTTTGAGTAAATTTACAGATTGATATGGAAGGGAAACCTAGGTAAGCATCATTTTATAGGATAGTTTGAGAAACGCGATTGTTTACAGAGGGCTCATTGGTTATTGGCTAGTGAATGCATACCGCAACCCTAGTCAACCTCAGTTTGTTGCAGTATAGCTTCTATTTTATGCGCCTCATAATCTGGTGCGCTTTATATATGGACAAAGTTTTAAAATGGGCCATTCATTTAAGGTGTGGTTTATAATCTGGTGCGCCTTTTAGTCCGGAAAATACGGTACTTGATTTCATCATATTCTCAGTTAATCATGCTTCCAACCATATCTTTTCATTGTTAGGCAAAACGCTTCCCTCTGTCCAGAACATTCTCCAATAATCCAAGGCTGGCATCTAGCGTTAGGCAACATACGACGTCACATGAAGTATTAAGCAAGACACAAGATATCATCAAGCATTCAGCATTCTTAGACACCCTTGGCAGTGTCCGTGATGTAGAAAAACATCAGGCATGCAATGAACAGTTCATTAAGGGTCATTAAGCTATTCAGGCAATAGACCAAAAGACATTTGTTATTTCAAAGTGCACAAAAATGCATATCAGATCATGAAGTTATAAAATCATTTCTCATTATCACTTAGTCCATCACATATAAAAAAAATGTCTACTTATGTCCTCTTTATTGATTTAGTGTGTAGGTATAATTATATGCTTACATTTTTTTTTTATTGATTTAATGTGTGAATATAATTGTCTGCTTGTCTTTATTCTATGAGGTGTGAGGATATCTGTTTTTGTAGCTAGGCAGGACTTTTTGGACACCATTTTCTTCACTATCTATACACTGACAAGACAGCTTTCTCTGTACATTGCAGCGTGGCAATTCACATGCTAATTCACTAGCTCCTGCTGCATCCCATACTGACGTGTTTCCTACCCTTGGTAGTGCTAAACAACGGGTTTAAGCAGTCTTCCTTAGTCAGTATTCTTAATGACACGGTATTTTCTCCCAATAATAGTATTTGCGATATAACTATCAGATTCCTAAGGTCTTAACTTCCCTCCGTGCCCAAGTTGCTCGAAGTACAATATGGGACTCAGAAAACACTATATTATTACCACTGAGAACCTTGCGTTAGTGAAAAGCTCAGATCAGATGACATTATTGAAACTTGGTCCTATGAATATTAGATCACTATTCTTGAAAGCCCTGCCATCCATCCATCCATCCATCCATCCATCCATCCATCCATCCATCCATCCATCCATCCATCCAGATGGATTCCCAGACTTCTCCCTCTCCAGCCACTTAGCCCAGCTCATCCCGGGGGATCCCAAGGCATTCCCAGGCCAGCTGAGAGACATAGTCTCTCCAGTGCGTACTGGGTTGTCCACGGGATCTCCTGCCAGTGTGACATGCCCGGAACCTCCTCAGGGAGGGGTCCACGAGGCAAACTAGTGAGATGCCCGAGCCACCTCATCTGGCTCCTCTCACTGTGGAAGATCAGTGGCTAAACTCCGAGTCTCTCCCGGATGACCAAGCTTCTCGACCTATCGCTAAGGGAGAGCCCGGACACCCTGCGTAGGGAACTCATATCAGCCGCTTGTGTCCGGGGTCTTGGTCTTTTGGTCACGACCCATAGCTCGTGAACATAGGTGAGGGTAGGAGCGTGGATCGACCGGTAAATTGAGAGGTTTGCCTTTTGGCTCAGCTCTCTCTTCATCACGACAGACCAGTAGAGAGTCAGCATTACAGCCGACGCTGCACCGATCCGCCTGTCGATCTCACGCTCCATCTTGCCCTCACTCGTGAAAAAGATCCCAAGATACTTGAACTCCTCCACTTGGAGCAGGCTCTCATCCTCGAGACGGAGAGAGCATTCCACCCTTTTCCGACTGAGGACCATGGACTCAGATTTGGAGGTACCGATCCTCATCCCAACCGTTTCACACTCGGCTGCGAACCGCTCCAGTGAGAGCTGGAGATCACGGCTTGAAGACACCAACAGCACCACATTGTCTGCAAAAAGCAGAGATGCAATGCTGAGGTCCCCAAACTGGACACTCTCAACACCTTGGGTGCGCCTAGAAATTCTGTCCATAAAAGTTATGAACAGAATCGGTGACAAAGGGCAACCATAACGGAGTCCAACCCTCACTGGGAACGAATCCGACTTACTGACGGAAATGTGGACCAAGCTGGCATTGATGATAAAGGGACCGAACTACCCTTATCAGTTGGTTCGGCACCCCGTACTCCCGAAGCACCCTCCACAGAACTTCCCGAGGGACACGGTCGAACACCTTCTCCAAGTCCACAAAACACATGTGGACTGGTTGAGCAAACTCCCATGCACCCTCGAGGATCCTGCCATGGATATAGAGCTGGTCCACTGTTCCACAGCCAGGACGAAAACCACATTGCTCCTCCTGAATCCGAGGTTCGACCTCCCGACGAACCCTCCTCTCCAGCACCCCTGAATAGACCATAACAGGGAGGCTGAGGAGTGTGATTCCTTTGTAGTTGGAAGACATCCTCCAGCCCCCCTTCCCAAAGAGGGGAACCACCGCCCCAGTCTGCCAATCCAGAGGTACTGTTCCCGATGTCCACGCAATGTTGTAGAGGCGTGTCAGCCAGGACAGCCCCACAACATCCAGAGCCTTTAAGAACTCCAGGTGGATCTCGTCCACCCCCGAGGCCTTGCCTCTGAGGTGTTTCTTAACTACCTCAGTGACTTCGTCCCCAGAGATTGGAGAGTCTACCTCAGAGTCTCCAGGCCCTGCTTCCACAATGTAAGGCGTGTCGGTGGAATAGAGGAGAAGTATTCTCCCCACCAACTCACGATGTCCCGAGTCGAGGTCAGCAGCACACCATCTCCACTGTAAATACTGTTGACGGTCCACTGCTTCCCCCTTCTGAGACGCCAGATGATGGATCAGAATTTCCTCGAACACGTCTGGAAGTAATTCTCCGTGGCCTCGCCAAACTCCTCCCACGCCTGGGTTTTTGCCTCAGAAACTGCCGAAGCCGTGTTACGCTTACCATCCGGTACCCGTCGGCTGCCTCTGGAGTACCACAGGCCAAAACAGCCCGATAGGACTCCTTCTTCAACTTGACGGCATCCCTTGCCGCCGGTGTCCATCAGCGGGTTCGGGGGTTGCTGCCACGACAGGCCACAAATTTGGTCGGCTGCTGGAGCCACGCAGCATGGTCTATTCTGACTCAATGTCCCCCGCCTCCTCCATCCTCCTGGCCGCGGCCCAGCTCACTTTGCACCCGACCCCTTGGGCCCCTCCCACAGGTGGTGAGCCCATGGGAAGGGGGACCCAAGTTTCCTTTCCGGGCTGTGCCCGGGGCTGGGCCCCATGGGTGAAGGCCCGGCCACCAGATGCTTGCCTTCGAGCCCCACCTCCAGGCCTGGCTCCATGGGGGGGCCCCGGTGACCCGCGTCCGGGCGAGGGAAAATTAAGTCCATATATTGTTTTCTTCATAAGGGGTTCTTGTGAGTCGTGCTTTGTCTGTTCCCTCACCTAGGACCCTTTTGCCATGGGTAACCCTGCCAGAGGCATGAAGCCCCAGACAACATGGCTCCTAGGATCATTGGGACACGCAAACCCCTCCACGGGGATAAGGTGACAACTCACGGAGGACAGCCCTGCTAGTTAATCAGAATCAGAATAAGCTTTATTGACCAAGTTTGTGCATGCCAAACAGGGAATTTGACTGGTTGATCTCAGCCTTAGTACAACATTTAAGTGACTGACAAAATTCAGGTAACTCACAACATTTAAGTGACGAGAGTAGGCTGTTATTGCACAGTGATGACTCTGAGTCTCTATGAAGTGGTGTGACTTCATTCGAGCGACAGCCTGGGGGAAGAAGCTGTGTCTGTGTCTTCTGGTTTTGGCGTACAGCGCCCTATAACGCCGTCCGGAGGGGAGATATTTGAACAGTGTGTCCTGGGTGAGAAGGATCGTCAGAGATGTTACTTGCACGTTTCCTGGTCCTGAGTAGGTACAAGTCTTGGATAGATGGAAGGTTGGTCCCGATAATCTTTTCCGGTGACCTGATTGTCCGTTGCAGTCTGTGCTTGTCTTGTTTGGTGGCCGATCCAAACCAGACAGTGATGGAGATGCAGAGGATAGACTGAATGATGGCAATGTCGAAGGTTTTCAGCAACTTCTGTGGTAATCATTCAATCCTGTGATGGCAGGCTTCTCTGCCACCGGTACGATGACCTCATTAGAGACCATAATCTTAACATAATCTTACTACCACTAGAGATTTTGTGTTGGTGAAAATCCAAAATCCATATCCACATTAGAGACCATACTCTTAAGATCATTGGTCTTTGAAAGACCTGGTTAAAAGTAAATGTTTTTACTCCTAAATGAGGCCTCTCCTCCAAACTTTGTCTGCTTTATGTTGTTGCGTGTTGCGTGGGATGTCCGATGTTGAGCCAGGAAAACAAAGATGTGGAGTATAGAGTTGGTTCTTTGTTGGCAAGATCTTGGGTTGTTTAATGGCGGTCAGTACACAAGGCACGGCAGCAGATAAAACAACAGCTTCTGTCTCCAGGTCAGCTTGTTTTATACTGTCCGGAAAGGCAGGAACTTGTCACATGACCATTTCGTACCTGAGTATGGGGGGCGTCACCCCCTTGTGTGTGTTCATCCAGTTATGTGTGTTGTATTAGTGTTCTGATTGAGCAGTTATGTGTACATAAAATGATAAAAGAATTGTACATATATGAGCATCACATTGTACAGAGATTGTCCAACCTAATAGAACACGTACACATTGCCGTTGCTCTCTCTTCAATGCTCTATTTCTTGTTTCCAAATCAGCTCACAAACCTTGCCCTCATTATTGCAAAACCTTGAAAACATTTGAAGTTCTTGGTTTGCAATCCACAGCATTCTTGCTGTTTTATCTTAGTTATTTACGGTCCCTCTGGCCTTACTTTGGATTTTTAGATGAATTTTCTGAATTTGTGGCAGACATGCTGACCCAAGCAGATTTTTAATTTTTTTTGTTTTATTATTTAGCACACAAAAATAAAATAACACAAATGTCACATGAAGAAAAAATAATAATTCAAAGAAAATAGTCATGCGCAAGGAAGACGAGAAACCCTAAACCCTGACGGGTTTATAAGGTGTCTCCCTCAGACTTCAAGTTAAAATTAAAGAAATGTTTTTCAAAATATATCTAATCAATCAATTAGCCTACTATTTGAAGTAGGATTAAAATCTGTGTAATTAGAAAAGGATGGTAATAACTTATTGAACAAATAATGATAATAAATCCTTAGTAAACAAATAATAGCATCATCAAGGCAAAATAATAACAGTAGCCAAGGTAACAAGCACCCTAACTCAGGTAATACTACTATAGTTCATAGTTCCTATGTGATTTGTGAATATGTATTGTTTAACGGCAGTTTTAAACATGAAGGACGAAAGGTCAAAGAAATGGATAGGAAGTTGATTAAATACTTTGGATAATATTACTAATTATATGTAAATTTAGTATTCATATGAATTCCCCCTCTGAACTATATACCGTGTTTTCACGTTCAAAAGGTGCACCGTAATAAAAGGCGCAGTCTCAGTTGTGTGCCATGACTGTGTTCAACACACACATAGGGCACAACAGTTCATAGGGCGCGGGTTTTATATATACAATCCACGCCCACACTTACCCCTTAACATTCTCATGGCGCTCTCAACTACGTCCACCTTACAACAACACACACACATGGGGCACACTGTAAATCCACACCCACAATTTCCCCTTTAACGTTCTCATGGCAACAACCACAACACACACACAAGCATACAAGTATGCGTATTTAAATATGAGATGGGAGCTGTCAATCGTGCACTTATCTGATGTAAGTGCGGCTCTCCGTTTAAAGGGTAAAATTCTGTACTTTAGCCCCTCTGCAGTAACGCAGTCTGTAGGGGATACGACAATTGATTTAAGCCGGTACGGAAAGAAGATTCGTTCCGAGTCTAACCGCTGTTCAGGTAACTAATCTATTGTTAGATTTATTCCGTCATTTCCGGACGCCAGTCCCCCGCTGAAATAAAAAAAAAAACGAGGGTTGAGTAACTACTTGACCCAGGAACTCCTCGATCGCGGCCGTTTCAGCAGCTCTCCTTTCCTATTAAGATTGTTGCTTTTGTTATCTGCTCAGAATAGTTTAGCTGTCTTTGTTAAGACCACAAGAACTTGTTTATTTTCACCAGTGTGCACCCACACTAGCTGAGCTCAAGTTAACTGTTTTGAACCAGATTCTCACACTCCCTGATGTCAAGGATTAAAGCTGTCTTCATTTAAAAAGAACTGAACGGTTTAAAGTATGACTATGATAGAGAAACAAAAGAGATTTAAAGCATAAAAGATCAAAATAATCATAAAGTAGAAATTTAATAAATAAGCAAGAGAATTACAAGTTTCAATTGTTCGAACAATAATTTCCACTCACCATTCGCAATAGAGCAAAAGTTATTCTTTTGTTCTCTCAATTGAAAACTCAAAAATAGACCAAAAAAGGGTAAGAGGCTAGAGGTCTAAAATGCTGTTTGGTGAAAAAGTCGAGTGATCAGGTATCCTTGTTCCAAAATCCAAATTCTGTTTAAAAGAACAGGCTGGCCTAAAGAAGGTAGATGACGACGCCCTAAAAATGGCTCCTCTCTCCTGCACCGAATTCTGTATCTCCTAGCCTGTCTTTAAGCTCCAATTTGAAGATAGTATAAATTCATTTTAACGGACCTTGGATTAATCTCAGAAAGAATGAAATCTATCTTTGTCTAATCAGCGTTCTCGACCCACGGCATTAGCCGCAGGGGCCCAGCCCGATGGGGAGAACCCATCGGGGGAAAGAGGGCGCTACTCTTTGTCCGAACGAACCTTTTATACCAGTCCAGTTTGTGGGTAGGCACTATGCCTGCTTGGTCACGTACGAGTTTTTTTCCATGACGTCTTACATTGGCCTCAGATGACCTAAATGCTCCCAGAATAGAATGCACCTGCATCTCAGCCGGTCTCAACCGGATTCAACCAGATGAGGTGACCATTTTCTCACGGAAGTAACAATTTTCTCAGGGATGCTTCATCCTGTTTCCCACTTCCAAATCTTGTCAACTGTCTGTCAACTTGACATTTGCAAATGTTTTTTCTTTGTGTTTTCTTTCCTTCATGTGTTCCGTCAAAAAGCATTTTGTTTGTGTGGGATTTCAGTTTTCCACCACTTAGTATCACCATTAACCCTTTCCGCCTCCTTGTCTTCGCTCACATTTATACATTCATGTGTAAATGGAACATCAATATTACATACATGTTTGATACTGATTAAACATCGTGACAATAATGACACATACTTTCACAATAATCAATTTAACACATAATCATAACTATGATCGTCGATTCTCTTAGTTAGCAGGTTACAACACTCAAGCAGCTTCAAAACGTATTTTGACAAGCTGGTGACCTCTCGGTCAAGCTCAAGCGCGGGATTGCAGTCTTCCCCCCACAGTATCACTGTCCACCCCTTGTCCTTACTCAACTCTTAATACATTCATGTGCAAATGAAACATCAGTGCTATGATGCTGCTCAAGTTGCTACTAACTATACAATATTGCAAAGTAAAATAAAATAAAATAGATTGCAGCTTACACTAACTGTGATTAACATGTCTCATTCTCATTACCTAAGGATGAGCATGGGCTTCCCTAGTTAGCAAATTAAAATATTCAAGCAGTTTCAAAGTATATTATAGCAAAACAAATTAATATAACATAATCCAAAATTGTGTGTTGCTGTGCCTCAGAACAAATCTTCATCTAATCGATGACTTTTTAAACTATTAATTTACTATGTTACGTCAATCTGACTTTGGCACCATCTTCTGGTGAAATTTGGAACGGGAATGAAGGTTTACTAGTTGAACCAACAAATTCCCCTTTACCAATTTAACAATAGTTAATTTTAAAGTACTAACTTTTAAGTAACCCCTACTCAGGCCCCCAATTTTAGGTCTTCCATGTCAAGCTTTGAAATTTGGAATTTCATCTTAGCCAATTCGTCTGAGCCAAATCCAATACACACTCACACACCATCTTTTACCATCCTATCCACCATGAAATGTAAAACTGAATTTGGTATTCACATTTTTATTACCGGTAATGGTCATCAATTAAACCCATCGAAGTCCTCATTCTCTGTTTTCAAATTGAACAGCAGCGCTAAATCTCCAACAGACATGACAGGTTCACTTTCTTCACTGTCAGTCACTTTCTGTGTCGTGTAGCTGCTCGGATATGATGCCGGCTTTTACAAAAGCTCAAACAACAGTGCCAGCAGACATGTTAGCCCAAGCATCCACAATCCATTCGCAAATTGTGGCGTAACTCGCCCAGCGCTGCCTTCCACTCTTAGTGAAACTATGCTCCCCATCGGTCATCCATCGCTCCCACGTCGCTTGCAGCTTTACTTTGAACGGCAGGTTCACGCCAATGTCCAGCGGTTGGAGTTCCTTTGTTGTGCCTCCTGGAATGACAGCAAGCTTGGCGTTCGTTTGCTTCACTTGTTTTTTCACATCGGCTGTGAGATGGGCACGCATAGTCACAGATCAACAGCGATGGTGATGCATAGAAAAAAACACCTGGTGTCCTTACATACACCTCCCTCAGCCACTCAGTCATCATTTCCTCATCCATCCAGCCCTTTTCATTTGCCTTAATGATGACTCCTTCTGGCAACTTCTCTTTAGGCAAAGTCTTCCTCTTAAAAATCACCATAGGCGGCAGTTTCTGCCCATTAGCATAGCAGCCAAGCACAACAGTAAAAGAAGACTTTTTGTATCCCGTTGTGCGTATCGCGATCGTTTTGGTCCCTTTCATCTCCGCAGTGTGATTCACCGGGATGTCGAAAGTGAGCGACACCTCGTCCATGTTGGTGATGTGGCTGGGCTGGATGTGTTTGTCAGCAATGCGTTTGCTGCAGCAGGAGTGGAAGATGGCCAGCTTTTCATTATAATCCGCTGGAGGTTGCTGCGCCAACGTAGTCCTGGTCCGGATGGAAAAATGACACCGTTCCATGAAACCAAAGCACCAAGACGGACCTCCTTGAAAATGTTCAATTTTCATTTCTTCTGCTAGCGTTGCTGCTTTTAGTCGAATGGTGACCGTCTAAACACTTCTCCCACTCGTTCTTTGCTCGATAATCCACTGTTCGAGTTTTTCCTCCAACTCGGGCCACCTCGCCTTACGTCCGCGGAAACTCAGCTGCGACTTCTTGACCTGTCGGAGGTCGTTTTCCAGCTTCCTCCACTTGCAAACCATCGATTCGTTGATTTCAAATACTCTCGCAGCTGCTTGATTTCCATGCTCCTCGCGTAGCTGATGGCCTTCAGTTTGAACTGTGCTTGATAAGCGTGTCTCTTTGCCATTGTCACTGTTCTCATAACGATGTTTTGCATGACGCATGTACCCGTTCTTTTATATACGGTAATTTTTGGAGTATAAGTCGCACCAGCCATAAAATGCACAATAAAGTGAAAAAAAAACCATATATAAGTCGCACCGGAGTATAAGTCGCACTTTTGGGGCAAATTTATTTGTCAAAATCCAACACCAAAAACAGACATGAACCAGCAACAACAGGCTAAACGATACGGTATGCTAACGTAACATATACACAAACGAGGAGCTGAGAACGGGCCTGACGTAACATTCAGAGTTATTCAAGTAAGTATTACACAAATAACACGTTTATCAAACCATGTGTCACTCCAATTCATTAAATCCATCAATCATGCTTTATGTAAACAATGCCGCGTATGCGCCGCATATGCTGACGTCGGACCCGTTGTAAGTTGCATTTCTTTATTCCACAGACCCATATAACGATATATAAAGTATATTTAAATAACTATCATATTACAACAATATTATCAAACCATCGGTGTCACTCCAAATCATTAAATCCATCGATCAAATTCCTCGTTCTTTATGTCAACAACGCCGCGCGTGCGCTGCAGAGATCTAGTATATAACTATATTGTAGCGTTAACAAAGTACCAGGAAAGACGTGGGTTTATATAACAACAATATTATCAAACCATCTGTGTCACTCAAAATCATTAAATCCATCAATCAAATTCCCCATTCTTTATGTCAACAATGCCGCGTGTGCGCTGCAGAGATCTAGTATATAACTATATTGTAGCGTTAACAAAGTACCAGGAAAGACGTGGGTTTATATAATAATATTATCAAACCATCTGTGTCACTCCAAATAATTTAATCCATCGATTAAATTCTTCCTCCTTTATGTCAACAACGCCGCGCACGCGCGCCGCACAGATCTAGTATATAACTATATTGGAGCGTTAACAAAGTACCAGGAAAGACGTGGGTTTATATAACAACAATATTATCAAACCATCAGTGTCACTCCAAATCATCAAATCCATCGATAAAATTCCTCTTCTTTATGTCAACAACACCGCGCACGCGCGCTGCACAGATCTAGTATATAACTATATTGTAGCGTTAACAAAGTACCAGGAAAGACGAGGGTTTGGTAAACGGCTCTTTATTTAACAAAACACGAGTTCTACTAAATTCATTTTGTTTCCCTTGTCAATCACTTTTTTGGGTTCTTTTATCACAAACAATTTAATTTTAGGTTTACACATAGACCTAAAATAGACAACAAAATTAAATCAATCAAATATGAAATATTAAACCCAAAACCATTCTGTAAGTTGTATACATAATGTATAAAAGTTGTGATGGTTTGTTTTAAACAACCATTGCTCGTGTGAAGTGTGGTTATTTCTGTCACCTGATACCAAATCCAGCCAGCCATCCACCCATCCGTCCATCCATTTTCTATACCGCTTGTCCCCACCATCAAATATGAAATAAAAACCAGCTATGAGTTGTATAAATAATGTACAGAAGTTGTATTGCTTTGTTTTAAACAACCATGTGAAGTGTGGTTATTTCTGTAACCTGACATAGAAGTCTATATTACGTTATTCCATAGACCGTATATAGATGCCAAAATTAAATCCATCAAATTTGAAATATTGAACCCTAAACCGGGTGGCTCGGTGGGGCAGTGGGTAGCACGTCCGCCTCACAGTTAGGGGGGTGCTGGTTCGATTCCACCTCTGACCCTCCCTGTGTGGAGTTTGCATGTTCTCCCCGAGCCCGCGTGGGTTTTCTCCGGGCACTCCGGTTTCCTCCCACATCCCAAAAACATGCTTGGTAGGCCGATTGAGCACTCTAAATTGCCCCTAGGTGTGAGTGCGAGTGCAGTTGGTTGTTCGTCTCTGTGTGCCCTGCGATTGGCTGGCAACCGGTTCAGGGTGTCCCCCGCCTGCTGCCCGATGACGGCTGGGATAGGCTCCAGCACGCCCACGATCCCTGTGGGGACTAAGCGGTTCAGAAGATGGATGGATCTTGCCCCAATTAATGTAATGCTCTTTGGTCTTCCTCTCTAGTATTAATTGAATAAATATATTACAACATAAATTCACCAGCGGGTTCGGGGGTTAAGTTAAGTTTATACTTAAGTTAAACTTACTTAAGTTAAGTTAACTTACAAAATTCCGGTGGTAAGGAAGGCCGTCAAGCTGAATATGGAGTCCTATCAAGCCATTTTGGCCTGTAGGATTCCGGAGGCAGTCGACAGGTACCGGATGGCCAAGCGGAACGCAGCTTTGGTGGTTGCTGAGACAAAAACACGGGTGTGGGAGGAGTTTGGCGAGGCCATGGAAAATGACTTCCAGATTCTGGTCCACCATCCGACGTCTGAGGATGGGGAAGCAGTGCACCATCAACACTGTTCACAGTGGAGATGGCGTGCTTCTGACCTCGACTCAGGATGTCGTGAATCGGTGGGCAGGATACTTTGAAGACCTCCTCAATTCTACCGACACGCCTTCCATTGTGGAAGCAGAGCCTGGAGACTGAGGTGGACTCTCCAATCTCTGGGGTTGAAGTCACTGAGGTAGTTAAATAACTCCTTGGGGGCAAGGCCCCAGGGGTGGATGAGATCTGCCCGGAGTTTCTAATGGCTCTGGATGTTGTGGGGCGGTCCTGGCTCACACACCTCTACAGCACTGCGTGGACATCGGGGACGGTGCCTCTGGATTGGCTGACTGGGGTGGTGGTTCCCCTCTTTTAGAAGGGGGATCAGAGGGTGTGTTCCAAATATAGAGGAATCACACTCCTCAGCCTCCCTGGTAAAGTCTATTCAGGGGTGCTGGAGAGGAGTGTTCGTCAGGAGGTCGAATCTCGGATTCAGGAGGAGTAGTGTGGTTTTCGTCCTGGCCGTGGAGCAGTGGACCAGCTCTATACTAGGATCCTCAAGAGTGCATGAGAGTTTGCTCGACCAGTCCAGATGTGTTTTGTGGACTTGGAGAAGGTGTTCGACCGTGTCCCTTGGCAGGTTCTGTTGAGGGTGCCGAACCAACTGATAAGGGTAGTTTGGTCCCTTTATCATCGATGCCAGAGCTTGGTCCGCATTTCTGGCAGTAAGTCAGATTCATTCCCAGTGAGGGTTGGACTCCGCCAAGGCTGCCCTTTGTCACCGATTTTGTCTTGACTTCCAAAAATAAGCATTCATGGGGGCATTGCTTGAGCTTAGATCATGAATGTACAGTAAACATTATACATTACACCACATCACAATGTACACATTCCTTGAAAATTAGTTTGCTAACAAATATTTTGAACATTGTTTTTCTCTTAATCGCATGCTTTCGTGTTGTTGTTTTTTTGTCTTTATTTTCAGTAGTCGAAAAAAATCTGATGTTGACTGATAAGAAATACGTGTTAGTTGGATTGTGTTCGTTATGTCTTCATTTGTGATAGCCATAGTATTCGTTTGTTCAGACAAGTTGTAGGGTCTTACCTTGGTAGCTGACAGTTTCGGAAACTTCTTACCTTACCGAGGTAAGACCCGACAACTTGTCTGAACAAATGAATACTATGGCTATAAGAAATACTTGTGATATAATTTTCAGTCTTATTGCCTATCTTTGTCCGCCCTCTTTCACTAAAGCATTGCAATTAAACAGTAATGTGTAAACTCTCTGTCACGAAATGGCCAGCATCAAGCCTACGAGGTAAAATGTGATTAGTGTCAGGATTGGAATGGAACAGGGCGACCAAATGCAGCTTGGACCAGGGTTTATTGAGGGAAAAGGTAGCTGGAAGGGAGGATGAGGGGAACAAGACCAACATAACCGGCAAACTAACATAACTTCTGAACAAAACAACGGGACTGACCGACTGACTGGGTTGGCTAACAGACAGAACAGAAAAACAGGAACCAGGAAACAAGAACGACATCAACGATCCGATAGAGGAGTGAAGGGCAGACAGGACTTAAATACGAGACAGGTAACGAGAGGCAGATGACTGTGATTAGTACATTAATTGTGAGTAGACACTGTTAGGGTTGAATAGATTAGGTTGATCATATTATGTTGGAATGTAATCATTAATAATTAACCTAAGCTTGTCCTGTCTTAACAAAGTAGTAGAACAAAGTGCTAAGTTCCTTTGCACTGATTGACCAACTGTAGAAGACGCAATCAAAGTTGTTCTGTCTACTCAACATCGTAAAACAACCCCTGCTATGATGTGATCAGAGGATGGTGCCCACTCACACCCCACCCTGTGTCTCTCAATAAAAAGGCTCTTGCAAGAGGCCCGAGTCAGACCTCATTCGATGATCGCTGTATGCACAGCGACGAATGACTCTCCACTTGCAAGTGTTTAAAAAGGCATACTGTCTCCCATTGTGGTTTTTGCAAAAATAAGTTAGAGTCAGACCATCTCCAACAGACACAGGAAGGGAGGGGCAACTACACGGACAGAAACCATGACAACCTACACATAATAAAACAACCGCGGATGAGTCGTGACAATTAGTTGTCCCTACCACCATCTGTATATATCTATATTTTTTGTTCTCAAGACGATGAGTTTCACATGCAACCGAAAGCATTTTGCCATAAATGATGGCAGCATGCCAGGGACTGAACTGTACAGTTTGTTCTCAGTTTGAACGAGTGGCAATTGGGGGATCCTGTTACACTTCCTCTTAAATACATAGTGCATTCTGATGTGCTGCAACTCTGTACGTCTCTGAGCTGTACGTAAAGATCTAAATACAAGCACGTACTGTTGCACCTGTCAAGTCCTTTCTGATTTTTTCCAAAAGTAAAGACGAAGTCACATGACGTAGGTTAAATATTTCACAGTGTCGGTCCTTGGTTTGTGATTGAAAAATACCAATAGGTATATAAATAATTGAGCATGATTTTTTGTGCTGCATTACAACAAAGTATTTATAGGCTGGTGCAAGACAGGTCATTGTGAACTTTTCAACACAGATGAACTGTAATTTTTACTACTAGCTGTCACAATGTACCCTAAATGGGATTCCAGACCACTTTTGAGTCCCATATCAGTCATGGTTTTCAAGATGCACATTGAAATAAGAAAAATTCTGACATGTGATTGTTTGTTATTATTAGCCTCGACTCCTTTGCGACAATCTTTGGCGGTTCCACATTCTGCTGACGCCTGCCCCACCAAGAAGGCAGATGTCATTGATTTGACTCTGGAAAGCTCCTCCTCTGAAGATGACGACAAGAGCACAGATCCTCCTCTTAAGAAACACTGTGTTTACATTTCTAAAAACGAGGACATGCATCCAAAGGGGTTTGTTACAGCGCAAAATACTGCCTCTGTGAACCTGATTCATTGCATATATCATATTGGCACGAATATAAGACGGTGTCTTTTTGCATTGAAATACATAAGACTGAAAAAGTGGGGGTCGTCTTACATTCGGGGTCTAGACATTATACCCATTCACAACACTAGATGGTGTCAGATATCTTCAAAGTGAATGCTGAATTTAACTCCCTAGGCCAAAGTGAACCCTTGTCACGAAGAATAAAAATAAAAATAGCGGTAGCAGTTTACATTATTTTATTGCAATGTTTTTCCTGATTCAGATTTGTTTCAAGACTACAGTTACAGTTAGACTTTGACGGTTAATGCAGTTATTGCAATTTCGTTGTTTTATCACAGTAGATTGGTTTATTTACATTTCAAAAACCAGAAGGCATTCATTTACAAATGTGATTGCACTTTAGTTTACATATTTAAATGTTTAGATAATAAGATGTGATAGACCGTTTTTGCATGATTTGAATGAGGCAAAATAACATGCTTTTTCTCTCGAATATATTGTTATAATCATTTGTTTCAGATGTACTGTAATTATTTTCTGTATGAAAATTAAACTTGCTGTTCAAAAAGTCTATTTTCAAACTTGAGACTTGAAAAAGAGGGGGTCGTCTTATAATCAGGGTCGTCTTATATTCGGGTCAATATGGTATATTAATTATGATAGTTTGATGTAATTGTAATTTTTTACTGGTTTTTAATGACCTGCATTGACCTGTGACTGTATTCTTGCAGAATATTGACCTATCAGCCTTCCAATATACACATGTCAACTGTTCAGGCCTTAGACACATCATATTTGACCTCTACACTTGCTGATTATGCAATACCTATCCACCCATCAACCTTGGCTACCATCCCCACAGAACTGCAAAGTGAGTCTACTACATCTGGGCTCTGTTGTTAAACTGTAAGTAATCTCATTATTTTGTCTCTTTTGTGTAGGCCTGGATTTGTTTTTAATTCAAGCGGATCCTCAGGTACGTTAATCTCACATGAAGAGTGTTAACTTCAATAATCACAGATAAGTGGTCTATGTTGTTTCTAGTATATAGTTCTGGAAAAAGATGGTCGAAACTCTAACACACAGTGTGTGTTAACAGTCTTCCAAGTACCGTAATTTCCTGACTATAAGTCGCTCCAGAGTATAAGTCGCACCAGCCATAAAATGCACAATAAAGTGAAAAAAACATATATAAGTTGCACCGGAGTATAAATCGCACTTTTGGGGCAAATTTATTTGTCAAAATCCAACACCAAGAACAGACATGAACCAGCAACAACAGGCTAAACAATACGGTATGCTAACGTGACATATACACAAACGAAGAGCTGAGAACAGGCCTGACGTAACATTCAGAGTTATTCAAATAAGTATTACATAAATAACATGTTTACCAAACCATCTGTGTCACTCCAATTCATTAAATTCATCGATCGTCCTTTATGTAAACAATGCCGCGTATGCGCCGCGCCGCTGACGTCGGACTCGTAAGTTGCATTTCTAATTATTCCACAGACCCATATAACGATATATAAAGTATATTTCAAATAACTATCATATAACAACCATCCAGTATAGAATTATATTGTAGCGTTAACAAAGTACCAGGAAAGGCGTGGGTTTATATAACAACAATATTATCAAACCATCTGTCACTCCTAATCATTAAATCCATTGATCAAATTCCTCATCCTTTATGTCAACAACGCCACGCCGCACAGATCTAGTATATCACTATATTGTAGCGTTAACAAAGTACCAGGAAAGACGTGGGTTTGGTAAACGGCTCTTTATTTAACAAAACAAGAGTTCAACGAGCCAACAACTACTGAACTGTAACGATAAAAACATATACAAGTTGCTACACAAAATAAAATATATCAAATAACTATAACATGAGTTTTTCAAATCTTGTCACTCAAAATCATTAAATCCTTCAAACGTAGGGCCCTTCGTCATCTTCGTGATCCCGCGATCGAATTCTTTGTCCTTTATGTAAACAACCGCCGCGCCGCGGCTGACGTCACTTGCAGTTCAAATGTCAGCAATCCTTTGCTACATCGCGGTTCGTTTATTGTGGTTTCACTACATTGCGGATTTTTGAATTGTGAATATTTGTGAAAAAATTCACATATAAGTCGCTCCCGAGTGTTAGTCTCTGATTTTTTTGTTCGAATACCGATTTGTTCGAGAAATGGGCTGTTTGAAAACTGAGGCTCCACCAGTGGAGCCTCGGTTTTTGACCACAATCCGTTCCAGAAGGCTGTTCGAGAAGTGAATTGTTCAAATTTCAAACCATGTTTTCCCATTACAAATAATGTTCCAAGCCAAAAAAAAAAACGCCTTTTTTAAGCATTTTTTTCAGTTGTGCATTTTTGTCAGATCACGCAACAGCAGCGCACCGCCTAACGCGCAACTGTAGTATACCGCCGAACGCGCAACCGTAGTGCTTCGCGCAACTGCACCGCGCTGGTCGCATTATTGTGACAGAACCGTCGTGGAATTGTAGAAAACATTTTTTCCTGATTTCTTTCGAAAATTTAAGTGGAACTCAGTGCGCAGGGAGCTTAATTTGGTCCGATCGCACAACTGCAGCTCGCCGGGCGCTCACTATCACATTGCTTTAAGAGCGTCTTTGTGTTTTAGGATGGCTTTACTGCTCCCACTTGCTTCCTTTGGAGGCATGATTAGAGTTGATGCAATCCTCAGAGTAACGAGAATGTAATAACGAGTCTGTTGGCATGTGGGTCCTCTAGGTTCATCTCGCGAGGTTCGACAACTGAAATTTCCTCCGACATCCGAAGCAAAAAAATCTTGAATTTTTTGTTCTAATACCGATTTGTTTGAGAACCGGGACGTTCGAAAACCGAGGCTCCACTGTACATCCTTATATAACTTTCTATCTCTTTCTGTCTCTTTCTATATCTGTCTCTAACTATCTCTATCTCAGTCTCTTTCTATCATTACCTTTGTCTTTACTTCTCTGCTATCTCTATATATCTCAGTATCTATCGCTACTCTCAATGTATCACTTATCTCTGTCGCTCGCGTTCACTCTATCTTCTCTCTCTTTCTCTGTTTTGTGAGACCAATCAAAGGAATGGTAAACTAAGAAGGGTTCATTCTTCACTAGCTAGCCCAGTTAGTTTTTTTTAATCAGGAAAATGAAAACTGTTACCATTTTCTATTTTATCCATTTTTTTGGGGGGAGAATGAATGTAACAACAAATGCCTTTAAAAACACCCATTTTCTATTTTATCCATTCATTTTGGAGAATGAATGAAACAACAAATGCCTTTAAAAACACCCACTATTAATGACAAATAGGGCCCCTCCCCTCCATGTCTTGGTTGATGACGTCAAGAAGGAAGCAAGAAATCATAATTTCCCCATTGGAAATCATTGTAAAGACTATCAAAGTTTTTTCGTGAAATCCATCCATCCATTTTCTATACCGCTTGTCCCCACGGAGGTCGCGGGCGTGCTGGAGCCTATCCCAGTAGCAGTAGGCGGGGGACACCCTGAACGGGATGAGAATGGCAACACTGAAAAGTAGCCAGGGGTCTGGGGGCCCGACCGGGGTCCTGGGGGGTATTAACAATATCACGACAATAGCACGTAACATTAGCTTATATGTAACATCATATTGCTTTCTAAATTGTGGGTTTTTTTTGTTATAATGTGCTTCTTAATGTTCCTAGCGCCATGACCTCCATAGCTGATCATATCTTGACAGAAAATACACGAAACCTTCCCTAGGACATCTACTTCGCAGATATATTCTGTCAGGCACGTGGTTACGGACTGTGTTCCGAGTTGAACAATGACGCTGCTCTCGAGCCATGCCCATCTGAAGCAGTTCTTGATCCCGTTCGGCTTGTCTATTTCCCTGGCACGATCCTCATACTGGCGAAAACCTTTGCTGAGTAGGCCCTAGATCTATCTAATTAAATAACTCGTCTACAAGTGATGAAAACCCAATCGCAAATTTACATTGTGGCAGTGTAAAAACGCTAGTTCTCTGCGTAAATTAACAAGTGGAAATGATGTGACGAAAGTAGCACCAAAATGCTGCTGAAAATAAGGCGGATGTTGTCGTATCACTGCTGCCAGTAAGTTAGGTTTACAGAGGCGAGCCGATTTCCGTACTTACAGCTTAACTAAATTTGCCTTGAGATGTGCCAAACGATGCGAGTGGGCCCAGCCAGCTGGCGGGCCGCTTCCATACCTCCCTCCATACCTCCCTCCCTACCTACCTACCTACCTACCTACCTACCTACCTACCTACCTACCTACCTATCTATTATATATATATTATATATATTCAAAACAATTCTGTGGCTCGGTGGGGCACTGGTTAGCACGTCCGCCTCACAGTTAGGAGGGTGCGGGTTCGATTCCACCTCCGGCCCTCCCTGTGTGGAGTTTGCATGTTCTCCCCGAGCCCCCGTGGGTTTCCTCTGGGCACTCCGGTTTCCTCCCACATCCCAAAAACATGCTTGGTAGGCCAATTGAAGACTTTAAATTGTCCCTAGGTATGAGTGCGAGTGTGTATGGTTGTTCGTCTCTGCCACCGGTTCGGGGTGCCCCCCGTCTACTGCCCGTTGACCGCTGGGATAGGCTCCAGCACGCCCGCGACCCCTGTGGGGACAAAGCGGTACAGAAAATGGATGGATGGATAAAAAAATTTCTCAACGGATTTACACGATTCACGAAAATGATACTTTCGACGGAAAAAAACACGGAAATCCGCGGAAAATTCTCATCCCTGTGAACCGGTTACCAGCCGAAAGCAGGGCACTGTAGTGAAATTATTATTAATGAATGACAGACGTGACAGGGCACTTCAACTGCGCAGCTGCAGAGAGGGTGCTCATTTCTCTAAAATCAGCCATAGAGTAGTGTTCAAAGTACAGCCTGCGGGGTAAATCCGGCCCACGTCTAAATTTAGATCAGCCCGGATTATTGTGTCATAAAATCAATAATAAGTGGCCCCCTGGCACTGTCGCAGGGACCTGCGCGCTCCAGAGCGAGCCACATAAATAAAACTATTACGAACGGGAACGCTCGGTGGAGCAGTGGGTAGCACGTCCGCCTCACAGTTAGGAGGGTGCAGGTTCGATTCCACCTCCGGCCCTCCCTGTGTGGAGTTTGCATGTTCTCCCCGAGCCCGCGTGGGTTTTCTCCGAGCACTCCGGTTTCCTCCCACATCCCAAAAACATGCTTGGTAGGCCGATTGAAGACTCTAAATTGTCCCTAGGTATGAGTGCGAGTGCGGATGGTTGTTCGTCTCTGTGTGCCCTGCGATTGGCTGGCAACCGGTTCAGGGTGTCCCCCGCCTACTACCCGATGACGGCTGGGATAGGCTCCAGCACGCCCGCGACCCCCGTGGGGACAAAGCGGTTCAGAAGATGAATGAATGAATGAACAATTGTAGCACTGACACCATTTTTAATACAGTTCTATCACATAAGTGCCAATGTTGGAGTCGCTTCACGTTTCCTTGAACAATTATACTATTATTTGAGTGTAAATCAATGTATGTTGACTTTGGGGGAGAGTCTGGGATAGTTATTCACTGAACCGAATATCAGTTCTAATGTTTGTACTAAAACATCTTGTTCCGTCAGGTTATGATAGAATAATTATTTCTTTGAAGTAAATTTAAACATTATTGGTGATATCTGCTGGTGTAACAAGCACAACATTGTCATTGTTTTCCGTTCAGGTCAGCAGGAATCAGTCATTTTCCGTCACCCAGAACCTGAAGTCCATTTTTTACAAACAATAGGAAAAGTCTATATCTGCATTGAAATATAGTATTTTCTTATAGTCTCTTATAGTCTAAATTTGTGATTTCTGGTATCACAAATTTTTACATGTTCTTGCAAGGGTTGTTTGTTGCCGATTTCATTTTCAAGTTATTCTTCAGCATTACAGGCCTCAGATGTTTCTGGAAAACCTGACAAGTACCATGCAGAGTGTTACTTCTGCTAGCACAAGCTCCGCCCTGGTTTCTTCATCCAGTAGCCGCTATGAAAGAAACTCCCACACAGCTGGCTCCATTCATGAAACCCAGGACGTCGCAGGCGGAGGAAGGACTGCTGGAGGAGTGATTGACAACAATGTATCTGACATTATTTCACTAGACTGATTTTGTTGGACTTTTGATTAATTGCCTCCTTTCTAGGGTTGTTTTATTATTCCAAACAATACTAATAAACAGTCAAAGCCCTGAAAAGATGTTTCTATTCTCTTTAAACCTATTTAAACCTTCTTAAATATATTTTCTGTTGAAAGTGCAGGTGACATTTATTGTTCTTTTAGAATAGTTATTTCAGACAAGATGTATTTCTGTAGCAGACATAAATTACTTGGAAATCAAATGGAAAATATGCAGCTTTTCCAAAATGTTGAACTTCCTCATTATTTTTTTTAGGTATTCATTTTAATAGTGTATGAATGGTAAATGCAAGGTAAATGCTTTTCTACACCATGTTGTGCTCAAAATGCCTTTTTAGAAGTAGTTTAGCTTTTTAAAAACAAATATTTCTGTGTAACAAATATTTCTAGAAAATATCTTGAAAAAATATTGCGTCCACATTTCCCCATTTGTACAAAAAAAAAAAAAAAGATCCACACCAAAACACACAAGTGCTTTTTTTCAGCGCATTTACAAAGCACGTGAAGAAGGTACACTCCCATTTGCGGAATGGTGGGAGGTTATCCCCCCCCTTTCGGCATGAAGCATCCCGTGAAGTGACACTAGAGGAAGACAAGATGAGGTTAAAAAAAATATAAAAGAAAAAATCCAATTGGATAAGAATAATGAAAGAAAAAAAAAAAACTCCGCGAGTCGTCACCTTATTGTGGTGGAGGGGATTGCGTGCCCCTATGATCCTAGGAGCCATGTTGTCTGGGGCTTCATGCCCCTGGTAGGGTCATCCATGGCAAAAGGGTCCTAGGTGAGGGGCCAGAAAAAGCACGGCTTCGAAGACCCCTCATGATGAAAAAGACAGTTTTCCCTCGCCCGGACGCGGGTCACCGGGACCCCCCTCTGGAGCCAGGCCTGGAGGTGGGGCTCGAAGGCGAGCGCCTGGTGGCCGGGCCTTCGCCCATGGGCCGAATAGAAAACGTGGGTCCCCCTTCCCGTGGGCTCACCACCTGTAGGAGGGGCCAAAGGGGTCGGGGGCAAAGTGAGCTGAGCGCCGGCCAAAGGCGGGGACCTTGGCGGTCCGATCCCCGGCTGCAGAGGCTGGCTCTAGGGACATGGAATGTCACTTCTCCGGCTGGAAAGGTGTCCGAAATGGTGTGTGAGGCAGAAAGGTTCCAACTAGACATAGTCGGACTTGCCTCCAAACATAATTTGGGCTCTGGTCCAAGCCCTCTCGAGAGGGACTGGACTCTCTTCCACTCTGGAGTTGCCCACGGTGAAAGGCGTCGAGCATACTTATTGCCCCCCGGCTGGGCGCCTGTACATTGGAGTTCACCCCGGTGAACGAGAGGGTAGCCTCCCTCCGCCTTCGGGTGGGGGGACGGGTCCTGACTGTTGTTTGTGTCTATGCACCAAATGGCAGCTCAGAGTACCCACCCTTCTTGGAGTCCCTGGAGGAGGTGCTGGATAGTGCTCCTTCTGGGGACTCCATCGTTCTACTGGGTGACTTCAATGCTCATGAGAGTGAGACCTGGAAGGGCGTGATTGGGAGGAACGCCCCCCCCCCTCCGATCTGAACCTGAGTGGTGTTCTATTGTTGGACTTCTGTGCTCATCATGGATTTTCTATAATGAACACCATGTTCAAGCATAAGGGTGTCCATGTGTCCACTTGGCACCAGGACACCCTAGGCCGTGGTTTGATGGTCGACTTTGTAGTCATGTCATCGGATTTGCGGCTGCATGTTTTGGACACGCGGGTGAAGAGAGGGGCGGAGCTGTCAACTGATCACCACCTGGTGGTGGGTTGGCTCCGATGGTGGGGGAAAATGCCAGTCCAACGCTCTGTGAGGGTCTGCTGAGAACGTCTGGTAGAATCCCCTGTCAGGAAGAGCTTCAACTCACACCTCCGGCAGAGCTTTTCCCACGTCCCGGGGGAGGCGGGGGACATTGAGTCTGAGTGGACGATGTTCCGCGCCTCCATTGTTGAGGCAGCCGACCGGCGTTGTGGCCTTAAGGTTGTTGGGGCCTGTCGTGGAGGCAATCCCCGAACCCGCTGGTGGACACCGGCGGCAAGGGATGCCGTCAAGCTGAAGAAGGAGTCCTCTCGGGCCGTTTTGGCCTGCAGGACTCAGGAGGCAGCTGACAGGTACCGGATGGCCAAGCAGAACGTGGCTTCGGCGGTTGCTGAGGCAAAAACCCGGGCGTGGGAGGAATTTGGTCAGGCCATGGAGAATGACTTACGGACGGCTTTGAGGAGATTCTGGTCCACCATCAGGTGTCTCGGGAGGGGAAAGCAGTGCACGGTCAACACTGTTTACGGTGGAGATGGTGTGCTACTGACCTCGACTCGGGACATCGTGAGTCGGTGGGGAGAATACTTCGAAGACCTCCTGAATTCCACTGACACGCCTTCCATTGTGGAAGCAGGGCCTGGAGACTCTGAGGTGGACTCTCCGATCTCTGGGGTCGAAGTCACTGAGGTAGTTAAAAAACTCCTCGGTGGCATGGCCTAAGGGGTGGATGAGATCCGCACGGAGTTCTTAAAGGCTCTGGATGTTGTGGGGCTGTCATGGCTGACACGCCTCTACAACATTGCGTGGACATCGGGGACGGTGCCTCTGGATTGGCGGACTGGGGTGGTGGTTCCCCTCTTTAAGAAGGGGGACCGGAGGGTGTGTTCCAATTACAGGGGAATCACACTTCTCAGCCTCCCTGGTAAGGTCTATTCAGGGGTGCTGGAGAGGAGGATCCGTCGGGAGGTCGAGCCTCAGATTCAGGAGGAGCAGTGTGGCTTTCGTCCTGGCCGTGGAACAGTGGACCAGCGCCACACCCTCGGCAGGATCCTCGAGGGTGCATGGGAGTTCGCCCAACCAGTCCACATGTGTTTTGTGGACTTGGAGAAGGCGTTCGACCGTGTCCCTCGGGAGGTTCTGTGGAAGGTGCTTCGGGAGTACGGGGTGCCGAACCAACTGATAAGGGCGGCTTGGTCCCTGTATCACCGATGCCAGAGTTTGGTCCGCATTTCCGGCAGTAAGTCGGGTTCGTTCCCAGTGAGGGTTGGACTCCGCCAAGGCTGCCCTTTGTCACAGATTCTGTTAATATTTTTTATGGACAGAATTTCTAGGCGCATCCGAGGCGTTGAGGGGGTCCCGTTTGGGGACCTCAGCATTGCGTCACTGCTTTTTGCAGATCACGTGGTGCTGTTGGCTTCTTCAGGCCGTGATCTCCAGCTCTCACTGGAGCGGTTCGCAGCCGAGTGTGAAGCGGTTGGGATGAGGGTCAGCACCTCCAAATCCGAGTCCATGGTCCTCGGTCGGAAAAGGGTGGAATGCCCTCTCAGGATCGGGGATGAGATCCTGCCCCAAGTGGAGGAGTTCAAGTATCTGGGGGTCTTGTTCACGAGTGAGGGCAGGATGGAGCGCGAGATGGACAGGCGGATCGGTGCAGCATTTCCGCTGCAGTAATGCGGACTCTGTACCGGTCCGTCGTGGTGAAGAGAGAGGTGAGCCAAATGGCAAAGCTCTCGATTAACCGGTCGATCTACGCCCCTACCCTCACCTATGGTCACAAGCTATGGGTCGTGACCGAAAGAACGAGATCCAGGATACAAGCGGCCGAAATGAGTTTCCTCCGCAGGGTGTCCGGGCTCTCCCTTAGAGATAGGGTGAGAAGCTCGGTCATCCGGGAGAGACTCTGTTAGTAGAGCCACTGCTCCTCCACGTTGAGAGGATCCAGATGAGGTGGCTCGGGCATCTCCTCAGGATGCCTCCTGGACGCCTCCCTGGGAAGGTGTTCCGGGCATGTCCCACCGGTAGGAGACCCCGGGGACGACCCAGGATGCGCTGGAGAGACTATGTCTCTCGGCTGGCCTGGGAACGCCTTGGGATCCCCCGGGATGAGCTAGATGAAGTGGCTGGGGAGAGGGATGTCTGGGAGTCCCTCCTAAAGTTGCTGCTCCCGCGACCCGACGCCGGATAAGCGGAAGAAGATGGATGGATGGATATATTTATACCACCAGGCTGGAGAAATAATGGCTAAACATGGTCCGTGACTAGGCAAAGCTCAAATGTGCTTCCATGGTCACTACATGACAGTGCAATACACATAATTGTCCATCCATCAATTTTCTTGAACGCGTTTACTAATTTAATATTATGTAAGATGAAGCCTAACCCAGCTGACTTTGGTGGGTACACCATCAATTTTGTGAAGGCTGTGGCCTTGATGCATGCATTGAAATTCAAAACCTTTACCTCACTGCACCTTGAAAAGAATTTTCAGTATTCAAAAAGTTTTCTTTTCTTATTGACACCCTAAAAAAAAACAAAATAACACAGATTTGTTTTTGTAGGAATTATTCGGGCCCGAGCAGTGACTTCTTCAAGATCCCTATTTTCTTGTAGAATTTATTAGAGCCCAAGCAGCGACTTCTGCGAGGTCTGATAAAACCTCTAACAGGACCTTTATAAACAGGCAAAAACTGAGCCAATTTGAAAAAACAAAAAAAAATCAAAGTAGGGAACTGCATTGCCACAGTTAACAGAATTTTGCAAACTCATGAACTTTTTGTTTTAAGCATCTTGAAGGCCTAAACACACTTGTGTACAAATATATAGTTGATCCAGTTGACCTGGATGCAGGACAAAAAAAAAGGTTTACGTAGATGTCTTCAGACTGTCATCAAAAGTGTGGAAATTTTATAAAATAGGATTAAGAGGGTAATGTTACAGCAGCTTTTAAAGTAAAAGCTATGCCAAATTTTAAAGTAATTTCAAAATGTCCAACTTCCTGTTAGTTTTAGCATAACTTCAAGAGACTTTTTTGCAGGTCTTGGGTTTTTATGTAACATATACAGTAATCCAGTGACGTGCGGTAAGGTTCATGACTGGGGAGACACTGACGTCGTCTCCCCCACCTACCCCGGTAAAATTTGTCCGACACCTAACCGTGTCACAATAAAGGCTGGGGAACACTGCTCTAGAGTAGCTTATTCATTATTTTATTTGAACTATTATAATTGAAATCCCATATCATCAGTCTTCACACATAAAAACACTCAATAAAGCACATTGAATCAAAAACTTGTTTTCGATTGTGCGTACAACTCCGTTTGAAAAGACATGCTCCGAAGTCCTGTTGTCCGAATCAAACCTTTTAACTCCGGAGTTGGTCTTCCTGTACTGATGACCTCCTGCTTCAACCGAAAATCCATAGTTGAAAATCGTTTGGATCTGTAATCCTCCATTGTAAAACAAAATGTAAAAACAAAAAAACGAATGTAAAATGAAATAAATGGACGACTGCTCCTCAGTTGTTCACTGTAAATTTGAACTGGAGATCACTAATTCTACAGGTGGGCACATGAAGCATCCCGGGATAACTTGCACCCCCTGTTATAGGGTATGGTGCGTGATTAGGAAGAGGATGAGTCCAGCTACATCTCAGTACCGTGTATTCATGCTGCAGGTAGGAAATACAACTGGAGTAACCACACGCCACACAGGCCTATTATAGGTGAGGGATCTGTGGCTGACACAGGGTGGCGCAGTATGTCAATACAATCACCCTGTAACATCTCCCTTTCTTTGGTAAAGTATCCACACTGGAACAATGCTGCCTGTAAATTAACTGAAGACCAACAACATATTCGTAACAACAGATTCAACCTCAGATAGCAATACCTGGTTCAACATCAAATATCAGATATCAAATATATAGCCATAGAACGTGACACGACATAGTAGCAGGATAAGAACACACCTGTCATCAAAATCACAATAAATCAGAACATCACTTATTTTTTGTTTTAATCACTCACTCCCTTTTTTTTTTATTCAACAGAATTCACAGTCCACATGTGTTTGAGAGTGCACCCAGTCCCTGCATGTTGTATTCAAGTGTATTCGAATGAATGTCTCAATGTGTGTGCGTGTGTCAGTGTGTGTGTGTGTGTGTGTGTGTGTGTGTGTGTGTGTGAGACCTAGAGGTTAAGTCTGTCTGGAGGCTTAATCAGCCTCCCACTCCGGGTGAACGCCCGGCCCTGTAGCACGCGGCGTGTTGTGTCTCTGGCTCGTGGAGAAGACGGCGGTGACCTTGGGGCAGGTGAAGACAGCGGAGACTACGCGGCACCACCAAAGCCACCTCCATTGCTGCCTCCATTCGCATGCTGCTCTGGGGTCAAATCTGGTCGAGCCGGCGGCTGGGCAGGGGTCGCTTCGGCCGTTCGAAGATCAATTCTGTTGCGTCGATATGTTGTCACCTCCACGTCGACCAGATAGGACCGGAGTCCCAACTGCTGCAGGCACACCCCTCGCCTCCATCTGCCCATCCTGTCTCCCGGGAGCGGCTTCATCCTGATGGGCTGACATTCAGCTCAGTGGCCTAGTAGTAGAGTGTCCGCCCTGAGACTGGAAGGTTGTGGGTTCAAACCCCGGCCGGGTCATACCAAAGACTATAAAAATGGAACCCATTGCCTCCCTGCTTGGCACTCAGCATTTAAGGGTTGGAATTGGGGGGTTAGATCACCAAAAATGATTCCCGAGCGCGGCGCCGCTGCTGCTCACTGCTCCCCTCTCCCCCAGGGGATGGATCAAAATCACATGGGGATGGGTTAAATGCAGAGGACAGAGCCCTTTGAGACTGCTTGTGATTTAGGGGTATATAAACTTGACTTGATTGATTGATTCAGCTTCGGCAGATTCCTCGCCAATTTGTCATACATTAACTTTGCCACTTGACGCTTCCCCCTCAGCTTGTCGGAAACCCCTGTGATGACCTGAGGTGCAAGGAGCTGGTCGGCGACCAGAAGAAGGGTTCTCAGCCTTCGTGACATGAGCCGCTGTGCCGGGCTGCAATGCATGCCCTCAGTGGACGTGTTTCACCAATGCAGAATGGCCTTTCAGGGGTCCTCCCTGGCACGGTCAGCCTTCTTGCACAGGCCTTTCACAATCTTTACAGCTGACTCCGTTTTGCCATTAGCCGCGGTGAGGACATGACGTGTTCGAAGTCCCACTCCCTCACAAATGCCCGGAACTCAATGCACGCAAACTGGCTCCCCTCATCCGAGATGACTCTGTCCGGGACGCCATAACATGCAAACTGTGCCTTGATTTGTCGGATTGTGGTGCCGGCCGACAAGTCAGGGAGCAGGTTGATCTCCCAGAAGTTGGAGAAGTGGTCCACCACAAGCAAAATGTTCTGTGTTGTGTTATTGTACAAGTCTATGCTTACCAGCTGCCATTGACGCGTGGTGAGCGGGTGTGACATCATGGTCTCTTTCTGTTGCTTGTGCGCGTATTCATTACACACAGAGCACTGCTGTACATAGTCTTTGACCTCCCCTTGCATGCCGGGCCAGTACAATGTCTCGTGAGCATATCTGTAGCATGCTTCGGCACCCACATGATTGTAGTGGATCCTCCTTAGCATTTCCGGATGCATGGGTTTCGGAATGATGACGCGCTGGATCCTGAAGAGCACGTCATCCTGTGCGCTTATTTTATCTGTGATGGCCCAGTAGTCCATGATGAGTACGGGTGCCTCCTCTTTGTGTTCTGGCCATCCCTGCAGTACAACTGCCTTGAGCGCTTGGAGACACACATCCTCCGTGTGTGCTCGGATCTGTGCCAGGCGCAGACTACTGACATTGGTAGGTAGTCTGCCTGCTGAATGGCTGCTGCGTCACACCGCTCCTGTTGCATGCTGCAGACTATTTCTCGTCGGTACAGTGTGTCTGTTTTCCGTGGTGGGGTGGTGGCCCTACTAAGTGTGTCACTGATGTACATTTCAGCGCCTGCATTGTACACCATCGTAAGGCAGTAGCTCTGAAGTGTCAGAAGCATGCTCTGTAGGCGCTTAGGCGCGTTGAGGAGGGGCTTAGTGAAAATGGACACTAACAGGCGGTGGTCGGTCTCTGCTGTCACATCACCATGTAAGTAGTAGTGGAAGCGTTGACAGGCGAACACGATGCTCAGGCACTCCTTTTCTATCTGTGCATAGTTTTGTTCCGTCTGGGTCAGGGTGCGGGAGGCAAAAGTCACAGGATGCCCTCCCTGTAGCAGGCAGCAGCCCAGACCTGTCTGACTCGAGTCGTGGTGAATGGCTTGTTAACGCCAGACTGGTACTGCTGTGACCAGTGTCTTCATTTCCTTCATGGCAGCATCATATTTTGGCAGCCAGTGCCACGGCACGTCTTTGTCCAGCAGCCTCCTCAATGGTTCACATACCTCTGAAAGGCGGGGCATAAATCTGGAGATAGTTCACAAATCCGACACACCACTGGACCCTTTAGCGTCTGTGTGGTTCAGCATGTCCAGAGCCGCCCTGAACTTTTCAGGGTCAACATTGAGGCCCTCGGCGGACAGTATGTGGCCGTGAAAGCAGACGTCCTTCACTCTGAACTGCAATGTTTTCAGGCTCAGTCTGAGCTTAACTTCCCTGCATCTGTCCATCAGGGCAATGAGGTTTGTGGCATGGTTGCGGTTGGCCTCATCGTCTGTATTCCCGCAGCCAACTATGAGGATATCATTGGCTATGGGCTCAATCCCTGTTAATCCAGCTAGGAGCTCATGTTACTTTCTCTGGTACATTTCTGAAGCAACTAACACACCAAAGGGGAGCTTCAGCCACCGTTTTCTGCCCCATGGTGTGCAGAACGTTGTTATCCGGCTGCTCTCCTCATCCAGTCAGCACTGCAGAAATGCATCACGCGCATCCACTACCGTGAATATACATGCCTTTGGCAGCTTGTACAGCACGTTATCTAAAGTGGGCATAAGGTAGTGGGACCGTTTCAGGGCTCAGTTGAGTGGCTTCAAGTCAATGCAAAGTCATAATTTGTCCGGCTTTTTCACTATGACCAGATTGTTGTTCCAGTCTGTGGGCTGTGACTGTGGTCAAATTTCCGTCCTTTTCGTATTTATCGAGCTGTGCTTTAACAGCTGACTTGAGGCCTACTGGAACATTCCTGGGGGCACACTGCACAGGGGCCACACTGCTGTCCAGCTCAAAGTGAACATCACCAGGCAGGGACTCAAGTGTGCTGGTCAACATGTGTTGAAAGCAAGGGCCTCTGGCCTGAATGCACAACCTCAAAGTCCAGCTTGTGCGTTCTTTCCCTAATAATAATAATAATATTAATAATAACTAGAATTGGCAATTTCTGGAGAAATTGCGTGTGAAGGCGAAGGCACTTCACACTATTGTGGGACTCGAAATAATGATTAAATGAAATAAAAATGGTAAATTAATAATGATGATTAAAAAAAATAAAAATGGTAAATTAATGATGATGATGAAAATAATTATTAAAGTGATGTGTTAAAATTGAATGAAGGAATAAAAAGTAATGGCCAACTGGGATACGAACTCGCTCCCGAACGTGGCTCGTGTTTAAAGCGCCGTTTTCTTACTGAGCTAAACAGCGACTTAGTGTTGCCGTGGTGGAATGATGCTATTAAACGAGAAATAAAAATGGTAAATGCCGTTTGGTAAAATGATGTTTTTAAATTAAAATTAAATGAATAAATAAATGAATGAATGAAAAATAAATAAAGAAAAATTAATGGGTTAAATAAATGAGTTAAGGAAAGAAATCATGATAAAAGTTGTCAGATGTCAAAATTCGAACTCGCTCGGGATCAGGGCTCGTGTTGAATGCGCCATTAAGAATGAATGGGGGATTTTAAGGCACAAATTTGCTAATTATGCAAAAACGGTAAATGTTATGAACAAATAAAATACTAGCAGTCATGCCGTGAATTTTTGGAACGTGTGAAAGTTGGAATGGGGTGAATCGGTTAAAGCATGTGGGAGTAGTTAGGTGTCAAAAAAGTGGGAGGAATAAATTGTTTAATAATAATAACTAGAATTGGCAATTTCTGGAGAAATTGCGTGTGAAGGCGAAGGCACTTCACACTATTGTGGGACTCGAAATGATGATTAAATGACATAAAAATGGTAAATTAATAATGATGATTAAATAAAATAAAAATGGTAAATTAATGATGATGATGAAAATAATTATTAAAGTGATGTGTTAAAATTGAATGAATGAAAAAAAATATTGGCCAAGCGGGATTCGAACTCGCACGGGAACAGCGCTCGTGTTTAACGCTCCATTCTCTTCTTACTGAGCTAAACAGCGACTTTGTGTAGCTGTGGTGGAATGATGCTATTAAACGAGGAATAAAAATGGTAAATGCCGTTAAAACGGTAAAATGATGTTTTTAACTTAAAATTAAATGAATAACTAAATGAATGAATGGAAAATAAAAAAATAAAAAAATAAAAGAGTTAAATAAACGAGTTAAGGAAAGAAATCATGAAAAAAGTTGTCAGATGTCAAAATTTGAACTCACTCCTGAACGTCGCTCGTGTCTAATGCGCCATTAAGAATGAATGGGGGATTTTAAGGCACAAATTTGCTAATTATGCAAAAACGGTAAATGTTATGAACAAATAAAATACTAGCAATTATGCCGTGAATTTTTGGAACGTGTGAAAGTTGGAATGGGGTGAATCGGTTAAAGCATGTGGGAGTAGTTAGGTGTCAAAAAAGTGGGAGGAATAAATTGTTTAATAATAATAATAAGAAGAAAAATAAAGTAGAATAACAATAGCCTTCGCCTTCACACTAACTAGAATTGGCAATTTCTGGAGAAATTGCGTGTGAAGGCGAAGGCACTTCACACTATTGTGGGACTCAAAATGATGATTAAATGACATAAAAATGGTAAATTAATAATGATGATTAAATAAAATACAAATGGTAAATTAATGATGATGAAAATAATTATTAAAGTGATGTGTTAAAATTGAATGAAAAAAAATATTGGCCAAGCGTGATTCGAACTCGCACGGGAACAGCGCTCGTGTTTACAGCTCCATTCTCTTCTTACTGAGCTAAACAGCGGTTTAGTGTTGCTGTGGTGGAATGATGCTATTAATCAAGAAATAAAGATGGTAAATGACGTTTGGTAAAATGATGTTTTTAAATTAAAATTAAATCAATAACTAAATGAATGAATGAAAAATAAATAAATAAAAAATAAAAGAGTTAAATAAATGAGTTAAGGAAAGAAATCATGAAAAAAGTTGTCAGATGTCAAAATTTGAACTCGCTCCTGAACGTCGCTCGTGTCTAATGCGCCATTAAGAATGAATGGGGGATTTTAAGGCACAAATTTGCTAATTATGCAAAAACGGGAAATGTTATGAACAAATCAAATACTAGCAGTCATGCCGTGAATTTTTGGAACGTGTGAAAGTTGGAATGGGGTGAATCGGTTAAAGCATGTGGGAGTAGTTAGGTGTCAAAAAAGTGGGAGGAATAAAGTAGGATAATAATAAGAAGAAAAATAAAGTAGAATAACAATAGTGTGAAGGCCTTCGCCTTCACACTAATAAGAAAAATAAAGTAGAATAACCTTCGCCTTCACACTAATAAAAAAATAAATAAAAATAAAGTAGAATAACAATACTCAAAGCCGCTTTACATGAAAAATTCACACACACACACACACACACACACACACACACACACACACACACACACACACACACACACACACACACGAGTGGTTATACGCAGAGTTGAAGAGGTAAGTCTTGAGATGGTGTTTGAAGGAGTGCAGAGAGTCAACATTACGGATGGTCAGGGGAAGAGAGTTCCAGAGAGTGGGGGCAGCAATGGCAAAGGCTCTCTTCTCCAATGGTCCGGTATTTGGTCGAGGTAAAGGAGGTGAGCAAATTGGCGTCAGCAAAGCGGAGTCGGCGGGTGGGGGTATAGCGGTGTAGGAGTTCAGATAGGTAGGTGGGGGCAAGGTTGTTTAGGGCCTTATAGGTGGTGACAAGGATCTTGAAATGTATGGGCTGTTTTATGGGGAGCTAGTGACAATGATGGAGGACAGGGGTGATGTGCTGTCTGCTGGGTGAGCGGGTGAGCAGTCGGCCAGCAGAGTTTTGAACATATTGCAGTTTGTGAAGGACAGTTGAGGTGAGGTCGTACAAGATGCTGTTGCAGTAATCCAGTCTGGTAATAAATGCATGAACTAATGTCTCTGCTGCAGGGGTGGAAAGAAAGGGACACAGGCGTGCAATGTTTTGTAGATGGAAGAAGGATGTTTTGGTGACGTGGTTGATGTGTGATTTGAAGGAAAGTGTGGGATCCATATAAAGTCCAAGATTTCTGACTAGAGGGGAGGGAGTGACAGAGTGACCGTCAATGCAGAGTGTGGAGCTGTGGTAGGTGGGGAGGCTGGATTTAGGACTGAACATGATGCATTCCGTTTTGTTACTGTTTAGTTTGAGAAGGTTTTGGGTCATCCAGTCTTTAATGTCTGTGAGGCAGCGAGTGAGGAATACAGTTTCCAGAAATTGAAGTGTAATTGAAATTGAAATATGCAGACGACACGACTCTGGTGGGTCTCATCACCGGGGGCGATGAGACTCAATACAGGTCGGAGGTCGACCTTCTGACCACGTGGTGCAGGGACAACAAACTCCTGCTGAACGTTAGCAAGACTAAGGAGATTGTCGTTGACTTCCGGAAGGGTCACACCCAACACCTGCCGCTGACCATCGACGGTGCTGTGGTGGAGAGAGTGAGCAGCACCGGATTCCTGGGGGTGCACATCAGTGAGGACCTCTCCTGGACCACCGACACTGCGTTGCTGGCGAAGAAAGCTCAGCGCCGCCTGTACTTTCTGCGGAAACTCAGGCGAGCAAGTGCTCCTCCTGCCATCATGACCACATTCTAACGTGGCACCATTGAGAGCGTCCTCTCCAGTTTTATCGCTGTGTGGGGTGGTAGCTGCACTGAATACAACATGAAGGCTGCTTCACTCCCCTCCCTGAAGGACATTTACAAATCACATCTCACCCGCAAGGCGACCGCGATTGTGTGATGTGAGTCACCCCGCTCACTCTTTGTTTGATCTTCTGCCCTCTGGGAAGAGGTACAGAAGCCTGCACCACCAGACTCACCAACAGCTTCACACTCCAGGCTGTCAGGATCCTGAACTCTCTCCCCCCTCCACCTTCGGCTGCATAACGTCCTGTACTTTTGTGCTATATTCTGGCTGTCTACTGTATGCACGCTTGCTCCATTTTGCTCCTCTTATCTATCTATCTATTTATTATTTATTTATTTAAGTTATTTGCTTATTACTTATTCATCGCTCTTATCTATTCGCTTTTACTCTTTGTGCTATTTGATTGTGTGTATTGTGTAATGTGTCTAGTCACCGTGGGATGGTGGGAAACGTAATTTCGGTCTCTTTGTGTGTCTTAACATGTGAAGAAATTGACAATAAAGCAGACTTTGACTTTTGACTTTGACATGACTTTTTGGCAAGATCCGGGGTGGATGTAGGGGGGGCAGAAGGGCAAGGTCTCAGAGTGCGCTAACCAACTCCCCGGAAGGAGGAAGCGCGGGAACGAGTCGGCGAAGCTCGGCGGGTGTGTAGTGGAGTACCATGACGGACGTGGAGAAATGGCGGATCCTGGAGACGAGTGGAGACGTTAGCCGCAGCAGAAAGCCAGATGGTTAGATGCGAGAGCATCTGCGTCGTCCACGATGGCGGTGCACCGGGCAAAGCCCTGGGGGCATGAAGCCGCGGCAGCACCGGCCAGCGAGGAGCCCACCACGTCCAGGTTGCATCGATGGCTCCCACGCCAAGCCTCACGGCACCAACGAGCCCTGCCAGCATACAGCAGACACCGATCACGCCAAAATTCTTGAAACTGCATCCTCTGTATTTTGGCGGGTAATCCAGTTTGAGATCGAGGAAAAAAATAAAAAAATAAAAAAATGAAAAATCAGTCAGAGTCGAAGTCGGAGCAGCGAGAAGCGGCAGCCAGGTGCGCCCGCGTCCTCACGCATGCTCACACGCATGCACACACCGTGTGCTGTACAACCCCAATGAGTTCATCCACTCACTTTTGTACAGCTTCAATCTGGTGAGAATCTTCTGAAGAGTCATTCTGGGCGCCAGTCTCATCTTGTCCTTCATGCTCATCACATTGCAGGTGGCACCAGAGTCGAGCTGGCACCTCTGGACCCCCTACTGCAGTGGCAGATTGACAAACCACTTCTTCCCTTGAGTATTCACAGCTTTCACGTTCTCTGCTGTGTACACATATCTCCCATCTCCATCACTGTCCTCTTGTTCCCATGCCGACGGGTCATCCATGGCGTTCAACTGGTGTGCGTGCTGACCTCGCTTCATGCATACTTTAGCAAAATGGTTGGCAGTGCCACAAAAGCGGCAGGATTTACCAAATGCAGGGCACTGGTCTCGCCCGCGTTTGTGCCTTGTGCCACAGTACTTGTGTCTCTCACACCCTGGGACTGTGAACTGGTGTTGGTGGGGTCAGATGGTTTACCGGCAGACCTGCGTCCATATCTTTGTCCCCCATGCGTGGCATTGATACTCTCCAGGCCTAGAGTTGCCCAGTGACATAGTCTTTAATTTGTTGTCCATGACCTCGGCTGCACGGCAAATCATGATTGCCTGATCCAATTTGAGATCATTTTCTCTTAGTAAACGACATCTGGCGCCCTCATCAGCAATGCCAAGGACAAGCCTGTCCTTTACGAGTTCATCTTTTAGCGCTCCGTATTCACAAGAGGCAGACTTTTCTCTTAGCCTTGTAACTTCTTTTAAGCCTCTTGCTTTAAATTTCCAAAAACGTACCTCTCGAATGTGACGTTCTTTGTGGGGGTAAAGTATCTCTCCAGTGTCTCCAGAATAGCACCCGCATCCTTCTGTTGGTCGGCAGTGAGTCCCAGGTTGTGTTTGCAAACATGGAGGCAGTCGTTTCCCATTAGCCGTCTCAGCGCCGCTGCTTGGATGGGCTCCTCCTCCTCATTGAGCCCGGTCGCCAGCAGATAATCCTCACTCTGCTCTGAAGTTTTTCCAGTTCCTGTGAGCGTCCCCAGCCATCTTCATGGGCTCCGGAGGCGGGATGTTCGAAGCCATCATTAACGTTATAACGTCAGCAACGCGGTGCTAAAGCTAGCAGGCTAACTGAAACTAAAACTCACCAAAACAAATAAACGCACGCTGTCTCATCAACGGGCGGAATGTGGGGCATAATCGGGTCCTGCTTGGACTTCTGACACCATGTTATAGGATGTGGCGCGTGATAAGGAAGACACAAGTCCAGCTATGTCTCAGCACCGTGTATTCATGCTGCAGGTAGGAAATACAACTGGAGTAACCATACGTGACACAGGCCTATTATGGGTGAAGGCTCTGTGGTTGCCACAGGGTGGCGCAGTATGTCAATACAATCACCCTGTAACACCCCCTGCCATAAGGCTGGAGAACCTTTTTTTTGCTGCTTCTGTTAGATCTCTTCAAAGCCATTTTGTTCATCTAAAGAAACATGACGTTACAGATGACAAAACCACTAATTATATACATCATCTGAACTACCGAAATTAGTTAATATAGCCACAGTGTGACGGCTCGGTGTCGCACTGGGTAGCACACTCGCCTCACAGTTAGGATGGTGTGGGTTTGAGTCCACCTCTGGCCCTCTGTAGAGTTTTGCATGTCCGCGTGGGCACTCTGGTTTCCTCCCACATCCTAAAAACATGCTTGGTAGGTCGACTGAAGACTCTAGATTGTCCCTAGGTATGAGTGCGAGTGTGGATGGTTGTTAGTCTCTGTGTGCCCTGCGATTAGCTGGCAACCGGTTGAGGGTGTCCCCCGCCTACTGCCCGATGACGGCTGGGATACGCTCCAGCACACCCACGACCCCCTTGGGGACACAGCGGTTCAGAAAATGGATGGATGAAGGAATACCCACAGTGTTTGAACACTTAAACAGCGACGTAGAGACAGACAGCATTTCAGTCTAACTGCATAGCCTGTCAGCATAGGGTTATTATAGTGTGATTACGCAATCCTCAGAGGAGGCAAGGCAGAAAGTTGGCTCCTCCGAGCGAATCATCTTCGGTTTTGAAATAACTACAGTGATCCCTCCTACTTCGCGGGGGTTACGTTCCAGACCCAACCGCGAAATGGGAATTTCCGCGAAATAGAAACTAGATTTTTTTGAGCTATTCTTGGAAGATATTCTATTTTTATCGCTGACATCAACCAGCTCGCTGCTAGGGGACTTTCATATCAATGGACTGTGCGCTCCGCATTCATGCCTTAGCGACGAGACTAACAGTGTATTGCTATGTCCAGATGAAGGCCACCGCCGGTGGAGAGTGTTATATCTTTACTATTTTCCAGGTTCTGATGTAGCAAGCATGGTTCGGACAACGACGTGATGGGTACTGCTTTATTCCTTTCATCACAGTCAGTTCACTGGCCGTACATCGCGACACTGAACGTCCCCGAAGCTCCCCCTCCCACATCCGGGGTTTTCCCACTACGGAACATGAGTTAGTCCAAAATATACAACAGCGAGAACGCCCTGAAGTCACATGTGACGATAAAGTATACTGTACTGACTCTTTAATTTATTCATTTCACTTTTAAACGTAAGCTATCATTATTAAAGGAAAATGAAGAAACTCAAGTGGCCGCGAAACCTCGTGAAATGATGAAATTTCTGCGATAAAATAATTCATTTCCGCATTTTTGAAAACCCGCGATATAGCGAAGCCGCGATAGTTGAAGCCGCGAAGTAGGAGGGATTACTGTATTAAAATTCAGTAATTTTGGTTCAAAATGATACAAAACTACTGAAATTAAAAGGAAAATGACTTTATAATAAAACCAATTGAATTAGGTTTTTCCCCTTTTCATGATGGCAGGGGAGGCACGGCCCTCTGACCGCACGTTACTGCAGTAATCCCTTGTTTATCGCGGATAATTGGTTCCAAGACCACCTGGCCTTGGTCAAAATTCACCTGGATAGATGAAAATCCACAATGTAGAGAAAATATATTGTTACATATCCATAAAAGAGTTTAATGAAACGATATTGTATTTTTAAACAAACTGTCTTGTACTTTTACACATTTATTTTGTACTTCTAAACACTTTTGTAAACATTTCAAAGTCAAACTGATTTTCATGAACAGTCTTCTTTATTTAAATAAATAAGAAAATCAGGGCATCCGAACAATACATGAATATTTTTATTCGTAAACCCTTTATTATATTTTTAAACATTATCATGGCTCCGCTCCGCTCTTGCGGTGCTGACGCCCCCCCCCCCGCAGCCCAGCGCGAGGTCATCCGCACAAGACTCTACGAATATAAAAAAAAGACTCAGTGGCAACGAAAAGGCAGATAAAGCAGCTAAAAGGTCTCGAGTGATGTCATTTCTGAGTGTCAAATCCCGGCCTCTGATGTGAAACCAATACTGTGTTCTTAAATAATTGAGAAATGGCAGGCTGTCAGGGATGGCTGTGTGGATAATAAGCTGTATAAACTATGCAACACAGACAAACACTGACTTGGTTCTTTTCATGTAGACATGACCAAGTTGTATATACAAGTTGTCGAATTGGTCATTCGAGATTAACACATAATATTTTGTTAACTGGAGGTTAACAGGTGTACATTTCGTTGTATCCCTCTATCAATTGAGCATATTTTAACTTGGTCTTTACTGTAGGTACACCCCCACTTATTACATTTTGGTATAGCCCTCTATTAATTGGGCATATATTAACTCGCTCTGCATTGAGACTGAAAAGGCAGCTGTTTTTTGAAAAGGATACATTGTAGATATTTATAATAAGGTCTCCCCTTTAATGGTTTTGAACCTTTTAGCATGTCTTGACGTTAAAAAACTTATCCCTATTTATTTGTTAGGTCGTTGTTGTTCTAATTGTCATTTGATTGGTTTTCTTTTTCTGCCTGTGTTGGCCATGATAGCTACTGAACTTGCAAAAATGCAATGAAATGAAATGAATATTAAAGAAAGACACTGTAATATGACTTTTGCAATGTAACAATCAGATTTTTTTTGGTGGACACCTGTGGTGGTCTAGTGTCCGACAGGACTCTTCTGGTACTATGATAGTGACAGATTTTTTTCAAGGGAATGCAGCGTAAGAGACATGAGATGACCTCCGTATTTTGACCCGGAAACACTTATCCGGTGTAAACGTCATTTGGTGACCCAAAATGGCGGAGTCGCAGTCAGAGGTGGATGTTTTGGTTCAACGAGTAGTTAAAGACATTAGTAATGCATTGAAGAAGAACCCCAACATGTAAGTGTGACTATCTGTGATATTTACTGTCTGAAATGTCAGCGTCTGCTATTTTAACTTACCCGGTCGTCGCTGTTGACCAGCAAAACTGGCGACATAGAAACATATCCTGGAATGTGAGCATGTCAAGCAAAGTTTCCAATTTTTCTTTCTGGGCTCTTCAGTAAGTGATTTATTCAGTTTAAGTTGTGAAAGCAAGCATATTGATGAAGCGTGTTGTTTTGAGATCATCCATTGAGAGTAGCGACGTTGCCCTTACAAGATTACTTTATTTTTTTATTTTGCACTGTTGGGCAGCTACAATCTCGTTATACTATGTATAATGACAAAAAGAATTCTCATTCATTCTTATTATACAAAACACTGTCGTTTTCATTACAATTTAAAATAACGTTATTTACCACTTTGCGCTCTTGGAGGTTGGAGGTAGTGACTAGGAATGAGTAAATCATCAAGAAGTATGTACCACTACGAAATCGATTACTCTTTATACTAAAGTTTATACTTAAGTTTTGCAGGGGTGCGGGATCTTGTCATTTATTTTATGGTCACGTTCACTCCAATTTGTCTGAAGAGGGCCAGACCAGTGTTTCTGTAACCTAATATTTGAAGGGGGCAATGCAAATAATTTAAGGTACATTTGGAAAATATTCACATTTATTAATTGTTGTTGCAAATCTTGTTTAGAAATGAAAACATTTTACATTTTCATACTTTTAACTCATCTGAAAATCTTAAAATCCTCAATAACTTGATGATCACACCAGACCAAATTAAGTGGGGACTTTTTAGACTTGTGTGCAGTTGCACTTCGAAGTGATGGGCCGATACTGTGCATCTGGTTTAGGCTTTCAGATCAAGAAAGGACCTGGATATTGTTAAGTTTTGAAGATATAGTTATTTTCCTTAATCTTAGTCGTTCACAATGCATCGGTCGACAGACATCAAGTCTGGGTTTCAAGTGTCATGATGATTGAGTGAAAAAATGTGCAAGACTGACAAAAATATAAATAAATATAATAAATAAATAATATAATAAATAATAATAATAAATATAATAATAAAAATATAAATTTCAGTCGGGAAATACGTAAAAAGATAAGATGTTTGCATTTTGGAATAACCTCATTGTTATGGGTGAAAATTGATGATATAATTATTCAAAATAATGAGAATCTTTTACAAAAATATTTTTACTGTCGGTGAGTTGTTTCCATTTTGCGAATGTACACCCTTTGTGTTATTAATGTGGTGCCTATGAGAAGGATGGAGAATGTGTTGATGGAAGTTTTGCAGCGCTATATTACTGAGGAACACGAAAGGACAAAAAAAATACACAACACGCCTGTTGCGTCGTCAAAAGTAGAAACCGCCTCTTGTCTTTTCGCCCTGCAATTTCTACAAAATCATCCATTTAAAATCCGACAAAAAAAATTTGGGGTCCATGACCAAACCGGGTTTGAAAAAAACAATGCGTGTAACATCAACCTGTAATTAGCAGATTAATGTTGAACGGCAATGTCAGTTAAAACTTGCATAGGTATGCAAACAGGTACATTTGCCAGTCAATAATTGATCTTAATCTTAGGAACCACTGCATATGAAAGAAAATAAATTGCCGTACTTTTCGGACTAGAAGTCACTCCGGAATATAGGTCGCATTAGCCATAAAATGCACAATAACGTGAAAAAAAACATATATAAATCGCTCTGGAGTATAGGTCGCATTTTGGGGGAAATTTATTCGACAAAATCCAACACCAAGAACAGACATGAACAAGCAACAGAATAAACGACAAATATGCTAACGTAACATAAACACAAACGAAGAGCTGAGAACAGGCCTAACGTAACATTCAGTTATTCTAATAACTATTACATAAATAACATGCTTATGAAACCATCTGTGTCACTCCAATTCATTAAATCCATCGATCGTCCTTTATGTAAACAGTGCCACATATGCGCCGCACCGCTGATGTCTGACTCGTTGTAAGTTGCATTTCTAATTATTCCACAGGCCCATATAACGATATATAAAGTATATTTCAAATAACTATCATATTACAACAATATTATCAAACCATCTGCATCACTCCAAATCATTAAATCCATCGATCAAATTCCTCGTCCTTTGTCAGCAACGCCGCGTGTGCGCCCTGACGTCAGCCTCGTCGTTATTCCACAGATCTAGTATATAACTATATTGCAGCGTTAACATAGTTGACTTCCAGGCGTGCGGCGGCGTGGACCTTCATCCCTGGAGGTGGCATTTCCAGCCTCGGAGGTGCGTAAAAGCCATTTCCGAGCCCCATCCACAGCCACCCGGCCGACTTCCATCCACGGAGGCGAAAGAAACCTCCGTAGAGTAGGACTGGGCATGCGTAAAAGCCATGTCCGAGCCCCATCCACCGTCCACGGACAGCCACCCGGCCGAGCGCCGGCCCCCGACTGTCATCCACAGAGGTGAAAGAGAGCTCCGTAGAGAAGGACCGGGCGTGCGTAAAAGCCATAATAGTTTATCAAGCCTTCTGTGTCACTACAAATCATTAAATCCTTCAAACTCTTCATTCTCTGTGTCACTTACAAACAAAGCCGCTAATGATGCTGGTAGTACGTGGGGCCCGTCGTCCTTTTCGTCATCCCGTGATCGAATCTTTGTCCTTTATGTAAACAACCGCCGCGCCGCTGACGTCACTTGAAATTCAAATTACAGCAATCCCTTGCTACATCGCGATTCGTTTATCGCGGTTCCCCCCCTTTTTTTTCTTTTTAATTTTGAAAATTTGGGAAAAAATTCACATGTAAGTCGCTCCTCAGTATAACTTGCCCCCCCCCAACCAAACTAAGAAAAAAAAACGCGACTTATTGTCAGAAAATTACGGTACTTGACATCAAGTGGTTAGAGCATATCCTTGGGTGTTTATAATGGTCACTGCGAAGATCTGATCATCATGCTGTTCTTTCACACAACAGCTTACTTTTCCCCGCTGGTTTATGATCACTGCCGGTATCACAAATATGTGTATGTTATCTCTAGTTGGGTGATTAGAACAATCATAAACAGCACTGCGTTGTAAACCATTGTTGTGATCACAAAACTGATTTATTGACTGTTTTGCTTCTGTCAACTGACTCACTCGACGGTGTGGCCGCGAACACATGCCCTCGAATGTGTGTGTCCTAGCACAGAGCTTACAAATGTGATGCCACAGTGGAAGACTCTATAGCATGCAAAGCTACAAATTATGTGATGTCATTCAGCCATTCTCAGGCATACTAAATACGCAAAAACTATGAATGAAAACAACAGTCAGCTGTTGGTATTCACTTTGCATGACAAACGATACCGTGAGCAAAAGGAACAGCTTCCACATTTGCAGATAAGTATATAGCTGTTGAAAATTTCTAGCTATGCATTTTATTCGCTGTTTAAAGATTGGCAATGTTTATTCCGAGTAGAGTTAACCTATTCGTTATCTGGCCAACTTCTATCTTGAGGAGATAAGCCACATGCTCACTGTCTTTGTGACTTAAATTTACGTAGATTGTCATTAAATTAAGTGTATTTTATTGGTATTGCTGTAATGTATGTGGACATTGAGGGGAGAGGTAACGGAAAGATATGTAAATGATCCAAAAATCCTGTGGTGTACCTTGTTTAGCAAATTTCGAGAAGTGACGAAAACAACCTTGGAATTGTGTTAAACACACACACACTGTACAGTACATTTGTATTTTAATCATCTTGGTGACCTGTCTATATTGTGAAATTTTAATTAATTAAACACAGCTTACTAACAATATGGCCACTAGGTAATGTTCCTATGGCATGACTGTGAGACATGGTGCTCAAACCAAACCATATGCTGCTGGTAAGTTCTTTTTATTCTAAAACATTTCTGACTAATTTACACAATGCAGGAAAGATGTGCCATGGCTGTGTGAAAGTCTCCCATTCTCATGACAAGGTGGTCCATGAATGTGCTGTCTGCCAGCAAATATCTTAGGCTTTGGCTTACTGTATATCGGGTGAGCAATTCCGGTCCTTGAGGGCTGCTGTCCTGCATGTGTTCTTGCTCCAACACACCTGATTCAAATGATCAGGATTTTGCAGACCTTGCTTATTATCTGACCACTTGAACCAGGTGTGTCACAACAGGGTGACATACAAAACATGCAGGACACTGCACGTGCATTGTTCTGCACGTGCAGTGTCCTGCAGAACACTGGCCCTTGAGGACCAGAATAGCCTACCCATATGGAGGCTATCAGCAATAGCAATGAGTGACTCAACACTCTGTGTGGAAAGTGTAGAGATCTGTTCGGGCTGACATTGACTGGCAAGAAGCCAACATTTATCGCAGTGGTTCTTAACCTGGGTTCGATCGAACCCTAGGGGTTCGGTGAGTTGGTCTCAGGGGTTCGGCAGAGCCTCTACTGTGGAGGTCTGAACATACCTGCTTTATCGTGTAAATTTGTGATGACGCATATCTGAACTGGTCTCGCAAAGGCAACAGAAGAAGTCACTGATTTGCAGGTGTGAGTTCATGCATTGTGTTGGTTTTGTTCTTTGAACAAGGTGATGTTCATGCACGGCTCATTTTGTGCACCAGTAAAAAAAAGATCAATGTCTTGAATTTGAAAAAACAAACATTTTTTTTCACTAAAGAGGGGTTCGATGAATGCAACTAATGGGGTTCGGTACCTCCAACAAGGTTAAGAACCACTGGTTTATAGAGTCTTTCACACAATGTTAAAACGCGACTACTATAATTTGTAGGTCAGGTGAGCTGTTTTTGCACAGCAAACTTGATAACTGGATGTACATTTGGGTAGAATAGAACAGAATAGAATGCCTTTATCATTGTACATCAGGTATGCAATGAAATTGGGAATGCTGCTTTGTTGAAATTTTGTAGGAGGGAATACGGGGGTGAATCGGATTAAATGGCCCGCCAAACCTGAATAAATTGTATGATTAAACATTTTTTTGGGTCATTTTCCCTGCCCTGCAATGACTATGTTTCCCCAGTGGATGGGGAAGTGCCCCCCTGCGCATTTACTCCTGGAAGCCGTGTCGGAAAGCTCGGTGCACACTCACTAGTCACTCACAGACCGGTGCACTCCGCGCTCTATTTCAATCAGTGCCGAACTTTGAGTGTGGGCTGTGACGTCAGCATTCTCGTAATTCGTGCGCTGAGCTTTCAGATACAGTTTTAAGCTAAAGCCACCCACAAACACCAGCTCAGTGGTCTAGTGGTAAAGTGTCCGCCCTGAGACTGGAAGGTCGTGGATTCAAATCCCGGCCGGGTCATACCAAAGACCCGTTGCCTCCCTGCTTGGCACTCAGCATTAAGGGGTTGGAATTGGGGGGTTAGATCACCAAATGATTCCCGAGCGCGGCACCGCTGCTGCTCCTCTCTCCCCCAAGGGATGGATCAAAATCACATGGGAATGGGTTAAAAACAGAGGACAAATTTCACCACACCCAGATGTGTGTGTGTGTGTGTGTGTGTGTGTGTGTGTGTGTGTGTGTGTGTGACGATGATCATTGGGACTTCACACCTTCCCCTGTAATCCTAAAAATAAACTGAGTGGCCCTAGGAAAAGAAAGGTGGACACTGAGTACTGAGTGTTAAAAAAGAGTGGACAAAACTCCAACTAGGAGAAATGAGAAACCTTGAGAAGAGACCACAGATGGGAGGGTCCTGCTTCCAGGATGACCAAGGTGCAATGGATGCAGAGAAGACACATAGTGCAAAGACAATCCAAAAAGGTGTGGAGAGCAGGATGTTATTGCACAGCAATGACTCTGAGACTCTAAGAGTGGTGTGAGTTCATCAGAGCAACAGCCTGGGGGAAGAAGCTGTCTCTGTGTCTGCTGGTTTTGCCGTACAGATCTCTATAACGCCGTCCGGAGGGGAGTAGTTCAAACAGACTGTAACTTGGGTGAGAAGGGTCTGTAGAGATGTTGCTTGCGCGTTTCCTGGTCCTGGACAGGTACAAGTCTTGGATAGATGGGAGGTTGATTCCAATGATCTTTTCTGCAGTCCTGATTGTTTGTTGCAGTCTGTGCTTGTCTTGTTTGGAGGCCGATCCAAACCAGACAGTGATGGAGGTGCAGAGGACAGACTGGATGATGGCTGTGTAGAAGGTCTTCAGCAGCTCCCTTGGCAGGTTGAACTTCTTGAGCAGTCTCAGAAAGTACAGCCTCTGCTGGGCCTTCTTCCTGACAGAGTCTATGTGGCCGGTCCATTTCAGGTCCCGTGAGATTGTGGTACCCAGGAACTTGAAGGTGTCTGAGGATAGTATGGTATTACTGTGGATAGTGAGGGGTGAAAGTGGTGAAGGATCTCGCCTGAAATCCACTGTCATCTCCACGGTCTTGAGCGGGTTCAGCTCCAGGTGATTTTGGCTGCACCAGTGGACCAGCCGCTCCGCCTCCTGTCTGTACGCAGTCTCATCACCGTCCCGGATCAGTCCGATGAGTCGTGTCGTCTGCATACTTCAGGAGCTTCACAGGAGAGTCACCTGAGGAGAAATCGTTGGTGTAGAGAGAGAAGAGCAGTGGGGAGAAGACGCACCCCTGAGGGGCGCCAGTATTGGTGGTCCTGGACCCAGATGTGATGCTCCCGAGCCTCACACGCTGTCTCCTGTTGGTCAGGAAGCTGGTGATCCAATGACAGGTGGAGGCAGACACCGCGAGCTGGATGAGCTTCTGTTGGAGGATGTCAGGAGCGATGGTGTTGAACGTCGAGCTGAAATCCACAAACAGGATCCTGGCGTACATTCCTGGGGTGTCCAGGTGGTGCAGGATGTAGTGCAGTCCCATGTTGACCGCATTATCCACCGACCTGTTTACCCGGTAGGCAAACTGGAGGGGGTCAAGCAGGGGACCCGTGACATGCTTCAGGTGGTTCAGCACCAACCTCTCGAAAGATTTCATGACCACAGATGTCAGAGCGACAGGTCTGTAGTCATTCAATCCTGTGATGGTGGGCTTCTTGGCCACTGGAACGATGGTGGAGCTTTTGAAGGGCGTGGGCACCTCACACAGCTCCAGGGAGCGGTTGAAGATCCGTGCAAAGGTGGGCGCCAGCTGCTCAGCACAGACTTTCAAGCAGGAGGGTGACACGCCGTCTGGGCCCGGTGCCTTCCTGATCTTTTGTCTCCGGAACACCTGGCGCACTTCCTCCTCACGGATCTGGAGTGCGGGCACGGCCTCTGCAAGAGAGAGATTAGGTGACAGCGGTGATGGAAGTGTGGACAGAGCGGTTGTGAGGGGAGGGGAGTATGTTGATTGTGCTGCAGGAGGTACTGTTGTGTGGGAGGACCGATCAAACCTGCAGTAGAACCTGTTCAGCTGGTTAGCAAGCCTTGGGCTCTCCACAGGACGTTTCTTGAAGCCCGCGATGCTCTGCAGACCTATCCACACTGTTGAGGGATCAGGATTGGCAGAGAGGTGTCTCTCCAGGCTCTCCCCGTAACACCTCCTGGCTCTCCTGACCTCTCGGTTCAGTGTGTTTCTGGTCTGCTTGAACAGGTCCCGCTCGCCGCTCCTGTAGACCTCCTCCTTGGCTTTGCGCAGCTTCCTGAGGTTCGGTGTAAACCAAGGTTTGTTGTTGTTGTACGTGCAGAAGGTCTTAGTCTGCACACACAGGTCCTCACAAAAACAGATGTATGATATAACAGTGTCAGTGAGTTCATGCAGGTCTGAGGTTGCAGCTACGAAAACTCCCCAATCTGTGCAGTCAAAGCAGGCTTGGAGGTCCTGCCTTGACTCCACTCTCCACTTCCTCAGTCCTCACTACAGGCTTAGAGGTTTCTAGTTTCTGCCTGTAGACCGGAACCAGATGAACGAGACAGTGGTCCGAGAGTCCTAAAGCTGCACGAGCTACAGAGTGGTATGCATCCTTGATTACGGTGTAGCAGTGGTCTAGTGTCTGTGCCCCTCTGGTGGAACACGCAATGTGCTGTTTGTATCTGGGGAGTTCGTGTGCGAGGTTCGCCCTGTTGAGATCACCCAAAACAATGATTAGTGAATTTGGTAAAGTGGTGAATAGATTGGTCGGCAGTTTATGAAGAGTGTTTCTAGGAGAGGGCTGCAAGACTCTTTCAACACCGTGACCTCAGTACACCAACGTTCATTAATGTAGAAACAGAGTCTGTTAGGGATGTTCTGACTCTAACTTATTTTGCAAGAACCACACGGGAGACAGTATGCCCTTTGAACACTTGCAAGTGGAGAGTTTGTTCGTTACTGTAGATACATACATGTGTGGTGGTCACCGCAGCAAATGGTTAACCACTTCAGAGGGTCCCAGTTTATTGTTTTACGAGGTCGTGGAAATAAAACCTAGTGGAGCCTTCCAGATGACTAACTAAACAACACACCATTTGGAAAGTGGCAACAACTGAATGGTTAAACTTTTCAGAGTCAAGGAAAGGTAAAAGGTTAAAACAAAGTTTATCATTCTAGTCTACATCCCAACATAATCATACGATCAAGATAGTTCATAAACCCTGACATATCCCTCCTGTTCCCCTTCCCATGGGCTCACCACCTGTAGGAGGGGCCAAAAGGGTCGGGTGCAAAGTGAGCTGGGCGGCGGCCAAAGGCGGGGACCTTGGCGGTCTGATCCCCGGCTGCAGAGGCTGACTCTGGGGACATGGAATGTCACCTCTCTGGCTGGAAAGGAGCCCGAGCTGGTGTGTGAGGCAGAAAAGTTCCGACTAGACATAGTTGGCAGACTGGGGTGGTGGTTCCCCTCTTTAAGAAGGGGGACCGGAGGGTGTGTTCCAATTACAGGGGAATCACACTCCTCAGCCTCCCTGGTAAGGTCTATTCAGGGGTGCTGGAGAGGAGGATCCGTCAGGAGGTCGAGCCTCAGATTCAGGAGGAGCAGTGTGGCTTTCGTCCTGGCCGTGGAACAGTGGGCCAGCTCTACACCCTCGGCAGGATCCTCGAGGGTGCATGGGAGTTCGCCCAACCAGTCCACATGTGTTTTGTGGACTTGGAGAAGGTGTTTGACCGTGTCCCTCGGGAGGTTCTGTGGAGGGTGCTTCGGGAGTACGGGGTGCCGAGCCAACTGATAAGGGCGGTTCGGTCCCTGTATCACCGATGCCAGAGTTTTGAACGCATTTCCGGCAGTAAGTTGGATTTGTTCCCAGTGAGGGTTGGCTGCCCTTTGTCACCGATTCTGTTCATAATTTTAATGGACAGAATTTCTAGGTGCAGCCGAGGCGTTGAGGGGGTCCGGTTTGGGGACCTCAGCATTGCGTCACTGCTTTTTGCAGATGACGTGGTGCTGTTGGCTTCTTCAGGCCGTGATCTCCAGCTCTCACTGGAGCGGTTCGCAGCCGATCGGGATGAGGGTCGGCACCTCCAAATCCGAGTCCATGGTCCTCGGTCGGAAAAGGGTGGAATGCCCTCTCCGGATCGGGGATGAGATCCTGCCCCAAGTGGAGGAGTTCAAGTATCTTGGGGTCTTGTTCACGAGTGAGGGCAGGATGGAGCGCGAGATCGACAGGCGGATCGGTCCAGCGTCAGCAGTAATGCAGACTCTGTACCGGTCCGTCGTGGTGAAGAGAGAGCTGAGCCAAATGGCAAAGCTCTCGATTTACCGGTCGATCTACGCTCCTACCCTCACCTATGGTCACAAGCTATGGGTTGTGACCGAAAGAACGAGATCCAAGATACAAGTGGCCGAAATGAGTTTCCTTCGCAGGGTGTCCGGGCTCTCCCTTAGAGATAGAGGAGCCAGATGATGTGGCTCGGGCATCTCATCAGGATGCCTCCTGGACGCCTTCCTGGGGAGGTGTTCCGGGCATGTCCCACTGGTAGGAGACCCCGGGACGACCCAGGACGCGCTGGAGAGACTATGTCTCTCGGCTAGCCTGGGAACGGCTTGGTATCCCCCGGGATGAGCTGGATGAAGTGGCTGGGGAGAGGGAGGTCTGGGAGTCCCTCCTTAAGCTGCTGCCCCCGCGACCCGACCCCGGATAAGTGGAAGAAGATGGATGGATGGATGGATGGATGGATGGAAGATAAAAGTGTACGCACTGCAATTGTGTGGGCACTCCTTGCCTTCTGCTGGCGTGTGGGCAAGTTTTGTGCCATAATTCCTGAATTTAGAAGTTTTAGTTTGACTTGTAATTTTTTTCCAATTTGGAAAAAAAATCTGCAATGTAATGAAACCGCAATAAACAAACCACGATATAGCAAGGGATTATTCAATAATCATTATTGTATATGAAATGCAAAATTTGATGCTCCGCCCTCCCTGACACTACTTCGCCGATTTTCACATATCTCGGGTGGTCCTGGAACCAACTATACACGATAAACGAGGGATTACTTTATTGGTGTTTGTGAATGCAGTAAACAGGCCAGGTTGCATCATGGCAGATTTTTAATGCAATTTAAATCATTCTCCATTTTATCTTTTTCATTTCAACTTCATACGCAACAAATTTCTTCATAATCACAAAATAATCCATAATCTTTGTGTTGTTTGCGATCACTGTTGAATGGGCGGCGCGGACGCGTCATAGTGTGGAGAGTTATTACGAAGTATACAACTCTCACCAGTAGTCTGTGTTTTTTTTTACCTTTCCCTATGCAGCGTCACTTGCAGCGTCTCTGATTTTAGCGTCACCTTAGTCCTTGGTGTGTGGACATTTGAATCAGGAGGTGTCTGTCACTGATTATCATGCACACACACACACACACACACACACACACACACACACACACACACACACACACACACACACACACACACACACAATTGACTTGCAATTCATCCATGCCCTCTAGCGGCCAACAAAAAACACATCGGTCTCTCAGGTCTTCATCTACTATTACCCTCACTGCCCCCCCATTCCGTCTGTCCACTATGGGGGCTAGAGCCTTCACCTGCTCTGCCCCTTGTCTCTGGAACTCTCGCCCCCCTGACATTCGAAACATTGACTCCATTTTACAGTTTGCATCCCACCTAAAAACCCACCTGTTTTAGCAAGCATATACTTGAACCCCTCATTCTGCTGCAGATGTTTCCTTGCTTTTATACTGTTTTTATATTTGATTGTGTATGCTATTTTATCTTTGTACGACATCCTTGAGTGCCTTGAAAGGCGCCTTACAAATAAAATGTTATAATTATTACCGTATTTTCCGGACTATAAATCGCACCTAAAAACCTAAAATTTTCTCAAAAGCCAAACTGCGCCTTATAGTCCGGTGCGCCTTATATATGGATCAATTTATGAATTTGTTGATCCATACTGGTTGTACACAGTGCTCTGCCAAAATTTTCAGTACGTTTTAGTACAACTAGTAAATTACAAGGTCGCATCGCTTACCAGCATTACGGCAACCGTGGTCAGGGGGGCGTCACTGAATAGCTGTTTACCCGTGAGGCTATTTTATGTCAAAACAGGCTGCTCTGTTAATGTTTCGAGTAAATTTACGGATCGATATGGAAGGGAAACATAGGTAAGCAGTACCAAGGTGTTAGATCGAACTTTAGTCAGTTCCGATCATTTTTTAAGCCCTCGTTTGTGAAATGCGATTGTTTACACTTTGCTGAGGTTCATGAGAATCTGCAAGCTGAGGCTCATGGGAGTTTGCGGGTGGCTAATGCTATAGTGATAGCTGCTATACGCACGAGGCTATTTCATGTCAAAATAGGCTGCTCTGTTAATGTTTCAAGTACATTTACGGATCGATACGGAAGGGAAACATAGGTAAGCAGTACCAAGTTGTTAGATCGAACTTTAGTCAGTTCCGATCATTTTATGAGCTTGTTTGGGAAACAATCGTTGTTCTCAGTTGAGTTTAATGTCATGTTAGTGTTGTGACCTCACAGTGGTCAGGCGCGGAGTGTGTCGCCATAAAGGCAGTATATAAATGCTTTTATTTTGATATCATTTCCTGTAAGTTACCTACCGCTTCCTCCTTTGTTGTCAGTTACGTCCTGCCATTTTTCTATCTGTTCAAAAAGAGTTTCAACAAACTAATTTCTGACCGTGAAGGATGCTAGAAGCAAAGTCGTGAGTAAAGTTTATTCTTAAATTGAATAATTGTTAGATTAAGTTGGGTTTAATGATGAAAGAGAAGGTAATTAATAGTTCAGTAGCATTTTGAACCAATTGCAGTTTATGGAGGAATTTGTGAGGGAGGCCAACAAGGATGGAGTTGCAATAATCCAGACGGGAGGTAATGAGAGAGTGGACCAGGATAGCAGTGCTGTTCGGAGTGAGTGATAGACGGAGGTGATTGATGTTGAATGTGGAAGTAGGAGGAACGGATGATGTATTGATGTGGGTGCGAAATGATAGGGTGCTGTCGAGGACGACACCCAGGCTCTTAGCCTGAGGGAAGGGGGAAACCGAGGAGTTGTCTATTTTGAGCATAAGACTGGGTTGTTTGTTGAGGGATGATTTGGAACCAATGAGGACGACCTCAGATTTGTCACAGTTGAGTTTGAGGTGAACCAGGATTTAATTTCTTGAAGACATGCACAGAGGGAGGAGGGTGGGAAAGTGTAGGGGGGTTTGGAGGAGACGTAGAGCTGGGTGTCGTCCGCGTAGCAATGAAAGTTGATGTTATGTTTTTGGAAAATCAAACCAAGTGGGAGGAGGTAAATGGTAAATAAAATTGGACCAAGGACAGAGGCCTGGGGAACACCAGAGGACAGGGGGGAAGGATGAGATGTGAATGATTTTGGCTGGATAAATTGCGAGCGGCCGGAGAGATATGAATGGAACCAATGCAGGGGTGTGTCTGACAGTCCCATAGAGGCTAGCCGGTCAAGGAGGATAGAGTGAGAAATGGTGTTGAAGGCTGCGCTTAAATCAAGGAGAATGAGAATGGATAAAAGACCAGAGTCGGCTGCAATAAGGAGATCATTTGTGATTTTAATAAGGGCTGTTTCTGTACTGTGATGGGGACGGAAACCAGATTGGAACTGTTCATATCAATTATTACTCGAGAGGTGTACTGTGATGCAACAACTTTTTTTGAGTGTTTTGGACAGAAACGGCAGGTTGGAGATGGGGCGAAGGTTACTGAGGGTGTTTGGGTCTGAGCCGCGTTTCTTAAGGGTTAGTGTAACAGCAGCAGATTTGAAAGGTAAAGGGACAGAGCCAGAGGTGAGGGAAGAATGAATGATGGCAGTGATCAGGGGCAGCAGAGAAGGGAGAGAAGCTATGACCAAGGAGCAAGGCAGGGGGTCAAGTATACATGTAGATGGTGTTGGGTCTTCAACATTTACCAAGAATTTCACAAAGACAGCGACTTGTCTTCATCAGCCAGCGACTTCTGCAGGAGGGCGCCCGGGACACAGTGTGTGTGTCCCGAACTGTGCTCCACTATTATACGCTTTTACGCACGCCCGGTCCTTCTCGACGGGAGCTCTCTTTCACCTCCATGGATGGAAGTCGCCGGCCGGCGCTCGGCCGGGTGGCTGTCCGGGGACGGTGGATGGGGCTCGGACATGGCTTTTACGCACGCCCGGTCCTATTCTATGGAGCTCTCTTCCACCTCCGTGGCTGCAAGTTCAGTAGTTGTTGGCTCGCTGAACTCTTGTTTTGTTAAATAAAGAACCGTTTACCAAACCCACGTCTTTCCTGGTACTTTGTTAACGCTACAATATAGTTATATACTAGATCTCTGCAGCGCACGCGCGGTGTTGTTGACATAAAGAACGAGGAATTTGATCGATGGATTTAAGATTTGGAGTGACACAGATGGTTTGATAATGTTGTAATATGATAGTTATTTGAAATATACTTTATATATCGTTATATGGGTCTGTGGAATAATTAGAAATGCAACTTACAACGGGTCCGACGTGAGCATATGCGGCGCATACGCGGCATTGTTTATGTAAAGCGCAATTGATGGATTTAATGAATTGGAGTGACACAGATGGTTTGATAAACGTGTTATTTATGTAATACTTACTTGAATAACTCTGAATGTTACGTCAGGCCTGATCTCAGCTCCTCGTGTGTGTATGTCACGTTAACATACCGTATCGTTTAGCCTGTTGTTGGTTCATGTCTGTTTTTGGTGTTGGATTTTGACAAATAAATTTGCCCCAAAAGTGCGACTTATACTCTGGTGCGACTTATATATGTTTTTTTTTTCACTTTATTTTGCATTTTATGGCTGGTGCGACTTATACTCCGGAGCGACTTATAGTCTGAAAATTATGGTACATGAAAATAGCTAAGGCGGTAAAGAAAATGGATGGATTATTAGTTTAATGGATTGAGTGAGAAAGGGGTAGGAATCTAAAAAGCTCTGCTTCCTCCTACTCCTTTTTGAGCATTCTTTGTTGTTTTTTTCTGTTTGTTTATATGTTTGTTTGTTTCAGTGACTTAATTATGGCACTTTAAAGTGTTATTTGTTTTATTTTTTATTTTTCATATTTTCATGTTTTAAATATGTTTGAAATAGATATAAATCAAATAAAAATCAAATATGTGTAGAGACTAAACAGGAAAGGCGATATAATAGTGCTCTGCGGCGTACACGTGCTGTAGACTACCACATCTCCCACACATCCATGAAACATTACATACTGTGATCTGTTTGTGAGGTAGTCGATGATCCATGCAGTAAGCTGCTTGCCCACTTGGACTCCCTCCAGTTTTCCTCTCAGGAGTGCAGGCTGGATGGTGTTGAATGCACTGGAGAAGTCAAAGAAAATGACCCTCAAAGTGTTCCTTGCTTGCTCCAGATAAGAGCGGGATGTGTGTAGCAAGTGTTGCAACATAAGCCTCTCCATGAGATCATCAGATGAGAGGTCAGAGCCACAGGTCTGTTGTTGTTAGGCTCCCGAAATTGTGTAATCTTTGGCACCGGAAACACACAGGAAGTCTTCCACTATTCAAGGACCCTTTCCAGCTTTAGGATCAGGTTGAAGCTATGCAGGACTACATGGCATAGCTGGTCTGCACAGTCCCTGAGCAGTCTGACGCCGATTCCATCCGGTCCTACTGCCTGTACTTAAAAAAAAAAAAAATGTTTCTTTAATTTATTTGCATTTTATTAAACCTACAAATGTGTCAGATTATTTTGCGGGACCCTGTATTAACCAACAGATTCAGGTAATTAACCCCCACCCCCCTGTCTGCAGGAACTGTCGCTCTCCCATTGTTCTCAAAGTAGACAGATATTTTGTTCATGTTTCGCCAGACTTCTAACTTGATTTTGTTTGAGCTGTTCCTCCTCCTGAAGTTTTTTGCCCTTCAGAATCTTGTATTTAAGATCCTTTTGCACTCTCCTCAATTCCTCCCTATCTTCAGATAATAAAGCTCTCTTTTTCTTATGCAGCAGAGCCTTCAGCTCTGGGGTTACCCACGGTTACTTGTTGAAGCACTGGACCTTAGTTGGTAGTGTTATCCACACAGAAGTTGACATAGTCCGTGATGCAGTTTGTGAGCGCATTGATGTCCTCACTGTAAGGCCTGCAGAGTTCTTGCTCATCTGTACATTCAAAACAGTCTCTCAGGGCTTCACTACAGTCCTCAGACCACAGCCTGTCAGGTGTAGCTACCATCAGACATTAAACCACACGCTGGAACAAAGAAGAGAAGACAACCAGGATAGGTTTATTTGCAAGAAGAACGATAGAGAAAGGAAGCTCAGTTACAATCTCCATCAATTCTGAATCCTGACTCTGCATACTAGTCTTTTTAATGTTTTGGTTGCCCTGGTTACAGAGGCGTTGCTACACTAAAGCGATGGGAGATTGTGGCTGTAGCAACGCCGATTAGCTAAGGAACGTCGTGTGGTGTGATTCAGTATTTAATTGTCGGCAGAGTCTGTCCTGTTTCCTCAACTGGCTGTCTTCTCCATGGTTGGCTGACTCATCCTCAACTGTGATCAGATAACTTGGACGTTGAATGCCGCTTTCCTGTGGAACCATGCAACTAAACCTTTGCTAAGTTTATCTTCTTGGTAAACTAACACAACACACAAAAATGAGTAACTAGCCCGAAACACTTCGACACACATTAAGTAAATAAAAGGTAACTGGTATGCAGTTCCTTAAACAAACATTGAGTAAATATGGGATATCTAATTTGCAACTACTACAAAACAGTTCCAATCAGCAACAATCTATTTATCAAAGCTACAGTTAACTAAAAGGAAATAAGTTCCTTTGAACTAAACAAAGAACATTTTGCCTGTGGAAAGGAGCTCTGCTCATTGCTAGTGAAGACCTCTTACAGAAACACAACAGTAAGATAAGAGAAGGACAGGAAGGATACATAAAACTGATGGTAATCAAAGGACATCCCTGGAATTAGATAAGAAGAACTTTGTTAAACAAAAAGTTCAACTCGTAAAAGATGAGGCCCCCAGGTCTGGCAGGCAACGGCTTCACCTAAATTATTCCAACACAGCCTTATCACCTTTAATGGTGTGTTTTTTTTCTTCACTATGCGGATATAAGTGGGATGAAGAAAGACCAAGGTGGTCCAAGTAGCCAAGCGGCAGGAGGAGTGATGAGCCATAAGCTTCCATTATGTTTGCAAGCAACAAATCCAGAGTTTTATAGTCCCTTGTGTGGGAGTCAACATACTGGGTGAAGTCAGGGAGAATGAAGAAAAGTGAGGCATGGTTGAAATCACCGGAGATTATAGTAAGTGACTGTGGATGCACTGTCTGTAATTGGGAGACGGTGGTGTGAATGTCCTCACAGGCTGCCGTACTGTCGGTCGAGGGCGTAAGCAGTTAGCACAATAATACAGTGGAGCCTCGGTTTTCAAACGTGTATTCGAACAAAAAATTCGAGGTCTTTTTGCTTCGGATGTCGGACGAAATTTGGTTGTCGAACCTCGCGAGATGAGCCGAGAGGACCAGCATGCCAACTGACTCCATTCATTATTACATTCTCGTTACTCTGAGGATTGCATCAACTCTAATCATGCCTCCTAAAGAAGCAAGTGGGCGCAGTAAAGCCATCCTAAAACACAAAGACGCTCCTAAAGCAATGCGACAGTGAGCGCCCGGTGCGTTGCGGTTGCCCGATCGGACCAAATTAAGCTCCCTGCGCACTGATGTCCACTTAAATTTTGGAAAATACATCAGGACTTTTATAATGTTTTCTAAATTTCAGCAAAGGCCCTGTCACAATAATGCGACCAGCGCGGTGCAGTTGCGCGGTGCAGTTGCGGGGTCGGCGACGCGCTACGGTTTTGCGTTCGGCGGTGCGCTGCAGTTGCACGATCAGACAAAATGCGTTTTTTTTGCTTGAAACGGATTACATTTTTTTTCCATCCATCCATCAATTTTTATCCGGTTATCCAGGGTCGGAGCGCGGGGGCAGCAGCTTAAGGAGGCACTCCCAGACTTCCCTCTCCTCAGCCACTTCATCCAGCTCATCCTGGGGGATCCCAAGGCGTTCCCAGGCCAGCTGAGAGACAAAGTCTCTCCAGCTCGTCCTGGGTCATCCACGGGGTCTCCTACCGGTGGAACATGCCTGGAACACCTCCCCAGGGTGGCGTCCAGGAGGCATCCTGATGAGATGCCCGAGCCACCTTATCTGGCTCCTCTCAACGTGGAGGAGCAGCGGCTCTACTCCGAGTCTCTCCCGGATGACCGAGCTTCTCACCTTATCTCTAAGGGAGAGCCCGGAGACCCTGTGGAGGAAACTCATTTCGGCCGCTTGTATCCTGGATCTCGTTCTTTCGGTCACGACCCATAGACCCCAAGATACTTGAACTCCTCCACTTGGGGTAGGATCTCATCCCCGATCCGGAGAGGGCACTCCACCCTTTTCCGACCGAGGACCATGGACTCGGATTTGGAGGTGCTGACCCTCATCCCAACCGATTCACACTCTGCTGCGAAACGGTCCAGTGACAGCTGAAGAGCACAGCTTGAAGAAGCCAACAGCACCATGTCGTCTGCAAAAAGCAGAGACGCGATGCTGAGGTCCCCAAGTCGGACACCCTCAATGCCTTGGCTGCGCCTAGAAATTCTGTCCATAAAAATTATGAACAGAATCGGTGAAAAAGGGCAGCCTTGGCGGAGTCCAACCCTCACCAGCAATGAATCCGACCTACTGCCTGAAATCCGGACCAAACTCTGGCATCGGTGATACAGGGACCGAACCGCCCTTATCAGTTGGCACGGCACCCCGTACTCCCGAAGCACCCTCCACAGAACCTCCCGAGGGACTTGATCGAACGCCTTCTCCAAGTCCACAAAACACATGTGGACTGGTTGGGCGAACTCCCATGCCCCCTCGAGGATCCTGCCGAAGGTGTAGAGCTGGTCCACTGTTCCGCGGCCAGGACGAAAGCCACACTTCTCCTCCTGAATCCGAGGTTCAACCTCCCGACGGTCCCTCCTCTCCAGCACCCCTGAATAGACCTTACTAGGGAGGCTGAGGAGTGTGATTTCCCTCCATTCCCCCTTCTTAAAGAGGGCAACCACCACCCCAGTTTGGCAATCCAGAGGCACCATCCCCGATGTCCACGCAATGTTGTAGAGGCATGTCAGCGATGACAGCCCCACAACATCCAGAGCCTTTAAGAACTCCGGGTGGATCTCATCCACCCCGGGGCTCTGCCACAGAGGAGTTTTTTTTAACTACCTCAGTGACTTTTCGACCCCAGAGATTGGAGAGTCCGCCTCAGAGTTCCCAGGCCCTGCTTCCACAATGGAAGCTGTGTGGGTGGAATTGAGGAGGTCTTCGAGGTATTCTCCCCATTGACTCACGAAGTCCCGAGTCAAGGTCAGCAGCACGCTCTCCACTGTAAACAGTGTTGACGGTGCACTGCTTCCCCCTCCTGAAACGCCGGATGGTGGACCAAAATTTTCTCGAAGCCGCCCGGAAGTCATTCTCCATGGCCTCTTCAAACTCCTCCCACACCCAGGTTTTTGCCTCAGCAACCCCCAAAGCCGCGTTAAGCTTGGCCATCCGGTACCTGTCAGCTACCTCCGGAGTCCCGCAGCCCAAAACAGCCCGATAGGACTCCATCTTCAGCTTGACGGCATCCCTTACCGTCGGTGTTCACCAGCGGGTTCGGATATTGACGCCACGACTGGCACCAAAGACCTTACGGCCACAGCTCCGGTCGGCTGCCTCAACAATGGAGGCACGGAACATGGTCCACTCAATGTCCCCCGGGACGTGGGAAAAGCTCTGCCGGAGGTGGGAGTTGAAGTTCTTCCTGACAGGATTTTGCCAGATGTTCCCAGCAGACCCTCACAGAGTGTTTGGTCCTGCCAGGTCGGACGGGCATCTTCCCCCTCCATCGGAGTTAACCCACCACCAGGTGATGATTAGTTGACAGCTCCGCCCTTCTCTTCAACCGCATGTCCAAAACATGCGGCCGCAAATCCGATGACACGACTACAAAGTTGATCATCGAACTGCGGCCTAGGGTGTCCTGGTGCCAGGTGCACACATGGACACCCTTATGCTTGAACATGGTGTTTATTATTGACAATCCGTGTCGAGCACAGAATTCCAACAATAGAACACCGCTCGGGTTCAGATTTGGGGGCGCCGTTCCTCCCAATCACGCCCTTCCAGGTCTCACTGTCATTGCCCACGTGAGTATTGAAGTCACCCAGTAGAATAATGGAGTCCCTAGAAGGAGTGCTCTCCAGCACTTCTTCCAGTGGGCATCCACAAAAATGCCAAAAAAAACTGAATTTACTCACATCAACCTGGATGTGATTAGCCTAGATTTTAGTCGAATAAAGTCGATTGATTAAAGACTCTGTGACAGGGCAATCATCTGATCGACAGAGGTCCTTAACCTTTAAATGACCCTGAAGGGAGCTGCCGTGAGTCTGCTGAGAAGTATATATATATATATATATATATATATATATATATATATATATATACTGTATTTTCATGATTAAAAGGCGCACATAAACTTTTTTTATTTTTCCCAACAAACGAAGGTGCGCCTTTTAAGGTGCGCCTTTTGTGTGGATCAATATAAAAAATCTGTAAAGTTGTTTTTTGTGGCTTCCGTAATATATATAGGCGTTGACTTAGATCGGGACAAAAACAACAATCAGAGGACTAGACGTAAGCAGGGGTGTCAAACTCAAATTCACAGTGGGCCAAAATTTTAAATTTGCGGGGCAAGGTTGAACAAATGAACCTTTTAATATGGAATCTAACAAGTTTTGATTTTACAATGAATATTGAACAAGCAAGGCTTATATAACTTAAAAGTGCAGGCGTGCAAAATCAAGTTGATAATAACACTAATAATACTAATAATAACAATAATAGTAATAATAGTAGTAATAATAATAATAATAATAATAATAATAAAACATATCAATGGCATATTAAATAAAATTTAAATAAAAATTTACAAAATGTAATTAATTTAATTTAGTGCCCACTGTGAATTTGAGTTTGACACCCCTGCTGTAAATCATGGGATGCATGCACCCTATGATGCGGTGAGCCCTATGTGTGTGTTAAATACAGTAATGGCACACATAATTGAGACTGCGCCTTTTAGTACAGTGCACCCTCTGATTGTGAAAATACGGTATTCCTTTTTTTGCCTGACTAAAAGAAAAAATCACCACCTCAGCTCCTGCAGTTGGATTCTTTGTTTCTTTCTTAAAGTAATGGCCACAATTAAAACTGAACATCTCTTGCCACTCAACTCCCTGAAACTTGATTTCAGGAGAATTGCAAATTGAATGACTGTCAGCAAAAATACTTTTTTTTTTTTGTTAAAACCGTTTTTGTCTTAAACTCTTAAATACTAAAGTACGGTGCCCCCTTTGGTCTTAAAAATACGGTACATGTATACAGTAATCCCACGTTTAGCGCAGATAATAGGTTCCAAAAACCACCCGCGATAAGTGAAATCTGCGAAGTACGGTCACCAACAAGAAGTACTGGGCAGCTAACGAGTTAGTGGAAAGATGCTAATTCACGATCGTGCTAATTTGGGATCGTGCTATTACGCGAAAACGAACATCTAAAGGAAACAAACATTTGGAGCAATACTACATTGTGCTAAAGGTTAGACACGTTTTCCTCAATTTAGAAGTTTTATTTTGACTTTTAAATGATTTTTTAATTTCGGAAAAAAATCTGCGATATAGTGAAGCCGCGATAAACGAAACGTGAAGTAGCAAGGCATCACTGTATGTAGTATAATGTATATACTATAGACCCACACACATGCAGATTTTATGTAAACTGCTCGTTAAAGCTGTAAATGTTGTGAATTGTGCTTTATAAAAACCAATGGATTTATATTCGCGCACAGGTGTGAAACTCCGGTCCTTGAGGGCAAATATCCTTTGTTTAAATTTTTCACCTCCTCCAACACACCCAATTCAAATGATCATCTTGTCATCAAGGGTTGCGAAAGCCTGATCACGATCATGTAACTCAGGTGCTGAGTTTGACACCTGTGTAGTAGTTTCTTGTGATCTTCTATTGGTGTACAGGAGAACATTCGCGACATAAGATTCTTACCTACTCTAATTCCATTGTCTCCTTCCCCAGTGATGAGATTGGTGTGATTCCATGTCCAGAGGGACGTTACAACCGCAGCCCCATCGTGGTGTTGGAGAACAAGCTGGGTGTTGAGAGCTGGTGTCTCAAGTTTCTGCTGCCCTATGTACACAACAAGTTGTTACTCTACCGCCAGCAGAAACATTGGCTGGATAAGGAAGGTAACTGACATTCAGATTAGACAGTCATTTGTCTAAACCCAAACTAATATGCATATGCTTCCGGCATTATTATAACCCAAACATTTTCCAATATTTTCAGGCTATGACTATGAGATTTACATCCATGTCCACAAATTTGGGTGACAATCAATAAAGTTTCGTGAAAAGAAAAAAAATACTAATTTTGTTAAGAATTTATCACCATTTCTGTATATTTTGGAACCGTAATGGACTAGTTGCGCATAAGTACAGTACACAGGTTAGCTGTGTTTGACAATTTTTTTTTTTCCCCCTCTAAGGAAGAATTTGAAACTTTTAGGAGTGCCAACTAAAGTGTGATGCATGTTAGTAGGGACGTCATATGGCAGTTTTATAGCACAGTAAAGCAGGAAACAAGTCCAAAATTAGCACGTCACAGTGAACAACGTGAACCTGTCAAAAAAGTCCAATTTAGCAGCGAGCAAGTTATTAGTCGTCTTAATCGTCTTAAATTAAAGCTTAAATTTATGGTAATAAATTCTACTGCTTTACGTTTTACTTATTCAGTTGTGGTATATATAAAGTGGAACAGCAATGCTTTTGTCTGATTTCCTCGTTTTGATACCATCACAGGTCCCTCTTTTCTACTTGTTCTGAGGTGCGCTCAGAGCAAGCCGTTTTGGTGCGGTCTCTTGAAATGTAAATGAGATACTTCACACCCCACACCCTCCAGGCCGCAAGATGTGCACATCCCTTTCCAGTCGACATATTTGTAGGTTTGTTAGCTGAGGTAGCGTTTACTTGCGCCGCAAACGTTTTAAGGGTAGGAGCGTAGATCGACCGGTAAATCGAGAGCTTTGCCTTTTGGCTCAGCTCTCTCTTCACCACGACGGACCGGTACAGAGTCCGCATTACTGCCGACGCTGCACCGATCCGCCTGTCGATCTCACGCTCCATCCTGCCCTCACTCGTGAACAAGACCCCAAGACACTTGAACTCCTCCACTTGGGGCAGGATCTCATCCCCAATCCGGAGAGGGCATTCCACCCTTTTCCGACCGAGGACCATGGACTCGGATTTGGAGGTGCTGACCCTCATCCCGACCGCTTGACACTCGGCTGCGAACCGCTCCAGTGAGAGCTGGAGATCACGGACTGAAGAAGCCAACAGCACCACGTCATCTGCAAAAAGCAGTGACGCGATGCTGAGGTCCCCAAACCGGACCCCCTCAACGCCTCGGCTGCGCCTAGAAATTCTGTCCATAAAAATTATGAACAGAATCGGTGACAAAGGGCAGCCTTGGCGGAGTCCAACCCTCACTGGGAATGAATCCGACTTACTGCCGGAAATGCGGACCAAACTCTGGCATTGGTGATACAGGGACCGAACCGCCCTTATCAGTTGGCTCGGCACCCCGTACTCCCGAAGCACCCTCCAGAGAACCTCCCGAGGGACACGGTCGAACGCCTTCTCCAAGTCCACAAAGCACATGTGGACTGGTTGGGCGAACTCCCATGCCCCCTCGAGGATCCTGCCGAAGGTGTAGAGCTGGTCCACTGTTCCGCGGCCAGGACGAAAGCCACACTGCTCCTCCTGAATCCGAGGTTCGACCTCCCGACGGATCTTCCTCTCCAGCACCCCTGAATAGACCTTACCAGGGAGGCTGAGGAGTGTGATTCCCCTGTAATTGGAACACACCCTCCGGTCCCCCTTTTTAAAGAGGGGAACCACCACCCCAGTCTGCCAATCCAGAGGCACCGTCCCCGATGTCCACGCAATGCTGTAGAGGCGTGTCAGCCAAGACAGCCCCACAACATCCAGAGCCTTTAAAAACTCCGGGCGGATCTCATCCACCCCAGGGGCCTTGCCACCAAGGAGTTTTTTAACTACCTCAGTGACTTCGACCTCCGAGATTGGAGAGTCCGCCTCATAGTCCTCAGGCCCTGCTTCCACAAAGGAAGGCGTGTTGGTGGAATTGAGGAGGTCTTCGAAGTATTCCCCCCACCGACTCACGACATCCCGAGTCGAGGTCAGCAGCACACCATCTCCACTGTAAACAGTGGACCAGAATTTCCTGGAAGCCGTCCGGAAGTCATTCTCCATGGCCTCGCCAAACTCCTCCCACGCCCGAGTTTTTGCCTCAGCAACTGCCGAAGCCGCGTTCCGCTTGGTCATCCGGTACCTGTCAGCTGCCTCCAGAGTCCCGCAGGCCAAAAAGGCCCTATAGGACTCCTTCTTCAGCTTGACGGCATCCCTTACCGCCGGTGTCCACCAGCGGGTTCGGGGATTGCCGCCACGACAGGCACCAACAACCTTACGGCCACAGCTCCGGTCGGCTGCCTCAACAATGGAGGCGCGGAACAAGGTCCACTCGGACTCAATGTCCCCCGACTCCCCCGGGACGTGGGAAAAGCTCTGCCGGAGGTGGGAGTTGAAGCTCTTCCTGACAGAGGATTCTGCCAGACGTTCCCAGCAGACCCTCACAGAGCGTTTGGGTCTGCCCGGTCGGACCGGCATCTTCTCTCACCATCGGAGCCAACCCACCACCAGGTGGTGATCAGCTGACAGCTCCGCCCCTCTCTTTACCTGAGTGTCCAAAATATGCGGCCGCAAATCCGATGATACGACTACAAGGTCGATCAACAAACTGCGGCCTAGGGTGTCCTGGTTCCAAGTGCACACATGGACACCCTTATGCTTGAACATGGTGTTCATTATAGAAAATACGTGTCAAGCACAGAAGTCCAATAATAGAACACTGCTCGGGTTCAGATCGGGGGGGGCGTTCCTCCCAATCACGCCCTTCCAGGTCTCACTGTCATTGCCCACGTGAGCATTGAAGTCACCCAGTAGAACGATGGAGTCCCCAAAAGGAGCGCTCTCCAGCACTTCCTCCAGGGACTCTAAGAAGGGTGGGTACTCTGAGCTGCCGTTCGGTGCATAGACACAAACAACAGTCAGGACCCGTCCCCCCACCCGAAGGCGGAGGGAGGCTACCCTCTCGCTCACCCGGGTGAACCCCAATGTGCAGGCGCCCAGCCGGGGGGCAATAAGTATGCCAACACCTGCTCGACGCCTCTCACCGTGGGCAACTCCAGAGTGGAAGAGAGTCCAGCCCCTCTCGAGAGGGCTTGTACCAGAGCCCAAACTATGTGTGGAGGCAAGTCCGACTATGTCTAGTCGGAACCTTTCTGCCTCACACACCAGCTTGGGCTCCTTTCCAGCCAGAGAGGTGACATTCCATGTCCCTAGAGCCAGCCTCTGCAGCCGGGGATCGAACCGCCAAGGTCCCCGCCTTTGGCCGCCGCCCAGCTCACTATGCACCCGACCCGTTTGGCCCCTCCTATAGGTGGTGAGCCCATTGGAAGGGGGACCCACGTCTTCTTTTCGGGCTATGCCCGACTGGACCCCATGAGCGAAGGCCCGTCCACCAGGCGCTCGCCTTCGATCCCCACCTCCAGGCCTGGCTCCAGAGAGGGGCCCCGGTGACCCGCGTCCGGGCGAGGGAAAACGACATCCATATATCTTTTTCATCATAAGGGGTCTTCTGAGCCGCGCTTTGTCTGGCCCCTCACCTAGGACCCTTTTGCCATGGGTGACCCTACCAGGGGCATGAAGCCCCAGACAACATGGCTCCTAGGATCATAGGGGCACGCAAACCCCTCCACCCCTCCATAAGGTGACGACTCACGGAGGGGATTTGATAAACATGTTATTTATATAATACCGTAATTTTCGGACTATAAGTGGCGTTTTTTTCCCTAGTTTGGGTTGGGGGGCGACTTATACTCAGGAGCGACTTATATGTGTTTTGTTTTTTTTAATTTACTTGATCATTAACACATTACTTACTAGTACAGTTGATCACCTCACATATAATTTTTAATACACTGAAAAAACGAATAAAGCAATTCACACTTTAAAGCACAACATTCAAGTTCATGAAACAAATAAACAAAACAAAACAAAAAAACTAAAAAAGATATATAGTTATTTTCAAACTAAACTGAATGAGGGTGATTTAAATTTCACCATTGGCCGTGATGCAACAACTGGGAGGGGAAAGCGCTGTTTGTTTGAGTTTTTAAAAAGCACAGGTCCGGTGAAGAGAATTTAGTGTGGTGATGGGAAAAAAAAAAAACAGTAGGGGCAGCAATGCAATTTAGGATGCAAGGTCTGCTTGTGATGGACAGCATGCGAGCACACATCACGCCAGACATGCAAATCACAAGTCCGACGGTGCGCGTACGCGGCATTGTTTACACAATCGACGATCGATGTATTTTATGATTTGGAGTGACAGATGGTTTGGTAATATTGTTGCTATATGATAGTTATTTGAAATATACTTTATATATCGTTATATGGGTCTGTGGAATAATTAGACATGCAAATCACGAGTCCGACGGCGCGCGTACGCGGCATTGTTTACACGATCGATGATCGATGTATTTTATAATTTGGAGTGACACAAATGGTTTGATAAACGTGTTATTTATGTAATAATCATTTGAATAACTCTGAATGTTACGTTAGGCCCGTTCTCAGCCTCTCGTTTGTGTATGTCACGTTAGCATACCGTATCGTTTAGCCTGTTGTTGCTGGTTCGTGTCTGTTTTTGGTGTTGGATTTTGACAAATACATTTGCCCCAAAAGTGCGACTTATACTCCGGAGTGACTTATATATGTTTTTTTTCACGTTATTGTGCATTTTATGGCTAGTGCGACTTGTACTCCGGAGCGACTTATAGTCCAAAAATTACGGTACATACACCTAACAACATAAATCCCCTCACAATATTTATGAACACGTCTTGTAATCAAGCACTGCAGTCAAGCAACGAAGTAAGCTAATGCTAGCGTAAGCGAGAAACTAATGAATGCATTTAACACATTATTGTGTTCCCCAAGAATAAAATAGCACCTTTGATGCAATTCATCTGATACAACAACTCAAAATACACCTACAAGAAGTGAAAACATAGAGCGCACAGGTCCAAAATAAGCAAAAAGACTGACACGAATGCTATGAAAACGAATCCATAGACACAATATTATTAAAATGAAATATAGTTTATTATTATTGTGTCGTCTCAAGCTTACCACTTAACTGTGTCCGTCGTTTTCATAGATTGAAGGAACTGAACCATCAATGAAACAAAGTTTTTCAGCGAATCCTTCTCTATGCTGACACAAGATTTCCAAAACACTCGTCCTTGAACAAGCAGGACTTTGCCCACAGATGGGGTAACACTGTTTGACAAATAAAATTTGACCAGGCACTTCTTTGACGTTCTGATGCTGGGGGCGGTGTAATGAGTTGTGTGGATTGATGCATCCAACGCCGGAACATTTGATCCCTCCATTTCGGCAGCCTTGTGTTGTATGGACTACAAAATTCTCTCAGAGTAATAAAGATAGCGGATTTTCAAAATCATTTGGCGACACCCGTTAACTTGTTTGGTTTGTCCCGCCCCAACGGATGTGATGTAATAGATAAAATTACATAAAAGAAAACAGAACTGAACGGAGTTAAAATAGCCCCCAAACAGATCATTAAAGAATCTCTGCAGCACCTGGAGGGATAGATTACACTTTTATACACTCTTGGAGACTTCAAATACACAAGAAAATGAATATTAAAGTAAAAAAGGTGGATTTTCCATGATATGTCTTATTATTATTGTTATCATCACTGTGCAACATCCTGCTCTCGCCACTTAAATGTTGTTAGGTGCCTGAATGTTGTCAGTCACTTAAATGTCATACAGAGGCTGAGATCAACCGTAGTCAAATTCCCTGTTTGGCATGCCAAACTTGGCCAGTAAAGCTGATTCTGATTGTTATTTTTTAGAGAAGCAGATACCATTGACATCAATGTTGATACACAGTATCTAACAGTGTCCCTCGTTATATTGCAGTTTACCTTTCAAGGCCTCGCTGTTTTGCGGATTTCTGGGGGGATGTCAGTGTATCATGCTTTAATTAATTTATTCTTTTTACAGCGTAGGAATGGTAAAAGGTCAATTGAATGCCCTGTTAGATTTGCTCCACAATTTGGGAAGCGCGCTATCAGCGCCTTACGGCAAAAGCCATAGCCAATCACCTGTTATCCAATTTACTCGCTGCGTGCTCGTTTTATTTCTTCTGTTTTAGGAAAAGGCTAAGATACCGCAACAAAATTCAGACTTACACAGGTTGGTTGAGTTCAATCACAGTATTTAAGAAAGCTCTGTTTTCAGGAAAGTACAATACAGGGCTGGGCCTTTCGTGCGACCGTGCTCAAGAGAAGAAAGTCTCAATTCAGAAAGGCAACGTTCAAGGTTTTTTGGTCAGCTTATATTCAGTTGCACATGCCAGTGTGGGCCGAGTTTGATGGGTGATGAGTAAGGTTGTGTGGCAAGTTCACAGGAGAGTTTGATTCCATGGGAGTGGGTGCTGGTTCGGTGAGAGCTGGTTCCGTGAGGGTGGGTGCTGATTGTGGCTGATTCGGTGTATGTAGGGGGCTGTTGTTTTCCATCCCGTCTTTCGGCCTTGGTGATCACCTTTGGCCGGGTTCTTGGTTGTTTTCCTCCTGCCGCTCTTCCTCTGGCACCTCTACCGGTTTTATCTCCAAGTGTCCTTCCTGTAAACCATTCTTGCATATACATCCACTTCGCCCACTGTCGCACACCGCCCATTCATCATCCTTTCAATTTTGTCATTTTATACAAAATTATGTAAACTTTTGTGTGCGGCATCATCAATTTGTTAATGTTCCTGACTATGCAAAGTTCTTACTCACCACTTAGCATGCATTTGTTTGTTTTTTCTTTTGACACATCTTTTCATTGTTAGCCAAACCATTTCCCTCTGTCCAGAACGTTCAGTAGTAATCCAAAACTGGCCTCTAGCATTAATCAAAACATAAGATATAATCAAGTACTGAACATTTTTAGATGACTTTGGTGGTGTCCGTGATTTAGAAAAATATCAGGCATGCATTGAACAGTTCCTTAAGGGTCATTAAGCTATTCAGGCAATATTTCAAAAATCATTTATTTCTAAGTGCACAGAAATACATATCGGATCATAAAGTTATAAAAATCTTTGTCATTACCACATATCAAATGTGTAGTTATGTCGTTTTTATTGGTATAATTATATGCTTAAAATGTTTCTTTCATTGATTTAATATGTGAATATACTTGTCTGCTTATGTACTTTATTCAATGAGGTTTGAGCATATCTGTTTTTGTAGTTAGGCGGGACTTTTTGTATTTCGACCCCATTTCTTCAGCCCTGATATCGTGCTTTTATTGACACCATAGTGTTCAAAGCCCTAAAAAGTGTCAAAATCGCCTATTCACACACACCAGTGCTTCTTTATAGTCACCTAAACAGAAGATGATGTATCAAAAAAATAGCAAGCACAAATTAGTATTCATCATTCCCATCAACTTTTGTTTTGCACAACAACGTGTTTGAAGTTCCATTAATCCACCAGGATTTGGCTGAAATGCACCGTGGGATTCTAGTTAAAGGGACACTAAACAGAGCTGAACATTGGCACTTGATGATGATAGGTCTTTATGTAAAAATGATGTCAGCACTAATATTCAAGGCACTAAAAGAATCTGTAGCGATTTAAGGGATTTTGGGGAATGAGATTTACGGCAAATTGGCCCACTTTTGGAGCTCATTATGTCACCAGAGTCCTGCAAGCAACCATTGTAATGCGTATTTTTTTCTGGCTTGGCTTCTCATGTTCTGTTGTCACATAGTATGTGAAATGGTGATTAATTGCCACCAAAATTCATATGTACATTATGACTACTGTTCACTTCAACCTATGAAAATATGAAAGACATTACGAGAACTATTTCAACTTATTACCAGCTCGACATTGGGGCTCTGTGTCACAGACACCTCGCCGCCAGTCAGCAGCCAGAGCTCCCTCCCTGACACCAACTTCATTGAGATGGCACCTTCTTTTCCGGAGCTGTCAGTGGCGGCCGCTTGCCGTGCGTACATGCTCACATGCATCGTCACGCTGCCAGTCAGCCGGCTCATGTGTATCAATTTTGTTTAAATAATTGCGAGACAACCCCAGAGGTCAACTTGAGTTTGACTTAAAAAGATTGGTAGCACCATATACCAGTGAAATATTTTTTCAGCCAAGTACCCCCTGACCAGCGCAACACATTTCTGATTGAAAAGAAAGAGGTACAGAATTGTGCCATCAATGTTTGATTTATTAAAGTTAAATAACTTGTAGCAATGTACCTCACAGACACATTTATGTTTCAAACATTGCATATAGAAATAAAAAAGATAAACAGTAAACAGTAAACAGTGACCACCAAGAAGGCATAAACCCTTTCAAAACTCAAATACTGTATGCAGAACACTGCTAATTTATATTAATCTTTCTTGTAATAATCTCTTGCAAGGAAATAAAAATATACAGAACGAAAAATCACAAAATACATTTACTTAATTACAAATGCCGTAATTTCCGGACTATAAGTCGCTCCAGAGTATAAGTCGCACCAGCCATAAAATGCACAATAAAGTGAAAAAAAACAACATATATAAGTCGCACCAAAGTATATATTTAACAAAACAAGAGTTCAACAAGCCAACAACTACTGAACTGTAAAGATAAAAAGTTGCTACACGAAATAAAATATATCAAATAACTATAACATAAATACGTTTTTCAAACCTTGTGTCACTCCAAATCATTAAATCCTTCAAACGTGGGGCCCTTCGTCATCTTCGTCATCTCGTGATCGAATCCTTTGTCCTTTATGTAAACAACCGCCGCGCGTTGCCGGTGACATCACTTGCAGTTCAAATGACAGTAATCCCTTGCTACATCGCGGTTCATTTATCGCGGTTTCACTACATCGCGGATTTTTGAATTTTGAAAATTTGTGAAAAAATTCACATATAAGTCGCTCTTGAGTATGAGGTCATCGGCAGGCCACGGTCAGATGCCACTTCCATTATTTTTTCCTGGTGAGTGACAGGAAGCTTGCTTCTCTTTGCTTCAGACAAGAGAAATGGGTTCTTCACCCAATCCAACGTTGCAGATTTCTCCATGTCAGCAAAGTAGCAAAGTCCCACTATGACTAACTTCACTGGAGCTGTCTCCACATCTTCATTGGAGAGAAAAGCATCCACCTGAGAAAAGCAGGTGAAATCGTCCTGACCACATGCCCTTTTCCACAGCTCTGCTTTCTTCAGGAAACCACCCACCTTGTCATACAGGTTCAGGATGCTGGTGTCCTTGCCCTGCAGAGACACATTCAGTTTGTTCAGTTTGCTGAATATATCTGCCAGATAGCAAAGCTTTGCAAGCCAGTCCGTGTTCTCGAACAAGGTGGCATGGGGAGATCCATGTGCCGCCAGAAAGGTGTGCACTTGTTGATCTACAGCCTGTTGAGTATCTAAAACATCTTTTAACGCGGGGCTCATTTTCTTGGACGCTAACGCTTCTCTGTGAATCACACAGTGAGTGCACTTAATGTCGGGATTTTCCTTTTTAATCCGCGCAATGAGCCCTTTTGCACTGCCCTTCATTGATGCACCCGCGTCTGTAAAGACAGATAGTTCCTAAAATAGTGGGAGTGAGCAAGGTAGTTAGCATGTAGATGATTCGGATACAGCGCTTTTGTAGACAATAGTTACGATTCAACTTGGTAGAATGAGTGCTAGCCCAAATTACGTTGCAATAACTGATATATGGATAGATTAAACCGTTTTTTCATTTGCGCATTTTTGTCCGATCGCGCAACTGCAGGGCACCGGCGAACGAGCAACCTAGCGCGTTGCTGACCGCGCAACTGCACCGCGCTGGTCGCATTGTGAAAGAGCGGCCTCTGAAATTTAGAAAATATTTTTAAAGGCCTGATGTAGTACTTTCTAAAATTTAAGTGGACCTCAGTGTGCAGGAAGTTTAATTTTGTCCGATCGCGCAACTGCAGCGCACCGCTGCACGCGCAACCGTAGCGCGTCACCAACCATGCAACTGCACCGCGCAAATAACTATCATATAACAACAATATTATCAAACCATCTGTGTCACTCCTAATCATTAAATCCATCGATCAAATTCCTCTCCTTTATGTCAACAATGCCACGCGAGAGCCGCACATATCTAGTATATAACTATATTGTAGCATTAACAAAGTACCAGGAAAGACGTGGGTTTGGTAAACTGCTCTTTATTTAAAAAAACAAAAGTTCAACGAGCCAACAACTACTGAACTGTAACGCTAAAAACGTATACAAGTTGCTACATGAAATAAATTATATCAAATAACTATAACATAAATACATTTTTCAAACCTTGTGTCACTCCAAATCATTAAATCCTTCAAACGTGGGGCCCTTTGTCATCCTGCGATCGAATTCTTTGTCCTTTATGTAAACAACCGCCGCGCGGCACCGGTGATGTCACTTGCAGTTGAAAGGACAGTAATCCCTTGCTACATCGCGGTTCGTTTATCGCGGTTTCACTACATCGCGAAATTTTGAATTTTGAAAATTTGTGAAAAAAATCACATATAAGTCGCTCCTGAGTATAAGTCGCCACCCCACCCAAACTATGACAAATTGCGATCAACACTTAACACGAGTCGCTATGTCCCAATCCACACACTGGCGCACCTAACAATTTTGCGAGTTCGTTCTGTCAAAGAGAAGACCAGTAGATCAATCAGACCAGATTTACCAGTTGTTTATTCCTGACAAAGCGAACTAATACAAGCCTGGGTCCCGGGTCCCTCACACTAAAACTCATGCGTTTTTGTGACCACCAAAAAACAACACATTCTTCCGGGTTGCCCAGTTTTGAAGAAACACAATATGAATATTAAAACATGCAAAACATTGTGTGATGATTGGTCAATGGCCATCTCCTCCCCGTCTAGGTGTTATTGCTGTGGTCAGGCGGTTGGGTTTTCCCCGTGAAGCCCGACCACCTGGACGTGATGTTCTCGTTTCTCACCGACCTTGAAGTTTTATCGTCCGGTACTCCCTTCGTCCGGTACTCCCTGTCTGGGTCTGTTCCACAACACTTCGAAGAAAACAAGTTCATGCAGTTTGCCTGCACATTCTTTGCCACCCACCTATCCACACGAGCACTCCAATACTAAATATTATATTGATATGATTATAAGTTTAACACAACCTTAAAAAATATGTTTGCAAACTGCTGAAAGCACATTTCCCTTTACCAGCTACCATTTTGAACTTGCATTAACTATAGATGATGTTTTTATCATTAAGGGTTAAATTTTACTAGACCTGACTCAATTCTCAAATGCAGCTGACTTTTTGGTCAATGGCAAATTTGGTGCTAACAATACGAGTATACACTCCTTTAAAAAAAAAAAATATATATATATATTTATGTGACACCGACAAACAGTCAGAACCAACACTGCATAGCCTTATCCTAACGCTCTAACCACTCGGTGCCCATAATTCATCGCGTGGCGCAATAAATTTAATCTGTAGCATTAAGCCTCGTTAAAAACATTCTGCGTTTGTTACCAGTAGTTGAATTTGTCACATCTAAATGTTTTTGGGGTATTTTTGTCATATTTTTTCCGCTTAAAAAACATGACTAAGTTGTGTGTGAAATAGTGACATCCAGGTCAATTCCTCATTTCTAATTGCAATGAAATGGGCAATGTTGGTAAAAGGTAAATACTGACATGCACAAGGAATTCATGGCTAAGATGTGGTTGTGTTTGATTTAGAAGGGGGGATGACTTAATTCTCGTTAGCAAATACAGCGATCTTTGTTGTTCGCGGGAGATGCGTTCCAGAACCACCTGTGAAAAACAAAAATAAATAAAAGAAACTACCGTATTTTCCGCACTATTAGGCACACTTAAAATCTTAAAATTTACATCAAAAACCACAGTGCGCCTTATAATGCAAAGTACCTTATATGTGGATCAATTGATGAATTTGTTGATCCATACTGGATGTACACAGCGCACTGCCAAAATGTTTCAGTACGTTTTAGTATGACTTGGAAATTACAAGGTCACATTAGCGTCCCAGCATTTCCGCACTATTAGGCACACTTAAAAACTTAAAATTTAGTAAAAAAAACACAGTGCGCCTTGTAATGCAGAGCGCCTTATATATGGATCAATTGATGAATTTGTTGATCCATACTGGATGTACACAGCGCTCTGCCAAAATGTTTCAGTACGTTTTAGTATGACTAGTAAATTACAAGGTTGCGTTAGCGTCCCAGCATTACGGCAACCGTGGTCAGGGGGGCATCACTGAATAGCTGTTGTACCCGCGAGGCTATTTCATTTCAAAATAGGCTGTTCCGTTAATGTTTTTGAGTACGTTTACGGATCAATATCCAACGGAATCATAAATAAGCAGCACCAATGTCTTAAATCAGTCTTTAGTTGTTTCCGATAACTTTTATGGGAGAGAGTTTGAGAAACAAGATTGTTCACAGGGGGCTGCCACGACACTTTGCTGAGGCTCATGGGAGTGTGTGAGCTGAGGCTCATAGGAGTTTGTGGGTGGCTAATGCTCTAATGGTAGCTGCTATACGCACGAGGCTATTTCATTTCAAAATAGGCTGCTCCGTTAATGTTTCGAGTAAATTTACGGATCGATATGGAAGGGAAAGCTAAGTAAGCAGTACCAATGTGTTAGATTGAATTTTAGTCAGTTCCTATCATTTTATAGGAGATCGTTTGAGAAACGCGATTGTTAACAGGGGGCTGCCACGCCACTTTGCTGAGGCTCATGGGAGTCTGCGAGCTGAGGCTAGTGGGAGTTTGCGGGTGGCTAATGCTATAATGATAGCTGCTATACGTACAAGGCTATTTCATTTCAAAACAGGCTGCTCCGTTAATGTTTCAAGTAAATTTACGAATTGATATGGAAGGGAAACATAAGTAAGCAGTACCAATGTGTTAGATCGAACTTTAGTCAGTTCCGATCATTTTATAGGAGATAGTTTGAGAAACGCGAATGTTTACAGAGGGCTCGTTGGTTATTGGCTAGTGGATGCATACCACAACCCTAGTCAACCTCAGTTTGTTGCTGTATAGTTTCTATTTTATGCCCCTTTGAGTCCGGTGCGCCCTATATATGAAAGAATTTCTAAAATAAAAAAATCAATAAGTGTGCGCCTTGTAATCCAGTGCGCCTTATGGTGTGAAAAATACGGTGTGTATATATTATATAGAAATTTAAACACCTTTGTTTTGAAATTTCCAACACATTGTGTTGGCTGCTCGAGGGTGTGGCTGTATTGCAAGTCAATTAGAAGAGCAATGCAACTTGTTCACCTTCAGAAATAAGACAGGTGCCATCATTGTTTACGATGCTACGCATGTTGCGTAGCGTGTGTAACATGCGTAGTGATGTAAGTCGTGCTGATTGGAAAAAAGAACCGGTTCTCAATTCCCAGACCTAGTAGCAAGCTTCCAAATTGCGATCACCATTTATTTTCTCGAGTGGTACACTTGCAATATTGTTGGGCAATGTTGCACAAGAAAAGAAATGTTTCTTCAGACATGTTGAAATTCTCTATCCATTGTCCATATGTGAATCTGGGAACTGCTACATCCCACCTGTCACAAGCAGAGATAGAACAACCATGTGCTACATGGACTTTATTGAGTTGGGGGAAAGTGTAAGTGGAAAGCTGGATTGCTGTCTTGGCTAATGTTGCTGGGCGGCCAAGCGGGACTAGCGAAGGAAATAGTCAGAGACGAAGCTCGTTGCTGACTGCAGTGGCAACCTGGCAGGTAGCAGGAACCAACCTGATGGAGAGAACAGCAGAGCAAGCGCGCAGGGCAGCGAAGCTCAGCATGTAGTCGCGCTCAGGGCCAAGCGGACGGTTGGGGCGGGCGGCGATCAGAACGTGGTCTCGGTCAGGCAAGTGGTCAGGACGGGCGGCGAGCAAGGCGAGTTGGGTCAGTACACAGGCAAGGTTGGCAATGGGTATCAGTCAGCGAAGCACAGTGAGCACACGAATGGTATCACAGGCCAGGACAGGAGGACGAACTGACGTGTAAACCGGAGTCCGGAGCAGGCTGTTTAACAAGCGGGAACAGGTTCCGGTGAGCAGCTCAATTGTATGGGTGTGGCTGAGAACGATTGCCGAAAAGGAAAAGCCACCAGCTGGATGGCAGGTGGCACGGGCACGTGACACCACCAGTCGGTTGGCCTGAAAAAGGTCCAGACTCATGGGTATTTTGAGCTTTGTAACAAACCAAGGATCTTGTAAAAAGGAGAGAGAAGGTTGAAGCAAACAAAGCCGTGTGGTAAATGACATAAAAAATTACCTTTGCATGCCAGCATTTCCTTTGTCATACATTGATTGAGACGAGAGCATGAAGTATAATTTTACTTGCATTTTGTTGACAAACACCAATGGATGCTTTTGAGTACGGTAGAGCACAGTAGTGGAGGGGATTAGATACTGTCAGTGAAAACGAGGCTTTTGAGTCATTGTTAGAGATGTTCTCACTCTAACTTATCTTGCAAGAACCACACTGGAGACAGTATGCCCTTTAAGCACTTGCAAGTGGTGAGCTTGTTCGTTACTGTAGGTACAGCAATGTTCGAACAAACTTTGCCTTTTGATTCATGCAAGAGAATATTTATTGAGAGAAGTAGGGTGGGGGTGAGAATGGCCAAGGTGGGGGTAAACCCCTGGTCTCTCAGGGGGTGTTTTACGATGTTGTGTTAACAGAACACCTCTGATTGCTTCTGCAATTGGTCAATCAGTTCAAAGGATCTTAGCACTTTGTTTTACTACTTTGTTAAAACAGGACAAGCTATGTTAATTATTACAGGTTACATTCCAACAAAAGCATAGGATCAAACTAATCCATCAACCCTAACAGTCATTTGTTCTTTTAAGCCAAAGCACGTCATGATAATGCTAGAAAAGTTGTTCAGGGGTGTCAGTATTTAAGGGACCTTTTTCATATGGACATTTAAAGTCTGTCAAATCAAAGTCACAAATTATTTCCCGCAAAGAGGATGAAATTGGCCTGCATCAGTGAGTGATCTCACAAATGTACTAATTTGATAAAGTCTTGAAAAAAATAATATAAAATGCTTTATACCAGCTGGTAATGTGTGATTTACTGCCTGGTAATGGATAATTAAAAAAATGGGTCCACGTGTTGCTGTTTACACAAAACAATACTATAGCTTTGTGTTCAAACAATAGGACCCGAGTTAACAAATTTTCATGTTTGTGATATTTTTGTTTGGTGGTCCATCCATCCATCCATCTTCTTCTGCTTATCCGGGGTCGGGTCGCGGGGGCAGCAGCTTAGGAGGGACTCCCAGACCTCCCTCTCCCCAGCCACTTCATCCAGCTCATCCCGGGGGATCCCAAGGCGTTCCCAGGCCAGCCGAGAGACATAGTCTCTCCAGCACTTCCTGGGTCGTCCCCAGGGTCTCCTACTGGTGGGACATGCCCGGAACACATCCCTAGGGAGGCGTCCAGGAGGCATCCTGATTAGATGCCTGAGCCACCTCATCTGGCTCCTCTCAACGTGGAGGAGCAGCGGCTCTACTCAGAGTCTCTCCCGGATGACCGAGCTTCTCACCCTATCTCTAAGGGAGACCCCGGACACCCTGCGGAGGAAACTCATTTCGGCCACTTGTATCCTGGATCTCGTTCTATGGGTCACGACCCATAGCTCGTGACCATAGGTGAGGGTAGGAGCGTAGATCGACCGGTAAGTCGAGAGCTTTGCCATTTTGCTCACCTCTCTCTTCACCACAACGGACCGGTACAGAGTCCGCATTACTGCCGACGCTGCACCGATCCTCCTGTCGATCTCGCGCTCCATCCTACCCTCACTCGTGAACAAGACCCCAAGATACTTGAACTCCCCCACTTGGGGCAGGATCTCATCCCCGATCCGGAGAGGGCATTCCACCCTTTTCCGACCGAGGACCATGGACTCGGATTTGGAGGTGCTGACCCTCATCCCGACCGCTTCACACTCGGCTGCAAACCGCTCCAGTGAGAGCTGGAGATCATGGCCTGTAGAAGCCAACAGCACCACGTCATCTACAAAAAGCAGAGACGTGATGCTGAGGTCCCCAAACCTGACCCCCTCAACGCCTCGGCTGCGCCTAGAAATTCTGTCCATAAAAATTATGAACAGAATCGGTGACAGAGGGCAGCCTTGGCGGAGTCAAACCCTCAATGGGAACAAATCCGATTTACTGCCGGAAATGCAGACCAAACTCTGGCATCGGTGATACAGGGATCGAACCGCCCTTATCAGTTGGCTCGGCACCCCGTACTCCCGAAGCACCCTCCACAGAACCTCTCGAGGGACACGGTCGAACGCCTTCTCCAAGTCCACAAAACACATGTGGACTGGTTGGGCGAACTCCCATGCACCCTCGAGGAACCTGCAGAGGGTGTAGAGCTGGTCCACTGTTCCACGGCCAGGACGAAAGCTACACTGCTCCTCCTGAATCCGAGGCTCGACCTCCCGACGGATCCTCCTCTCCAGCACCCCTGAATAGACCTTACCAGGGAGGCTGAGGAGTTTGATTCCCCTGTAATTGGAACACACCCTCCGGTCCCCTTTCTTAAAGAGGGGAACCACCACCCCCAGTCTGCCAATCCAGAGAACTCCGGGCGGATTTCATCCACCCTTGGGGCCTTGCCACCGAGGAGTTTTTTAACTACCTCAGTGACTTCGACCTCCGAGATTGGAGAGTCCGCCTCAGAGTCTTAGGCCCTGCTTCCACAATGGAAGGCGTGTCGGTGGAATTGAGGAGGTCTTCGAAGTATTTCCTCCACCGACTCACGACATCCCGAGTCAAGGTCAGCAGCACAACATCTCCACTGTAAACAGTGTTGACCGTGCACTGCTTCCCCCTCCTGAGACGCCGGATGGTGGACCAGAATTTCCTCGAAGCCGTCCGGAAGTCATTCTCCATGGCCTCGCCAAACTCCTCCCGCGCCCGAGTTTTTGCCTCAGCAACCGCCGAAGCTGCGTTCCGCTTGGCCATCCGGTACCTGTCAGCTGCCTCCGGAGTCCCGCAGGCTAAAACGGCCCTATAGGACTCCTTCTTCAGCTTGATGGCATCCCTTACCGCCGGTGTCCACCAGCGGGTTCGGGGATTGCCGCCACGACAGGCACCAACAACCTTACGGCCACAGCTCCGGTCGGCTGCCTCAACAATGGAGGCGCGGAACATGGTCCACTCGGACTCAATGTCCCCCGCTTCCCCCGGGACATGGGAGAAGCTCTGCCGGTGGTGGGAGTTGAAGCTCTTCCTGACAGGGGATTCTGCCAGACGTTCCCAGTAGACCCTCACAGAGCGTTTGGGTCTGCCAGGTCGGACCGGCATCTTCCCCCACCATCGGAGCCAACCCACCACCAGGTGGTGATCAGTTGACAGCTCCGCCCCTCTCTTCACCCGAGTGTCCAGAACATGCGGCCGCAAATCCGATGACACGACTACAAAGTCGATCAACGAACTGCGGCCTAGGGTGTCCTGGTGCCAAGTGCACACATGGACACCCTTATCCTTGAACATGGTGTTCATTATAGAAAATCCCTGTCGAGCACAGAAGTCCAATAATTGAACACCGTTCGGGTTCAGATCGGGGGGCCGTTCCTGGGCAACTCAAGAGTGGAAGAGAGTCCAGCCCCTCTCGAGAGGGCTTGTACCAGAGCCCAAACTATGTGTGGAGGCAAGTCCGACTAAGTCTAGTCGGAACCTTTCTGCCTCACACACCAGCTCGGGCTCCTTTCCAGCCAGAGAGGTGGCATTCCATGTCCCCAGAGCCAGCCTCTGCAGCCGGGGATCAGACCGCCAAGGTCCCCGCCTTTGGCTGCCGCCCAGCTCACTTTGCAACCGGCCCCTTTGGCCCCTCCTACAGGTGGTGAACCCATTGGAAGGGGGACCCACGTTTTCTTTTCGGGCTATGCCCGGCCGGACCCCATGGGCGAAGGCCCGGCCACCAGGCGCTCGCCTTCGAGCCCCACCTCCAGTCCTGGCTCCAGAGAGGGGCCCCGGTGACCCGCGTCCGGGCGAGGGAAAACTAGTTCCATATATTTTATTCGTCATAAGCGGTCTTCTGAGCCGTGCTTTGTCTGGCCCCTCATCTAGGACCCTCCTGCCATGGGTGACCCTACCAGGGGCATGAAGCCCCAGACAACATGGCTCCTAGGATCATAGGGGCACGCAAACCCCTCCACCACGATAAGGTGACGACTCACGGAAGTTGTTTGGTGGTGTGAATCATAAAATGTAACAATCAATCAAACAATCAATCAATCTTTTTATTTGTCAAGTTTGAGCATGCCAAACAAGGAATTTGACTCTGGTCGATCTCGCCCTCTGTACCACAATTTAGGTAGCTAACAACATTCAGGATGACGTGTGCAAAAATTTACAATTCTCAAATAATCTTAAAATAGTTGAAAGAAATGTAAAGTGTCATGTTACAATAAAGTTTGGAAAACTATGATGGACAAACATTATAGAATGAAACTGACATTAATGATCATGTTTGTTTTCCCTCAGCTTTAGTGGATATCACATCCACCCTCTTGCTGCTTAATCCTGACTTCACAACTGCTTGGAATGTCAGGTACCGACACAAATCCTTAATTGCAGCTGACATTTTCAATGGTACATTGCATCAAGATGCCTCAGCCTCCTTCCTAATAGCAGCACCTGGAATATGCTGTGACCAGGGTGGGAGGGTTCTGCAGAGATTCTCTGTGCTCTTTGAAAAAAGTAACCGTGTACATTGTACACACATTCATGTGATTGTGTCATTGGCAATGGGGATGCGCTGGAACTGAAAACCAAAAATGAAGAAAAGCCGAAAACGGAAAAACCAAAACACTGAAAAAAATGAAAATACCTTAAAGTCTCATAGATAATTTTTTGAGTTGACCAAATTTTTCCAACCGAGAGCTCTCACGTTTCTTATAAGTGATATGCATACATTCATGATCGCATTAGAGGCTTCTTATCTGAGGCCAACGGCCAACTGCTGTGGGGATTTTGCCCACCTGTTACGCTCAGCGGGCCATTGGCATCTCTTTCTTCGAAATCTAATCTTAAATTGAGCATCAAGACACTTTCGTGTGTCATCCCTGCTGCCACAGCCAGCCAGCAAGCACTCTTGGTGTAGTAACCAGTACAAAACCCTGCTCCCCCTGTATTGTTGATACATAAAACGGACCGTCAAGACGGCCCAACATTGGGATTGGGTTAGATTTGTATTAAAAAATTATGTCAGTCCTACAATTTCCTCCCCAAAAAACTCTGAAGTGATTAATGATATTTCGGGACAGAGTGGTAGTAAACTTGCTGATGCCCTCTTTATGGGTGGAGTCTGGTTGATTGACACATCAGCCTGACTACATCAGTGAAGGAAGCGAAGGCATGTTACAATCTTTTTTTCTTATGCTTAGTAAACATCCTATTATGGAATCTGGTATTTTTAACTTTCAAAGGGACACGACTTAAACCAGGCTGAACATAGGCACTTACATGATGGATCAGTATTGAAAAAGTATTCTACAATTCCGCCTGAAAAACAACTCACGAGATTTAACGGTATTTTGACACAACTTGGCGGTGGACTTACTGACGCCCACTTTTTGGGTGGAGTCTGCCAGATTTGGCACATCAGCCTGACTATGTCAAAGAAGGAAGCAAAGGCATGTTACTCTTGTTTCCTGCTTGCTTACTGTAATTTCTGGACTATGAGCCTCACCTGATTTTAAGCCTCACTAGCGAAAATCAGGGGAACATCTTTTTTTTCCATACATAAGCCACACCGTATTAAAAGCCGCATGTGCCTGCGAGTTATTTACAAAGAAAGACATTGCACAGAAAGAGTTTTCAGAGTTCTAATAACATACCTTGACCTTTCTGCCAAACAATGCCTGTGACGCGGGAGTAACACAGCAGTAACACAGAAGTAACACAGCACTAATAGGGCTGGATAAAAATAACATACCGGTAAAAGTCACTGAGACACGGCAGTAGCACAGCAGCAACACGGTATCACAGCACTAACATCCATCCATCCATCCATCCATCCATCCATCCATCCATCCATCCATCCATCCATCCATCCATCCATCCATCCATCCACTTTCCATAACCTTTTTCCTCATTAGGGTGAAGGCAGGCAGCCTATCCAGTTGGCAGGGTACTTTTAAGGAAGTGTGAAGATAGAGGTGGACTCCATCCAAGAATCAATTTATAGACTTTGCTTGTTGCACTTGGGCAGTCGCTCCCCAAATTATTCCCAGTTCTCAGAAGGTTAGAAGTATTGTGAGAAAAAAGTTTTGGTTAAACTAATAACTAAGAGTTATGGTGGAAAAGAATGATTTAGTTTAACTCCCTCTACAGTTTATTATACTTACTGATTTTACAGAATCGCAACATTTTCCCACCTCCTCCTACGTGACACTTTACTCCTCTCTACAGGCAAAGATAAGTCACTACACTTCATCTGAAGCAGCAAATTGTTTGTGTGGGTATGTTTGACTGTTGTCATAATTATGAGGAAATAAAGCGCACCAGAATTTTTCATGAAATCTTATGTGCAGCAGTGGTCAAAAGTTTGGCCAGTTTATAGGCAGTGAAACAGGTTTTATATTTCAGCTTCAGTGCCTCAGATTTGAAGAATATTAATAATTATACAACTTAAAATAATCATCATCATCGCCGATGATAATCATCATCATCATCATGACATCATCATCATAATATTACTATTATATAATATTACCTTCTATAATATTTCCTTCTAATAAGGAGGAATAGCAATAGGGTTATTGCTAATAGCCTTTAACGCCCCTAAATGAGAAAATATCAAAAGTACACGATGTATGTATCAAAGACAGACTAAGCTACATGCAAAGAGTTGCAGTCTAAAAGCTTCAGTAAATTTAAAACACGATACTCATTGTAATTTCCGAGGACACGTGAAGTAAGTACACATTGTGTAGCGTGGCGAGGGCGGACCTAGTGACGTAGAGCTGAGGCTCTGGCTGTTTATTGTTCCTTCTCCGGCGCCGACAGAAAAACAGGTTGACAACCAGCAATTCCACGCAGTTTACAATCGGGTTTATGAAGGTGTGATAGTCTGGACAGCTAACTGCGCAAATTGGGGGCCATGGCATACGCTTACCTCTTCAAATACATCATCATTGGAGACACACACTGCAGTTCTCTTCATCCTCTTCATAGCTGTCCTCACCTCATCCTTATACTTCCTGATTTACTCTCGCCACTTCATCTAACCTTTACTCTCTCATTTTTTTCATTCATCAGCTCCTCAAAATATTCCTTCCGCTTTCCCAACATACTTTACATTGCCATCTAAATCTTTAATCACCCTAACCTGCTAAACATCCTTTCCAGATCTTTCCCTTTGTCTGGCCAATGGGTACAAGTCCTCTTCTCCTTTTTTACTGTTCAACTTCTTGTACATCTCACTATATGCCTGTTCCTTAGCTTTTGCAGCCTCTCTTCCTATTTCGCCAAATCTTTTTTCACCATGCTGACTTTTTTTTTGACATCCTCTTTGTCCCTATGCTTTACTGCAGTGGTGCCCAACCTTTCTTGCGCCACGGACCGGTTACGTGTCAGAAATATTTTCATGGTCCGGCCTTCATATAAATGAAATAAATAATACATTTACAGAAATAAATAATACATTTATAATAAATATATGAATACGATAAAATAAAATGATACAACCGGCAAAAGAACAAGTATAAACGACATAAAAATAAAACTCACCATTACGTTGAATTAGTGGGAGCACTGAGCTTCCGCTGTCCAAATGTCACACCCAGTACCTCTGCTTGTACTTCATTGATTTAGCTGTGTCTTCGCGCATTGCTTACAACACACATAAAGTCAGTGTCATTGGTTTCCTTTCTAATTCATTTCTACCGAAAGTTTATCAAAGGCATTTTTTTCTCGATTCTAGTCATGCGTCTATTGATAATGAATTATCGCCCGGCCCTATTGATTTGTCCACCAAGTCTCTTTGTCATCCTTCCGCTGTCCAGATCTCACACCCAGTACCTCTGCTTCTACTTCATTGATTTAGCTGCGTCTTTGGGCACTGCTTACATCACACATAAACCCAGGGTCTGTGGTTTACTTTCTAATTTATTTCTATCAAATATTTATCAAAGGCATTTTCTTCCTCAATGCAGGTCATGTGCCTATTGATAACGAATTATCACCCAGCCCTATAGATTTGTGTGAAAGTTACACTGCGCGTTTATGTCGATCTATTCTGATATGACTTACAGGAAGGAGTTAATTCAGCGTGGAGTTCTTACTGCGGAAATGGACCTCTACTTGGGCAAGTTAGCACTCACCAAATTCCCCAAGAGCCCGGAGACGTGGATACATCGGTGAGACTGCCTAACATCTGCCATGTGACTACTACAGGAAATATGTCATCATGCAGAATTAGGGAAGATGCATTCTGCTGGCCATAATTTTAGCTTTTATAGTCTTTGACTGGCCCATGCAGGGTTCCTGGAGTCAAAGTAAAATCTAAAATATAGAATGCTTTATTTAGAAAGTGGTCCTTTAATTTGGATGTGCCCACTTGTGGACAGTAAGCGAGCAAGACCTTGAACTTGTGAACTTGAACTTGTGTTTGCAGTAATGCCAATTTAGAGACAGATCTTCTGTGATATTTAGTGACGTCTCCTACTCCTTCAGTGACTGCTTTTCAAAAAGAGATAAGCAAAAGTATGTATAAAATTATTTTCACTGAGGTTTCAACTTACATACACAGACCACAGACAAACAGAATAATAATAAATCCACAAGGCCTAAAGAAAACTACCGTAATTTCCGGACTATTAGCTGCACCTGATTATAAGCCGCACCAACGAAAAATCACGGAAAATTTTGTTTTTTTCCCATAAATAAGCTGCACCGTTCTATAAGCTGCATGTGCATGCAAGTTATTTACAAAGAAAGACGGTACACAGAAAGCCTTTTTAAAGTTTTAATAACATACTTTAACATGTCTTTCTAAACGCAGCCTGTGACATGGCAGTAGTACCGCTGCAACACGGAAGTGTGCACGTGAGGTATTTACAAAGAAAGACGGAACACAGAAAGCCTTTTTTAAGTTTTAATAACATACCGTAACATTTCTTTCCAAACACTGCCTGTGACACGGCCGTAATATTGCAGCAACACGGAAGTAACACAGCACTAATAAGGCTAGATTTAAAAAAATATACCGGTAAAAGTCACTGAGACGCAGCGGTAACACAGCAGCAACACAATAGCACAGCACTAACAGGGTTGGTTATAAAAGCATATCAGTAAAAGTAAAAAAAAAGAGCCAGTAACAGAGCCGTCTTCATCTTTCTCCTGTGCACTAAAACCATCAAAGTCTTCCTCCTCAGTGTCCAATTAGTATAGCGTTAGATATCCTTCGCCACACACTTTCTCAGTCTCTTTTGTTGTCGCTTTTATGCATTTCTTCTAGCATTTTCCATGATGAGGGTCTGTTCATGCTAATTTTATTCATGCACAAAGTGGTAAGTTACATTAAACTAGCGAGCTACACGTATAGCTCCAGAGTAGACGTGACTGGGAAATGAAGAAAGAAAAGGGTGACGCAACACGATGTCATCAACAATGGGCCAGATCGACTGCCTTGAATTTAAAAGCGGCATAATGTGTTTCTTTTGACCCCCATTCCTTTCAGTAATGTCCGTCTTGATCTCATTCTGTCTCTTCTTTGTGTAAATTATACGGCACTATTTGCCTGGCGGATGGACATGCGATCATCACACCACTTTTCTCCCCAGTGACCCTGTCACATATCCCTCCGCCCAGCAGAGCGGTGCCGCACAACAGCGGTCCACAACCTTTTTACGAGTGTATAAAAGTGACTAACCTTGGAAAAAAATCTATGGATAAGCCGCACTGGACTATAAACTGCAGAGTTCAAAATTTGAGAAAAAACCCGCGGCTTATAGTTTGAAAAGTATTCTAAATTCAGAAAACAGAGTCAAGTAATTCATCATTAAGTCATTGCCTTATCGTAAGTAATATAGTGAATATGGGGTAATTAATAATCAAATAAATTAAATATTTGACTTAATTTTAATATTTTTTAGTTAAATAATTATTTAGTTAATGGTGGCAGAATATTCAACTTAAATATACAGACCACAGAAACTTGACAATTAATGATTTAATTAAATATTTAAGTAATTATCACTTAGTTAGTTAAATAATTATTTAGTTGATGGTGGCACAATTCTCTTACCAGAAATACAATCAACCGCCACAAGGGCACCACGTTGTTGTTTTACTTATAGTTTAAGAAGGCTTAAACGAATGAAGAGCCTGAAATCAGTCATTAAGTAGAAGGCTGATACAGTTAAAAGGATTGAGTCTGGAACGGCGCTAACTGAGCCTTTGCTTTATCGAGCAGCTTCGTCCTCAAGCTAGCAATCGATAGTCCCCTGTTCGTCTAGCACAGGGGTCGGCAACCCGCGGCTTCAGAGCCGCATGCGGCTCTTTAGCACACCCCTAACGGCTAACGGCCCCTAACATGGAAAAATATGTTTTTGTTTTGTTTTTTTAAATATGGTTTTTAGATGGTAATCATGACACAAACATTCTTATGCTGTAGAAAATGCATGTAGTTGTAAATACGTATAATAAATATACAGAATTTCAGAATGGCGCAAAATTGCGTCATAGCAAGCGACACAGCACAGGCGAGTTGTAAACAAACAGGTGTGTGAGTGACGGGCCATGGATTCAAAAGGCAAAAAGAAAAAGATTGTTGATGAGAATAGAGGGTTGAAGAAAGAATGGACTCAACTATTTGCTGTCATTGCCAATGCTGAAGGATTGCCTGAATGTTTGATTTGCAATGAGAAGTTGTCAAATATAACAAGAAGAGCGATTTCGAGCGACATTTTCAGCTAAAGCATGCTAAATTTGCTGCCGATCACCCAGTTCTAACTGAGAGGAAAGATGCAATTTGAGGAATGAAAAATATTTTTCAAGAAGTGGATTGCATCTCCAAACTCTACTACTGCTGCAAGTTTTGTTGCAGCCTGGGAGATAATAAAGCGCGGAAAACCATTCACCAATGGCGAGTACGTGAAGGATTCATTCGTTAAAATATCATAGTGCCTATTTTCGGACTTCAAAAACAAAACCGAGATCATTCAGTAAATTAAAGACATGCTTCTCAGTGAAGGAAATGGTCATTTGAATGGCAAACAATATCACCGATCAGCAAATCAAGGACATAAATTCAGCTCCAGCTTTCTCAATTGCCTGTGATGAGTCGTCTGTCGTGATCGATATCGAACAGACAGCTCTGCTATGCAGGTACGTGAACTCTAATGGGCTGCAAGAAGAAATTGATACAACAAAAAGGCCAAACACAGGGGGAAAACATCTGCGAGACCGTGCTGCAGTGTTTAAATGACAGAGATACACACTGGCCACCTGATTTCAGTCGCTACAGACGGCGCACTGAGTATGAGAGTGTCGCAAAAGTTTGTGATTTTACGACAAAAAGCATTGAATCAAAATTTGCTTGCATTCCATTGCATATTGCACCAAGAGGCGCTGTGTGCTGTTGGAATTTATTTCTAATTTAACATAAACTCAAGTTACTAATCTGACTCCAATTTGTGACCTTACCCAACTGCCACTCATCCAACAATATGCGCGCTCGTTCTGCAATAGAAAGGTATCAGGAAGCCGGCATTTTCACACACGAGTGGATTTATTCCTAACACACAAATCTAATACATCACCTGGGTCTCGGGTCCCTCTCAATACACCTCTGTACGCCTCTGTTGCCACCAGCAGACGTACTCTACTTCCGAGTTGCCCAGCCATGAGTTATACTACACAATATGCAAATGGCACATCAACAAAGCCATTCTGTCATTATTCTATTGGCTATGTGTATACTGCATTTAACTTTAGCTTGCTCTCATTGGTCTTTCTTCTCCTGCAGAATCACTTGCTCGCTCCTCCTGGTTGTAATTTTCCTTACAGGGTCACCAGTTGTTATCCACCAGCTGCCCCTGGGTCATCTTGTCCTCCTTGCTGCTCCTGGGTTATCGTTTGTTCTGGAACATTTCATTCGTGCACATCCTTGCACACATCTCTTGTTTTGTTCCCCCCCTGTCACACACTCAGCACTTTACAGTTTCATACTCTCATACACAGGATGTCTAATGAACTACTTTAAGATCAAACTCTTATGTTCCTTTAGTGCGTAAACATTCCCACCGGAGTGTATGGAGGTAATGAACCTTGTCATCCATATTGTGAACAAAACAATCACAAAAGCATTAAACCACCACCAGTTCCGTGAATTGCTAAATGAAGTTGACAGCAAATATGCTGATCTCCTGCTGCACAACAAAGTCCGCTGGCTATCCAGGGGCGACGTTTTGTGTCGCTTTGTTGATTTGTATTTGTAGCCTACTTAATTATTGTAATAGTAGGCATACAGCTCATGTATTGACCGCCTATGTTGCCTTATAAAAAGCTTTTGGATTTTTGCGGTCACAGACAGGTATGTTTTTTTTTGGGGGGGGGGGGTCAATATGGCTCTTTGAACATTTTGGGTTGCCGACCCCTGGTCTAGCAGGGGTGCCCATGTCTGGTCCTCCTGATCCCCTGTCCAGTATGTTTTAGGTGCACCCCTACTACAAGACAAATGATTCAAATGATCAGCTCATCAACAGGCTTTGCAAAAGCCTGATAGTGATCCCGATGATTTCAACCAGGTGTGTAGAGATGTATCTAAAACAAGCTGGATAGGGCTCTCGAGGACCGGACTTTGGCACCTCTGGTGTAGCGTTGGCATTCATGCTAGCCTTGGCCTGAAGCGTATTCATTGTCATTTGGGGCTCTGTATTGAAGGTAGAACTCTAAACCGTTCATAAATTCTGCACCGGGTGTTAACAAACAGTCCAACAATTCAACTGTAGTAGTAGTTTCTTGATGGATATAAATAAGTTCACAAATGCAGACGCAACAAAACAGGTGGTGTAGTCAAAATCTATATTGAAACATTACCGAGTATGTCAATGGTGAATTAAAATGTTTGTGAATGTTTAACAGTCAAAATCTGACTTTTTGTGATTATGCAAACAAATGGCACAGAACCCTACAGATGTTATGTATTGAAGAAGAAAAATGAAAAGCCAAACTGGGGCTACACTTGACATTCCCGCTTACATAAGAAATCTATACAGACTGAGATAAAATGACTTTGGGCTCAGAAGACTGTTTGAACACCTGCAAATAAATAGGAGCCACACTCTCCCAGTGGCAGGTGTCAAATACTGGAACAGAAATCTCTTGCATTATGTCGACAATACAGGCCTGTGCTGCTGATGTGTGCAAATGTTGTTACAAAATACTCTTCAACACTGTTGTCAAACTCTGATACCGAAATACATAAACACTATTGTGGAATGTTGAAATGCTGAGCGTGTAATACAGGGTTGTCAAACGTTTTGCAAGGAGGGCCAGATTTGATAAAGTGAAGGGGCCCGGCGGCCAATAGTTTTTTCTGATATTTTTTAACTGAAAAAATCTCATGCAAATACACACTGTTATAAAACAACTTTCATTCTTTTCAAATGACAAAATAATCAAATATAAGCCACTTAGGTACATGTGAACAACTCTAAAATAACAAATTCTGCCTTTCATTCATATCTGAAGTCAGAAACTGTATGAAATACATTTCACAACCATAGGGTGCACATAAACACCTATAATTTTCTCAAAAAACGAAGGTGCGCCTTTTGTGTGGACCAAATTAAAAAATCTGTAAAGTTTTTTTTTGTGTGGCTTCCATAAGATACAGGTGTAGACGTAGATCGGGCCCAAAAAAAAAAAAAAAAAAAAACAATCACAGGACTAGACAACACGTAGAGGAGTACATACCTTTGCCGCCATTGTTTTGTGTGGCTTCCGCCACGTAGACCGGGACGAAAAAAAAAACAATCACAGGACTAGACGTGACACATAACTGAGACTGCGCCTTTTAGTACGGTGCACTTTTCGGCCGTGAAAATACGGTACCTTAAATTGATATTAGTTTAAAAGTATTTTTGCCTCATGAACATTTTAAACAGGAGTTATAAGTAATGCAAAGTTGTGTTATTATTAAAACTTAAAACAAGTGAAAAACAAGTGAAAACCCCTTTTCATAACACAGTCTTTGATAAATGTACCTTCAGTAAAAAGTTTGACATGTTTAACATGGCCACTTCGTAGCTTGCTTTAGTAATATTTACTTTTGACTCAAAGCCCCTCGTGAAGAATCGCTGTTGTGATGCCAGTTCAGCTTGGAGCTGCTTCACTTTATCAGCATGGTCACTCCCTGTTAGCTTGTCGTATGTGTTAGCATGGGTAGTCTTATAGTGTCTCTTTAGGTTGAAATCCTTAAACAAGGCAAGCGTCTCTTTACAAATTAGACAAACACAATTGCCTTGATTTTCAGTGGAGAATTATTGTAATTCCCATCTCTCTTGAAAGCGACGGCCCTCAATGTCAACTTTCCTTGTTTTCTTTGCAGTCGCCATGGCAGAAATGAGCAAAGAGGGGTTCGCGGCACGGATGCAGACTGATATTGTAAAGTGGTGCTGCCACCTTGTAGTAAAAAGAAGAATTACATTTTTGAATTTCATGATTTTATTATTCAGTTTGACAGTGCAGGCCGGCCATAAATATATTATAAGATTGAAGCTGCGGGCCACATGAAATCTGACCGGGGGCCAGATTTTCCCCGCGCGCCGGATTTTGGACATGTCTGGTGTAATAGATACTAATTATAGTATAATTATAATTTCAGTCTTCAGGGCGCCCTGGGAGCAGATCTCCTAGCGGAAGAAACCGGCACTTCCCCAAGTAGTAAGCTATGAATCTCCTAAGCTGAGTTTTCAGTGCAATCTTCACTCGACGTTGACCCTCGTGGGGTTGCACCTGTAAAATAAGCTGAAAGGAACAAAGTCTGGCGCTCTTGTAAACAAGAGACTTAAGGCCTTGAAAAGCAACCTGAGGGCTGAGAGCAGAGAGACCAGATGATGGCAACGCGCCGTCTTGAGATGTCTGAACTCAATAAGAAAACAGCCACGCTACAGGAGACGATTAGCTGTGTCTGTGCAAGTGGCGTCTGTTGCTGGGAATGGTGCCCGGAATGCCTTCAGGATTGTGACTCTAACTCTCGAAATGGATGTGTGTATTCAAATCAAAGTGTGAAAACATTATAACCAAATCAACTTGGCATTGCACTATTCAAAACAAATTGATATTAATTTTAATGCAAAGTTTCAGATTATTTGTTGTTGCTGTATATAAATCATGTTATTTTGGTCAAATTACTGTTTTTGTTTCTCTCTTTTCATGATTATGGTAGTATTATAAGTAGTACTGTAGTACTGTAGTAATGTAGATTGTGTGTCGGGCAATGAAACCCTTGGTAGTAATCGGGGCGGGACTAGATGAGCAGAATTGCTTCCCTTTTCGACAAGCCGTGTAAAACAAAATGGGAATCGAAGTTGTAATACGTGTCTTGTACTTGCCAAAATAGACAATATCAAATCAAACTCAAATCAACTGAATTACTCAGTAAAAATAACTCGTTACCAGAATGTAGTTAAAAAAACAAGACACAATGCATGCACCGGTGGCGATGAGACTCAATATAGATCGGAGGTCGACCTTTTGGCCGCGTGGTGCAGGGACAACAACCTTCTGCTGAACGTCAACGAGACCAAGGAGATTGTCATTGACTTCCGGAAGGGTCACGCCCACCACCTGCCGCTGATTGTCGACGGTGCTGTGGTGGAGAGAGTGAGCAGCACCAGATTCCTGGGGGTGCACATCAGTGAGGACCTCTCCTGGACCACCAACGCTGCGTCGCTGGCGAAGAAAGCTCAGCGCCGCCTGTACTTTCTGTGGAAACTCAGGCGAGCAAGTGCTGCTCCTGCCATCATGACCACATTCTACCGTGACACCGTTGAGAGCGTCCTCTCCAGTTTTATCACTGTGTGGGGTGGTAGCTGCACTGAATACAACATGAAGGCTGCTTCACTCCCCTCCCTGAAGGACATTTACAACTCACATTTCACCCGCAAGGCGACCGCGATTGTGTGTGATGTGAGTCACCCCGCTCACTCTTTGTTTGAACTTCTGCCCTCTGGGAAGAGGTACAGATGGCTGCGCTCCCGCACCACCAGACTCAAAAACAGCTTCATACTCCAAGCTGTCAGGATCCCTACCCCCTCCACCCTCGGCTGCATAACGTCCTGTTCTTTTGCGCTATGGTCTGGCTGTCTGCTATTAGCACGCTTGCTCCATTTTGCCGCTCTTATTTGTCTATTTATTTATCTATTGTTTATTTATTTGGGTTATTTGCTTATTACTTATTCATTGCTCTTTTCTGTTCGTTTTTACTCTTTGTGCTATTTGATTGTATGTGTTGTGTACTGTGTCTAGTCACCGTGGGACGGTGGGAAACGTAATTTCGATCTCTGTGTGTCTTAACGTGAAGAAATTGACAATAAAGCGAACTTTGAACTTATTGCCTTTAACCTCAATGAATTTGATATAGTCAAATGCAAAAGTTTGGGCACCCCTGATTTTCCTTTATAAATCATTGGTTGTTTGGATCAGCAATTTCAGTTAAATATATCATATAGCAGACACACACAATTATATTTAAGAAGTGAAATGAAGTTTATATGATTTACATTAAGTGTGCAATCCTTACCTAAACAAATGTAGGCAGGTGGAAAAATGTGGGCACCCCAACAGAAAAATCCTCCTTTTGCAGAAATAACAGCCTCGAAACACTTCCTACAGCTTTCAATGAGAGTCTGGATTCTGGTTGAAGATATTTTTTTTACCATTCTTCCGAACAAAATATCTCCAGTTCAGTCAGGTTTGATGGTTTCCGAGCATGGACAGCCCGCTTTAAATCGCACCACAGGTTTTTAATATTTTTCAGAGATGGCCATTCCAGAACGTTGTACTTGTTCCTCTGGATGAATGCCTTAGTAGAATTTGAGCAGTGTTTGGGGTTGTTTTCTTGTTGAGGTATCCAGCCCTTGCGCAACTTCATTCTTGTCACTGATTCTTGAACATTGTTTGCAAGAATCTGCTAATACTGACTTGAATTCATGCAACCTTCAACTCTAACAAGATTGCCAGTACCTGCACTGGCCAGCATATGGAACCACCACCAAATCTGACTGTGGGTAGCAAGCATGGAATGCTGTGTTATTCTTCCTCCATGCATACCGCCCCTTATGTCTAAATAACTAAATTTTTGTTTCATCAGTCCACAGCACCTTATTCCAAAATGAAGCTGGCTTCTCCAAATATGCTTTAGCATACCTCAAGCGACTCTATTTGTGGCATGTGCGCAGAAAAGGCTTCTGCCGCATTATTCTCCCATACAGCATCTCCTTGTACAAAGTGCACTGAATAGTTGAACAATGCACAGTGTAACATCTGCATGAAGAACATGACTTTGGAGCTGCTCTGTGGGTTGACTTTGTCTGTTTTCACCTCCCTTTGCCTCTGTTTATCTGAGATTTTTTTGGGCCTGCAACTCCGGGCCTTAACTAGAACTGTGCCTGTGGTCTTCCATTATCTCACTATGTTCCTCACAGTGCAAACTGACAGCTGAAATCTCTGAGCTAGCTTTTTGTATTCTTCCCCTAAACTATGACGTTGTTTTCAGGTCATTTGTCAGTTGTTTTGAGACTCCCATGTTGCCATTCTTCAGAGAAGATGTAAAGAGGAGAACAATTTGCAACTGGCCACCTTAAATACCCACAACTGAAGAGGTTTTGCAAAGAAGAATGGTCAAAATGCCTTCAACCAGAATCTAGACTCTTATTAGAAGCTATAGGAAGCATTTAGAGGCCATTATTTCTGCAAAAGAAGGATTTTTCTGTTGGCGTGCCCAAATTCATGCATCTGCCCACTTTTGTTCAAGTAATGATTACACACTTTCTGTAACAATTTGCTGAAATTGCTGATCCAAGCAACCAATGATGTACAAAGACAAATCATGAAAATGATCAGCTTGCTCCAGACTCACCGTTTCTGCCTCTGTTTGTGTTGCGTCTCACTACTGGCTCTGATAGGCTACCATAACGCTGCCTTAGCCAATCGCTCACTTTTTACTTTAACCCGGAGAAACTAGTCTCAGGCTCGTCTGCCCGGCCTGCAGCTAAAGGGGGCGCTAAATTGCCAATTACCCACACAGTGATATGACAAACAATAGAAAACAACTTTGCGGCTTTTTTTTGTTTGTTTTTTGGGAGAGGGAAGGCGGCTCGTACCACCCTCCCACGTGACATAAAAAAATGTCCTGGGCAGCCGCCCGTGTTGCCCGTGCCAAAAACCGCTACTGCACTGGAGGAGAGGAGAAGGTTGAGATGTTTGATGAGTTTGCACCTGAGTTGCACCTTGACTTGCTTGATTTATTTTTTCCACAGTAATCATGTGTTCATTCCACCACCAAGCAAAACTCAGTGTATTAAACCAAAAACCGTGATCACAAAACCTCGGTTTTTCATGAAACTGAACCGAGGATTGTCAGTGAACAAATTTCAATAGCTTTGCAGCTCAGTATACTTTATACAACTTTTGATTAATTTTACTTTTACTGCATTCTTAATACGTTTACATATTTTTATTATGCTTTAAGGTGACCTTAATTTAAGAGGTACCCATGAATAAATGTGTCATTTTTATGTTGTTAATTATTTGTAAATGGTGTTTTACCAACAATATGACTTGATTAGACAAATGTTAAACAGTAATGCCTCCTTGCAGACGCTGGGTGCTGCAGCAAATCCTGAGAAGGCCCTCAGATGTGGATTGTGATGGAAAGAAGCAACAGGGTGAAGCAGAGCAGGCAGATTTAAAAAGGAGTCAGAAGTTCAGTTACCATCTTGCTCCAATGCTGCACAAAGAGCTAAATGTCTGCTCTGATGCTGCATGTCGTTATCCCAGCAACTACAATGCATGGTCCCACCGCATCTGGATTCTGCAACACATGGCCAAAGGCAATGTCAAGGTATGTAGGGGTCAATTGTAGTGTTGCATGGGATACCGGAACTGTTAAAGAGGCTCATATCATGTACTTAGAAAAATGGTGGCTTGCCATGGAAAATGACTTTAAGTGCCTAGCACGCCTCCTTCTGAGAGGAAGGAAGATGGCGTCAAACAGAGAAGCACTCACTGTCACCTCTGCTCTTTATTAAAAAGCATGATGCACAAAGTTTCATCCAGAACGTCTTGGAACTATTTTTTGCTGACAGCCATGGCAACGCCTGTCTGTAAGGTTTGTTTTAAAACTACTGTGGCTCAAGGTGGGAGAACATCTAATCTGGCCAAGCACCTCACTGACCAGCGTCTAGTTGAGTGACTTCACACGCACCCACACACACATACAAGTTGTTAGAATAGGCCTCATTGGGACATGTGATTAGCTAAGTAGCTTGAACTATGCTGTTATATCACTGTAACCCTTCTCTTGCTATATTGGCTTTCTCTTCTCAATGACACTCTTTGCACAGACATAGAAGTTGCTCTCAGTTAAGACTACAAGGTCACATGTTATCACACAGGCTAGGCAGAGCCGCCTCCTTGCAGGAGGGCGGCCCAGAGTAGTATAAGAACAGGAACCTTGGTGGTGGGAGTTAGACCTTCTTCCGCAATCTTGCAGGGAAGCCAACACAGCTGTACATCGATCTTTCTGACAAACATTAAAGAGTTAAACTGTGAAGGCTGCCTCTTGGTAAATACTGTTAGCATAGCGAGCATTAAAGATAAAGAATTGGAACTAAATCTAACAAAAGTCAAGTCAAATTTGTTTAAATAGCCATGAATCACAAACACGTCTCAAAGGGCTTCACATGTACAAACATTGACAATTATTGTCAAACATCCCCTGATCTTAAACTCCCAGGAGGGCAAGGAAAAACTAAAAAAAAAATCTACTGGGGGGGAAAAATCAGAAACCTTGAGATCCCCCTTCCAGGATGACCAGGCTGCAATGGATGCAGAGAGGGCACATGGAACACATAATGTAAAACAATCAAAAGAAAAAGTGGATGTCCAAGTGAAGAGCTGCAGGATGGTGCCCCCCCACACACAGCCATTCAATGCTACATTACTGACTCATTAGCAGTTACCGTAATTTTCGGACTATAGTCGCGTTTTTTTTTCTTCTTAGTTTGGCTAAGAACTTATACTGAGGAGCGACTTAAATGTAAATTTTTTCACAAATTTTCAAAATTCAAAAGAAAAAAAAAGAGGGGAAACCGCGATAAACGAACCGTGATGTAGCAAGGGATTGCTGTAATTTGAATTTCAAGTGACGTCAGCGGCACGGCGGTTGTTTACATAAAGGACAAAGATTCGATCACTGTGTCAAATCCCCACTTCTTATTAAAGCGACCGACTTCCCATTAAAGGGTTGATTAAGCCGAATCAATATAACCTCTTTATGACGGCAATCCCTTTGAAGTTAAACAACGCTCGTGCTGAGTAACTTAAATTTGAGACACGTTGTCAGTTTAACCGCGTCATATGATGGCTCCCTTCGGTGATTTGAGGCTTTTGTTATACCTCAGATATTTTTAGATGTCTTTGTTAAGACCTCAGGGATTCGGTGATCGAGAGCACACTTGCCCTAGTTGTGCCGAAGTAACTACCAGCCATAAAATGCACAATAAAGTGGGAAAAAAACATATATAAGTCGCACCGGAGTATAAGTCGCACCTTTGGGGCAAATTTATTTATCAAAATCCAACACCAAAAACAGATATGAACCAGCAACAACAGGCTAAACGATACAGTATGCTAACGTGACATATACACAAACGAGGAGCTGAGAACAGGCCTGACGTAACATTCAGAGTTATTCAAGTAAGTATTACACAAATAACACGTTTATCAAACCATCTGTGTCACTCCAATTCATTAAATCCATCAATCATGCTTTATGTAAACAATGCCGCGTATGCGCCGCATATGCTGACGTCGGACCCGTTGTAAGTTGCATTTCTTTATTCCACAGACCCATATAACGATATATAAAGTATATTTCAAATAACTATCATATTACAACAATATTATCAAACCATCGGTGTCACTCCAAATCATTAAATCCATCGATCAAATTCCTCGTTCTTTATGTCAACAACGCCGCGCGTGCGCTGCAGAGATCTAGTATATAACTATATTGTAGCGTTAACAAAGTAGCGGGAAAGACGTGGGTTTGCTAAACGGCTCTTTATTTGACAAAACAAGAGTTCAACGAGCCAACAACTACTGAACTTCCAGCCACGGAGGTGGAAGAGAGCTCCATAAATAGGACTGGGCATGCGTAAAAGCCATGTCCGAGACCCATCCACTGTCCCCGGACAGCCACCCGGCCGAGCGCCGGCCCCCGACTTCCATCCACGGAGGTGAAAGAGAGCTCCCGTCGAGGAGGACCGGGCGTGCGTAAAAGCCATAATAGTTTTTCAAACCTTCTGTGTCACTCCAAATCATTAAATCCTTCAATCTTTTCTTCCTCCGTGTCACTTACAAACAAAGCCGCTAATGATGCCGGTAGTACATGGGGCCCTTCGTCATCCCGTGATCGAATCCTTTGGCCTTTATGTAAACAACCGCCGCATGGGTGACGTCACTTGCAGTTCAAATGACAGCAATCCCTTGCTACATTGCGGTTTGTTTATCGCGGTTTCACTACATTGCGGATTTTTGAATTTTGAAAACTTGTGAAAAAAATCACGTATAAGTCGCTCCTGAGTATAGGTCGCCCCCCCACCCAAACTATGACAAAAAACGCGACTTATAGTCCGAAAATTACGGTATTTATCTGGGACAGCTTTACTTCGTTGACGAAGTAGCGGGCCTACACGTCTTTATTCAATGAAAAGTCGAATTAATGGAAGTATGACAATAGTTTTTTAGAAGAAAGTTGATACATTAATCATTAATTCTAACACCGTAAACAAACTCCTTACTGTTGAAATAAGTCAAAGTCCGCTTTATTGTCAATTTCTCCACATGCCAAGGCACACAGAGATCGAAATTACGTATTCCTACCGTCCCACGGTGACTAGACACAGTACACAACACTCACATCAAATAGCACAAAGAGTAAAAACGAACAGACAAGAGCAACGAGTAAGTAATAAACAAATAACCCAAATAAATAACCAATAAATAAATAAATAGACAAATAAGAGCAGCAAAATGGAGCAAGCGCGCTAAAGGCAGACAGCCAGATCATAGCGCAAAAGAACAGGGCGTCATGTAGCAGAGGGTGGAGGGGGGGGGAAATTCAGGATCCGGACAGCTTGGAGCACGAAGCTGTCTCTGAGTCTGGTGGTGCGGGAGCGCAGGCATCTGTATCTCTTCCTAGAGGGCAGAAGTACAAACAAAGAGTGAGCGGGGTGACTCACATCACACACAATCGCGGCCGCTTTGCGGGTGAGACAGGAGGCGTAAACTTCCTTCAGGGAGGGGAGTGGAGCCCCGATGATTTTACTCGCAGTGGTCACTATGCGCTGCAGGACCTTCATGTTGTACTCAGAGCAGCCACCACCCCACACAACGATGCAACTGGAGAGGATGCTCTCAATGGTGCCACGGTAGAATGTGGTCATGACGGCGGGAGGAGCACTTGCTCCTTCAAATAAACAACCATACTTATACTTATACTATGGTTATACTTCAAATAACCAGATTATTTAAACGAAGGATATTTTCTAACGAATTAAACATTCATACAGAATAAAATTATACTTCAAATAATTTTGACGGCAATTTACTGCGTCAATCGTCTGAGGTACATTTAAGCGCGGCCCTACTAATAGTACGAGCCTGCTACGGGTAAATTACTTATTTGAAGCAATTATTTAAATGAATTAAGTATTTAAACGGAATTAAATTATCCTTCAAATAATTTTGAAGACAATTTAAGCCATCAATTGTTCAAATTAGATTAAAGCACGGCCCGACTGCTACAGTACGGGCCCGCTACAGGTGAATTACTTATTTGAAGTAAATATTCAAACGAATTAAATATTCAAACGGAATTAAATAATATTTCAAATAATTTTGAAGAATATTTAAGGTGTCAATTGTTCGAATTAGATTTAAGCGCGGCCCTACTGCTACAGTACGGGCCCGCTACGGGTGAATTACTTATTTGAAGTAAATATTTAAACGAATTAAATAATTAAACGGAATTAGATTATTCTTCAAATAAACGCTTTTATTGTATTTATCACGGTCCGATTTTATACCATAGGAAGTACCTGCCACCGATTCGAATTGTCAAATCAAAATTAAATAATCGATCGCATATGCCATACAAATTAGCGCACAACGGATTAAATGATTATACAAAGCCACATTTATTGAAAAAGTATGAAATAGAATTACAAATCTTAATTCCTGCAACAACTTGAACAATTTCACTCACTGATACCCGTTCAAATAAAATCATTCAGTCATGAAGTCATTTTGATTATAAAACAAAAACAGTCGAGTAGGAAAAGGTAGCTACAAGGTTGGTTGCTATTTTTGGTGGAAATAAAGTCGAGTGATCTGTTCGATTTTATTTCTAAAATTCCAATTTACGAAATACGTTGGCCTCGAGGAGACCAAAGTTAGCCCCTCACGGCTGTCCTCCCCCTGGCTTAAACACAGAAAAATCCGTTCCCCTCACCTAGTTCTTTGTGAAATGTCATCAAGTCCAATTCTTTAAGTAAATCCAAGTTTATCCAAGCACACTTGCGTCTCACACTAAGATTTCTGAGGCTGGAAAAAGTCTTGGAACTCTAGCAGGCTTCTTCACGTATTACTGCTCTTTACCCGTGTAGACCTGCCACATCTTTTGATGGAAATAAAAGTTTTCAGCCTACAGAGGGCTCAGTATATAGACACCCCAAAAATCAAAGTGAAAAAATGATGTGGCATGCTCGTCCATTTTGCCTAAATTCAATTTCTGCAATTCAAAACTCTTTTCAATATCTTGTGTAGCCCCCACATGCTTGTATGCATGCTTGACAACGTCGCGGCATGCTCCTAATGAGACGACGGTTGGTGTCTTGTGGGATGTCCTCCCAGATCTGTCTAAGGGCATCAGTGAGCTCCTGCAAAGTCTAACGAGCAACCTGGCGGTATCTGATGGACCGAAACATTGTCTCAAAGGTGTTCTATCGGGTTTAGATCAGGTGATCGTGAGGGCCATTCAGTTGTGTCAATTCCTTCATCCTCCAGATACTGTCTGCATACTCTTGCCGCATGAGGCCGGGAATGTTGTGGATCAGGAGGAACCCAGGACCTACTGCACCAGCGTAGGGTCTGACCATGGGTGCAAGGATTTCATCGCGATACCTAATGGCAGTCAAACTGCCGTTCTCTAGCCTGTAGAGGTCTGTTCGTCCCTCCATGGAAATGCCTCCCCAGACCATCACTGATCCACCACAGAACTGGTAATGATGTTGCAGGCAGCATAGCACTCTCCTTGGCTTCTCCAGACCCTTTCATGTCTATCGCAGGTGCTCAGGGTAAACCTGCTCTCATCTGTGAAAAGCACAGGGCGCCAGTGGCAGACTTGCCAATTCTGGTGTTCTATGGCAAATGCCAATCGAGCTCCACGGTGCTGAGTAGTGATCATAGGGCACACTACAGGACGTCGTGCCCTGAGGCCACCCTCGTGAAGTCTGTTTCTGACTGTTTGGGCAAAAACATTCACACCAATAGCCTGCTGAAGGTCATTCTGTAGGGCTCGGGCAGTGCTCAACCTGTTCCTCCTTGCACAAAGCAGCGGATATCGGTCCTGCTGATGGGATGAGGACCGTCTACGGCCCTGTGCAGTTCTCCTAGAATAACTGCCTGTCTCATGGAATCTCCTCCATGCTCTGGAGATTGTACTGGGAGACGCATCAAATCTTCTTGCAACAGCACGCATGGATGTGTCATCCTGGAGGAGTTGGACAATCTGCGCAACTTCAGGAGGGTTAAGAAATCGCCTCATGCTTCCAGTCGTGATAATGACTCTTGCTAAAGCCAACACTTGTGGAAAAACTGTTAAAAAAGATCAAGAGGGAGGAGCTTGAAATGGCCTCCACCTGCAAAACCAGTCCTGTTTTGGGGACCATCTCGTTGTTGCCCCTTTAGTGTACCTGTTGTTAATTCCATCAACACCTATGCAGCTGAAAGTGATTAACAACCCCCTCTGCCACGTGCCTGACCAAAACCTTATCAGAAAAGTGTAATTGAATTCATGCCATACCCTGATAAAAAAAAAAAACTGTTCCTTTAATATTTTTGAGCAGTGTATTTAGCAAAGCAAAGAAAATAAAATAAAAAATCCAAACATTTGTGCTTCCATGTGTGACCCAAAACCGACTTATAATGTGATTGCATTAGACAGAAAGTTGTGTATAATGTATTGTCATGGATTCCAAATTTTTTCTTTGTAAATAAATTTTCTTTTGAAGTCTGAGCACTAACCTTAAAACATGGAAACCAACACGCAACCATTGTTGATGCCCAAAACCTTGGGATGTAAATGACTAGTGCGTGACAGAGAGAATATTTAAACAATACATCAATGCTTCCCTATCATCAGAGGACGTAAGGAATTGGATTAGATGTCAAGTAAGGTCAAGATGATTAATCACATGCAAGTCTCAAAGGCCAAAGTTGACAATTATTGTCAACATCTCCTGATCTTAACTCCCAGGAGGGAAAGGAAGAACTCACAAAATTCCAACTGGTGAAAAATGAGAAACCTCGAGAAGGGACCACAGATGAGAGGATCCCCCTTTCAGGATGACCAGGCTGCAATAGATGCAGAGTGGGTAACATTGAACACAATATATAAGTTATCAAAATGAAGAGCTGCAGGAGGAGGCCCTCAGTTGTCATGGCGTATCTGTGAGGGGGTAATGATCCTCAGATCCCTCATCCCGATTGAGTGATGTGGAATCCAGACAGCCGTTTACAGTTTGGGTGTCACCGAACGGCTGGGGGGGGGGGGCAGGACAGAGAGCCTAAACTGCAGCCAAATTGGCCAACACAGGTTTATCAAATATATAAAAATATATATTGGTAGGGCATTCCAAAGCTCTGGAGCCCGAATAGAGACTGTTCTTGACCCTGCTGACTCCTATTGGTCCTTGGGGTCACTACAAGACCAGTCTTGTGCGAACGAAGAATTCGGGACAGAATGTAAGGTACAACTAGGTTGATGAGATACCAAGGCGCTAACCCATGCAATATTTTATATGTTAATAAGACAACCTTGAAGTCACATCTTAAGTGCAAATTGGCTCGTATCTGTGTAACATGATCAAACTTTCTCATCCTTGTGAGTAGTCTCGCTGCAGTGTTTTTTACCAATTGCAAACTTTTAAGTAAGTAATGAAGGTGCGACGTAACAAATGTATGTATAATAATTTCCGTATCACAAGTTGAAAGAGTCGTCACCTTATCGTGGTGGATGGGTTTGCGTGTCCCTATGATTCTAGGAGTCATGTTGTCTGGGGCGTCATGCCCCTGGTAGGGTCACCCATGGCAAAAGAGTCCTAGGTGAGGGGCCAGACGAAGCACAGCTCAAAAGACCCCTTATGAGAAATATAATATGTGTACTTAATTTTCTCTCGCCCGGACGCAGGTCACCGGCGCCCCCCTCTGGAGCCAATCCTGGAGGTGGGGCTCGAAGGCGAGCGTCTGGTGGCCGGCCCTTCGCCCATGGGGCCCAGCCGGCCACAGCCTGAAAGAAACAACATTGGTCCCCCTTCCCATGGGCTCACCCCCTGTGAGAGGGGCCAAAGAGGTTGGGTGCGTAGTGAGCTGGGCGGCGGCCAAGGGCGGGAACCTTCGCGGTCCGAACCCCGGCTGCAGAAGCTGGCTCTTAGGACATGGAATGTCACCTCTCTGGCTGGTGTGTGAGGCAGAAAAGTTCGGACTAGACATAGTCGAACTTGCCTCCACACTCAGTTTGGGTTCTGTTACAAGCCCTCTCGAGAGGGCCTGGAATCTTTTCCACTCTGGAGTTGCCCACGGTGAGAGGCGTCGAGCATGTGTTGGCCTACTTATTGCCCCCTTGGCTGGGTACCTGCACATTGGGGTTCACCCCGGTGAACAAGAGGGTAGCCTCCCTCCGCCTTCGGGTGGGGGGATGGGTCCTGACTGTTTGTGCCTATGCACCGAACAGCAGCTCAGAGGACCCACCCTTTTTGGGGGTCCTAAGAGGAAGTACAGGAAAGCGCTCCTTCTCAGGACTCCATCGTTCTACTGGGTAACTTCAATGCTCAGGTGGGCAGTGACAGTGAGACCTGGAAGGGTGTGATTGGGAGAAACGCCCCCCCCCCCCCCCCCCCATCTGAACCCAAGGTGTTCCAGTGTTGGAGCTTAAACTCCCACCTCCGGCAGAGCTTTTCCCACGTCCCGGAGGAGGTAGGGGACATTGAGTCCAAGTGGACTATGTTCCATGCCTCCGTTGCTGAGGCAGCCGACCGGAATCGTGGCCGTAAGGTGATCGGTGCCTGTCGTGGAAGCAATCCTCGAACCTGCTGGTGGACACCGGCGGTAAGGAATGCCGTCAAGCTGAAGGAGTCCTATCAAGCCGTTTTGGCCTGTGGGACCGGAAGGCCAAGCATAACGGGGCTTCGCTCTGTAGCAGAGAGGAGTTCGGCGAGGCCATGGAGAATGACTTCCAGACAGCTTCGAGGGAATTCTGGTACATAATCCGGCGTCTCAGGAAAGGGAAGCAGTACACAGGGAAAATACTTCGAAGACCTCCTCAATTCCACCGACACACCTTCCATTGTGGCCTGGAGACTCTGAGGTGGACTCTCCGATCTCTGGGGTCGAAGTCACTTAGGAAGTTAAAAAACTCCTTGGGCGCGAGGCCCCAGGGATGGATGAGATCCGCCCAGAGTTCTTAAAGGCTCTGGATGTTGTGGGGCTGTCCTGGCTGACACGCCTCTGCAACATTGCATGGACATCGGGGACGGTGCCTCTGGGGTGGTGGTTCCCCTCTTTAAAAAGGGGGACCGGAGGAGGGTGTGTTCCAACTACAGATTAATCACATTCCTCAGCCTCCCTGGTAAGGTGTATTCAAGGGTGCTGGAGAGGAGGTTCCGTCGGGAGGTTGGACCTTGGATTCAGGAGGAGCAGTGTGGCTTGCGTCCTGGCCGTGGAACAGTGGACCAGCTCTATACCCTCAGCAGGATCGTCGAGGGGGCATGGGAGTTCGCTCAACCAGTCCACGTGTTTTGTGGACTTGGAGAAGGCGTTCGACCGTGTCCCTCGGGAAGTTCTGTGGTGGGGTGCTGAAACAACTGATAAAGGCGGTTCGGTCCCTGTATCATCGATACCAGAGTTTGGTCCGCATTTCCGGCAGTATGTCAGATTTGTGCCCAGTGAGGGTTGGACTCCGTCAAGGCTGCCCTTTGTCACCAATTCTGTTCATAACCTTTATAGACACAATTTCTAGGCGCAGCCGAGGTGTTGAGGTTGTCCGGTTTGGGGAGCTCAGCATTTCATCTCTGCTTTTTGCAGACGACGTGGTGCTGTTGGCGTCTTCAAGCCGTGATCTCCAGCTCTCACTGGAGCGGTTCGCAGCCGAGTGTGGAGCAGTTGGGATGAGGGTCTTCACCTCCAAATCTGAGTCCATGGTTCTCGGTCGGAAAAGGGTGGAATACCCTTTCCGGATCAGGGATGAGATCCTGCCCCAAGTAGAGATTCAAGATTCAAGAAGAATTTATTCGCCATCATTGAGCGTGCCAAACAAGGAATTTGACTTCGTTACATCACAGTCTCTGTTCAACATTTAGGTGACTAACAACACTCAGGACATGTGAAAATGACAAATGACAATATTCTCAGCCATCCCCTGATCTTAAACTCCCATGAGGGCAAGGAATAACTCAAATCTCCGACTAGGGGAAGTGAGAAACTTTGAGAAGAGACCACAGATGGGAGGGTCCTACTTCCAGGATGACCAGGCTGCAATGGATGCAGAGAAGACCAATTTTAATTAATGGTTTAATAATCGCGGTCTTAAAGTCATACTGCCAGAGGATGAAATATATTCGACTAATTACGTGATTTATGTTTAAGACAGACGGTCCTAAAATCTCAAAAATTATTTTTAACTACCGTAATTTTCGGACTATATGTCGCATTTTTTTCATAGTTTGGGTGGGGGTGCGACTTATACTCAGGAGCTGTATGCACACTTGCTCCATTTTTGCTCCTCTTTTTTTTTTTTATATATTGATTCATCGCTCTTGTTTATTCATTGTATGTGCCTTCTTGTTTTTACTTTTTGTGTTGTTTTTTTGGATGTTTTGTTATATGTCCGGGCGGCTCGGTGGCGCACTGGGTAGCACGTCCGCCTCACAGTTAGGAGGGTGCGGGTGCGGGTTCGATTCCACCTCTGGCCCTTTGCATGCCCTTCCTGTGTGGAATTTGCATGTTCTCCCCGTGTCCGTGTGGGTTTTCTCCGGGCACTCCGGTTTCCTCCCACATCCTAAAAACATGCTTGGTAGGCCGATTGAAGACTCTAAATTGTCCCTAGGTATGTGTGAGTGTGGATGGTTGTTCGTCTCTGTGTGCCCTGCGGTTGGCTGGCAACCAGTTCAGGGTGTCCCCCGCCTACTGCCCGATGACTGGGATAGGGTCCAGCATGCCCGCGACCCCCGTGGGGACAAAGCGGTTCAGAAAATGGATGGATGAATGTTATATGTCCTGTCACCGTGGGCTAGTGGGTAACGCAATTTCGATCTCTTTGTGTCTTGGCATGTGAAGAAATTGACAATAAAGCTGACTTTGACTTAATGATTTGGAGTGACACAGATAGTTTGATAATATTGTTGTTATATAAACCCACATCTTTCCTGGTACTTTGTTAACACTACAATATAGTTACTGTAGTTTTCGGACTATAAGTCGCGTTTAAATTCTTAGTTTGGGTGGAGGGGCGACTTACACTGAAGAGCGACTTATATGTAAATTTTTTCACAAATTTTCAAAATTCCAAAAAAACCAAAAAGGGAAACCACGATAAACGAACCACGATGTAGCAAGGGATTACTGTAATTTGAATTTCAAGTGACCTCAGTGGTGCGGCGGTTGTTTACATAAAGGACAAAGATTCGATCACGGGATGACGAAGATGACGAAGGGCCCCACGTACTACCGGCATCATTAGCGGCTTTGTTTGTAAGTGACACAGAGAACGAAGAGTTTGAAGGATTTAATGATTTGGAGTGACACAGAAGGTTTGAAAAACTATTATGGCTTTTACGCACGCCTGGTCCTTCTCGACGGGAGCTCTCTTTCACCTCTGTGGATGGAAGTCGGGGGTTGGCGCTCGGCTGGGTGGCTGTCCGGGGACGGTGGATGGGGCTCGGACATGGCTTTTACGCACGCCCGGTCCTATTCTATGGAGCTCTCTTCCACCTCTGTGGCTGGAAATGCCACCTCCGGGGATGGAAGTCGACGCCGCCGCACGCCTGGAAGTCGATGCCAGTGCTTGGGGCCGTGTGGGGGTGAACTTTTTATGTTGTAGTTATATGATATATTTTATTTTGTGTAGCAACTTGTATATGTTTTTATCATTACAGTTCAGTAGTTGTTACCTCGTTGAACTCTTGTTTTGTTAAATAAAGAGCCGTTTACCAAACCCACGTCTTTGCTTGTACTTTGTTAACGCCACAATATAGTTATATACTAGATCTGTGGAGTAACAACGAGGCTGACGTCAGGTTGCGTCAGGCGTTGTTGACAAAGGACGAGGAATTTGATCGATGAATTTAATTATTTGGAGTGACACAGATGGTTTGATAATATTGTTGTAATATGATAGTTATTTGAAATATACGCGGCACATACGCGGCATTGTTTACATAAAGGACGATCGATGGATTTGATGAATTGGAGTGACACAGATGGTTTTATAAACGTGTCTTTTTATGTAATAGTTATTAGAATAACTCTGAATGTTACGTCAGGCCCATTCTCAGCTCTTAGTTTGTGTTTATGTCACGTTAGCATCCCTATCGTTTAGCCTGTTGTTGCTCGTTCATGTCTGTTCTTGGTGTTGGATTTTGTCGAATAAATTTCCCCCAAAATGCGATCTATACTCCGGAGCAACTTATATGTTTTTTCACGTTATTGTGCATTTTTTGGCTAATGCGACCTAGATTCCGGAGCGACTTTTAGTCCGAAAAATACGGTATATAAAACAGTATAAAATGCAGATAGAATGGGGGTGGGGGGGGGGGGGGTCGGCGTCAGCTTTCGCATGGGATGAGCAGGGTTGGGGTGATGGTTTTAACAGCCTGATGAAAAAAAAACTGTTGCTCAATCTTGAAGTTCTCGATTTTAAGAAGCGGTGCCTTTTACTAGAGGGGAGTGGGAAGAACAGGGCATGACCGGGGTGTGGAATCAGTACTGATGTTTTTGGCTTTTTTATTGAGTCAACCTGTGTAGGTATCTTTGAGGGAGGGCAATATAGTTCCTATTATCCTCTCTGCCATCTTCACCACCCGCTGCAGGTCCTTCCTGTCCTTAGCAGTGCAGCTGGTGAACCACACTGTACAACAGTAGGTCAGGATAAACTCGATGAATGTTCTATAAAAGTTAACCAGCAGAGGGCAGGGAATATGATGCTGTTTCAGCTTCCTGAGGAAGTAAAGCCTCTTATGTGCCGTCTTCACCTGTTTCAAGGTGTGGATGGACCAGGTGAAGTCAGCTGAGATGTGAATTCCCAAGAACTTGAAGCTCTCCACCCTCTCAACCTCCTCACCTCTAGTAGAGATGTTGGGGGGCACAGTCCTTTTGGCTTTCCTAAAATCCACAATTATTTATTTTGTCTTGGTTGTGTTAGGTTCCAGGTTGTTCTGAGCAGACCATTCGATCAGATGTTTGACCTTGTAGGTTGACTCATCGTTGTTCTTTATCAGTCCTACAATGGTGGTGTCAACGGCAAACTTAACGATGGTGTTTGTGGGATGGATGGGGAAACAGTCATGCGTGAAGAGAGACAAGAGAAGCGGGCTGAGGACACATCCCTGTGGTGTTCCAGTGTTCAGTATGAGTGGAGGAAAGGTGGTCTCCCATCCTGACGTGCTGTGCTCTGTTCCTGAAGAAGTCCCATATCAATGCACACAGTGAACTGTCTAAGCCCAGGTTGTGCAGCTTGTGGCTGTGGTGTTGTTATTGCAGCCGTCAGGGCCTTAATCGCCTGCTACATACCTCTGGAGTTATTGTTTGTGAAATATGTCGATACGCTTTTGGTAGCTGTGCTTGGCCTTCTTCATGCCCCTCCACAGGTTTGTCCGTGCTTTCTTGTAGCTTAGCAGGTCCTCTGCTTTAAAGGCAGTGTCCCGTACTTTGAGCAAGGTCCTCACTTCACTATTGAGCCAAGGTATCTGATTAGGGAACATTTTGATGGTTTTAGTCTCCATCACATTCTTAGTACAAAAGTTGATATAATCCAGTACTGCAGATGTGTGATTGTCCAGATCTGTCCGCTCTGCAAACACCCCCCAGTCTGTGACCTCAAAACAGTCCTGTAGAGTTGAGGTGGTTTCCTCAGTCCACATCCTGACAGTTTTTGTGGTTGTTTTTTGACAGATTAATGGTCTGTACGCAGGAATAAAAGAGAGAGACAGGTGATCGGAGAGACCCAGGTGAGGCAAAGGGCTGGCTTTATAAGCGTTGGAGATGTTGCAATAAACCTGATCTAAAATGTTCTTTTCTCTGGTAGGGAAGTTGACATATTTGTGGAATATGGGTTGGACGGAATTCAGGTTGGCATGGTTGAAGTCTCCTGCAACTATAATAACACTGTCTGCCTATGCACCTAAATGCTGGTTGATTAAAAAAAAAAGTAGCCTCTCCATGGCTACTTTAGCATTAGCACGTAGACAGCAATTATTACTACAGATGTGAACTCCCTACATAGGAAAAAGGGTCTGCACTGTGACGAGAGAGCAACAGCAATGTGTACATATTCTGTTAGATTAGACAATCTCATATACGTTTTCATATTCATATGTGTGCAAATCTTCTCATTGTTGTATATAAACTTGACTGCTCAATCAGAACACACACACACACGCGCATACACACACAGGCGCACACACACACATGCACACACATGCACACACACGCATGCACATGCATAGGGGCGGTAACCTTCCAATACACTTAGGTATCAAATGGTCAGGTGATGCTTTCCCGCCTTTTCCGAACAGTATAAAACCTTGTGAACTAGAGAAGGACACTGTTGTTTCATCTGCTGTCGTGCCAAGTGTACTGACCGCCATCAAACAACCAGAGATCTTGCCAATAAAGAACCAACTCTATACTCCACGTCTTTGTTTTACCTAGTTCAACAACGAACATCACTCACAATACGCAACAACTCTAACATTAAGAATTTGATATCTGGAGAGCAGTGATTGTGTTTGACAGTGACATTGGTGCACCACCTGTTGTCAATCTAGACACTAAGTCCTCCTCCTCTGCTCTTACCAGAGTCTGTTGTTCGGTCGGCTCTGAAGACAGCAAGGCCCGCTAGCTCAATAGCCACGTCGGGGATGTAATGGTCCAGCCAGGACTCTGTGACAATCAGAACACAGTATTCCAGACCGTGAGATGTGCTCCGCTGTCGCAGTTCGCCCATCTTGTTGGTTATCGACTGGGCGTTAGTAAGAAATAGGCTGGGGATGACCAGTTTGTACGGATTAGCTTTTTGCTTGGCTGCTAGTCCTCCTCTTTTGCCCCGCTTCTGCTTTCCATGTCTGTGCCGCCTGCACCACTCCAGCGGGTGAATAGTAAAGCCGGCTGCATTTGGTGGCTGCCGAATCTCCTGGGGAATCGTGTTCCAGAGATGCAAGTTCTTTTGTGGGCAGAAGGTGTTTACTGCGACCGACAACAGTTCCGCTCTGCTGTATTGCACACATGTCACAAGCAGGGGTGGAATAATTACTAAATATGTTACAAGAAAAGTTACAAAAAAGTTACAAAATTGCCAACAACTGAGGAGCGCCAGGCCGCTGCGTCTGTGCGCGCCGCCATCTTTCCCGTGCCACCGATTAATTAGATTAATTATATTTAAGACAGACGGTCCGAAAATCTGAAAAAAATCTTTAACTAGTTTGACTGGAAGTGGGTCAAGTAGTCAAGTTTCAAGTCAAAGAGTTCTTGAAGCAGGAGATTTTGCATTTTACACTTCTGTACCTTGGGCCTGAGGGGAGAAGTGTGAATGTTGGAGGTGGGTGGGGTCTCTGAGGATAGAGGCCGCTCTCCTGTGGACCCTGCGATGGTGGATGCGCTGCAGGAAGGGCAGAGGAGTCCTGGTGATTCTCTCTGCTGTCTTCACCACGCTCTGCAGGTGCTTGCGGTCTGGCAGTGGGGGTGCCATAGCACACGGAGAAGCAGCTGGTCAGGATTTTCTTGATGGTGCAGCTGTAGAAGTTGCTGAGGATCTCTGGAGGAATTACAAACTTCATCAGCTTCATCAGAAATTCAAAGTCTGGTCAAAAAGGCACAGCCGCTGTTGAGCCTTTTTCACCAGCTGTGTTGTGTTCAATGTCCAGGTGAGGTCCTCACTGATATGAACATCCAGGTATTTGAAGCTGCTCACCCTCTCAACTTCAAGCTGCTGGATGAAAAGTGACTGATAAGGTCTACTCTCCTTCTTCATGTCCACTATCACCTTCTTTGTCTTGTCCGTGTTGAGGGTGAGGTTGTTGTCGTTACACTATGACGCCAGGCTGTAGCTCCTCCTGTAGCCTGCCTTGTATCCACCTGTGAGGCGTCCAATCACTGCAGTGTCTGCGAACCTGCTGATGGGTACTTGTGGGAGGCGACGCAGTCGTGAGTGAACATGGTTAGAGGATGTGGCTGAGGACACATCCCTGTGGGGTTGGTAGTAATGCTGGCTGAAATCCTGTTGCCAATCCTGACGGACTGAGGTCTGCCAGTCAGAAAGTCCAGGAGCCAGTCACAGTGGTTGGGGTGGAGGCCAAATGTTGTTATGTGGTCCTGCTCCTTTGCAGGGGTTGATTTTCCTCAGGACTCTGCATACCTGGCTTGATTGTTGTGGCGGGGGAGGGGTGACGGGTGGTCCGGGTGTGTGTGTGCCTCTTTGTGCTGGGGTTGGAGGTCTCAAAGCAGGTGTGAAGCTGTTGAGGTCGTCTGGGAGGCTGTCAATGGTGCTGATGGATGCCCTGTAGTCTGTGATGTGCTGGAGACCCTGCCACACCCGCCTGGCATCAGCCGTGGAATAGAAGCTGTTCAGCTGCACTTTGTACTGCTTCTTGGCTACTGTGATGGCTTTTCTCAGCCTGTACTTCAAAGCTTTGTACCCTGCCTCGTCTGATCTGAATGCGAGGCAGCGAGCACACAGCATGTGATATATCTGACTGTTTATCCAGGGCTTCTGGTTGGGGAACTTCCTCACTTTTGCTGTGGGCACGATGTTATCAGCGCAGGTGCTAATGTATCCGGTCAGATAATCAGCATAATCCTGGATGTTGACTGAGAAATCCTTCATCGTGGCAGCATCCCTAAACACATCCTAGTCTGTTTGAGCAAAACAGTCCTGCAAGATGAACTCAGCTCCTGTGGTCCAAAGTTTTATGTTTTACAACTTTTGACTTTGAACAGGGGGGTTGTGGGGGGAGGTGTGTATGTTGATTGTGATGCAGGAGATCCTGTTGTGTGGGTGGACCGTTCAAACCTGCAATTAGCTGGTTTGCAAGCCTTGTGTTCTCCAAGGGTTTCTTGAAACCCGTGATGCACTGCAGGTCTTTCACACTGTCACGGGATCAGGATTAGCAGCGAGGTCTCACTTCAGGCTCTCCCCATCGCACCCCTTGGCTGTCCTGATCTCTCGGTTCAGTGTGTTCCTGGCCTGCCTGAACAGGTCACGGTTCCCACTCCTGTAAGCCTCCTCCTTGGCTTTGTGTAGCATCCAGAGGTTAGGTGTAAACCATGGTTTGTTGTTATACGTGCAGAAGGTCTTAGTCTGCATACACAAGTCCTCACAAAAATTAATTAGATGTGTTGATTTGATTGAAGAGTTTGTCCTTAATGACTTGAGACATCAGGCTGTGAATAGATTTGATGGTCACAGTATCGTTGAGTTCATGCAGGTCTGAATTGCAGCTTCGAAAACATCCCAATCGGTGCAGTCAAAGCAGACTTGGAGGTCTTGCTTTGACTCCACTGTCCATTTCCTCACAGTCCTCACCACAGGCTTAGAAGTTTTTAATTTCTGCCTGTAGGTTGGGATCAGATGAACTAGACAGTGGTCCGAGAGTCCTAAAGCTGCACAGGGCAGTCCTTTATGTGTCCTTTAATATTGAGTAGCAGTGGTCCAGTGTCTGTGTCCCTCTGGTGGGACACGTTATGTGCTGTTTGTTTTTGGGGAGTTTGTGTGTGAGGTTCGCTCTGTTAAAATCACCCAAAACAATGTTTTTTAGGCCAAAACTAAGTTTGGTAGTTTTCTCTCCATGTCTGTTACTTGGTCAACCAGCAGCTGCGTGGCTTTGATCGCTCTGGCGTGTGGAGGAATGTAAACAGACGCCATTACGATCGAGGAGAATTCGCGTGGTGAATAAAACGGCCGGCAGTTTACGAAAAGTGGTTCTAGGAGAGGGCTGCAAGACTCTTTCAACACTGACATCAGTACACCAACCTTCATTAATATAGAAACATAGACCACCTCCCTTTGTTTTTCCTGTGAGCTCCGTGTTGCGATCGGCACGGAGTAGCCTAAATCCAGGCAGCTGCACGGCATGGTCGGGACCGAGTTTGGTGAGACACAATTCGGTGAAGTTGAGGGCGGCAGATCAGCTAACGTCCAGGTTCCTTGGGATGAGAAGCAGTAGTTTGTCCAACCTGCTCGCCAGGGAGCACACATTTGCTAGATGAATTGATGGTAGGGGAGCATGGAACCCTCTCTGCCTCAGCTTCACAAGGGCTCCGGCGCGCTTGCCACGATGCCGTCTTAGGCATAGCTTGTAGAGCGCTGCCGCTCTGGCTAAAAGCTCCGTCAAACAGCCTGGGTCAGTAAAAACCGGAGAGAAAGTACCAGGACTGGCCAATGTTTAACAGTTCTCTGCTAAAAGTGATCCGGCATGGGCAGCACAAAGTAGCAGAGAGCAAGTCATCCGCACCGCCATCTTATGACGTAAAAAAGTCACAATTACCGTAATTTACGGACTATAAGTCTCTCCGGAGTATAAGTTGCACCAGCCATAAAATGCACAATAAAGTGAAAAAAAAACATATATAAGTCGCACCGGAGTATAAGTCACACTTGTGGGGCAAATGTATTTGTCAAAATCCAACACAAACAACAGACATGAACCAGCAACAACAGGCTAAACGATACGGGATGCTAACGTGATATATACACAAACAAGGAGCTGAAAACGGGCCTGACGTAACATTCAGTTATTGTGTGAAGGCGAAGGCCTTCACACTTATGTTATTCTACTCCTTTCACTTTATTATTATTATTGTGTGAAGGCGAAGGCCTTCACACTTATGTTATTCTACTCCATTCACTTTATTATTATTGTGTGAAGGCGAAGGCCTTCACACTTATGTTATTCTACTCCTTTTACTTTATTATTGTGTGAAGGCGAAGGCCTTCACACTTATGTTATTCTACTCCTTTCACTTTATTATTATTGTGTGAAGGCGAAGGCCTTCACACTTATGTTATTCTACTCCAGTCACTTTATTATTGTGTGAAGGCGAAGGCCTTCACATTTATGTTATTCTACTCCATTCACTTTATCATTATTGTGTGAAGGCGAAGGCCTTCACACTTATGTTATTCTACTCCATTCACTTTATTAGTGTGAAGGTGAAGACTTTCACACTATTGTTATTCCTGTCCTTTATTATTAGTGTGAAGGCTCTACTTTATTTTTCTTCTTCTTATTAGTGTGAAGGCGAAGGTCTTCACACTATTGTTATTCTACTTTATTTTTCTTCTTCTTATTAGTGTGAAGGCGAAGGCCTTCACACTATTGTTATTCTACTTTTTTTTATTTTTTATTATTATTATTATTATGAAACAATTTATTCCTCCCACTTTTTTGACACCTAACTACTCCCACATACTTTAACCGATTCACCCGTTACCATTTTTATTTCTCGTTTAATAGCATTATTCCACCACAGCAAAATTAAGCCGCTGTTTAGCTCAGTAAGAAGAGAATGGCCCTTCCAACACAAGCCATGTTTGCGAGCGAGTTCAAATCCTGCTTGGCCATTATTTTTCATTCATTTATTTTTCATTCATTCAATTTTAACACATCACTTTAATAATTATTTTCATCATCATCATTAATTTACCATTTTTATTTTTTTATTTAATCATCATTATTAATTAACCATTTTTATTTCATTTAATCATTATTTCGAGTCCCACAATAGTGTGAAGTGCCTTCGCCTTCACACGCAATTGCTCCAGAAATTGCCAATTGTAGTTAGTGTGAAGGCGAAGGCCTTCACACTATTGTTATTCTACTTTATTTTTCTTCTTATTATTATTATTATCCTACTTTATTCCTCCCACTTTTTTGACACCTAACTACTCCCACATGCTTTAACCGATTCACTCCATTCCAACTTTCACACGTTCCAAAAATTCACGGCATGACTGCTAGTATTTTATTTGTTCATAACATTTACCGTTTTTGCATAATTAGCAAATTTGTGCCTTAAAATCCCCCATTCATTCTTAATGGCGCATTAGACACGAGCGACGTTCAGGAGTGAGTTCAAATTTTGACATCTGACAACTTTTTTCACGATTTCTTTCCTTAACTCGTTTATTTAACTCTTTTATTTTTTATTTATTTATTTTCCGTTCATTCATTTAGTTATTCATTTAATTTTAAGTTAAAAACATCATTTTACCGTTTTTATTTCTTGTTTAATATCATCATTCCACCGCAGCAACACTAAGTCGCTGTTTAGCTCAGTAAGAAGACAATGGTCCATTGAACACGAGCCACGTCCGCGAGCGAGTTCGAGTCCCGCTTGGCCATAATTTTTTTATTCATTAATTTTTCATTCATTCAATTTTAACACATTTTAATAATTATTTTCATCATTCATTTAGTTATTCATTTAATTTTAAGTTAAAAACATCATTTTACCGTTTTAACGGCATGTACCATTTTTATTTCTCGTTTAATAGCATCATTCCACCAGAGCAGCTCTAAGTCGCTGTTTAGCTCAGTAAGAAGACAATGGCGCTTTGAACATGAGCCACTTCCACGAGGGCGTTCGAATCCCGCTTGGCCATAATTTTTTTATTCATTAATTTTTCATTCATTCAATTTTAACACATTTTAATAATTATTTTCATCATCATCATTAATTTACCATTTTTATTTTATTTAATCATTAATTTACCATTTTTATTTCATTTAATCATCATTTCGAGTCCCACAATAGTGTGAAGTGCCTTCGCCTTCACACGCAATTTCTCCAGAAATTGCCAATTCTAGTTATTATTATCCTACTTTATTCCTCCCACTTTTTTGACATCTAACTACTCCCACATGCTTTAACCGATTCACCCCATTCCAACTTTCACACGTTCCAAAAATTCACGGCATGATTGCTAGTATTTTATTTGTTCATAACATTTACCGTTTTTGCATAATTGGCAAATTTGTGCCTTAAAATCCCCCATTCATTCTTAATGGCGCATTAGACACGAGCGACGTTGACGAGCGAGTTCGAATTTTGACATCTGACAACTTTTATCATGATTTCTTTCCTTAACTCATTTATTTTTTTATTTTTCATTCATTCATTTAGTTATTCATTTAATTTTAATTTAAAAACATCATTTTACCGTTTTAACGGCATTTACCATTTTTATTTCCCGTTTAATAGCATTATTCCACCACAGCAACACTAAGTCGCTGTTTAGCTCAGTAAGAAGACAATGGCGCTTTGAACACGAGCCACTTCCGCGAGGGAGTTCGAATCCCGCTTGGCCATAATTTTTTTATTCATTAATTTTTCATTCATTCAATTTTAACACATTTTATTAATTATATTCATCATCATCATTAATTTACCATTTTTATTTTATTTAATCATCATTATTAATTTACAATTTTTATGTCATTTAATCATCATTTCGAGTCCCACAATAGTGTGAAGTGCCTTCGCCTTCACACGCAATTTCTCCAGAAATTGCCAATTCTAGTTATCCTACTTTATTCCTCCCACTTTTTTGACACCTAACTACTCCCACATGCTTTAACCGATTCACCCCATTCCAACTTTCACACGTTCCAAAAATTCACGGCATGACTGCTAGTATTTTATTTGTTCATAACATTTACCGTTTTTGCATAATTAGCAAATTTGTGCCTTAAAATCCCCCATTCATTCTTAATGGCGCATTCAACACGAGCCATGATCCCGAGCGAGTTCGAATTTTGACATCTGACAACTTTTATCATGATTTCTTTCCTTAACTCATTTATTCAACCCATTTATTTTTTATTTATTTATTTTTCATTCATTCATTCATTTAGTTATTCATTTAATTTTAATTTAAAAACATAATTTTACCGTTTTAACGGCATTTACCATTTTTATTTCTCGTTTAATAGCATTATTCCACCACAGCAACACTACGTCGCTGTTTAGCTCAGTTAGAAGAGAATGGCGCTTTGAACGCTTGCAATATTGAGGAGTGAGTTCGAATCACACTTGGCCATTATTTTTTATTCATTCATTTTTCATTCATTCAATTTTAACACATTTTAATAATTATTTTCATCATCATCATTAATTTACCATTTTTATTTTATTTAATCATCAATATTAATTTACCATTTTTATTTCATTTAATCATTATTTCGAGTCCCACAATAGTGTGAAGTGCCTTTGCCTTCACACGCAATTTCTCCAGAAATTGCCAATTCTAGTTGTGTGAAGGCGAAGGCCTTCACACATATGTTATTCTACTCCTTTTACTTTATTGTGTGAAGGCGAAGGCCTTCACACATATGTTATTCTACTCCTTTTACTTTATTATTCTTCTTCTTCTTCTTCTTTTTCCCCATTCATTCTCAATGGCACATTCAACATTTCACATTCACGTTGTTCCAGTTTGAAATTCACGTCATTCAGCACATTCACATCACATTGGGAAAGATTCTCAACATTCCCCAAATTCCCACTTCCCAAAAATTCCGCATTTTCAATTTTGAAATTCCACCAAATTCCCCAAAATTCCGTTTTTCACCTCTAAATTCCACGTTTTTCAACCAATTCAACCCATTCCAGCTTTCAACTCTTCATATTCTTCCACGCTATTCCCCAAATTCCCACTTCCCAAAAATTCCGCATTTTGTAATTTGAAATTCCACCAAATTCCCCAAAATTCCGTTTTTTTACCTCTAAATTCCACGTTTTTCAACCGATTCAACCCATTCCAGCTTTCAACTCTTCATATTCTTCCACGCTATTATCCAAATTCCCACTTCCGCAAAATTCCGCATTTTCAAATTAGAAATTCCACCAAATTCCCCAAAATTCCATTTTTCACCTCTAAATTCCACGTTTTTCAACGGATTCAACCCATTCCAACTTTATTCACCTTATGCTTCCCATATTCACCCCCTTGACCCCCACTTCCACTATGTGGCGGCCATCTTGGATTGACCCTAAAGTGACCCCAATGAGCCCTGATTGGACCGGAAGTGACCCCAGGGACCCCGGAAGTGACACCCAATGAACCGGAGGTGACCCCCAATGAACCAGAAGTGACCTCAGGCAAACCGGGAGTGACCCCAAATAGACCGGAAGTGACCCCCAATGAACTGGAAGTGACCCCCAAAGAACTGGAAGTGACCTCAGGCAAACCGGAAGTGACCCAAATAGACCGGAAGTGACCTCAGGCAAACCGGAAGTGATCCTTTATAGACCAGAAGTGACCTCAGACAAACCGAAAATTCCGTTTTTCACCTCTAGTTTTCACATTATTCAACCGATTCAACCCATTCCAACTCTTCATATTCTTCCACGCTATTCCCCTAATTCCCACTTCCCAAAAATTCCGCATTTTCAATTTTGAAATTCCACCAAATTCCCCAAAATTCCGTTTTTCACCTCTAAATTCTACGTTTCTCGAGAAATTCAACTCATTCCAAAATCATTCCACAGTATTCCCCCCCAAAAAATATTCAGCTTCTTCGCCTTCACACGCAATTTCTCCAGAAATTGCAAATTCTAGTTCAAATAAGTATTACATAAATGACACGTTTATCAAACCATCTGTGTCACTCCAATTCATTAAATCCATCGATCGTCCTTTATGTAAACAATGCTGCGTATGCGCTGCCTATGTGCCACTGATGTCGGACTCGTAAGTTACATTTCCAATTATTCCACAGACCCATATAACGATATAAAAAGTATATTTCAAGTAACTATCATATAACAACAATATTATCAAACCATCTGTGTCACTCCCAATCATTAAATCCATCGATCAAATTCCTCGTCCTTTATTTCAACAACGCCGCGCGTGCGCTGCACAGATCTAGTATATCACCATATTGTAGCATTAACAAAGTACCAGAAAGATGTGGGTTTAGTAAACGGCTGTTTATTTAACAAAACAAGAGTTCAACGAGCCAACAACTACTGAACTGTAACGATAAAAACATATACAAGTTGCTACATGAAATAAAATATATCAAATAACTAAACATAAATAAGTTTTTCAAACTTTGTGTCACTCCAAATCATTAAATCCTTCAAACGTAGGGCCCTTCGTCATCTTCGTGATCCCTTGATCGAATCCTTTGTCTTTTATGTAAACAACCGCCGCGCCGCAATTCAAATGACAGTAATCCCTTGCTACATTGCGGGTCGTTTATCGCGATTTCACTGCATCACGGATTTTTGAATTTTGAAAATTTGTGAAAAAATTCACATAAAGATTCACGCTGCTGAGTATAAGTCGCCCCCCCCCCACCCAAACTATGAAAAAAAAAACACAACTTATAGTCCGAAAATTACAGTACTCGAATGTTCTGAATTAATGCTAAGATAGGTGATATTTACAGTTACTTTAAGCACATGTCACATTTTAGAGCAGGAGTAGGCAATTCCGGTCCTCGAGGGCCTTCCTGCATGTTTTATAGGTCTCCCTGTTGCAACACACCTGATTCAAATGATCAGGATTGTTATCCAGCTTCTGCAGACCTTGCTAATTATCTGACCATTTGAATCAGGTGTGTTACAACAGAAAGACAGAAAACATGCAGGACACCGGCCCTCGAGGACTGAAATTGCCCATTCCTGTTTTAGAGCTTCACTAAATTGGTGTACAATTTGCAGTTCAATCAGAACTAAACTGGCTCTGAGCTGAGGTTGTATAGAGAAAATGATGCTTGATATGGTTCTTGAAATTTACCTCTGGATTTCCCACATTGAGGTCTGGATTCATTAGAGCTGAGTTATCTACTGCCTGGGTCGTGTGGATTTTGGGGACATCTCAAGCCAAACAAGAAGCAGGTGCCCGGGGCATAAGCAGCGACGATCAATGGCCTGGCTGGCAGGGTTTCCTTTTTTCTTGTATGGCGGATTATAAAGGTCACCTAGTGATTAAAAAAAACATGTTCATCCATTGGTGAGCGATCTGGCTATCACTCAATAGCAGGCGGGTGGGTAAGTAAAAGAAATGGCCCTGTCACTGTCATCTGTTCCAACATTCCGCCCTGCATACAATGGTAAAGGGGGGGGATTATGTTGGAAAATACAAGACTAGACACAAAAAATAGGAACTCTAGCTATTGACCAAATTTTACATTATCGCTCCCTTTGCCCATCAAGACCTCGATGTGGGATCTCCCTGCGTACATTTTAAAGCCACCTAGATTGAAAATTCAAAAGTATACCATTAACTGTGATCTGAAGGTAAATGTATTTTTTTTTCATAAGGCCATGTGTTTTGATCTCTTTAAGGTTTTCCAGGATGAGCTGTCCACAATGCGTCAATGGGTGTTAATGCATGTAACGGACCATAGTGGTTTTCACTACCGCCAATTCCTGCTTAAGGAGCTCATCGAAGATTTTTCTCAGCCCTCAGCTCCCAGCATAAACTGCTCACCCCAACAACAGTCCATGCCTAGAAGCTGCTTCTTATCTTCCATCAATTCCCTGGCCAATGGGAAGCAGTTAAAAATCAATACAGTGGATAAAGATGAGAGGGAGTTTGAACTGTTTGAGCTCTTTCACCAGGAGATAGAACTGTGCTCAGACCTGATCCGGTCTTTTCCAGGACATGAGACCCTGTGGAGTCACAGGTGAGGATCCCAAGTGACAATTATATGAGATCAGGGCTTGACATTAACCTTTCTGCTCACCATTGATTGTGACAAGTGATCCAATCATCCATTCATCTTTGACCGCTTATTTGGAGTCAGGATCCGGGAACAGCAGTTTCAATAGGGAAGCCCAAACTCCCTCTCCCCAGCTACTTCGTTAAGCTCATCCCGGAGGACCCCAAGGCGTTCCCAGGCCAGCCGGGAGACGTAGTCACTTCAGCGTGTCTCCGGGGCCTCTTTCCAGTGGGACATGCCTGAAACGCCTCACCAGAGAGGCGTGCAGAAGGCATCCTAATACCCGAGCCACCTCATCTGGCTCCTCTCAACATGGAAGAGCAGCAGCTTACCTCTTGAGTCGATCCTGGATGACCTAGGTTCTCACCCTATACCTATGAGAAAGCCCTAACACCCTAAGGAAGAAACTTATTTTGGCTGCTTGGATCCGGATTCTTGTTCTTTCGATCACAACACATATTAGCTTGTGACCATAGGTGGGTGAGGATAGGAAATTAGATCGACTGGTAAATCAAGAGGTTCGCCTTCTGGCTGAGTAAGAGCTGGAGATCACGGCTTGAAGAAGCCAACAGCACCAAATCGTCTGCAAACAGCAAAGATGCAATGCTGAGTTCATCAAACCCAACACCCTTGACTACACTTAGAAATTCTGTCCATAAAACTTATGAACAGAATCGGCAACAAAGGGCAGCCTTGGCGGAGTCCAACCCTCACCGGAAACAAATCTGACTTACTGCTGGAAATGCTGACCAAACTCTGGCATCACCACGACAGATCGGTACAGAGTCTGCATCACAGCAAATGCTGCACCGATCCACCCATCAAACGCTCATTTGTGAGCACACTCACACCCAGCACTCCCTCCAAGAGAGTAGCGTCGCTGTTCCTCGACATTGAGAAGATGAGATGGCTTTGGGTTGTAATCATGATACCTTCTGGACGTCTTCCTGCTGAAGTGTTTGAGGCACATCCCACCTGGAGGAAGCCCAGGGGATGACCCAGGACATGATGGAGAGACTGTCTCCCAGTTGGCCTGAGAATGCTTCAAAATCACCCTGGAAGAGCTGGATAAAGTGGCTAGGGAGTGAGAAGTCTGGGCTTCCCTGCTAAAGCTACTGCTACCATGACATGTCCTCGGATAAGCAGAAAGAAATTGAGGGACTTATTGAAGGATTAACTTGTTTTGTAACAATATTGTGTGCATTGCTGTGTAGCCATTTCTAGTTTTTAGTCACAACACCCAGTGCTATTACTCTTCCTCTAACTTTGCCACCCACTGGCTGTTGTATTTGTATGAGAAGACCCTGGTACAAATTTGCAGGCCAATCAATTCTTGCACCCACACCGAAATTAGTTGTTACCTGAGCCCTCAGCATGTATGAAGTCATTTTCAGTTTACACCAGATGGCAAATTAAATGTACATTAAAACTAACATTGATATATTAACCTTTTTCTGCTAAAATTAACTAAATAAGAACACTATCTTTTAAAGGCACACTAACATATTTCCTTAAATAATACATGGCTTTATGGCCTTTTGTGCACTCTCACTGCAGACAGTAGATCACAGACAGCTAGCACACAGCCCACTTTGTTACTTCGTGGAGGTGACTGAGTTCAGGATGCATGCGGAATTTGATTGGTGGAGCGAGCCTGCTGCTTTAACGTAAACACTCTTTTTTTTAACCAATCGCTCTGACTACCTGCATGCTAAATTGTGCGTGGGCAGTAATCCATACGGAATTTGGATCAAAGACCAAAGTGGCTCGTTAGAATTATAGTGTCACAAACCACATCTTAAATTCATCCGCATTTGGCAGATTGCCAGATGTTTGTCAAGCCCTGCATTGTATGTTGTCATTTTCAAGCATGCTTTAACAGCCCAGTTGAAACAGCTGAAATCAGTCTTTTTTTTTTTATTGACCATTTATTGAATTTTGTTACTCTAAGGATATTAAATGTGCATGATTTTTTAAACCTACTTGATACTAAATATGTATATCTTCCTGTACTCCAGACGGCATGTCTTCTATTTGTGGCACCAGTGGAGGTGGGAACACCAGCTTGTCTACTTCAACTCTAATGGAGCCACTGTCATTCATAACATTGGTGACACAGCCCAACTGAAGCCAGGTGCCCAAGGGTGTGGTGATCAGGGAGCTGGTGCAATAGAGGTAGATGGCATATTCTTGCCTGATCCTTGTAACAAGCGTCTTAAGAGGGGTAGCTATGAGTCAAACCTCCCCAGCTTGTCCTCAGAATCCACATTTCTGAGTGCGATTCTGGACAGACAATGTAACCCTGAGCAAAGACACTTTTGCCTGGCATACAAAAAGTGGCTAGACTCTGTAATCAGTAAGGTGCTTTGAACAAAATAATTGGTGGACACATTCTTTTAAGTACTACCATTGAAGTTGACTTGTGGCACTGCTGCTTTTAAGAACCAAGCATAGTGGAACAAAGATTCTGTCAAATTGTTGTTTATTTTCTCTCTTTTCACAATCATAAAATAGAACAGGTTTAGTTTTTTGTGACTCCATTCCATATTATTTGAATTTTAGCATCCTCCAGTGTCTCTTTTTTCTCTCTATTTCTGTTACTGTATCATGTGAAAGAAATGTTTATTAACATCTAGCTATGACATTTTGCTACTTTCGCTTTTACATTTAACTTATTACCATATAAACATTTGATTCCAAGTTGTGACTGTGGAGTTCCTGTATCTGTTATTGGAGAAGTGTTCAGGATTTCCTTGCTCAGCCCCACAGCCATGAGGTGGAAGGTGGTTGAATATTGGGTAATGGCCCACTGCCACATCCCATTTCTCCATATTAAAAAAGCAGACTTTTTGCCCATATGCTAGCCTCAGTCTACCCCTCCCCGTCATAGCTAATCTGTTGAGTTGTATCAGTTATGATTTTGATTTTTTTGATTTTATTTTATGATATTGTTCAAAATTACATTATAATCTCAATCCTGAAACACCACCCCGCCTCCTCCCCGCAGATTTATATGCGACAGGGAGATGCGCAAGGACATGATGACAACGCATTGTCGCAGACTCCACTAGATAGCAAACGCAAATAATGGAGACGTGACACGACAGCTTTTAGCCAGTTTTGTTTCTCTAAATCACCAGTGTGGAATTATTTTGAGTTCCAGATATGTGATGTCAAAAACATTTGCGTTGTCAACAAGAAAACCACTGTGTCTTATGCCATCTGCATGCACCACCTGGTCACAGAAAACATGTGTTTCTGATTCCCAAATAAATTCATGATTTTTACGTTTTCGGATCCACAAATATGTACGTTTCAGTACAACTAGTAAATTACAAGGTCGCATCGCTTTCAGCATTACGGCAACCATGGTCAAGAGCTGAAGTAAGTTACTACTGGTCGATCGCACGACATTTTATATATATATTTTTTTTTCTATAGGCTAGAATCAATCCCATCGCTTGATTGGCATACTGGTAAGCCTGTCGGGAGGCAATCACAGTGAACCGCACATCCACAATAGACAGTGACCACACCCCCTCACCGCAGCAAGTCTGGCTGCGCATACACAAGCCCTGCACCAAAGCTAACAAGCTAATCAACGCATTACGCATCAACGCACGCACTCTAAACTAAAGAAAGTTTATGACCATCAAAAATGAGTCGGGTCGCTGGACCAAGAAAGAATCCAAACCACTTTCATACGGAATGGAAGTTGGACTTTTTTTTTTATCTCATTGACTGGGTTGACATTTCTTTAAGCACAGCTCCATCTAGTGGATGCAGAATGCAACCCTAGTCAACCTCAGTTTGATGCAGCAGGTTCTATTCTATGCACATTTTAATCCGCTGGACCCTATCAATGAAATCATTTCTAAAATAAAAAATTCTATGAAGGTGCGCTTTATAATCCAGTGTACCTTATAGTGCAGAAAATACTGTACCTACAAAACTGTTCTTCACCTGTAAGATTAGCAGAGGGTGTACCGTAATTTTCAAACTATAAATCACGTTTTTTGTCATAGTTTGGGTGTGGGGGCGACTTATACTCAGGGGCGACTTATGTGATTCTTTTCACAAATTTTCAAAATTCAAAAATCCGCGATGTAGTGAAACCGCGATAAACGAACCGCGATGTAGCAAGGGATTACAGTCATTTCAACTGCAAGTGACGTCACCCGTGCCGCGCGGCAGTTGTTTACATAAAGGGCAAAGGATTCGATCACGGGATGACAAAGATGACGAAGGGCCCCACGTACTACCGGCATCATTAGCGACTTTGTTTGTAAGTGACACGGAGGATGAAGAGTTTGAAGGATTTAATGATATGGAGTGACACAGAAGGTTTGAAAAACTATTATGGCTTTTACGCACGCCCGGTCCTTCTCGACGGGAGCTCTCTTTCACCTCCGTGGATGGAAGTCGGGGGCCGGCGCTTGGCCGGGTGGCTGTCCGGGGATGGCGGATGGGGCTCGGACATGGCTTTTACGCACGCCGGTCATACTCTACCGAGCTTTCTTTCACCTCCGTGGCTGGAAGTTCAGTAGTTGTTGGCTCGTTGAACTCTTGTTTTGTTAAATAAAGAGCCGTTTAGCAAACCCACGTCTTTCCTGGTACTATGTTAACGCTACAATATAGTTATATACTAGATCTCTGCGGTGCACGTGCAGCGTTGTTGACATAAAGAACGAGGATTTTGATCGATGGATTTAATGATTTGGAGTGACACAGATGGTTTGATATTGTTTTAAAATGATAGTTATTTGAAATATACTTTATATATCGTTATATAGGTCTGTGGAATCATTAGAAATGCAACTTACAACGAGTCCGACATCAGCATATGCGGCGCATACGCGGCATTGTTTACATAAAGCACGATCTATGGATTTAATGAATTGGAGTGACACAAATGGTTTGATAAACGTGTTATTTATGTAATACTTACTTGAATAACTCTGAATGTTACATCAGGCCCGTTCTCAGCTCCTCGTTTGTGTATATGTCACGTTAGCATACCGTATCGTTTAGCCTGTTGTTGCTGGTTCATTTCTGTTTTTGGTGTTGGATTTTGACAAATAAATTTGCCCCAAAAGTGCGACTTACATATGTTTTTTTTCACTTTATTGTGCATTTTATGGCTGGTGCGACTTGTACTTCGAAGCATATATTTATACCTTATATACTTATAGTCCGAAAATTACGGTAGTTAGCGTATGTTGAAGATCCTTTGCAAAAGAGTTTCTGAAAAGTGTAATAATACTCAGAGAAATGGCATCAAACACAAAGGTTTTTTGGGAAGAATGGGTTTTGCGATCGGGTTTGTAAGTAGAAACATAGAAGCAACGTTTCCCATAGGAGTCAATGTAAAGTCAAGTAATGTGTGCCAGACTATCCCAAAAGTCACACTATTTGCCTTTTTACTCTGTAAAAAACACAGAAAACCAAAACACGTTTTATTTTTGCCTTTTCAAACCTTTATAACAAAATATTTATTTTCAAATATTTTACAACAAGAAATAAAATATCACTTTATTCTTGATCAAACTTTGCTTAGGGAGAAGGGAATTTCTACATCTTTTTTACACTTGCTAAAAATACCCCCAAGAAGACAGAAAAAGTCAGGCTAGTAAATTATTGTATGCTTCCACGTACTCCTTGCAATGTGCTCACATACTCGCCATTGCTTTTGGGTGCAATTACTGAGTTTTCCGACTGTGTGAGTGGTCATTGAATGCACCTCACACAGATTGCAAGTGCAAACTTAAAAAAAGAAAATTAAAGAAAAGGGACCTAGCTTCGAAAGATTGAAATGGGCCAAACACACAGTAGGTATTGTTGTTCATGTTTTTATTGAAAACAAGCTGGTACCCGTCTGCGGCACAGCAATTGCTTTCGCCTTTCATGTGTGCGCGGTCCTGCAGCACAGCCTGATTAGGCACACCAGCCATACTCTGGGCTCGATAATAATGCATTCGTTAGGCTCCTTTATGATTTTGAGTTTTGGTTTGGAAGTATAAAATAGCTTCGTAAGTAGATGCAAAAAAATCTCGAGACTCCGGTTTGTTTCTCAAAAGGTTTGTAAGTACATGCGTTCGTAAGTAGATGTACCAGCATGCAGTCAACATTAATACTATGTACAAACATACAGATATATCTACACATTGATTAAAACTGTTGGGTTTGCAGATTCATTGTCCATTTTCTTTGAAACACGACACGATGGTGGCGTTTGGTATTCCTTTCTTTGTTGTTCCTTTGCACACACATGCACTTGCACTTTTGGCTCGCTTCCTTTTATCACACTTATTACTTCCCGTTGCCGCAAACAAGGAAAAAAAAAACATTGTAAAATGTCCACAGTACATACAAGAGAAACAGTAAAAGACAGCATAAGACAGAATAAATAACACATTGACATACAGATGTCATAACAGTATAATGAGAGCACAAAATACTCAACAAAAACACTCAAGTCTATATTCTCAATACATATGGCTCAATGGCTATAAATTCATTCATTTTCTGAACGGCGTTGTCCCCACGGGGGTCGCGGGCGTGCTGGAGCCTATCCCAGCCGTCATCAGGCAGTAGGCGGGGGACACCCTGAACCGGTTGCCAGCCAATCGCAGGGCACACAGAGACGAACAACCATCCGCACTCGCACTCATACCTAGGGACAATTTTGGAGTCTTCAATCGGCCTACCAAGCATGTTTTTGGGATGTGGGAAGAAACCGGAGTGCCTGGAGAAAACCCACGCGGGCTTGGGGAGAATATGCAAACTCCACACAGGGAGGCCGGAGGTGGAATCGAACCCGCACCCTCCTAACTGTGAGGCGGACTTACTACCCACTGGCCCACCAAGCCGCTTATGGCCATAAATTATGTTTTATAATTATAGTAACTACTGCCTGACGTTTTCTTGAAGTGCTTGATGTTTGTACTGCCTGAGGTTTTTGTACAATTAACAATGAATGATGTGCGGCATTTTGAAGTTGGAAAGAGAGAAAATAAATATGTTTGCGTAGAATATGAGAAAGTGAACTTTTGCATGGAAGTTAAGGATAGCAAGAACATTAGTAGCAAAACATAATAGTCCCCCAGGACTGGTACAAAATGATAAAAAGAGCTTATGTTGGGAAGAACCAATGGGGAAAATGTGTGAGAATCATATTTACAGGGACTGGCGTCATCTGGAGAACAAACAAACCAAGTAGCGGGGAGAAGAACTTGGTGAAAGGACAGCAACGAGGGCTGCCAAGAATGAGACTAGATACCAAACAACGGCTATGGAACACCATTGGCGACACAACTCGACTAAGAACTTGTTTACTATTTTTCATCATAATCTTGCATTGGTGTCAGAGAGAAAAGCCCAGCATTGAGACCCTGTCCTTGAACCCAGAGAATCAGTAAGAACAACTCGGATCAAATTCAACCCACCCGATGAGAGTATCGCTTTATTGTGTTAGTGTGAATACCTTCCTTAAGCGGGAAAAAACAAACAAACATGTCACGTCTCGTCCCCAGTCGTTCTGTGTGTCTGTTGTCATGGTTTCTGTCTGCGTGTCCGCCCCTCCCCTCCTGTGTGCCCATGATTGGTTTGATTGTTCTCACCTGTCTCTTGTTACCTGTCGTGTATATAAGTCCTGTCTGCCCCTCACTCCCCGTCGGATCATTGTTGTTGTCTGTTCTCGTGTCGTCTTCGTGTCGTTTTGGTTCCTGTCGTTTTCAAGTATGTTTTGGTTAGGAAGTCATGTTAGTTTTGTTAAGTCATGTCAGGTTATCGAGTCTGTATTTTGAGTTCCGTCAATAAACCCTGGTCCAAGCTGCACTTGGTCGCCTTGCACCATTGCGCTTCCACCCGTGACAGAATGATCCGACCAATTCAGCGACCAGCGCTTGGACCAACTGTTGCCGGCTCCCGCAACTGCTGCATGGTTGCCACAGAGCTGGGCTCCAGCTTCGCAAGGCGCACGGCCACCCCCCTAACCAGTTCCGACGGCACGGATGCTGCGGTCGCCACCAGTTCCGGCGGCGCGGATCCAGCGGCCGTCACCCAGTCGGCCTTCGGCGGCATGTGGCGAGCGGCCGCCACCTGACCCAGTTCAGCGATGCAAGATGCACGGTTGCCCCTCAACCCAGGTCCGACGGCGCGGATGCTGCGGCCGCCACCAGTTCCGGCAGCGCGGATCCAGCGGCCGTCACCCAGTCGGCCTTCAGTGGCGCATGACACACTGTCGCCCCCCCGACCCAGTCTTGACAGTGCGGATGCTGCGGCCGCCACAAGTTCCGGCGGCGTGGATCCAGCGGACGTCACCCAGTCGGCCTTTCAGCGGCGTGTGATGTGCGGCCACCACCCTGAACCAGTTCCGACGGCGCGGATGCTGCGGCCGCCACCAGTTCCGGCGGCGCGGATCGAGCAGCTGTCACCCAGTCGGCCTTCAGCGACGCATGACACACGGTCGCCCCCCGACCCAGTCCCGACAGCGTGGATGCTGCGGCCGCCACCAGTTCCGGGGGCATGGATCCAGCGGCCGTCATCCAGATGCTCGGCCGTCACTAGTTACGGCGGCGTGGATCCAACGGCTGTCACCCAATCGACCTTCGGCGCCGTGTGACATGCGGCCGCCTCCCCATTCCCTCCCGCCCCTTGTTGGACAGTTTTGGATTTGTTCTTTTTGAGACGTCGGGAGCCGTCCCTTGAAGGGAGGGGGGGGGGGTACTGTAACGGTCTGTCACAGTTTGTTTCCTTGTTTTAATGTCATAGTTTTGTGTGTTCGCCCCTTCCCTCCTGTGCTCTGATCAGTATAATAGCAGTCACCTAACTGTCTTGTATTTAAGTCCTGTCTGCGTGTCACTCCCGGTCGGATTGTTCTTGTCTCTCGTCTCGTCGTCCTTGTTTTCTTTTGTTCAGTTATTCTCGTCCCCAGTCGAGCTTTTGCAGTCAAGTCAAGTTTATTTGTATAGCCCTAAATCACAAGCAGTCTCAAAGGGCTTCACATAGACAATCAATTGACAATTATTCTCAAAGCATCCCCTGATCTTGGGCTCCGAAAAGGCCAAGGAAAAACTCAAAAACCCCTACCAGGGGAAAAATCAGAAACCTTGAGAAGGGACCACCGATGGAAGGATCTCCCTTTCAGGATCACCAGGCTGCAATGGATGCAAAGGCTTATGAAATTCATAATATGGAAATCAAAAAGTGGATGTCCAGGCCAAAGCGAAGAGCTGTCGGAGGTGCCTTCGATTGTCCTGGCAGTGTCCTCTAGGAGGGTCATCCGCTGCAGTTCCCTCATGCTGAATTGGTCCACAAGAATCTAGATAGCCGCCTTCAGCTTAGGTGTCACCTAACCACCTCCCCAGCCGGGGAGGGGTGGGCGGAGTGGGGTCGGGGAGAGGGAGCAAAAACAAACTCCAGCCGAATCGGCCACTACAGGTTAATTAAAGGCCATATCATGGAAATTTGTCTTTAAACGTGTCTTAAATGTTTCTACTGAGGTAGCAGTTCTAATATCCATTGGTAGGCCATTCCAGAGCTCTGGAGCCTGAATAGAAAATGCTCTAGACCCTGCAGACATTTTCTTGGCCCTCGATGTCACTAAAAGACTAGCGTTTTGCGAACGAAGGTTACGAGACGGAACATAAGGAACGACTAAGTCGACGAGATATGAAGGCGCTAAGCCATGCATTGATTTATAGGTTAATAGAAGAACCTTGAAGTCACATCTTAAATGGACCGGGAGCCAGTGTAAATTGGCTAATATCGGGGTAATGTGATCAAACTTTCTTTCAGCCTTGCAGCAGCATTTTGTACTAACTGTAGATTTTTGATAATGGACTTGGGAAGACCAGAGAATAACGCATTACAGTAGTCCAGGCGCGACGTGATAAATGCATGTATAATAATTTCCGCATCACCGGTCGAGAGGATTGGGCGAATCTTAGCAATATTACGAACGTGAAAAAATGCTATTCTGGTTATATTCTTAATTTGCTTTTGAAAGGAAAGCGTTTGGTCAAATATTACCCCGAGATTAGTTACAGTATCACTCTGAGTGATAGTACGGTTATCTATACAGTAATCCCTCCTACTTCGCGGGGGTTACGTTCCAGACCCACCCGCGAAATGGGAATTTCCGCGAAATAGAAACTAGATTTTTTTGAGCTATTCTTGGAAGATATTCTATTTTTATCGCTGACATCAACCAGCTCGCTGCTAGGGGACTTTCATATCAATGGACTGTGCGCTCCGCATTCATGCCTTAGCGACGAGACTAACAGTGTATCGCTATGTCCAGATGAAGGCCACCGCCGGTGGAGAGAACGCCCTGAAGTCACATGTGACGATAAAGTATACTGTACTGACTCTTTAATTTATTCATTTCAAAACAAGAAAACGACTTTTAAACGTAAGCTATCATTATTAAAGGAAAATGAAGAAACTCAAGTGGCCGCGAAACCTCGTGAAATGATGAAATTTCTGCGATAAAATAATTAATTTACGCATTTTTGAAAACCCGCGATACAGCGAAGCCGCGATAGTTGAAGCCGCGAAGTAGGAGGGATTACTGTAGTTATAGTGGTTTCCTTAAATAAATTCATTATTCACGTCCATAGTCAAGTATCTATGGTTTCCCTTTTGAGTTCTCCAATAAACCCTGGTCCAAACTGCATTTGCTCGCCTTGCTCCATTCCGCTCCATGACAAAATATGCATCGAGTAAATTGGGCATAGTCAATTGGTATTAGTTTTATGCTGCAGGGTGCGATTGGCGCTTGAATTTTCCAACAGTATTGTATTCCATTCTACAACACCAGCCTCTCAAAGGATTTCATGACCTCAGATGTCAGGGCAACAGGGTCTGTAATCATTCAATCCTGTGATGGCGGGCTTCTTGGTGGTGAAACTTTTGAAGCATGAGGGCACCTCACACAGCTCCAGGGAACGATTGAAGATCAGTGCAAAGGTTACTTTCAGGCAGGAGGGGGGTTGGCCTTCCTGACCTTCTGTGTCTGGAACATCTGATACACGGATCTGAAGTGCGGGCGCGGCTTCTGAAAGAGAGAGACTAGGTGATAACAGCAATGGAGGTGTGAACAGGGGGTTTGTGTGTGTGGGGGGGGGGTTGATTGTAATGCAGGAGGTCCCGTTGTGTGGCTGGACCATTCAAACTTGTAGTAAAACCTGTTTAGCTGGTGTGCAAGCCTTGGATTCTCCACAGGACGGGGGGTATCTCTCTTGAAGCCCGTGATGCTCTGTAGGCCTTTCCACACTGGTGAGGGATCAGGATTGGAAGAGAGGTGTCTCTGCAGGCTCTCCCCATAGCACCTCTCGGCTTTCCTGTTCTCTCGGTTCAGTGTGTTCCTGGCCTGCCTTAACAGGCCACGGCCCCCACTCCTGTAGGCCTCCTCCTTGGCTTTTCGCAGCATCCTGAGGTTTGGTGGAAACCACGGTCGGTTTGTTGTTGTACGTGCAGAAGTCACACAAGTAGCGCGTCGCGAATCTGCACCGCGCTGGTCACATTATTGTGACAGAGCGGCCGCTGAAATTTAGAAATTATTTTCAAAGTCCTGATGTTTATTCTAAAATTTAAGTGGACCTCAGTACGCGGAGAGCTTAATCTTGTCCGATCGCGCAACTGCAGCGCACTGCCGAACGCGCAACCGGTGACTACAGAGGGACCAATATTTGGTAGAATTGTGTCAACCAAAACGGACAGTTTATCCAGGTTAATATATCCAGCTTAATCCCTTGCAATTTCTCCTCAAATAACAAAAAATGTTAATAGGCTAAATTTTGATTTTATTTGGAGAAATAAATATCATTACATATCAAAACAGGAGTTAACCAGACCCTATGAGAAGGGGGGAAGTAATGCAATAGATTTTGAGTTCATAAATTATTTGTTGAAAATTTATTAGTTGAAACAATTCCTGAAAAATCTGTAATCAATACGGTTTCTCATACCCAATATGGTCTTTGAGAAAAAAAAAAAGAGGAATCAGATTCTTTTGAAAAGTGATTATGATCCACAAAAGCTTCCTTCCTCTCACGTTCATCAACAAGTTCTGCTTAATTGGAAACATATTTTATTATATTTTATTTATTATTATTAATTTTACACTTCACAACACACCAATTTGGAACAATTTTGAGTCACGGAAAATCTGTTTTTATTTCTGAATTGTTCTCTAGAGGAGTTTGGGCTATATCTGACTTCATGGATGAGGAGGGAGAAATCTTTTAACATGCTGATTTTTGTGATAGATTTAAGATTTCTTGTACTCAAAACAAGTACAAACAAATGATGAAAACATTCCCATTATCCCTGATTAATATGGTGAAACAAGATAAATTCAAGATTAGTCAAAGATAACTCCATATTTCATTAAGGCTGCTACATGTTCATGGGGTTGATTTTTGTGATGATAAATGTAACAAGCTTATGAGGCTGTTTTTTAGAAAACTGTTTTTCTGGTACTTTGAAACATGGTTATATTTTGAGTGACTTCAGCTCGGAAATATAAAAGTCGAAGTCAAAAGTCAAAGTCCGCTTTATTGTCAATTTCTTCACATGTTAAGACACACAAAGAGATCGAAATTACGTTTCCCACTGTCCCACGGTGACTAGACACAGTACACAACACATACAATCAAATAGTCAAATAGCACAAAGAGTAAAAACGAACAGACAAGAGAAATGAATAAGTAATAAGCAAATAACCCAAATAAATAAACAATAAATAAATAAATAAGTAAATAAATAGACCAATAAGAGCAGCGAAACGGAGCAAGCGTGCTAATAGCAGACAGCCAGACCATAGCGCAAAAGAACAGGACGTTATGCAGCCGAGGGTGGAGGGCGTAGGGAATTCAGGATCCTGACAGCTTGGAGTATGAAGCTGTTCTTGAGTCTGGTGGTGCGGGAGCGCAGGCATCTGTACCTCTTCCCAGAGGGCAGAAGTTCAAACAAAGAGTGAGCGGGGTGACTCACATCACACACAATCGCGGTCGCCTTGCGGGTGAGACGGGAGCGTAAATGTCCTTCAGGGAGGGGAGTGGAGCCCCGATGATCTTTACTAGCAGTGTTCACTATGCGCTGCAGGGCCTTCATGTTGTACTCAGAGCAGCCACCACCCCACACAGCGATACAATTGGAGAGGACGCTCTCAACGGTGTCACGGTAGAATGTGGTCATGATGGCAGGAGCAGCACTTGCTCGCCTGAGTTTCCACAGAAAGTACAGGCGGCGCTGAGCTTTCTTCGCCAGCGACGCAGCGTTGGTGGTCCAGGAGAGGTCCTCACTGATGTGCACCCCCAGGAATCTGGTGCTGCTCACTCTCTCCACCACAGCACCGTCGACAATCAGCGGCAGTTTATTAAAAGTGATTAGATGCAAGTATTTAAAATTTCCGGTGCACCCAAAAACAAAGGAACTTCAATTTAAAATTATCAATAATATTTACCCAACCAAGAAACTCTTGAAGATAAAATTTAAAATGGATGTAGGGGAGTGTTTTTTATGGAGGTATTGAAGATTTAGACCATATTTTCTTTTGTGTGAGTTTGTACAAAGGTTTGGCTTGTCTTTCCACAATGGGTTTGTTTCTCTTACTATCTCTGATGTTAAATATGCCTTTTTTCATGATGGTAAATTAGATTTTTTTATTAACAATATTATTATGTTGGCCAAACAATACATACCCAAATTTCGCTTCTTTAAAACAAGACCAATCTTTCTGCATTAAAAGAATTTCCTGAAATCCTCGAACAATTCGTTAAAGATTATTAACACCAAGAATGCTGTAAAACTGACTTCATTTATTGAAAGGCTTTGTAAGATATTTGCTCTGGCTGAATATTCTTTGTAGTTAGTATATAAGATGGAGTTGCCCTGAAATGTGTTTTTATTTTTTTACTGTTTTCATTTGAGGTTTTTTTGTGTGTGCTTTGGTTTGTTTGTTTTGTGTTTTTTGGTATTGGGGATGTCTTATTTTATTTTTGTCGGCAAACAAAAAAGCCCGTCGCCATGAAAACGAAGGCCAGTTTCCAGGCTGCATTCGTATTTTAAGTGACGTGCCAGCGAGTCGCTCTGGAAATGACGTCTGTAGCCTGAAAATCGGCCGAAAAATGAGCCTTCTGAGAACGCAGCCTGCGAATTTGGAGACAGCTAAATTTCACACCCTCTTTTTGCTTGTTACGCGACTTTTTAACACATTTAAACACATTTGCTTCCCGGTCGCTCCCAACCGTGCGCACTCAGAGTACTCTGAGCCACAGTCACACACAAGCTGTTCGAATAATCACAACAAAGTAATTCTTTATGATTAGAGAAGAATTTAAAACTACTTTCAAACTAAATGTGACTGTTTATTAAAAACGAAGAAACCACTGCGCCGTTTCCTTTTCTCTCCCTCGCCTTCAAAGAATTAAAAGCCGTTTTTGCTAAAGAGAACAGCTCGGATGCCCGCTGGATATAACTCCTAACCCTGCGTATCACAGGTTCAAATCTCACTCTCAAGCTTTGCCACCCTAATTATTATTATCCATTTTAAATCTAGCAGCCGTTTCATTGGATGTTGTGGAGCTTATGCCAGTAGTATTTGTGCATCGGGGATTATAAAATCGGCCCATTGGTTTTATTGAAATTCAACATACATAAACACGACAAATAAAAGATCATCTGAAGCAATCGGCCAAACACAATACCAAAAAGTAGTCAATTTGATGTTCAATAAATAGGGGGAAAAATAATTATAAAGAGGAAAATATAAAACATGCTCAGGGCACAAATTGTTAACAAAAACATTCATATCAGTGCAAAGCTTCAGTATTTTCAGAGTTTATTGTTTAAATTCGTTATAAAATGCAGTAAACAATGTTTTCTTCCAAGAAACATGACATTAATATTATAGACATTATTAACAAAAGATTGATAAAGAAACCCGTTCTGTGACCTCTGCACTAGTGTTGGCTTGTGAGTGAACGATTCGTTCAAAGGAACGAATCTTTTCAGTGAACAAGTGAACGAATCACTTCCTGAAGTCATTCGTTCTTTTTTTCAGTTCATCGCGAGAACGGATCGGTGACTGAACGAGTGCTGACTTTCCCGTTCGCGAACGAGACAGTGTGAGCTAGTGATGGGAATTCCAGTTCTTTTAGGTGAATTGAATCTTTAGAATCAGTTCACTCAAAAGATCCCCCCCCACACACACACACTGATCCAATTTCTCTTTCTTTCTATAATACAACACCTACACATCCGTCTCTGGTCGTGAGTGGGAAGTTGCGTCACTGACTTGTTCGTGAGCGAGAATTTACGTCACTGACTCGTAAAGTCCCTCCTCCATCTATCATTCGCTGCTGATTGGTCGTTCACAAAGATTCACGAATGAGTGACAGACAGCATTGCCGCTATGCCATTGCCAGCCGACACACGTTCTGCCGACATTGATGTTTTAATTTTGTATTTGTTGGTTTGTAGTTGATGGTGTTCATATACCAAATGTGTTTGTGTTTTAATAAAAGGTTGAAAAAAACCGTTATGCCGACATCTTTTTATTTTAGGGGGCACCAACTCCCTAAACGGAAAACACGTATGCATATTGTCATATAAAGCAGTTAACCAAATGTCAGATTTTCGTTTATATTGGCGAATATAAAAACAAGGAATAAAACAAGTTATAATATAAATGTTTCATAATAATAATAAAAATAATAATAATAATAAAGTACATCTCAAACCAGCAATCTAATGTGAAACTGCAGTCGATATATTGGATAACAATATTTAGGCATATATATATATATATATATATGCATGCGAGTTATTTAAAACCTACTATATGTAAATCGTAAATCTACATTCTGGTTTACATAGTTCACGCTAGGAGATTCGTTCACTGACTGATCCGTTGATGCACGGAAAGGCAGACTCGTTCGCGAACGGGAAGTAGGGAAAGTCAGGATTCGTTCCCTTACTGATCCGTTCTCGCGATGAACCGGAAATGCAAATCACTCACTGATTCGTTCACTCACTGATTCGTTCGTTGGTGAACGGGAAATGCAATCCACGACACGTTCGTGAACGGGAGTTACGTCATTTGCTTCTTCGTTTTGTTTTACGGCACCAGCTTCAATGTGCATTACTGACACCTACTGGTTGAAGTCATGAACTGAAAAAAGAATCACTTTCGAAAGTGATTCGTTCACTCTCGTTCACTGAAAAGATTCGTTCTTTTGAAGAATCGTTCACTCAGGAGCCAACACGAGTGTGAACTGCCTACCCGTGCAATAACGAATCAGTCAGTGAACGTGTTGCGTCTCCTGGCGTGAACAAATCAGTGAATGAACGTGAAGTATGTAAGCCAGAATATTGATTTACAATTTTCCAAGGAAAGAAAGAACCACTCACTGAAACACCACTTCTTTTGTGCTTATTTTCTACAAGCTAATGGCTAACTTTATTGCATGAAGGGATGTGCCGGTATGCAACAGCGTGGGGATTATGCTTCTCTTTGGGAAATCTTTATTTTATAATACAGTAGTTTTCAAATATGTGTATGCATATCAAAGTCAAAGTCCGCTTTATTGTCAATTTCTTCACATGTTAAGGCACACAGAGAGATCGAAATTACGTTTCCCACCGTCCCACGGTGACTAGACACAGTACACAACACTCACAATCAAGTAGCACAAAGAGTAAAAACGAACAGACAAGAGCAACGAATAATTAATAAGCAAATAACCCAAATAAATAAACAAATAAATAAATACACAAATAAGAAAAGCAAAATGGAGCAAGTGCGCTAATAGCAGACAGCCAGATCATAGCGCAAAAGAACAGGACGTCATGCAGCAGATGGTGGAGGGGGGAGGTAATTCAGGATCCGGACAGCTTGGAGTACGCCCAAATATTGTTATTCAATATCAGCATTAGATTGATGGCTGGAAATTTACTTTTATTATTATTATTTTAATAAACATTTATTTTAAAACGTGTCTTGTTTTTAAGACATGTCTGGTGTTTGGTGGTGCAACACGTTCGCTGACTGATCCATTGATGCACGGGAAGGCAGCTCACTCACTGTCTCGTTCGCGAACGGGAAAGTCAGCACTCGTTCGACGAACGGTTCTTTTGAGTGAACCGATTCTAAAGATTCAGTTCACTTAAAAGAACTGGAATGCAATCACTGCTCTGCACGATTTGAGGCGCTAGAGCAGAAAGTCTGCCATCTTGGATCATACAACTGCGCCGAGTTCTGACATGCTTTCTGCATACGTCACTTCCCCTTTTCCTCTGCAAAGACAGAAGTTGATGCAATATTTCTTCTCACGTGTCAGATTCGAAACCGACACCGGACTATGGGGACTTTTCTGAGGAGGATCATCAATTTCTCTAAGCAGGTATGTGATAAAACTCGCTTTTTTTTTTTACAGCGATAACAAACTCCATTGCAGATTCGAACACGTCCTACGTCCTTTTTTTTTATTTTTATTTTTATTTTTTTACAAATACTGTGAAGGTTAGTAATCAATAATGTGTGACATACAACGGCTGATTTGCTACTTCCAATCAGCTGGAGACATTGTTAAGTAAGTATGAAGTGAAGTGAGTAATGTTTAGGGAGTGGTATACGACTCAGCAGTGGGTTTGCGATTATTTGCAGGCTCATCAAACCGATAATGTATTGCGACATTATATATTCGGAGTGTATCCGCAATCCAATGACGTCGACGATAGCTGGACTTGCATTTATTTTTATGACCGATGTAATTAAAAAGGTTACTTCAAAACCAAAGTTCCTTATACCCTTATTTTTTTATTTAAGTCTTAATGTTATTTTAATAATCAAGATGTTTTCACTCAAATATAAAATCTCCGGTCGGCGGTACGGCAAAAGAGAGCAAAGGAAGCAGAGCTGCCCGATAGCTTGTAAACACGAACTGTTTACAAAATAAAATATGGGCAATTTTGAATACGGATCAGTATGTTGCATTTTAGTTATTTTTCAAAATGAAAAAAATGTGTTACTTATTTGCACGCTTAACCCTCGTGAAGTATATAAAAAATACTTAAACGCAAAATTTATCGCAATTTGGGCAGTGTTTTGAGGTCTGATAAATTTATTTCAATTTTTTTTTTTTTTTATTACTTTCAACCTCCCAAAATGTTCAGTGGCATCTGACCTATCCGTAGATGTTCAGCCTGGCTCTAAGCACTCAGACACTCCTGCACACACGGGAATCCCCACGCTCACTTCTCCACACGTGCATTCTCTTAGCCGTCCATCTATTCGATGATGACGCTTGCTCCAAGGGGGAGAGGGGGCTGGAGGGTCAGCAAAGATGTCGCTGGTGCCACTTCTCGTGGGTGTAGAGTCCGATCCTTGAGCCGCATAACCGCTCACAGATGGAGCAGAGGAACCCAGATACCAGGGTGTTACCAGCTGCCTGCTGGTGTCGTTGAATGCGCCTCTTGGATCGTTTGTCTTGATTGGTTTGGTGTATTTTTGAAACTGCACTGGCACAAGTGATCTGCCAGGTTGATCTGTCGAGTGCCAGAGTTTCAAGCTGCGTGGTGTTAAAGTTTGATTGCTTTAAGAGGTCCCTGGTGTAGTCCTTAAAGCGCCCCTTTTGCCCCTCAACAGAACGCTTTCCACCTCTCAGTTGGCCGTAGAGAACTTGGCGGGGCAGACGGTCGTCAGGCATACTGATGATTTGTCCAATCCACCGACAATGCTTTTTAGTCACGGCCGCTTCTATGCAGATGGAGTTGGTGCTTTTGAGGATGTCTGTGTAGGGGACTCGATCCTCCCAGATTAGGCCAAGGATCCTCCGCAGGCAGCGTATGTGGAAGGCCTCCAGCTTGTTGATGCACGGGCACACAAACACACAGAAGGACGACAACAGACTGACAAACAAATTTCATAGACACCACGCACAAACGCATAACACAGAAAGAACACATTTCTCGACTTGTTCATGTCAATTTGCACAGCTTTTCAGCAGTAATTTTGCTTCAGTTTTTTGTAACAATGTCTACACACCAGTTTTGTGATCATCAGTAGGGAAGTGTCCAGATTTTCGAAAGTTTTTGTATCCAATCAGTCATTGCTTGTCGTATCTATTTGCTAGCATGGAATTAAATAAGCGGTGTATCTCAACCAGTTTATATAGGTTGATAATCCTGCTCTGTTTGACCTCAATAGAAAACATGATTTGGAAGCTATTGAGCAAAAAACTCAAATATTTACAGTTAAAAATTCATTGAAAACATTGAGAATTCAAATGAAAATATAAGTGGATTATTGCAACCAGTCCATATAGGACTATTGCTCTGTACTGTTAGGGGTCAATCAGTCGCATGACCCGGAAGCTATTGAGCAAAAACAATTTACAGCAATAATATCATTAAAATTATTTGAAGCATTCAAATAAAATTAGGACTATGGTCCTTCAATGTTAGATAGGTACAGTTGGGCAAAAAAGTATTTCGTCAGCCACGAATTGTGCTAGTTCTCCCACTTAAAAGATGAGAGATGCCTGTAATTGTCATCATAGGTACACTTCAACTATGAGAGACAAAATAAATAAATATAAAAAATCCAGTAAATCACATTGTCTGGTTTTTAAGGAATTATTTGCAAATTGAGGCGCTTGCTTACTTCGTCACATTCTTAGTTTATTCATGCTTCCAACCATATCTTTTCATTGTTAGGCAAAACATTTCCTCTTGTCCAGGACATTCAGTAGTAATCCAAAGCTGGAGTCTAGCATTAGGCGACATACGACATCACATCAAGCATGAATCAAAACATAAGATATAATGAAGTACTAAACATTCTTAGATGCCTTTGACAGTGTCCGTGATTTAGAAAAACATCAGGCATGCATTAAACAGTTCCTTAAGGGATGTTAGGCTATTCAGGCAATAAATACACATACATACCAGATCATGAAGTCATAAAAACCTTTGTCATGACTACATATCTTCATCCATCCATCCATCTTCTTCCGCTTATCCAGGGTTGGGTCGCGGGGGCAGCAGCTTTAGGAGGGACTCCCAGACCTCCCTCTCCCCAGCCACTTCATCCAGCTCATCCCGGGGATCCCAAGGCGTTCCCAGGCCAGCCGAGAGACATAGTCTCTCCAGCGCGTCCTGGGTCGTCCCCGGGGTCGTCCCTGGGGTCTCCAACCGGTGGGACATGCCCGGAACACCTCCCCAGGGAGGCGTCCAGGAGGCATCCTGATGAGATGCCCGAGCCACCTCATCTGGCTCCTCTCAACGTGGAGTAGCAGCGGCTCTACTCCGAGTCTCTCCCGGATGACCGAGCTTCTCACCCTATCTCTAAGGGAGAGCCCGGACACCCTGCGGAGGAAACTCATTTCGGCCGCTTGTATCCTGGATCTCGTTCTTTCGGTCACGACCCATAGCTCGTGACCATAGGTGAGGGTAGAAGCGTAGATCAACCAGTAAATCGAGAGCTTCGCCATTTGGCTCAGCTCTCTCTTCACCACGACGGACCGGTACAGAGTCCGCATTACTGCCGGCGCTGCACCGATCCGCCTGTCGATCTCACGCTCCATCCTGCCCTCACTCGTGAACAAGACCCCAAGATACTTGAACTCCTCCACTTGGGGCAGGATCTCATTACCGATCCGGAGAGGGCATTCCACCCTTTTCCGACCGGATTTGGAGGTGCTGACCGTCATCCCGACCGCTTCACACTCGGCTGCGAACCGATCAAGTGAGAGCTGGAGATCACGGACTGAAGAAGCCAACAGCACCACGTCATCTGCAAAAAGCAGTGACTCGATGCTGAGGTCCCCAAACCGGACCCCCTCAACGCCTCGGCTGCGCCTAGAAATTCTGTCCATAAAAATTATGAACAGAATCGGTGACAAAGGGCAGCCTTGGTGGAGTCCAACCCTCACTGGGAACGAATCCGACTTACTGCCGGAAATGCGGACCAAACTCTGGCATCGGTGATACAGGGACCGAACCGCCCTTATCAGTTGGCTCGGCACCCCGTACTCCCGAAGCACCCCCCAGAGAACCTCCCGAGGGACACGGTCGAACGCCTTCTCCAAGTCCACAAAACACATGTGGACTGGTTGGGCGAACTCCCACGCACCCTCGAGGATCCTGCCGAGGGTGTAGAGCTGGTCCACTGTTTCACGGCCAGGACGAAAGCCACACTGCTCCTCTTGAATCCGAGGCTCGACCTCCCGACGGATCCTCCTCTCCAGCACCCCTGAATAGACCTTACCAGGGAGGCTGAGGAGTGTGATTCCCCTGTGATTGGAACACACCCTCCGGTCCCCCTTCTTAAAAAGGGGAACCACCACCCCAGTCTGCCAATCCAGAGGCACCGTCCCCGATGTCCACGCAATGCTGTAGAGGCGTGTCAGCCATGACAGCCCCACAACATCCAGAGCCTTTAAGAACTCCGGGCGGATCTCATCCACCCCCAGAGCCTTGCCACCGAGGAGTTTTTTAACTAACTCAGTGACTTCGACCTCCGAGATTGGAGAGTCCGCCTCAGAGTCCTCAGGCCCTGCTTCCACAATGGAAGGCGTGTCGGTGGAATTGAGGTCTTCGAAGTATTCCCCCCACCGACTCACGACATCCCGAGTCGAGGTCAGCAGCACACCATCTCCACTGTAAACAGTGTTGACCGTGCACTGCTTCCCCCTCCTGAGACGCCGGATGGTGGACCAGAATTTCCTCGAAGCCGTCCGGAAGTCATTCTCCATGGCCTCCCAATCGCGCCCTTCCAGGTCTCACTGTCATTGCCCACGTGAGCGTTGAAGTCACCCAGTAGAACGATAGACTCCCCAGAAGGAGCGCTCTCCAGCACTTCCTCCAGGGACTCTAAGAAGGGTGGGTACTCTGAGGTACCGTTCGGTGCATAGACACAAACAACAGTCAGGACCCTTCCCCCCACCCGAAGGCGGAGGGAGGCTACCCTCTCGCTCACCGGGGTGAACCCCAATGTGTAGGCGCCCAGCTGGGGGGCAATAAGTATGCCCACACCTGCTCGATGCCTCTCACCGTGGGCAACTCCAGAGTGGAAGAGAGTCCAGCCCCTCTCGAGAAGGCTTGTACCAGAGCCCAAACTATGTGTGGAGGCAAGTCCGACTATGTCTAGTTGGAACCTTTCGAGCCTCACACACCAGCTCGGGCAGCTCCTTTCCAGCCAGAGAGGTGACATTCCATGTCCCTAGAGCCAGCCTCTGCAGCCGGGGATCGAACCGCCAAGGTCCCTGCCTTTGGCCGCCGCCCAGCTCACTATGCACCCGACCCCTTTGGCCCCTCCTATAGGTGGTGAGCCCATCGGAAGGGGGACCCATGTCTTCTTTTCGGGCTATGCCCGACCGGACCCCATGAGCGAAGGCCCGGCCACCAGGCGCTCGCCTTCGAGACCCACCTCCAGGCCTGGCTCCAGAGAGGGGCCCCGGTGACCCGCGTCTGGGCGAGGGAAAACTACGTCCATATATTTTATTCATCATAAGGGGTCTTCTGAGCCGTGCTTTGTCTGGCCCCTCACCTAGGACCCTTCTGCCATGGGTGACCCTACCAGTGGCATGAAGCCCCAGACAACATGGCTCCTAGGATCATAGGGGCACGCAAACCCCTCCTCCACGATAAGGTGACGACTCACGGAGGGGACTACATATCTAAAATGTCTAATTATGTCTTTATTGATTTGGTGTGTATTCAAGATTCAAGAAGAATTTATTCGCCATGTTTGAGCGTGCCATACAAGGAATTAGGACTTCGTTACATCACAGTCTCTGTTCAACATTTAGGTGACTAACAACACTCAGGACATGTGAAAATGACAAATGACAATACAATGACCATATTCTCAGTCATCCCCTGGTCTTAAACTCCCATGAGGGCAAGGAAAAACTCAAATCTCCGACTAGGGGAAGTGAGAAACCTTGAGAAGAGACCACAGATGGGAGGGTCCCTCTTCCAGGATGACCAGGCTGCAATAGATGCAGAGAACACTCATAGTGCAAACAGTGTAGACAATCCAAAAGTGTGTGGAGAGCAGGATGTTATTGCACAACAATGACTCTGAGACTCTAAGAGTGGTGTGAGTTCATCAGAGCAACAGCCTGGGGGAAGAAGCTGTCTCTGTGTCTGCTGGTTTTGGCGTACAGAGCTCTTTAACGCCGTCCGGAGGGGAGTAGTTCAAACAGACTAACTTGGGTGAGAAGGGTCTGTAGAGATGTTGCTTGTGCGTTTCCTGGTCCTGGACAGGTACAAGTCTTGGATAGATGGGAGGTTGATTCCAATAAACTTTTCTGCAGTCCTGATTGTCCGTTGCAGTCTGTGCTTGTCTTGTTTGGAGGCCGATCCAAACCAGAGAGTGATGGAGGTGCAGAGGACAGACTGGATGATGGCAGTGTAGAAGGTCTTCTGCAGCTCCCGCGGCAGGTTGAACTTCTTGAGCAGTCTCAGGAAGTACAGCCTCTGCTGGGCCTTCTTCCGGACAGAGTCTATGTGGCCGGTCCATTTCAGGTCCCGTGAGATTGTGGTACCCAGGAACCTGAAGGTGTCTGAGGAGAGTATGGTATTACTGCGGATAGTGAGGGGTGAAAGTGGTGTAGGATCTCGCCTGAAATCTACTGTCATCTCCACGGTCTTGTGCGGGTTCAGCTCCAGGTGATTTTGGCTGCACCAGTGGACCAGCCGCTCCACCTCCTGTCTGTACGCAGTCTCATCACCGTCCCGGATCAGTCCGATGAGAGTCATGTCGTCGGCATACTTCAGGAGCTTCACAGTAGAGTCACCTGAGGAGAAATCGTTGGTGTAGAGAGAGAAGAGCAGTGGGGAGAGGATGCACCCCTGGGGGGCGCCAGTACTGGTGGTCCTGGAACCAGATGTGATGCTCCCCAGCCTCACACGCTGTCTCCTGTTGGTCAGGAAGCTGGTGATCCAATGACAGGTGGAGGCAGGCACCGCGAGCTGGATGAGCTTCTGTTGGAGGATGTCAGGATGGTGTTGAACGCCGATCTGAAATCCACAAACAGGATCCTGGCGTACGTTCCTGTGGTGTCCAGGTGGTGCAGGATGTAGTGCAGTCCCATGTTGACCGCATCATCCACCGACCTGTTTGCCCGGTAGGCGAACTGGAGGGGGTCAAGCAGGGGACCCGTGACATGCTTCAGGTGGTTCAGCACTAACCTCTCGAAAGATTTCATGACCACAGATGTCAGAGCGACAGGTCTGTAGTCATTCAATCCTGTGATGGTGGGCTTCTTGGCCACTGGAACGATGGTGGAGCTTTTGAAGCACAAGGGCACCTCACACAGCTCCAGGGAGCGGTTGAAGATCCGTGCAAAGGTGGGCGCCAGCTGCTCAGCACAGACTTTCAAGCAGGAGGGTGACACGCCGTCTGGGCCCGGTGCCTTCCTGATCTTTTGTCTATGGAACACCTGGCGCACCTCCTCCTCACGGATCTGGAGTGCGGGCACGGCCTCTGCAAGAGAGAAATTAGGTGACAGCGGTGATGGAGGTGTGGACAGAGCGGTTGTGAGGGGAGGGGAGTATGTTGTTTGTGCTGCAGGAGGTCCTGTTGTGTGGGAGGACCGATCAAACTTTCAATAGAACCTGTTCAGCTGGTTAGCAAGCCTTGGGCTCTCCACAGGATGGGGGATTCGTTTCTTGAAGCCCGTGATGCTCTGCAGACCTTTCCACACTGTTGAGGGATCAGGATTGTCAGAAAGGTGTCTCTCCAGGCTCTCCCCGAAACACCTCCTGGCTCTCCTGACCTCTCGGTTCGGTGTGTTTCTGGTCTGCTTGAACAGGTCCCGGTCGCCACTCTTGTAGGCCTCCTCCTTGGCTTTGCGCAGCCTCCTGAGGTTCGGTGTAAACCAAGGTTTATCGTTGTTATACTTGCAGAAGGTCTTAGTCTGCACATACAGGTCCTCACAAAAACAGATGTATGGTGTAACAGCGTCAGTGAGTTCATGCAGGTCTGAGGTCGCAGCTTCAAAAACTCCCCAATCTGTGCAGTCAAAGCAGGCTTGGAGGTCCTGCCTTGACTCCACTGTCCACTTCCTCACAGTCCTCACTACAGGCTTAGAAGTTTTTAGTTTCTGCCTGTAGGCCGGGACCAGATGAACTAGACAGTGGTCCGAGAGTCCTAAAGCTGCATGAGCTACAGAGTGGTATGCATCCTTAATTACGGTGTAGCAGTGGTCCAGTGTCTGTGCCCCTCTGGTGAGACACGTAATGTGCTGTTTGTATCTGGGGAGTTCGTGTGCGAGGTTCGCCCTGTTGAGATCACCCAAAACAATGATTAGTGAATTTGGTAGAAGTTTCTCCATGTCTGTCACCTGGTCGGCCAGCATCTGCGTGGCTTCACTCGCACGCGCGTGTGGTGGGATGTAAACAGCCGCCATGACGATCGAGGAGAACTCCCGTGGTGAATAGAACGGTCGGCAGTTTATGAAGAGTGTTTCTAGTAGAGGGCTGCAAGACTCTTTCAACACCGTGACGTCAGTACACCAACGTTCATTAATGTAGAAACAGAGTCCACCTCCCTTTGATTTTCCGGTGAGCTCCGCGCTGCGATCTGCCCGCATTAGCCGAAACCCAGCTAGCTCCACGGCATGGTGGGGGGTGCGTATGTATAAATATATGCTTAAAATGTTTTTTATCGATGTAATATGTACATATACCATTACTACTTTGCAGCTCGACAAAAAAGGGTACTAAGGAAAGTAGTTATTGCATTACTTTTCTAAAAATGTTCAATTACGTAAAAAAAAAAAGATTTTCGAGTATATGTCAATAGTTGCATAAAATAGAACAGCATAGACGATTGTTTACATCAGCCGGACGCGCACACTGTACACTTTTCCATTGTTTTACGGCAAACCTCTTCTGATAAGAGAAAAAAAAGTTATTGCACAGAGTGTCTGACAGTTCGCTACATGGTTACGTCTTTGTACAGTCCAAGAGCTGCAAAACAAAAAGAAAAAAGTAAAAACATACCAGGTATGCCAAGTTCCTCACTCAAAGTCCCCACATGCCTGCTTGCGTCTCTGGTGCCTTTTCCTTTTCACACAAGTCCTGGGCTCCTGAGAGTTTTTTGCTGATCGGGTGGGGCTCTTAATTACGATTCACCAGTACACATACATGTGTATATAATCAAATATAAACAATCACATCCAACTAACATTCCTGAACAGAGATTTCAACTCTTCGCTATTTTCCGCAATGCCCTCAATCCACAATATTACTAAGCAACCATGACAATTATCGAAAAATGCTCTTCCTTACTTTTACATGTTACACTCAGGCTTGGAATATTGTGGAGTGCAGAGCAAGCCACAAAATATTCTAAGGAACATCCTCTTTACGGCATAAGCCATTTTATATTTATAAGCCATGTAATAGGGTAGTAACAGATATAAGTCGCTCCTCAGTATAAGTTGTCCACCCACCCAAACTAAGAAAAAAAAATGCGACTTATAGTTAGAAAAATACGGTAAATGGTTTCTGGTGAATTTGTATCACATGTGGGTTATGAAAATGCCATAATGAGCATGTGCAACGTGATAAGTCAGCCAAGCGTCTTGTGCGTGTTACTGGAATTCGTTACAATGTCAGATTGTGAAAATGCTTCATACCCAAATCTCTAAATTTTGCTAAATTGTATAGCTTAAAGATGCAAATTAATGTCCAATGTACATATAAAGTGATTAAACAGAAATTCAAAGAAATTGACAAACACATAAGTGTGGAACATATTACCGTAATTTTCGGACTATTAGTCGCTCCGGAGTACAAGTCGCACCACCCATAAAATGCACAATAACGTGAAAAAAAAATATATAAGTCGCGCCGGAGTATAAGTCGCACTTTTGGGGCAAATTTATTTGTCAAAATCTAACACCAAAAACAGACACGAACCAGCAACAACAGGCTAAACGATACGATATGCTAACGTGACATACAGAAACGAGAGGCTGAGAACGGGCCTAACGTAACATTCAGAGTTATTCAAATGATTATTACATAAATAACACATTTATCAAACCATCTGTGTCACTCCAAATTGTAAAATACATCGATCATCGATCGTGTAAACAATGCCGCGTACGCGCGCCGTCGGACTCGTGATTTGCACGTCTGGCGTGATGTGTGCTCGCATGCTGTCCATCACACGCAGAGCTTGCATCCTAAATTGCATTGCTGCCCCTACTGCTTTTTTTTTTTTTTTTTTTTTTTTTTTTTACATCACCACACTAAATTCTCTTCACCAGACCTGTGCTTTTTAAAAACTCAAAAAAACAGCGCTTTCCCCTCCCAGTTGTTGCGTCACGGCCAATGGTGAAATTTAAATCACCCTCGTTCGGTTTAGTTTGAAAATAACTATTTCTTTTTCAGTTTTTTTTTGTTTTGTTTATTTGTTTCATGAACTTGAATATTGTGCTTTAAAGTGTGAATTGCTTTATTCATTTTTTCAGTGTATTAAAAATAATGTGAGGTGATCAACTGTACTAGTAAGTAATGTGTTGATGATCAAGTAAATTTTTTTGAAAAAAAAACACGTCGCTCCTGAGTATAAGTCGCCCCCCCCACCCAAACTATGAAAAAAAACGCGACTTATAGTCCGAAAATTTCGGTAAATACCAGGGTGTGGTACCCATCCTTGATTGCAAGGCATTTTTGTATTTCTACAGTATATTCATAATGTGATTGTTTTTACATGAAAAAGAAAAATGCTGTCATATGCGTTCCTAAACCGAAAACATCGATCAACTGAATATATTCTGAATATATAATATATTTTCTATCACAGTGGTTTGCGGTAACAGTTGACATTGAAAGGTGTAGGAGAATTATCCATCTGTCACCTTCAAGACTGGAAGACCACCACTCTAATGACAAAAGGTAACCACAAAACAAGATGTACAATATATTCTGTAACATTTCTGTTGTTAAAATAGTTTTTGATTCTGTTTCCCAGTGAGTTGTCAGAGGCAGCCTATGAGAAGCTGGCTGATGAGACGCTAAATGCGCTGGCTGATTACTTTGAAGACTTAATGGATGAACCTTTCACTGGACCAGAGTATGACGTTGTGCTCTCTGTAAGTCAGTCTGATATTCAAATTGACGCTGACTATTTTTTCAGAGTAAGTTCATGTACAGCGGACATGGGAAAAGCACAACACACTGATGTACAGTAAAACCTCTACTCACAAATTTAATTCTGATCGGATTCGTAGGTCAAAAGGTTCGTAAGTAGAAGTGTTTTTTTTCTCTTTTCCCCATAAGAATTAATGTAAAATGTAAAATGATGTTTAAGTGCTTTACCTTGAAAGACGTGACAACTTGCTATCGTAGGCACTTTAGATATAGGGGCAGTGGGAGTGGAAGGGTGGAGTGGGAGAATCATGTCCCTAATTTCAACATTTGCTACTCCTTCTTCTGATTACCCTTGCCGCTTTTTGCTCTAGCCTTCTTAGGAGACATGATTGAGTACAAAACCTACGGATTAACTTGTCATTATGCTAACGCACACTGAGACAAACACAAGAAGTGATCAAGTGAAGGGTAGAGACAATTACGCATGCCACCTGACACTGACAGAGTCGCTCACAAGTTTGGATGTCAAATTCGGCAAGTGGAAGTTGAGACAAAAAAATCTTGAGGCACCTGTTTGTATCTTGAAATGTAGGGGAGGGAGTGTTGTGAGCTACAGCCTGCCAAATTTCAACGTTTTAGGCAAAAGGGTCATGGCTGCCTTCCTTTGAACACTTATAACTCAGGAACTACTGGATCAATGTTTACAAAACAGGTATCATCTTCAGATACTTGATGATTGCCTGTTTAAATGTCAGTTGAGTTGTAGCATCTGTGACTAAACCCTAACTGTGGCAGGGTTTTACTTTCTGGATATGTCATTCTCATGTCTGCGTAACGACTAACATAAAAACTGGAGGCTTTGGGGCAAAGTGAATAACACAACCATCTTCAGTGCAAAAAATGGATTCTTGTTTACTTTTTATCCAGACCAATGTAATGGATTCATTGGAGGGACACCACTATTGTGGAATTTATCAGACCTATATAAAGCTTTATGTTAAACCGGAACTTTAAAGATGCAATGTAATCATTGCGAACATATCACATACCAGAACACATTGGCCTAATTCACAGTTAGGTGGGTCCCAAAAAATTAACATGTTGATGACATGTCCCTTCTTTATTTTTATTAACCTGTGCGCATTGCAGAGATGAGAATTTTCCATGGATCTGCGGATTTCTGTTTTTTTCTGTCGAAAGTATCATTTTCGTGAATCGTGTAAATCCGTTGAGAAATTAATTTTTTTTATACCATATTTTTCAGACTGTAAGTAATGGTTTTTGTCATAGTTTGGGTGGGGGGGGCGACTTATACTCAGGAGTGATTTATATTTGAAATATTCACAAATTAAAAAATCCGATGTAGAAAAACCGCGATAAACGAACCGCGATGTAGCAAGGGATTACTGTAATCTGAACTGCATACGCGGCGGTGTTTTACATAAAGGACAAAGGATTCGATCACGAGATTTAATGACTTGGAGTGACAGAGATTGGTTGATAAAATAGTTTATATTGATATGGGCCTGTGGAATACTTTGAAGTGCAACCGCCGTAAGCGGCGCGCACCCGGCATTGTTGACCTAAAGAACGATCAATGGATTTAATGATTTGGAGTGACACAGATGGTTTGATATTATTGCTTATATAATAGTTATTTGATATACAATTTATATAATAATAATAATTAACGAGAATTTGCAATTTCTGGAGAAATTGCGTGTGAAGGCGAAATGGTTGAATAACTTTTTGGGGAATACTGCGGAATGATTTTTAATCTTCCGGTTCAAAGATATCACTTCCGGGTTTAGCTGAGGTCACTTCCGGTTTATTTGGGTCACTTCCGGTTCAATTTAGGCCACTTCCGGTTTAGCTGAAGTCACTTCCGGTTTTACCAGGGGTCACTTCCGGTTTGCCTGAGGTCACTTCCGGTCTATTTGGGGTCACTTTCAGTTTGCCTGAGGTCACTTCCGGTTCATTTGGGGTCACTTCCGGTTTATTGGGGGTCACTTCCGGGTTACCTGGGGTCACTTCCGGTCCAATTGGGGCTCATTGGGGTCACTTTAGGGTCAATCCTAGATGGCCGCTACACTGGAAGTGTGGGTCAAGGGTTGAATTGTGGAAGCATAGTGGAAGTGGGGGTGAATATGGGAAGCATAAGGTGAATAAAGTTGGAATGGGTTGAATCGGTTGAAAAATGTGGAATTTAGAGGTGAAAAACGGAATTTTAGAGAATTTGGTGGAATTTTTGAGAATTTGGTGGAATTTCTAATTTGAAAATGTGGAATTTATGGTAAGTGGGAATTTGAGGAATAGGGAGGAAGAATATGAAGAGTTGAAAGCTGGAATGGGTTGAATGGGTTGAAAAATGTGGAAACTAGAGGTGAAAAAGGGAATTTGGGGGAATTTGGTGGAATTTCAAAATTGAAAATGCAGAATTTTTGGGAAGTTGGGGAATGTTGAGAATCTTTCCCAATGTGATGTGAATGTGCTGAATGATGTGAATTTCAAACTGGAATGACGTGAATGTGAAATGTTGAATGTGCCATTGAGAATAAATGGGGAAAAATTTGTCGGAAATTTGGGAATTTTGCGGAATCTGAGAATTTGCGGAATAAGAAAAATGGAAGCGCTCATCTCGTGAATATTTGGATTGCGTGAAAAGTAGAATGGAGTGAATGGGTTGAATTGTGTGGAAGAAGGACAGAAATCGAGGAGAATAAAATAGAAGAAGAGGAAGAAGAGTAAAGTAAAAGGAGTAGAATAACATAAGTGTGAAGGCCTTCGCCTTCACACAATAATAGTAATAAAGTGAAAGGAGTAGAATAACATAAGTGTGAAGGCCTTCACCTTCACACAATAAAGGACAAGAATAACAATAGTGTGAAGGTCTTCACCTTCACACTAATAATAGGACAGGAATAACAATAGTGTGAAGGTCTTCACCTTCATACTAATAAAGTAAAAAGAGTAGAATAACAAAAGTGTGAAGGCCTTCGCTTTCACACAATAATAGATCAGTTTTATGTAGCGCTTTTCTAAACAGTCAAAGCCGCTTTACATAGAAAATTCGCACACACCACACACACACACACACACACACACACACACACACACACACACACACGCGCACACAAAGAGTTAGGAGTTATATGCAGAGTTGAAGAGGTGGGTCTTGAGATGGTGTTTGAAGGAGTGCAGGGAGTCAGCATTACGAATGGTCAGGTGGAGAGAGTTCCAGTGGGGGCAGCAACGGCAAAGGCTCTATCTCCAATGGTCCGGTATTTTGTCGAGGTAACGGGGGTGAGCAAGTCGGCGTCAGCAGAGCGGAATTGGCGGGTGGGGCCAAGGTTGTTTAGGGCCTTATAGGTGGTGACAAGGATCTTGAAATGTATGCGCTGTTTTATGGGGAGCCAGTGAAGATGACGGAGGACAGGGGTGATGTGCTGTCTGCTCGGTGAGCAGTCGGGCAGCAGATTTTTGAACATATTGCAGTGTGTGAAGGACACTTGAGGGGAGGCCGTACAGGATGCTGTTGCAGTAATCCAGTGTGGAGGTAATAATTGCATGAACTAATGTCTCTGCTGCAGGGGTGGAAAGAAAGGGACGTAGGTGCAATGTTTCGTAGATGGAAAAAGGATGTTTTGGTGACGTGGTTGATATGTGATTTGAAGGAGTGTGGGATCCATATGAAGTCCAAGATTTCTGACTAGAGGAGAGGGAGTGACAGAGTGACCGTCAATGCAGAGTGTGAAGTTGTGGTAGGTGGGGAGGCTGGATTTAGGACAGAAGATGATGAATTCCGTTTTGTTACTGTTTAGTTTGAGAAAGTTTTGGATCATCCAGTCTTTAATGTTTGCGATGCAGCGAGTGAGTGTGGAGAGAATGGCAGGGGAAATGGTTTTGGTGGAGATGTAGAGTTGAATATCATCAGCGTAACAGTGGAAATTGAAACCATGGCGGCGGATGATGTGACCAATGAGAAGCATGTACAGAGTGAAAAGAATGGGGCCCAGAACTGATCCTTGAGGGACTCCGTGTGCAACAGGGGTGGTGTGGGATTTGTCTTGGTCAATGGTGATGTAGTGAACTCTGTAAGACAGGTAAGATTTGAACCAGGAGAGATTGGTGGTGCCGATGGATTCTAGGCGGTTGAGAATAATGGAATGGTTTACTGTATCAAAGGCAGCACTGAGGTCAAGGAGGAGAAGGATTGTGAGAGAACCAGAGTCAGAGGAAAGCAGGAGTTCGTGAGTGACTTTAAGTAATAATAATAATACATTTTATTTGTAAGGCGCCTTTCAAGGCACTCAAGGACGCCGTTTCAGTGCTGTGGTCTGTACGGAAACCAGATTGGAGTGGTTCATACAGGTTATTCGAAAAGAGGTGGGTCTTGAGTTGAGATGGTACGGCTCTTCCCAGTAGTTTTGATAGAAATGTGAGATTAGAGATGGGTCTGTAGTTGTTGGGGTCCTCTAGGTCAAGGCTGGGTTTTTTGAGGAGAGGAGTGATGGCTGCAAGCTTAAGAGGTGAGGGGACTGTGCCAGAGTTGAGGGAGGAATTGATGAAGTCTATGATGAGTAGGGCAATGGGGGTGAGGCAGTCTTTAACTGAGATGGCATGGGGTTCAGGGGGAGTTAGAGAATTTCATGGTGGAGAGTATTTGGGAGAGGTCAGCAGAAGTTATAGGGGAAAAGGTTGATGGCTGGGGGACGGATGATGAAAAAAATGTGGGTTCAGGTAGTGGGGTACTCGAGGGAAAGGATACGAGCTGCTGGTAGATGTTTTCTATTTTTGAGTTGAAAAATGATAAGAGTGTCTCATTTCTCTGGGGTGAATGATGATGAAGTATTGTCAAGGGGTTTGAGGAGTTTGTTTATGGTCGAAAACAGGGAACGTGGGGCTGAAGAACCAGAGTGGATGATACCAGAGTAGTAAGATGAGCGGTCTTTATTAAGGGCTGATTTGTAGTGATGCATAAGGTCTTTGTAGGCGAGGGCATGGACTGTGACACCGACAGGTGACTGTTTTGGTTTTCAGAGGAGCCACTGTGTTGAAGGAGGAAGACATAATGTCCCGGGGGGTGAGGGTGGAAAGGGTTTTTGATATGCAGGTGGAGAGAGTGTCGAAGCAGATGGACTTAAGGTTGCGAAAGATGATTGTGCGGTTTTGTTTTGGATCGAGGGTGGGGGTGTCAATGTAAAAAAAGATGGCTAGGTGGTCAGATATGGTGAGGTCAAAGCTAAAAATGTTATGGATATGGAGGCCAGTGCTGCAAACGAGGTCTATGGTGTGTCCATGCTTGTGGGTAGGGAAGGTAATGTGTTGAGTGAAGCCGGAGCAGTTGAGGAAATCCAGGAAGAATGTTTACAGTCAGTGGAATCAATGTGCAGGTTAAAATCACCAAGAAGCAGGTGGGTTGATGAAACAGAGAAAAGTGCAGTGATGAATTCTGAGAGGTCAGATGGGAAAGATGGGTTTTGTTTGGGGGGACGGTAAGTAATAACAGTAATGAGGGGTTTAGGTTCTGGAAGTTTAAAAGCCCGATGTTCAAATAATGGGGCAGAGGGGAGGGACGGGGCGCGGAGTTTGAGGTTTTGATTAAAAATGCCAGCGATGCCACCTCCTCTGCCCTCAATGCGTGGGCTGTCCAAGTAAGAGTATGCTGAAGGGGTGGTTTGATTTAGTGAGAAATAGTCCAGGGGTTTTCTCTGTGTTTCATTTTAGCAGAGCAGATCAAGTTTGTTGTCTTTGATGAATTTGTTGAGGATAAGGCTTTTATTGTTGAGGGAACGCGTGTTGAAAAGGGCGGTTTTCAGAGGCTCTTGTTTTAAAGCCGTTGGGGGGTGGTTGGGATTGTCAGGACGTTAAAAAGGTTCGCAGAGGACGAGTTCTGATGACATGGGTTGGTGTGATGATGTAAGGATGAAGTGTGGAAGCTGTTGTGTGAGCTGCAGTCAGTCCAAATTGTTGGAATACAGTTTTCAGTAATTGAAGTGTAAATGAATTTCCGGCGAGATCCGCGGTGGATGTAGAAGGGCAAGGTCTCGGAATGCGCTAACCCACTCCCCGGAAGGAGGAAGCAAGGGAACGAGTCAGCGAAGCACGGCGGGCGTGCAGTGGAATACCATGACGGACGTGGAGAAGTGGCGGATCCTGGAGTTGAACGTAGGCGTTAGCCGAAGCCAGATGATGAGACGCGCGAGCAACAACGTCGTCCTTGATGGCGGCGCGCCGGGCAAAGCCCTGGGGGCAGGAAGCCGCGGCAGCGCCGGCCGGCGATGCAGGGCCGCCAAGGAGCCCACCACGTCCAGGTCGCGTTGATAGCTCCCACGCCAAGCCTCACGGCACCAACAAGTCCAGCCAGCACACAGCAGACACAGATCACGCCAAGGTTTTTTCGTTAAATGGGCCTGTGGAATAATATGAAGTGCAACCGTCGTCAGCGGCGCATACCCGGCATTGTTGACATAAAGGACAATCGATGGATTTAATGATCTGTAATGACACAGATTGAGAAAGGTATTATTTATCCATCCATCAATCCATCCATCTTCTTCCGCTTATCCGGGGTCGGGTCGCGGGGGCAGCAGCTTTAGGAGGGACTCCCAGACTTCCCTCTCCCCAGCCACTTCATCCAGATCATCCCAGGGAATCCCAAGGCGTCTCTCCAGCGCATCCTGGGTCATCCATGGGGTCTCCTACCGGTGGGACATGCCTGGAACACCTCCCCAGTGAAGTGTCTAGGAGGCATCTTGATGAGATGCCCAAGCCACCTCATCTGGCTCCTCTCAACGTGGAGGAGCAGCAGCTCTACTCTGAGGCCCTCCCAGATGACCATCTCTAAAGGAGAGCCCGGACACCCTGCAGAGGAAACTCATTACGGCCGATTGTATCCTGGATCTCGTTCTTTCGGTCACGACCCATAGCTTGTGACCATAGGTGAGGGTAGGAGCAGAGATTGACCAGTAAAATGAGAGCTTTGCCTTTTGGCTCAGCTCTCTCTTCACCACGACAGACCGGTACAGAGTCCGCATTACTGCCGACGCCGCACCAATCCGCCTGTCGATCTCGCGCTCCATCCTGCCCTCACTCTTGAGCAAGACCCCAAGATACTTCAACTTCTCCACTTGGGGCAGGATCTCATCCCCGATCCGGAGAGGGCACTCCACCCTTTTCCGATCGAGGACCATGGACTCGGATTTGAAGGTGCTGACCCTCATCCCGACCGCTTCACACTCGGCTGCGAACCGCTCCAGTGAGACCTGGAGATCACGGCGTGAAGAGGCCAACAGCATCACGTCGTCTGTAAAAAGCAGAGACGCAATGCTGATGTCCCCAAACCAGACAACCTCAACGCCTCGCTGCGCCTAGAAATTCTGTTGATAAAAGTTACGAATAGAATCGGCGGCAAAGGGCAGCCTTGACGGAGTCCAACCCTCACTGCTAATGAATGCGACTTATTGCCAGAAATGCGGACCAAACTCTGACATTGGTGATACAGGGACCGAACCGCCCTTATCAGTTGGCTCGGCACCCCTTACTCCCGAAGCACCCTCCACTGAACTGACACGGTTGAACGTCTTCAAGTCCACAAAACACATGTGGACTGGTTGAGCGAACTCCCATGCCCCCTCGAGGATCCTGCCGAGGCTGTAGAGCTGTTCCACGGCCAGGACGCAAGCCACACCTCCTGAATCTGAGGTTCGATCGCCCGACGAACCCTCCTCTCCAGCACCCCTGAATAGACCTTACCAGGGAGGCTGAGGACTGTGATTCCTCTGTAGTTGGAACACACCCTCCGGCCCCCCTTCTTAAAGAAGGGAACCACCACCCCAGTCTTCCAATCCAGATGTACCATCCCCGATGTCCACGCGATGTTGCAGAGGCGTGTCAACCAGGACAGCCCCACAACATCCAGAACCTTTAAAAACTCCGGGCGGATCTCATCCACCCCTGGGGCCTTGCCCCCGAGGAGTTTTTTTTTTAACTACCTCAGTGACTTTGACCCCAGAGATTGGAGAGGCCACCTCAGAGTCTCCAGGCATTGTTTCCACAATAGGTGTGTCGGTGGAATTGAGGAGGTCCTCGAAGTATTCTCCCCACCGACTCACGACGTCTCGAGTCGAGGTCAGCAGCCCACCATCTCCACTATAACAGTCTTCACAGTGCACTGCTTCTCCCTCCTAAGACGCCGGATGGTGGACCAGAATCTCCTCAAAACCGTCCAGAAGTCATTCTCCATGGCCTCGCCAAACTCCTCCCACGCCCGGGTTTTTGCCTCAGTAACCGTCGAAGCCGCGTCCCGCTTGGCCATCCGGTACCTGTCAGCTGCCTCCAGAGTCCCACAGGCCAAAACGGCCCAATAGGACTCCTTCTTCAGTTTGACGCATCCCTTACCGCCGGTGTTTACCAGCTGGTTCGGGGATTGCCGCCACGACAGGCACCAACCACCTTACGGCCACAGCTCCGGTCGGCTGCCTCATCAATGGAGGCATGGAACATGGTCCACTCGGACTCATTGTGCTAGACGTTCCCAGCAGACCCTCACAGTGCAATTGGGTCTGCCAGGTCGGACCGGCATCTTCCCCCACCATCGGAGCCAACCCACCACTAGGTGGTGATCAGTTGTCAGCTCCGCTCCTCTCTTCACCCAAGTGTCCAAAACATGCGGCCGCAAATCCGATGACACGACTACAAAGTCGATCATCGAACTGCGGCCGAGGGTGTCCTGGTGCCAAGTGCACACATGGACACCCTCATGTTTCAACATGGTGTTCATTCTAGGAAACCCGTGTTGAGCACAGAAGTCCAACAATAGAACATCGCTCGGGTTCAGATTACTCCCAGTCACGCCCTTTCATGTCACTGTCATTGCCCACATGAGCATTGAAGTCACCCAGTAGAACGATGGAGTCCCCAGAAGGAGCGCTCTCCAGCACTTCCTCCAGGGACTCTAAGAAGGGTGGGTACTCTGAGCTGCCGTTCGGTGCATAGACACAAACAACAGTCAGGACCCGTACCCCCACCCGAAGGCGGAGGGCGGCTACCCTCTCATTCACCGCGGTGAACCCCAATGTGTAGGCACCCAGCTGGGGGGCAATAAGTATGCCCACACCTGCTCGATGCCTCTCACCGTGGGCAACTCCAGAGTGGAAGAGGGTCCAGCCCCTCTCGAGAGGGCTTTTACCAGAGCCCAAACTATATGTAGAGGAGAGTCCGACTATTTCTAGTCGGAACTTTTCTGCCTCATACTCCAGCTCGGGCTCCTTTCCAGCCAGAGAGGTGACATTCCATGTCCCAAGAGCCAGCTTCTGCAGCCGGGGATCGGACTGCGAAGCTGGCCTTTGGCCGTCGCTCGGCTCGCTTTGCACACAATCCCTTTGGCCCCTCCTACAGGTGGTGAGCCCATGGAAAGGGGGACCCACGTTTTCTGTTCGGGCTGTGCCCGGCCGGGCCCCATGGGCGAAGGCCCGCCCACCAGGCGCTGGCCTTCGAGCTCCACCTCCAGGCTTGGCTCCAGAGGGGGGCCCCAGTGACTCGTGTCCGGGCGAGGGAAAACTAGGTACATATATTTTATTCATCATAAGGGGTCTTCTGACCCGTGCTTTGTCTGGCACCTCACCCAGGACCCTTTTGCCATCAGTGACCCTACCAGGGGCATGAAGCCCCAGACAATATGGCTTCTAAAATCATAGAGGCACGCAAACCCCCCCCCACCACGAAAAGGTGACGACTCACGGAGTTTTGCAAACAATACTTCTAAAAACAATTCGAGAAAAAAATCTGATAAAAATCAAATGTCGAGATAAAGCAAATAATAACCGACTGCACATTGTTTTTAGAAGTTTTCTTTTCAGAAATAATCTGTGTTTGAACTAGAGTCCCATATCTGTAAAGCAGACCAACCACAATCTTAAATGTCACCGTGATGTTTTATTTCAGCTATTCATATAGTGTGACGTCTTCAAAGGTTTTTGGGAGCCGATGTGAACACCGATTGGATGTTTTGCTTACACTGGCTTTGAAGGTGTGGTAGATAAATACAACAAAATAAAATGTTTTGACCGGCATATAAAGCAAGTTATTGTCGTACCAAAGGAAAAGAAACGCATGTGTGTCGCAAAAAACGTTTCCTGAACATAGTTGTAAAATGAGGAATAGAAAGAACACACACCACGGTCCTAACACCCCCTTCAATTCTTAGTTCCATGGTGGAATTCTGTATGCGAACACCTATGCAACCTTACTCGCAGCGTCCTCATAACATCATGGCAACAACATAACAGAAGTAATGTTATGTTATGTTCACATCACAAGGTATTGGAGAGAATCCGGCCCATCTTTCAAAACAAAAGAGCATTCAGACTCGGATAAATAAAATGGAAATAATGCAAGTTATACTTTGGCGTGCGGCCCGGGACCAAATGATCGACGGGCCGGTACCTGTCCGTGGCCTGGGGTTTGGAGACCACTGTATTAGAGTTTCCTCTGAAAAAAACCTTTAGTGAGGGCAAATGCTATTTCGCAGCACTTTAAGGCACATTTTGGAGAAACGTTGAAAGTGTTAACATTCTTCTGCAGAGCGGTGTGCTGACAGTCCAGTTGGGTGGTCACCATGGAACCTACGTGATCAACAAGCAAACGTCAAACAGACAGATTTGGTTGGCTTCTCCAACAAGGTGAGACCAGATGGTACTTTGATACTATAAACCAGGGGTGTCAAAATAATTTTTTTCGCAGGCTGCTTTGTAGTCATAGCTTCTTTCAGAGGGCCATTATGACTGTCAACCCAAATAAATGTATGAGCACCTCATATTATATACAATAAAAGCTACAAAACAAACTGACAAATAACTTTTTTTCACATCAGATGAGTAAAAACTGGTCAAATATTTTTTAAAAAGATATTAAAAGTGAAGACAGTTTGCAATTCTAGTAATGACACAAATTGCACAATTTGTCTTAGCGGGCTACATAAAATGATGTGGCGGGCCGTTTCTGGCCCCCAGGCCTTGAGTTTGAAAGCAGTGCTATAAACTGACCATCCACATAAATAGGCCAACCTGCACAGTGTAATGTAGTATGCATAATAAAAGAATTATATCACAAGTTGTTTGTATTTACACCATCAGAAAGGTTTTCATATAGATGTTTTACGCTTGTGGAGTGCACCATGGTACCGCACTGAGTAAGGACGTCTGCATCACAGTTCAGTGGTGCAGCGAGAGAGAGAAACGTGTGTCTTTTGTGGGGGATTTGCTGCACTACATGAAAAGAGATTTTATTTGCACGTTTCCTCGTCCTGGACAGGTACAAGTCTTGGATAGATGGGAGGTTGGTCCCAATGATCTTTTCCGCAGTTCTTATAGTCCGTTGCAGTCTGTGCTTGTCTTGTTTGGTGGCCAATCCAAACCAGTGATGGAGGTGCAGAGGATAGACTGCATGATGGCAGTGTAGAAGGTCTTCAGCAGCTCTCGCGGCAGGTTGAACTTCTTGAGCTGTCTCAGGAAGTACAGCCTTCCAGACAGAGTCTGTGTCCGGTCCATTTCAGGTCCCGAGAGATTTTGGATCCCAGGAACTTGATGTCTGTGGAGGGAATAGCATTACTGAGGATGGTGAGGGGTGGAAGTGGCGAAGGGTCTCTCCTGAAGTCCACTGTCATCTCCACGGTCTTGAGCGGGTTCAGCTCCAGGTGGTTTTAGCTGCACTAATGGACTAGCTGCTCCACCTCCTGTCTGTACGCAGTCTCGTCACTGTCCCAGATCAGACCGATGACTTTCGTGCCATAATTTCTCAATTTGGAAGTTTTATTCATTTTATTATTTTTTTTATTTGGAAAAAAATCCGTGATGTACTGAAGCCGCGATAAATGAACCGCAATGTAGCGAGTGATTACTATACTGGATTTTGGAAGATCAGAGAACAATACGTTACAGTCATCAAGGTGTGACATGACAAACGCATCTATAATAATTTCCGCATCACTAGTTGAAATAATCGGACGAATCTTAGCAATATTACGTAGGTGAAAAGAAAGCAGTTCTAGTTATGCTCTTAATGTGTTTTTCAAAGAAGAGTGTTTGGTCAAATATAACACAGAGGTTGGGTACGGTATCACTTTCAGTGATAGTACATTTAACCATATTTACAGTGGTTTCATTAAACAGGTGATGATGATCAGGTCCAATTAGCAACATCTGGGTTTCTGTGTTAAGATGTAGGAAATTGGGATACATCCATTGTTAAATCTCAGCAAAACATGCCTCAAGATTACAACAATCCCGCGGATTTGTCATTGCTAATGGCATATATAATTGGGTGTCATCCGCATAACAATGAAAACGGATATTATATTTATGTACAATATCCCTTAGCGGAATAATATAAATACTAAACAGTATAGGTCCAAGTACCGATCTTCGCGGGACACCACACGTAAAATTAATGAGCTCAGAGGTCGTGTTGCCATGGACCACACTGTCCTCTGAGAGATAAGAACTAAACCAACAAAGTGCTGGCCCTGAAATACCAACACAGGTTATAAGGCGGTCTAGTAATGTTGTGATCTACAGTGTCAAAAGCAGCACTAAGATAGAGTAATAATAGTATCGATGAGGTGTTTTAGTCCATAGCTAAGAGGAGATCATTGGTTATGTAAGCAAGAGCTGGTAGTGGTTAGCTCTAAAAGAAGACTGAAACGGCTCAAATCGATTGTTAGCGACCATGTAATCATTAAGCCGCTGCGCTACAGCTTTTTCAAGAATATTTGCAGTGAACGAGAAATTTGAAACCATCTTATAATTACTGAGACGGTCCGGTTCAAGGTCTGGTTGCTTGAGTTGTAGTTTGTTAGAGTGGTGCTGACTCTAACTTATTTGCAAGAACCACACGGGAGACAGTATGCCTTTTGAAAACTTCCAAGTGGAGAAATCATTCGTCACTGTGCATACAACGATGTTCGAATGAAGTCTGACTTAGGCCTCTTCCAAGAGCATATTTATTTAGAGAAGCATAGTGGACAGGGTGGGGGTGAACCCCTGGCCTCTGATCAAATCAGAGCAGGGGGTGTTTTACAATGTTGTGTAAACAGAACAACTTTGATTGCTTCTTCTGCAGCTGGTCAATCAGTTCAAAGGATCTTAGCACTTTGTTCTACTACTTTGTTAAGACAGGACAAGTTTGGTTATTATTACAGGTTATATTCCAACATAATCATAGGATCAAACTAATTTATCAACCCTAACATATCCCTCCAGTTTATCATATGATTGTCACCCCGATTAACAAACACAAGCAAGAAAATATAATGAAGATAGAAAAATAAAATACAGAAGCGGTACATCTTTGTACCCATCACTTGCAAGGGAATTTTGATGGTCAAATCAACAAGTTTCTGTAAAACACATCAAACAAATCATCACATTCGATATGCCTGAGATTTGCACTTCAACTACGGTAGAAGACACAGATCTTGATACAGCTGACTTCAAATATGAGATAACAAGTCGTAAATGAGCACAACAATCACAGGAGTCACAAGTTCCAACAGCAGTTGCCACCAGGCGGCAGAGAATAGCCATGTAAAGAAATCCCATTGATGTGGAATTTTGTCCTCCGACGTGGCCTGCTGTAAATTCTTCGTGAGTTCATGGCGTCAAAGTCAAAGTCTGCTTTATTGTCAATTCCTTCACATGTTAAGACACACAGAGATCGAAATTACGTTCCCCACCGTCCCACGGTGACCAGACACATCACACAACACATACAAGCAAATAACACAAAAAGTAAAGACAATAGATAAGAGCGACGAATAAGTAATAAGCAAATAAACTAAATAAATAAACAATAAATAAATAAATAAATAAATAAGTAGACAAATAAGAGGAGCAAAATGGAGCAAGCATGCATACGGCATATAGCGCAAAAATACAGGACGTTATGCAGCCGAGGGAGGAGGAGGGAGAGAGTTCAGGCCTGAGCAACAGGCCTGCGCCGACATCCAGAAGAGTTTTGTGCCGTCACGAAATGTTGGAATTTATAATTCCCTGTAAAAGTGATGTTTCTGCCACATTTTATGACTTGACTTTTCACTTGCTTGAACAAAGTAATGACTTGCTTTTTGGGTGACTTGACTCAATGTATTTTTTTCACTGTAACTTGTTTGAAACTTGACTTCATCCACTCTCTGGTGGGCACACAGATTTATTGTGCCTTTTGCCATCCAAAAAAAGAGCATTTAATTTTCCTGCCTATTACTATGTGGAGTAATAGACGACCCAAGATACATACAGTAGTGGTACCTCTACTTAAGAACTTAATTGTTTCCGTGATCACGTTTGTAAGTAAAAACGTTTGTAAGTAGAGCAAGGTTTCCCATAGGAATCAAAAGTCACAGCTATTGCCCTATTACTCTCTGCAAAACACACAGACAACAAATATAATAATTTTATTTTTGCTTTTTCACTCCGTGAGTCGTCACCTTATCGTGGTGGAGGGGTTTGCGTGCCCCTATGATCCTAGGAGCCATGTTGTCTGGGGCTTCATGCCCCTGGTAGGGGCACCCATGGCAGAAGGGTCCTAGGTGAGGGGCCAGACAAAGCACGGCTCAGAAGACCCCTGATGATGAATACAATAAATGGATGTCGTTTTCCCTCGCCCGGACACGGGTCACCGGGGCCCCTCTCTGGAGCCAGGCCTGGAGGTGGGGCTCGAAGGCGAGCGCCTGGTGGCCGGGCCTTCTAATGGGGTCCGGTCAGGCATAGCCCGAAAAGAAAACGTGGGTCCCCCTTTCCATGGGCTCACCACCTGTAGGAGGGGCCAAAGGGATTGTGTGCAAAGCGAGCCGAGCGACGGCCAAAGGCCAGCTTCGCAGTCCGATCCCCGGCTGCAGAAGCTGGCTCTTGGGACATGGAATGTCACCTCTCTGGCTGGAAAGGAGCCCGAGCTGGAGTATGAGGCAGAAAAGTTCCGACTAGAAATAGTCGGACTCTCCTCTACATATAGTTTGGGCTCTGGTAAAAGCCCTCTCGAGAGGGGCTGGACCCTCTTCCACTCTGGAGTTGCCCACGGTGAGAGGCATCGAGCAGGTGTGGGCATACTTATTGCCCCCCAGCTGGGCGCCTACACATTGGGGTTCACCGCGGTGAATGAGAGGGTAGCCGCCCTCCGCCTTCGGGTGGGGGTACGGGTCCTGACTGTTGTTTGTGTCTATGCACCGAACGGCAGCTCAGAGTACCCACCCTTCTTAGAGTCCCTGGAGGAAGTGCTGGAGAGCGCTCCTTCTGGGGACTCCATCGTTCTACTGGGTGACTTCAATGCTCATGTGGGCAATGACAGTGACATGAAAGGGCGTGACTGGGAGTAATCTGAACCCGAGCGATGTTCTATTGTTGGACTTCTGTGCTCAACACGGGTTTCCTAGAATGAACACCATGTTGAAACATGAGGGTGTCCATGTGTGCACTTGGCACCAGGACACCCTCGGCCGCAGTTCGATGATCGACTTTGTAGTCGTGTCATCGGATTTGCGGCCGCATGTTTTGGACACTTGGGTGAAGAGAGGAGCGGAGCTGACAACTGATCACCACCTGGTGGTGGGTTGGCTCCGATGGTGGGGGAAGATGCCGGTCCGACCTGGCAGACCCAATTGCACTGTGAGGGTCTGCTGGGAACGTCTAGCACAATGAGTCCGAGTGGACCATGTTCCATGCCTCCATTGATGAGGCAGCCGACCGGAGCTGTGGCCGTAAGGTGGTTGGTGCCTGTCGTGGCGGCAATCCCCGAACCAGCTGGTAAACACCGGCGGTAAGGGATGCGTCAAACTGAAGAAGGAGTCCTATTGGGCCGTTTTGGCCTGTGGGACTCTGGAGGCAGCTGACAGGTACCGGATGGCCAAGCGGGACGCGGCTTCGACGGTTACTGAGGCAAAAACCCGGGCGTGGGAGGAGTTTGGCGAGGCCATGGAGAATGACTTCTGGACGGTTTTGAGGAGATTCTGGTCCACCATCCGGCGTCTTAGGAGGGAGAAGCAGTGCACTGTGAAGACTGTTATAGTGGAGATGGTGGGCTGCTGACCTCGACTCGAGACGTCGTGAGTCGGTGGGGAGAATACTTCGAGGACCTCCTCAATTCCACCGACACACCTATTGTGGAAACAATGCCTGGAGACTCTGAGGTGGCCTCTCCAATCTCTGGGGTCAAAGTCACTGAGGTAGTTAAAAAAAAAACTCCTCGGGGGCAAGGCCCCAGGGGTGGATGAGATCCGCCCGGAGTTTTTAAAGGTTCTGGATGTTGTGGGGCTGTCCTGGTTGACACGCCTCTGCAACATCGCGTGGACATCGGGGATGGCACATCTGGATTGGAAGACTGGGGTGGTGGTTCCCTTCTTTAAGAAGGGGGGCCGGAGGGTGTGTTCCAACTACAGAGGAATCACAGTCCTCAGCCTCCCTGGTAAGGTCTATTCAGGGGTGCTGGAGAGGAGGGTTCGTCGGGCGATCGAACCTCAGATTCAGGAGGTGTGGCTTGCGTCCTGGCCGTGGAACAGTGGACCAGCTCTACAGCCTCGGCAGGATCCTCGAGGGGGCATGGGAGTTCGCTCAACCAGTCCACATGTGTTTTGTGGACTTGGAGAAGACGTTCAACCGTGTCAGTTCAGTGGAGGGTGCTTCGGGAGTAAGGGGTGCCGAGCCAACTGATAAGGGCGGTTCGGTCCCTGTATCACCAATGTCAGAGTTTGGTCCGCATTTCTGGCAATAAGTCGCATTCATTAGCAGTGAGGGTTGGACTCCGTCAAGGCTGCCCTTTGCCGCCGATTCTATTCGTAACTTTTATCAACAGAATTTCTAGGCGCAGCGAGGCGTTGAGGTTGTCTGGTTTGGGGACATCAGCATTGCGTCTCTGCTTTTTACAGACGACGTGATGCTGTTGGCCTCTTCACGCCGTGATCTCCAGGTCTCACTGGAGCGGTTCGCAGCCGAGTGTGAAGCGGTCGGGATGAGGGTCAGCACCTTCAAATCCGAGTCCATGGTCCTCGATCGGAAAAGGGTTGAGTGCCCTCTCCGGATCGGGGATGAGATCCTGCCCCAAGTGGAGAAGTTGAAGTATCTTGGGGTCTTGCTCAAGAGTGAGGGCAGGATGGAGCGCGAGATCGACAGGCGGATTGGTGCGGCGTCGGCAGTAATGCGGACTCTGTACCGGTCTGTCGTGGTGAAGAGAGAGCTGAGCCAAAAGGCAAAGCTCTCATTTTACTGGTCAATCTCTGCTCCTACCCTCACCTATGGTCACAAGCTATGGGTCGTGACCGAAAGAACGAGATCCAGGATACAAGCGGCTGAAATGAGTTTCCTCCGCAGGGTGTCCGGGCTCTCCCTTAGAGATAGGGTGAGAAGCTCGGTCATCCGGGAGAGACTCGGGAGTAGAGCTGCTGCTCCTCCACGTTGAGAGGAGCCAGATGAGGTGGCTCGGGCATCTCATCAGGATGCCTCCTGGACGCCTCCCTGGGGAGCTGTTCCGGGCATGTCCCACCAGTAAGAGACCCCGGGGTCGACCCAGGACACGCTGGAGAGACTACGTCTCTCGGCTGGCCTGGGAACGCCTTGGGATCCCCCGGGATGAGCTGGAGGAAGTGGCTGGGGAGAGGGAGGTCTGGGAGTCCCTCCTAAAGCTGCTGCCCCCGCGACCCGACCCCGGATAAGCGGAAGAAGATGAAGGTGAAGAAGCTTTTTCAAAATTTTATAACAAAAAATAAAATATCACCTCATTCTTGACCTTCTAACTTTGCTTTGGGAAGAGGTAAACTGTTCTAATTTTCTACACTTGCTTAAAATACTTCCAAGAAGTCAGGCTAATAAATTATTGTATGCTTCCACGTACTCCTTGCAATGTGATCACTACTTGTCATTACCTTTTGGTGCTGTGTAAGTGGTTATCTCCTCGTGCAGAATGCCAGTGAGAAAAAGAAAATAGAAACAACCTAGCTTCTAAAGATGGAAATTGACAGGCAAAAGTGTGTTCTTCAGGTTTTTTTTAAAACAAACCGGTACTCTGCCGCATGGCAACGGCTTCCCCCTTTCACTCCATGCATGCGCGCTCTTGCAGCAGGGTATACCGATTTACACAGGGGTACCTACTTTGGCACAACACCAGCCAAACCTGAGCTCGGCGATACGCATGCATTCGCCATGTTGTTTTATGATTTTGAGTTTCATATAGATAGTTTTATGAGACATACTCTACACTACTTGATTTTACACTGGTAACGCACCAAGACAGAGAATGGCAGAGCAAAGAAGACAAGGTGGGGCTGGTGCGTCTGTTCCGAAGTCAAAATTTGGTTCATAAGTAGATGCAACAAAAACCGTCAGGCTTCAGTTCGTATCTCGCAAAATTTGTAAGTATAGACGTTCATATGTAGAGGTATCACTGTATCTGATTAATAAAACTATGAAAATAAAATTGCAATAAAACAGCAAATAATGTTCACTATTTCTGTGTTCATTTTTTCACCTTTTAACAAACAAAACTCCAAGTGTATATCGAACCGAAGCAAGAACCGTGACCACAAAATTGAGTATCCAACCAAACTCTGGGTTTAATGAACTGGTTTTCTATACAAATTTATACAAAAGCGCTCACAATCGATGCATTATTGATAACTGACACATTCACTCTCTCGTGATAAGCTAGTAAGTAGAAGTGGCACCAGACATGAAAATGGACAAGAAATTGAAGAACACATGGTGGTCTCTTAATTCTTTCAGTGGTTGTAAAAGACTATTTCATTTGCAAGCCTTACTACGTTCTTTTTGTATTTTCAGTGGACCAAAACGCTACAATTGGACAGGAAGTGGTTGGGTCTATACTCATGATGGCATCTGCATGCACCAACTCCTGTCTGAAGAGTTTTCTGCCATCTTCAAAAAGAACATGGACCTCTTTGGCCTGCCCAAGTCCTGATACGTCAAGTCTTATTCTGTCCTGCTATGACTTCTATGGATAACATAATTAATATAAACCTTTATTTGAGCATCTTTTTATTATTGCAGTCATTCGTAAATGTCGTCTTAATATGCTGTTATTGAGATGCCACTAAGTAAGCTTCCAAGTACAGTATTCCCTCACTAATTCGCGGTTCACCTATCGCGGCCTCGCTCTATAACTTTTTTTTTTTTTTTTTTTTTTTTTTTTTTTTTAAACAAATTCGGTGCATTGCAGATTTTTTTTTTCATATTTCATTTTTTAAGTCTGCCACGCGCACACACGCAAACGCGCGCACACACGCAAACGCACACACGCATTCTTGTACATTGACCGGGTAAAAGGGCCTACAAAGCGGACCACCCTTTCTGCTTGCCAAAGCAACAAATGAAAAGCATTTCTGGACTCAGGGTGGTGCCCTTGTCCAATACACCCCTTTAGATTACACAAAACACTAAGATTTAAGACAAAGTTTTTAACCGGAGGAATGAGGACCGGAAAGTAGACCTTTTTTTAATGATTTAAAGTGGATTACCTTGAATGTTAAATGTTTTTTTTATTCTGGATTTTTTGGGGAGAAATATTACCGAGTAAAATATGTTCTCAAAACCATCACAAGGCAGTTTTATTCATTAAAAATATTCAATAAAAAAAAAAATTGGTTAGTTTCGTCAGGATGTGTTCTTTTATAGGCAGTTTAGCTGTCATAAGATAAAGCATAGAATATTAGTTGAATTTTACAGCAACAAAAAAGTCTAATATTTCAATTTGTAAACCAACAATTTGTATTTAGTGTCAACTTGTGACGCTGGTGCTTGTTTTTCAGAAAGCCATTCCTGTTCTTGTGTGGAATAAAACATGGCAGACTCAATCCACAATGAACAGTGATAGGTCAAACTGATAAATGCTTGATTATTTTTCTATTATTATTCATTATTGCCAACCACACGCTCATTCAAAGTGCATTAGATAATATATTGCACCTCTTTAGAACGCAGCAGTTTATTAAAGAACATCAGCAAGAGCAATACAAAATCAAATATTTGAGACAGCTTCCTGAAAGACAAGTTGTCAGTTTCTACTCAACACCAGTCACTACCTCTGAAAAAAATAATTTTAATTGTAAAATTTACTTGAAATTTCTAACTTAAAATTTGTAATTATTTTGTTCCAATGAGTGAAATCAAAGGACAAATCATTCTGCTAGGTGACTTAAATATCCACATGGACAACTCCAACACCACTCTCACAAAGGATTTTACCTTCTGCCTGGACAATTTTGGACTTCAACAACACATTAATTTCCCCACCCACACCCATATTTTAGATCTAGTCTGCTGCTCCGGTGTCACTCCTCTTAACTGCTCTCCTGTTGATCTGGGAACAGGCTTCTCTGATCATTTGTTAGTTTCTTTTAATCTCAGTCTCACACTGTCCAAAATCAAACAGTCACGTATCATATCCTTCCGCAATATCAAAAATATCAATTTAGCAGATTTCACCACAGCCATTGGCAGTCTCCCCACCATCATCCCCCATATACTCCGGATCAGCTTGTTTCTGCTTACAACACTGGACTACAAACTCTGCTAAACTCATTTGCCCCCCTCAAAAACGGAACTGTTTCTTTCCCCCACTCTGCTCCCTGGTTCTCCCCTCATCTACGTCAACTGAAACCCAAAGGACGACAGCTGGAGCGGCTTTCTCGCAAAATTGGACTCCCGATTCATAAACTGTCGTACCATACTCACATAATGCAATATAAGGGTGCAAATTCCTCCGCAAAATCACACTAATTTGCGGAGAAAATAGCAGCTGGTGCGGGGAACACCAGAGTCCTGTTTTCCATAATTAATAATTCAACCTGCCCTCGTGACTCCCTCCCCCCACACTTCTACTCTACCGGTCACTGTAACACTCTGATGTCCTTCTTTGACAATAAAATAGCCACTATCCACCAACAACTGACCTCTAACATGTCTAGCTATTCATCTTCTTTCCTTCCTCATCCCACCCCCACCTCTTTTTCCTGCTTCCAACATCCCTCTCCTGCTTATCTATCTAAACTCATTCGAAATTTAAAGCCATCTACATGTCAACTTGACCCTCTGCCTTCTCCCCTGGTATCAGCCTCCCTCCCCTCTCTGCTCCCCTTGATTACTGCCATTATCAATTCTTCCCTCACCTCTGGTTCTGTCCCTCTATCTCTCAAATCTGCTACAGTTACTCCAACTCTTAAAAAACATGGCTTAGACCCCAATATCCTCAGTAACTTCCGTCCCATCTCCAACCTGCCATTTCGTTCCAAAATTCTTTAAAAAGTTGTTGCATCTCAGATCCACACCGACCTCACTAATAATAATCTATACGAACAGTTCCAGTCCGGTTTTCTCCCTCGACACAGTACAGAAGCAGTCCTTATTAAAATCACTAATGATCTCCTGATTGCAGCCGATTCTGGTCTCATATCCATACTCATTTTTCTTGATTTAAGTCAGCCATGTCCAAAGTGCGGCCCGCGGGCCAAATGCGGCCCGCGGTCAAATTTCATCAGGCCCGCAGCCTCTGTGATAAAATCTTTAGTATGTGGCCCGCCGCCATTGTTGACCAGCGCTTTAATACACACGTACCAAAGCTATTTTATATTTATGCCGCAGAAATGTAATCTCGCGCGACCCGGCATGATTTCACAGCGAGAACATGACTCCAGCTGTCCCGCTATGCGGAGCATGCGCAAGTCAAATGCGGAAATAAACCTGTTATAAAAAGGGTACGCGCGAACCGCCTGCGTGAACCCTGTGTGACCCTTTCCGGCCAATTTTTAAAATGGCGACTGAAAATAAAAAACGCAAAGTTGACTGGGAGAGCCGGCACTTCCAGGACAAGTGGAAATTGGACTATTTTTTCACTAAATTACGGAACAACTGTGTCTGCCTAATTTGCCAAGAGACTGTCTGTTTTTAAAGAATACAATATCAAGAGACACTACCAGTCAAAACATGCCGACATGTACGACAAGCTAACGGGGAACGAACGCAGCGAAAAATCGAAGCAACTGGAAGCTGGTTTAACTTCACAGCAGCGATTTTTCACAAGAGCCCGAGAGTCAAATGAAAATGCCACAAAGGTGAGTTACGAGGTGGCAACGCTGATTGCTAAGCACTGCAAACCTTTTACTGATGGAGAATTTATCAAAGACTGTGTGATGACAATGGTGGAGAAAATCTGCCCTGAGAAGAAGCAAGTGTTTGCCAATGTTTGCCTGGCTCGTAACACTGTGGCACGGAGAATTGAAGTTGTTTCAGCAGACATTAAGAGACAGTTGGTGGCCAGAGGAGAGGAGTTTGACTTTTTTTCCTTAGCTTGCGACAAAAGCACGGACGCATCTGACACTGCTCAGTTACTTATTTTTTTGGAGAGGAGTGGACAGTGAAATGAATGTGACTGAAGAGCTACTTGACTTCCAGAGCCTTAAAGACCAAACAAAAGGAACAGATTTATTCGTTTCTGTTTGCTTGGCCTTAGATGACATGAAACTCCCGTGGAATACAGTTTCTGGGATTATTACGGACGGCGCACCTGCCATGGCTGGCGACCGGACAGGATTATCAACCCATATCTGTAACAAAGTCATCGAAGAAGGAGGTCAAGCAGTAAAACTTCATTGTATTATTCACCAGCAAGTTTTATGTGCCAAACATCTCAAATATGATCATGTTATGAAACCGGTTGTAAAGGCTATCAATTATATTCGCTTCAAAGCCCTGTGCCACCGTCAGTTTCAACATTTTCTAACTAACATCCAGGCTGAATATGAACACTGGATGTCTAATAAACTACTTTAAGCTCAAACTCTTATGTTCCTTTATTCCCTCTCATGACCTCAGACGACTGAGGTCATCACTCGAATACCTTGTTTTATTGTTAAACACGAGCTAAAAATCAATAGCCATAAGGTAAAAATCAGTAAACAATTAAAAATTAGTAGAAAATTAAAAATCAGTAAAAAAATTTCATTCTAGTAGAAAATCAGTAGAAAATTTCATTCCCTCCTCATGGCCTCAGGTCCCTGAGGCCACCTTCACATACTCACATCCCGAACTCCCTGAGGGCCACAGCTGTCTCCGCCTCCTGGGGGTCCTTCTGAGGGATCATCATTTACTGGCCACCCGGAGGTAGTGGCCCCAACATGCGTTCAATTGTCTTAACAGTTAATGATCTGATACATGGAATACAGCAACATCCGCATAACACCATATCTAAACCCATTCTATTTTGGAAATCCATAAGAGACGTGGCTGCTAATTGCTCATGCACTGCCTGGAGTGCCGAGGTGGTGAAATTCGCCAATCGTTGGACATTGTAGTGGACATAATTAATCCGGTCCACATTTTTGTTTACTGTAAAAAACAGGAAAATACTCTCCCATCCTGCCGCCACTTGATCCACCAAATTGTATTCATCAGGGACTCCTCTCGGAACTCCAATTGCATCTATGTACGTGGGGTCTCCTGCATTCAACCATTCTTGCATGTCCCTTTTCTTCCTGGTGGTGCTAAATCCAATACTTCCCTTACCTGTTCAATTTGCTTCCTCCACACCCCTCTCTGGTACTTTTCCAATTTGTCCTGTAACGTTTGGTTTGTCTCTGTCCAATTAAACAACGTGACTTACGTTTGCCAATTTCCGCTGTCACATCTCTGTCTCAAACCTCCCTGTTCCTCTCGTGAGAGCTCTTCTGTTGTGTTCACCTCAGCTTCATAAACTACTTTTCCTTCGCATCAATATCGTTTATAGGTGGGTGAAATTTGAATCTGGGACGTTTTCTGCTGGATGGTCTCATCAATTGTCATCAATGTCCACACAAAAAGACAACTTAATAAAAATAGCACTACTAAAATTAATTCAGAAAAATCCGAAAAACCTTTCGAGACCTCCCCATTACTTTTCCGTATTGCTGCTCCTTCTCCTTCTGCCCCCCCCCCCCCCCCCTCTTGGCCGGGTCCGGGACACGGCCACACAGGAATACCTTCATCCTGACGGAACAAACTCTGGGGCCGGACGTAGGTGTGAGTAGTGATACCACCGGCGTCCTTTGAAGTCGAGCTGAGCCGCGTGAGACGTCCTGGCCAAGACACGAAAGGGGCCCTTCCACCGGAGGTCCGTCCACTTTCTGGAGATGACTTGTGCGTCCGGTGTGAGCTGTTTCTCCACCGACACGCCTTCCTCCGCCACAGTCGCAGCGGATTTCTCTCCACTCTGTGCAGAAACACTGGACACCAAAGCAGACAAATAGGACCAGTATGCTGTATGAGACAAATTTGGTACCGTAACATCCTCCGGTGGGACGAGCGTCGTTGCTGGTCCCGGCATTAGACGACCTGTCATCAATTCAAACGGTGCAAATCCAGTGTGCCTGTTAACAGATTGCCGCACAGACAAGGCAAGCGGAATCGCTTGGAGCCAATTCATTTTCATTTGAGCAATAATTTTGGCCAGTTTTTCCTTCAACGTCCGGTTCATTCGTTCAACTTTGCCTTGGCTCTGAGGATGGTAGACACAGCCAAATCAAAGCTTCAAACCCAAAATTGATTCCACCTTGGCCAAGGCTTTGTTGTTAAAGTGTGTACCATTGTCAGAGCGGATCAGGGCCGGAAAACCATGTGTGGGGATGCAATGGGTGATCAAAGCCTTGATCACAGCAGCAGAATCTTCTTTCGAGCACGGATATGCCTCAGGCCAGCCTGAGTAAGCGTCAACCAACACAAGCAAAAAGCGTTTCCCATTCACTCTTGTATACATGTCGGTGAAATCAATGATCACCTCTGCTCCCGGCCACGGGGTCGGCTGAAACAGGCCGGGCTTAGGCTTCAACGTAGGATGCAAACAGGAGTCTGGGTGTTCCCCGTCCAGATTACTGGACCGCGGGACACCAACATCATCTCCAGCAATCCTGTCTGCCATGGGTTGTTTAATTTGGTATGCATTCTGAGACTCAAACCAGTACAAATTAGGAATGTGAGTTTTCCGCCAATCGGTCTGTTGCAACAACTGCTTGACCATTGAGCCTAATTGTCTGGCCTCGTGTCCTGGGGCAATAGCCAGCGAAATGTGTGGCACCCCTTTCTCTGTCATTTTGAACCACTGCATTTGTTCGTATGTCAGTTCAGTTGCCGCTGCAACTCCCTCTTTACCAATCAAAATACGTGATGAAGTTAAATCCCACATGTGCCCTTCAATTTCTTCAAACAAATCCCGATATACATCATCACTTTTTTGGTCATAATATAGAGTGCAACGCAAAGGATCAACAGGTGGGTGGTATGGCGCCAGTGAGCAGATCCAAGGTTTCCACAGTAGGTAGGTCGAGAACACACCACCACCAGCAGGGGTCTCTGGCTCCAGCCTGGCCCAGTAGATGGTTGCAGTTTCTGCTTCTGTTGGTAGGGGCGCCATCAGCCACTGACCATGTTGTTGTATTTGTTGTGAGCACTGGATGCTGACGCCATCTGGAAATTGAAGAATCACTCCCTTTGGCCCACACAGAATTCTGGCTTCAACGGCTGATAACAAGTCCTCCCCATCAAATTGATCGGAGTGTCTGTGGAATGGATGTATTTGTGCCACAGTGTACACCCCGTCCGGGTGATCACAGTTTCAAGTGGTTTGGTAAAAGGCAGAGTTCGTGGTTTTCCCGAGAAGCCGACTAAAGTTGTTGTTTTCTTTGACAGTGAGGATACAGGAAGGGCAGTGTTTATGGATGAATAAGTTGCTCCTGTGTCCAGCAGCATCTGCACAGGTTTTCCCTCCACTGTCGCATGAAGCATTGGCTCCGCCGGGCCACTGCTTCTCTGGCTCCCCGGGCAGCCCAGACGGAGCTGTTTCTGCTTGTTGCATCGGCGCCTCGGGTTGATGTGGCGGGCCTCCGGCTGGGCGGGCGGCTCCGTGCGGTCGATACTGCCGGCATTCTCTTACCCAGTGATCGGTTTCGCCACAAATGAAGCATGCGTTGGGCGAATGGGGTTTGTATGTTGCCCTCCCCGGGTAAGCAGGTGCATTCCCTCCCCGGCCTCTGTATCCTCCCCGGAACTGGCCCCTTCCGCGACCCACCACCTGAGGAGCCTGTGACATTTGCATTTCCTTTTTCTGTGATTTAGACTGTTTAGCTTCACCATGCATTTTTGCCAACTGTAATTTTAACAACTGTTTGGATAATGCGTCTGTCTCGTTATCAACTTTAGCTTGTGACTCAGTGAACATTCTCCAGTGATGCAAAAGATGACGTCTAAATCGTTCCTCGGCATAAACCAGAATGTCAGGGTCTGACATTAGCTGCTTCTTCACATCTGGCGGAAGTCCATCCACCAGCGCCGTCCGGAAGAGCATCTCTGCCTCGTGCGTGAGAGGCGGATGGCGACCTGTGGTTTCAATCCAACTCTCCACACGTTACATAATGTTGGGCAGGTGACATTTTCACATCATAAGGAAACATAGTGGGAGCGAGGTCAGTGGGTTGTGGGAAAGTCAACTTAATGTTTTCAAACAGGGGCGCTGCTACTTGTGGCAAGGGCACCTCCCTCCCCAGTCTCGCTGTGCCTGCTGCTTCGTCAATCGCCTGCAATTGCACTAGGGAGCATGCTCCCGCCAACATCTGGCGCATGTCACCAAGTGTGCAGGTCTGCCCACTCATCAGAGCCAAAAATTTGTTCAGCCACACCTTGCCACGTCTGCTTTTCTCACATTAACAACACTTTCTACGGGCAGTTTCTTCTGAGTGGCAAACAAAGCTGTTGCAGCTGTTGCCATATTGTGCAAAGAGCGTCGCTCTTCCTCTCTCTCCCTAATGTGCTTCTCGAGCACCTTGCGCTCACGCCAGCCGGCCCCTTTCTGCTCGTCTTCTAAGGAGAGCTTTCTTTTCAGCACCTGACCCTCTTTTTGCTGCAATTGCCGTGAGAGACGTTCCATGTCCCAAGTTGTTGAAAAACCCTGAAACAATTTGTCAGCTTCCAATTTCGTGAAGACTTTTCGGTGTCTCACACGCTCCTTTGCCACTTTCTTTCTGTCAATGCCACTCACAATTTGCGCTACCACATTGCATACATTCTTTCAATCTCACTCCATTCATTCCTCTCAGCGCACACACACCTCTCATTATTCGCAGCCTGTTCAATCAACTGTATGGTCGCTGGCGTCATCCGTGAACCGTCATCTTGCACATCTAAAACCATTCTGCCCCCCAAAGTGACTACGGGGGCCACCACTGGCGCCGTCGGATACGGTGGCGTCTCAAACACATACTGTCCCGAGCTCGGCAACTGTGGATAAATGCCTCTTTTCATGTCTTTTCTTCCACCTTTTCAATCACTTCATCCTCTTTCTTCACTTCATCCTCACTCTTTTCCTCTTTTATTGCTGCCAGCGCAGTAGCAATAGTTGCCAATTGGTGAATGCCTCGTCTATCTTTCTCCACTTCCTTCACTTCCTTCTTAAGTTTATTACGCTGTCGCCATCCGACTTGGCTCTGTTCCTCCTTCATATCTCGAATATTTGCCAACATTCTGCTTTCCTTTTTCTGTAACTGCCGCGCTAATTTCGACATGTCCCATGTTCCAGGTTCTCCGCAAAACAATTCATCCTTCTTTAATTTCAGAAACAACTTCTGACACCGTTCTTTTTCCTTCTTAATTTTCTTACTTTCTATTCCACTAATCAACTGTGATTCCAGCTTAGCGTAATGACCCTTAATCTCCGACCAGACTTCAGTCCGTTTGTCTGAAGTGCCACAGAGGGACCCTTAATTTGAAGGGACCCGAGACCACTATCACACTTCCTCTTATTCGCCATCTTGAAATCCACTCGTGCGTCTCCCAACCACTTTTTACGCAGAACAATTTTAGTTGTCACACTCACACCGCTTCCACACTGATACGTAAATCCCAGATTTTAAACCGTATCGTAACCACGAATAGTTCCAAACTATTCTAGTAGGTAAATCCCAGATTTTATACCCTACTAACGTCCACACTATTACCCTTTTATGCCAGTCCGCTCCTCCTTCCTCTTATAATTTAGCGTTGCCAATGTGCAGAATTTGAAAAGGAATCTGCTTACCTTGTTTCACTGTGGGCCCAAGAGGAAAGACGGTCGGACGTGTGGCTCCTTTATCAGGTCGTCACCTGGTGTGGACGTGGGTCCCAGACCCGAGTCCCAGACTCTTGTGGTTTTTATCGAAGTCCCGGACTTCTTTTACCTCTCTTGCATCACGTCGAGGTCACCATAAATTGTTGGAATTTATTTCTAATTTAACATAAACTCAAGTTAGTAATCTGACTCCAATTTGTGACCTTACCCAACTGCCACTCATCCAACAATATGCGCGCTCGTTCTGCAATAGAAAGGTATCAGGAAGCCGGCATTTTCACACACGAGTGGATTTATTCCTAACACACAGATCTAATACAAGCACCTGGGTCTCGGGTCCCTCTCAATACAGCTCTGTACGCCTCTGTTGCCACCAGCAGACGTACTCTCCATCCGAGTTGCCCAGCCATGAGTTATACAACACAATATGCAAATGGCACAGCAACAAAGGCATTCTGGCATTATTCTATTGGCTATGTGTATACTGCAGTTAACTTTTAACTTGCTCTCATTGGTCTTTCTTCTCCTGCAGAATCACTTGCTGGCTCCTCCTGGTTGTAGTATCCTTACAGTTGTTGTGTTGTTGTTATCCACCAGCTGCCCCTGGGTTATCTCGTCCTCCTTGCTGCTTCTGGGTTATCTTGTCCTCATTGCTGCCTCTGTGTTATCTTGTTTGTTCTGGAACATTCCATTCTTGCACATCCTTGCACCACACATCTTGTTTTGTTCCCCCCGTCACACGCTCAGCACTTTACAGTTTCACACTCTCATACACAGGATGTCTAATGAACTACTTTAAGCTCAAACTCTTATGTTCCTTTACCACATTTCAGGCCCTGCAAGACTTTCTCCAGTTCAGCAACTTCAAAAGGCTCTGGAATTCTATCCTTTCTGAGCACTTGTTGGTGTTTCTTTAGCTCAGATAAAACTACTCTTCTGGTGGGTTTGTCTTGAGCTACTTTTGCAATAGACAGTAGGTGTGATGCAACTTGATTGGGTGTGACGGGTGCTCGGTTTTGGCTAGGGTTTTTTTGTGCAGCTCCTAGACGGCGGATGAGGCTCCAGCATTTCCTGCTAGAGTGTGTAAAGTTCAGGTCAGCTACTGTCTCCTCCAATTTGAGATGTCATAGACCCGGAAGCAATCTGAGGAGAGGACGCTTGCGCTGATTGTTCGCGCTTCTCCACCAGAATTAGTTTAGTTTTAGTGTTTTTAGTGTTTTATTTAATTCTCCACCAGAATTAGTTTAATTTTAGTGTTTTTAGTGTTTTATTTATTTATTTATTTATTTATTTATTTATTTATTTATTAGCCATTAGCCTAGCAAATGGCTAACACGCAAGTTCAGCATTCTCCAACCGGCACTATATTAATTTACCGAAATTTTCGGACTATAAGTCGCGTTTTTTTTCATAGTTTGGGTGGGGGGGCGACTTATACTCAGGAGCGACGTGTTATTTTTTCAAAAAAATTTACTTGATCATCAACACATTACTTACTAGTACAGTTGATCACCTCACATATTATTTTTAATCCACTGAAAAAACGAATAAAGCAATTCACACTTTAAAGCACAATATTCAAGTTCATGAAACAAATAAACAAACAAAAAAACAACTGAAAAAGAAATATAGTTATTTTCAAACTAAACTAAAGGAGGGTGATTTAAATTTCACCATTGCCCGTGACGCAACAACTGGGAGGGGAAAGCGCATTTTTTTTTGAGTTTTTAAAAAGCACAGGTCTGGTGAAGAGAATTTAATGTGGTGATGTAAAACAAAACAAAAACCCAGTTGGGGCAGCAATGCAATTTAGGATGCAAGCTCTGCTTGTGATGGACAGCATGCGAGCACACATCACGCCAGACATGCAAATCACGAGTCCGACGGCGCGCGTACGCGGCATTGTTTACACGATCAATGATCGATGGATTTTATGATTTGGGGTGACAGATGGTTTGGTAATATTGTTGCTATATGATAGTTATTTGAAATATACTTTATATATCGTTATATGGGTCTGTGGAATAATTAGACATGCAAATCACGAGTCCGACGGCGCGTGTACGCGGCATTGTTTACACGATTGATGATTGATGTATTTTATGATTTGGAGTGACACAGATGGTTTGATAAACGTGTTATTTATGTAATAATCATTTGAATAACTCTGAATGTTACGTTAGGCCCGTTCTCAGCCTTTCGTTTGTGTATGTCACGTTAGCATACCGTATCGTTTAGCCTGTTGCTGGTTCGTGTCTGTTTTTGGTGTTGGATTTTGACAAATACATTTGCCCCAAAAGTGCGACTTATACTCCAGAGCGACTTATATAGGTTTTTTTCACGTTATTGTGCATTTTATGGGTGGTGCGACTTGTACTCCGGAGCGACTAATAGTCCGAAAATTACGGTATGTCTTTCTTGGATCTGTGTAATTACTGCAGAGCGTGGGTCCCACTCTATGCGGAAATGGCTCAGCCGCTAATAGAAGTAGCTCATGGGCAGCCATTAGCACTCAAAGATAAGATCACGTGGACACCAGAGGCAGAAGAGGCATTCACAAAATTGAAAATGGCATCAGCCCAAACGACAAATTTAATCCTACCTGACTATAGCAAAAGGTTTATGCAAACAGTGGACTGTAAAGATGGATTTATGACATTGGTACTGACTCAACAACATGGCACAAAATGGCTACCAATAGCCTTTTATTCCAAAAGACTTGACCCTGTAGCTAGAGCTTTGCCACCATGTGTGCAAGCTATCTGTGCTGCTGCGATGGCAGTAGAAGCGTCAGCAGATGTTGTCTTGTTCCATCCCACAGACCTGTTTGTACCGCATGGTGTTGACGTGTTGTTGCTTCAAAGTAAAATGAACATGCTGTCTCCAGCCAGACTCTTGTCTTATACAGCTGTTTTACTTTCACAGCCACACATAACCATTAAACGCTGCACTGTTTTAAACCCAGCTACTCTACTAACTACACCAAATGATGGGATACCTCATAACTGTGTGGAGGAAACTGAACAACTGCAGCTTCCCAGAGCAGATCTATCAGACATACCACTCACCACAGGTGGAACGTGGTTTGTGGATGGGTCTTACTCAAAAACACCCCAGGGGAAAATGCAGACGGGTTATGCTGTGGTGGCAAACCCAGACACAGTAATAGAGGCAGCAACTCTTCCTTCACATTTCTCAGCCCAAGCAGCTGAAATCATTGCACTGACCAGAGCCTGTACTCTAGCAGACGGACGAGACCTAACTGTATACACAGACAGCCAGTATGCTTTTTCAACAGTTTTTTACTTTGCAAAACAATGGGAAAGACGTGGAATGATAACTTCAACAGGGAAACAAATTACACATGCACAACTTCTAATCCAGCTCTTCCAGGCAGTAATGTTGCCCACGAAGCTTGCAATTTGCAAATGTGAGGCACACACACGGAGGAAAGACTCTGTGTCACTGGGCAATGCTTTAGCAGATAGGACAGCAAAGGACGCTGCTATGGGCAAATATGGAACTTCAGACCTATTTCTGAGATTGCCGGGAGAAAAAGAGGAACTGATAAATACACAGATTTTGCATGACATGCAACATTCAGCCCCTAAACAGGAACAAAAAATGTGGATTACTAAAGGTGCGCAACTGACAGGCAAAGATATATACGTTGTAAATGATAAGCCTGTTCTTCCTGAATCCCTTTTTAAAGCGGCTGCAATTTCGACACACGGAAGTAATCATGTGTCGACAGGGGGGATGCAGGAGCTAATATCACAACACTTTACAAGGTATGGTTTCAATTTGTTCTCGAAAAAAATTTGTAGAGCATGTGAAGTATGTATAAAAAACAATCCACAAGGAAATGTAAGACCAAAAAGAGGGAAATTCCCAGAACCAACATATTCATTCCAAACGTTGCATATGGACTTCATAGAACTAAACAGGTGTGGTCTTTACAAATACTGTTTAGTCCTAATTGATGCCTTTTCAAGGTGGATAGAAATAATCCCAGCAAAAAATGCAGATGCTATAACAGTAGCAAAGGCTATCTGCAAGACCATCATTCCCAGTTATGGTATCCCAGAGACCATTTACAGTGACAATGGACCGCATTTTGTCAATTCAGTCATTAAGAAAATGGTTGAACATTTACAGATCACGTTAAAAAAATCATTGTTCATATCATCCACAGTGTGCTGGTCTTGTTGAACGAGCAAATGGAACAATTAAAAATAGATTAACCAAATGCATGGCAGAAACGGGAAGACCGTAGCCTAAATGTCTAGATTTAGTAAAACTCTATATGAGGATTACACCCTGTAGCAAAGGTCTCACCCCTTATGAGATCATTCATGGCAGAGCATACAGGCTTCCTCTGTTCTCACATGATTTAGACAAAGTCACAGAAGAGCTAACGCTAGCTGAATACATGATCAAAACAATGCAAGCGAAAGAAGTGTCAAATGCAAATTTACTCCCCTCCACTCCTTTATCTTCACAGGATGACTCAGCGAAACCAGCGAAACTGGGTCTTCATCAAAGTCTTCACCCCGGTGGGAGGGACTGTTCCAAGTCCTACTCACCACACCCACTGCCATTAAGATTGCAGAAAAACCCAGCTGGATACATCTCAGCCACTGTAAACTGCAGAGAGTGCTTGGCTCCTAGGCCCTGGTCAGGCCGAAGTCTGGCTACAAAGGGGGTGTCAATTATAGTTTGGCATCAGTCTCAAACCAGTGAAACACTCAGAACCCTGGCCATTTAGCTCCCTAGGGGTTCAGGTGTCTTTGTGGAACTGAACAGAAAATGGCACTCAGAGGAGTGCTTGTCTGTGCTGTGGCTGTAGCATGCTTGCAATTGACATGGAGTGTCCAGGATCCCAAAGGGGAAAGTGGAACTCCCGCTCGAATCAGGAGAATGACGACCGAACTGTTGACAAAGTACATAAAACTAAACCCAGATATACCACATCCAGACAACATGTGGTACCAGTACGTGTCAATGTTGGCCAAAACATACAATCAGACTGAATGTTATGTATGTTCCATAATGCCAGGATCCAGTCAACAGCCCATTCTACATGCCCGACCCATGCCAGAAAAGGATGGATGGTATATACAAGCAATATTAAGGGCTTTTGGGTTTAATCCCCTCGAGGGACTGAAACAGTCAGGAATTACTGAGACACAATTGGCCGCCCATCCTTGTTACAACATCTGTAGGCCATTCACGATAGTATCAAAGAGTTCTGTTGTCACACCCGCGTCAGTGATTTTGGAAGTGAGTAAGACCATCTCACATCCCCTGTGTTTCCAACGAAGACTTGGTGATGGAATAAGGGTGGGAAATACAAGACGCTGCATCTCCACCACAATCCTGGAACCTACCAGCGAGACCTCGATGAATACCACAGTAGCCACCAGACAAATCCTGGCAGGAGGCGAGAATCCCCACTCTATCATCAAAGGGGGAGGGTGGCTTTGTGGTCGCCGTGGCTACGCAGTCCTTCCAGGACAATGGGATGGCACATGTGCCCCCGTATATGTGTCAGATCACACTGTGTTCCTCAGTCTTCAGGAACACCATCAACGAAAGAGACGTGCAGCTGTTGCTCCCACCTTCCGTCCCTACGACAACGTCTGGGGCTCAGACGTACCAGATGAATACAAGCTTTGGAGCACAGGACAAAAGGTGGCACTCGCACTTTTCCCACAGGCGGGTGTCGCTAAGACTATGCTCCGAATAGAAACTCTGGACTACAGGTTGAAGACCTTTGCCAATTTTACTCTGCAAGCCCTTACAGGTTACCAGACGGAACTACAAGCTCTGAGACTAATGGCACTACAGTCCCGAATAGTTTTGGACCTGCTGACTGCAGAGAGAGGAGGCGTGTGTGAGATAATTGGTACTTCCTGTTGTACCTACATCCCAGGTGAAAATGACTCCCACATCGAGTATGCTCTGCAAGGTCTTCGAAACCTCCGTAAGGCTATGGCCCAGGATAGCACTCCGGACAGTGTTGTCCATCCCTTTTGGTGGCTGTTTGGCGGTGACTGGAAGCAACTTCTTTTGAAAGTTGCAGTTTTTTTAGGTGCCATATTGCTTTTTCTCTGTGTTTTTACATCATGCATCATGCCTTGTATTTGCCACATGGTGGCTAAAACGTTGACATCAGCATTTACTGTCCAGAATATAATGCTGGTCCAGTGTGAACAAGATGACTTTGACCGACTCGCGCAATTTGATGACTAAACCAGTTTGATGTTTTCTTTTTGTTGATCCTGCATGAAAAGCATTCTATTATGACGAACATAGCTAAAGCCGGATGGAGAACTGTAGTTCTGATGAACCCTAGAATGTGACCTCCTAAATGTTATGTTACTATTCTGTGTTATACATATGCATGCACTCATATACTCATACGTATACATATGCATATGTACACATGTTCATATATATATACAAATGATAGCTGATCTTTGTTTTTCAATGGAATCTAATGTTAAACAGGAGGGAATGTTGGGAAAAATGTTCTACATTATCATTATATTCCATGGGTTTAATGCAAAATGTTTGCTGTATGGCAGTTTGACCTTGTGACCAGGGAGCTTCCAACCGTGAAGCAAAAACATCTGGGTTTGCTCTTCCATGAGTCGGGATGTACATGTCTGGAGCCATGAGTCGAGATATATATGTTTACAGTCATGTCTGGAGCCATGAGTCGAGATATATATGTTTACAGTCCTGAGTCGTTAAGCAAGAACGTCCTGGATTTGAATGATGACACCGTTGAGAGGTCTATACTGCTCCCCTTAAGTAATAACATCTGTTTTCTGTCTCATGTGCTAAACTGACTGCTGTGAACAAATGAGAAGCTGTACATTTGTGTAAACTCCACCAATTGTATTTACTCAATAAAAAGCGGCCAGCCTGAAGAAGGGCACGGTTTTTGAGCAACACTTGCTGTTGTTTAATCACCGTCCTTTTGAGAAAAAAACAACAACTTTGTGGCCATTGAAGACAACTCTCTGCCTCTGTGAAATTCTTTGTAAATGTTGAAGACCCAACAGCGACATTTCAGAAAACGTGCTTAACTCAGCGAGAAAATGCGATTGAGGCAAGAAAAATAAAAACGCGTGTAAAACATAAACCAAACGTTTCAGGTGGTCATTTTGTCATGCATAATGATCAACTCTATACTCTCGAGCCCCCAACAGCCCTTTTTATTATGCCAAATTAACCAGAGTGACGGTTAGACGATGACTTCATTCCCCGAAGTAAACGGTTAAAAACAGAGGACAAGGTTTTCCACATCAAGTGAGAAGAGAAGCTGTCTTTTCTTTCTCGTTTCATGAACATTTCACAGTTTGCCTCTTCAGATTTTCAAGTTAGATTATTTTGGACAATTGTCAAGGACTTGCATTTCAGCGACATTTCAGAAAACGTGCTTATATCGGCGAGAAAATGCAATTGAGGCAAGAAAAATAAAAACACGCGTAAAACATAAACCAAACGTTTCAGGTGGTCATTTCTTCATGTAGAATGATCAACTTGGTGCTCTCGAGCCTCCAACAGCACTTTTGTTTATGACAAATTAACCAGAGTGACGGGAGAGCGACATTTCAGAAAACGTGCTTAACTCGGCGAGAAAATGCGATTTCAGCAATAAAAATTAAAACGCGTGTAAAACATTGAAAAAACGTTGAAGGTGGTCATTTCTTCATGTATAATGATAAACTTGATACTCTCGAGCCCCCAACAGCCCTTTTTTATGCCAAATTAACCAGAGTGACGGGAGAGCGACATTTCAGAAAACGTGCTTAACTCGGCGAGAAAAGGCGATTTCGGCAATAAAAATTAAAACGCGTGTAAAACATTAAAAAAACTAAAGGTGGTTATTTCTTCATGTAGAATGATGAACTTGGTGCTCTCGAGCCTCCAACAGCACTTTTTTTTTATGACAAATTAACCAGAGTGACGGGAGAGCGACATTTCAGAAAACGTGCTTAACTCGGCGAGAAAATGCGATTTCGGCAATAAAAATTAAAACGCGTGTAAAACATAAAAAAAACGTTGAAGGTGGTCATTTCTTCATGTATAATGATCAACTTGATACTCTCGAGCCCCTAACAGCCCTTTTTATTAAGCCAAAATAACCAGAGTGACGGGAGAGCGACATTTCAGAAAACGCGCTTATCTCGGCGAGAAAATGCGATTGAGGCAAGAAAAATAAAAACGCGCGTAAAACATAAACCAAACGTTTCAGGTGGTCATTTCTTCATGTAGAATGATCAACTTGGTGCTCTCGAGCCTCCAACAGCACTTTTTTATGCCAAATTAACCAGAGTGACAGGAGAGCGACATTTCAGAAAACGTGCTTAACTCGGCGAGAAAAGGCGATTTCGGCAATAAAAATTAAAACGCGTGTAAAACGTTAAAAAAACGTTAAAGGTGGTTATTTCTTCATGTATAATGATCAACTTGATACTCCCGAGCCACCAACAGCCCTTTTTATTATACCAAATAAACCAGAGTGACGGGAGAGCGACATTTCAGAAAACGTGCTTATCTCGGGGAGAAAATGCCATTGAGGCAAGAAAAATAAAAACGCGCGTAAAACATAAACCAAACGTTTTAGGTGGTCATTTCTCCATGTAGAATGATCAACTCTATACTCTCGAGCCCCCAACAGCCCTTTTTATTATGCCAAATTAACCAGAGTGACGGGAGAGCGACATTTCAGAAAATGTGCTTAACTCGGCGAGAAAAGGCGATTTCGGCAATAAAAATTAAAACGCGTGTAAAACATAAACCAAACGTTTCAGGTGGTCATTTCTTCATGTAGAATGATCAACTCTAAACTCTCAAGCCCCCAACAGCCCTTTTTATTATGCCAAATTAACCAGAGTGACGGGAGAGCGACATTTCAGAAAACGTGCTTATCTCGCCGAGAAAAAGCGATTGAGGCAATAAAAATTAAAACGCGTGTAAAACATAAACCAAACGTTTCAGGTGGTCATTTTGTCATGTATAATGATTAACTTGATACTCTCGAGCCCCAAACAGCCCTTTTTATTATGCCAAAAGAACCAGAGTGACGGGAGAGCGACATTTCAGAAAACGTGCTTAACTCGGCGAGAGAAGGCGATTTCGGCAATAAAAATTAAAACGCGTGTAAAACATAAACCAAACGTTGAAAGTGGTCATTTCTTCATGTATAATGATCAACTCTATACTCTCGAGCCCCCAACAGCCCTTTTCATTATGCCAAATTAACCTGAGTGACGGGAGAGCGACATTTCAGAAAACGTGCTTATCTCGGCGAGAAAAGGCAATTGAGGCAAGAAAAATAAAAACGCGCGTAAAATATAAACCAAACGTTTCAGGTTGTCATTTCTTCATGTAGAATGATCAACTTGGTGCTCTCGAGCCTCCAACAGCACTTTTTTTTTTATGACAAATTAACCAGAGTGACAGGAGAGCGACATTTCAGAAAATGTGCTTAACTCGGCGAGAAAAGGCGATCTCGGCAATAAAAATTAAAACGCGTGTAGAACATTAAAAAAACGTTGAAAGTGGTCATTTCTTCATGTATAATCATCAGCTCTATTCTCTCGAGCCCCCAACAGCCCTTTTTATAATGCCAAATTAACCAGAGTGACGGGAGAGCGACATTTCAGAAAACGTGCTTAACTCGGCGAGAAAAGGCGATTTCGGCAATAAAAATTAAAACGCGTGTAAAATATAAACCAAACGTTGAAGGTGGTCATTTCTTCATGTATAATGATCAACTCTATACTCTCGAGCCCCCAACATCCCTTTTTATTATGCCAAATTAACCAGAGTGACGGGAGAGCGACATTTCAGAAAACATGCTTATCTCGGCGAGAAAATGCGATTGAGGCAAGAAAAATAAAACGCGCGTACAACATAAACCAAACGTTTCAGGTGGTCATTTCTTCATGTAAAATGATCAACTCTAAACTCTCAAGCCCCCAACAGCCCTTTTTATTATGCCAAATTAACCAGAGTGACGGGAGAGCGACATTTCAGAAAACATGCTTATCTCGCCGAGAAAAAGCGATTGAGGCAATAAAAAATAAAACGCGTGTAAAACATAAACCAAACGTTTCAGGTGGTTACTTTGTCATGTATAATGATCAACTTGATGCTCTCGAGCCCCAAACAGCCCTTTTTATTATGCCAAATTAACCAGAGTGACGTGAGAGTGACATTTCAGAAAACGTGCTTATCTCGGCGAGAAAAGGCGATTTCGGCAATAAAAATTAAAACGCGTGTAAAACATGAAAAAAACGTTGAAAGTGGTCATTTCTTCATGTATAATGATCAGCCCTATTCTCTCGAGCCCCCAACAGCCCTTTTTATTATGCCAAATTAACCAGAGTGACGGGTGAGCGACATTTCAGAAAACGTGCTTAACTCGGCGAGAAAAGGCGATTTCGGCAATAAAAATTAAAACGCGTGTAAACATAAACCAAACGTTGAAGGTGGTCATTTCTTCATGTATAATGATCAACTCTATACTCTCGAGCCCCCAACAGCCCTTTTTATTATGCCAAATTAACCAGAGTGACGGGAGAGCGACATTTCAGAAAACGTGCTTATCTCGGCGAGAAAATGCGATTGAGGCAAGAAAAATAAAAATGCGCGTAAAACATAAACCAAATGTTTCAGGTGGTCATTTCTTCATGTAGAATGATCAACTCTATACTCTCGAGCCCCCAACAGCCCTATTTATTATGCCAAATTAACCAGAGTGACGGAGAGCGACATTTCAGAAAACGTGCTTATCTCGCAGAGAAAAAGCGATTGAGGCAATAAAAATTATAACACGTGTAAAACATAAACCCAACGTTTCAGGTGGTCATTTTGTCATGTATAATGATCAACTTGATACTCTCGAGCCCAAACAGCCCTTTTTATTATGCCAAAATAACCAGAGTGACGGGAGAGCGACATTTCAGAAAACGTGCTTAACTCGTCGAGAAAAGGCGATTTCGGCAATAAAAATTAAAACGCGTGTAAAACATAAACCAAACGTTCAAAGTGGTCATTTCTTCATGTATAATGATCAACTTGGTACTCTCGAGCCTTCAACAGCACTTTTTATTATGCCAAATTAACCAGAGTGACGGGAGAGCGACATTTCAGAAAACGTGCTTATCTCGGCGAAAAAATGCGATTGAGGCAAGAAAAATAAAAATGCGCGTAAAACATAAACCAAACGTTTCAGGTGGTCATTTCTTCATGTAGAATTATCAACTCTATACTCTCGAGCCCCCAACAACCCTATTTATTATGCCAAATTAACTAGAGTGACGGGAGAGCGACATTTCAGAAAACGTGCTTATCTTGCCGAGAAAAAGCGATTGAGGCAATAAAAATTATAACACGTGTAAAACATAAACCCAACGTTTCAGGTGGTCATTTTGTCATGTATAATGATCAACTTGATACTCTCGAGCCCAAACAGCCCTTTTTATTATGCCAAAATAACCAGATTGACGGGAGAGCGACATTTCAGAAAACGTGCTTAACTCGGCGAGAAAAGGCGATTTCGGCAATAAAAATTAAAACGCGTGTAAAACATAAACCAAACGTTGAAAGTGGTCATTTCTTCATGTATAATGATCAACTTGGTACTCTCGAGCTTTCAACAGCCATTTTTATTATGCCAAATTAACCTGAGTGACAGGAAAGCGACATTTCAGAAAACGTGCTTATCTCGGCGTGAAAAAGCGATTGAGGCAATAAAAATTAAAACGCGTGTAAAACATAAACCAAAGGTTGAAAGTGGTTATTTCTTCATGTATAATGATCAACTTGATACTCCCTAGCCCCCGACAGCCCGTTTTGTTATAACAAATTAACCAGAGTGACGGGAGAGCGACATTTCAGAAAACGTGCTTATCTCGGCGAGAAAAAGCGATTTCGGCAATAAAAATTAAAACGCGTGTAAAACATAAACCAAACGTTGAAAGTGGTTATTTCTTCATGTATAATGATCAACTTGATACTCCCTAGCCTCCAACAGCCCTTTTAATTCTAACAAATTAACCAGAGTGACGGGAGCCTGACATTTCAGAAAACGTGCTTATCTCGGCGAGAAAAAGCGATTTCGGCAATAAAAATTAAAACGCATGTAAAACATAAACCAAACGTTGAAAGTGGTTATTTCTTCATGTATAATGATCAGCTTGATACTCCCTAGCCCCCAACAGCCCTTTTTGTTGTAACAAATTAACTAGAGTGACGGAGAAGCGACATTTCAGAAAATGTGCTTATCTCGGCGAGAAAAAGCGATTTCGGCAATAAAATTTAAAACGCGAGTAAAACATAAACCAAACGATGAAATTGGTTATTTCTTTATGTATAATGATCAACTCGATACTCCCTAGCCCCCAAAAGCCTTTTTTTTCATAACACTTTAACCAGAGTGACGGGAGAGCGGCATTTCAGAAAACGTGCTTATCTCGGCGAGAAAAAGCGATTTCGGCAATAAAATTTAAAACGCGTGTAAAACATAAACCAAACGATGAAATTGGTTATTTCTTCATGTATAATGATCAACTCGATACTCCCTAGCCCCCAACAGCCTTTTTTTTCATAACACTTTAACCAGAGTGACGGGAGAGCTGCATTTCAGAAAACGTGCTTATCTCGGCGAGAAAAAGCGATTTCGGCAATAAAATTTAAAACGCGTGTAAAACATAAACCAAACGATGAAATTGGTTATTTCTTCATGTATAATGATCAACTCGATACTCCCTAGCCCCCAACAGCCTTTTTTTTCATAACACTTTAACCAGAGTGACGGGAGAACGGCATTTCAGAAAACGTGCTTATCTCGGCGAGAAAAAGCGATTTCGGCAATAAAATTTAAAACGCGTGTAAAACATAAACCAAACGATGAAATTGGTTATTTCTTCATGTATAATGATCAACTCGATACTCCCTAGCCCCCAACAGCCTTTTTTTTCATAACACTTTAACCAGAGTGACGGGAGAGCGGCATTTCAGAAAACGTGCTTATCTCGGCGAGAAAAAGCGATTTCGGCAATAAAATTTAAAACGCGTGTAAAACATAAACCAAACGATGAAATTGGTTATTTCTTCATGTATAATGATCAACTCGAGTCGAGCTCCAGGGAGAGAGGCTGATTTTTCGCTTTTTGAGGCCGACCGACGAACCGGCGCGGGGCGGACTCAAAAGCCCGCAGAGCCGTAGGCACTTAGAAAAGTTTCGCCTTTGGCTGTGAGCTCCAGGGGGAGAGGCTGGTTTTGCGTTATTTCAGGCCGGCTGGAGAACCGGCGCGGGTCGGACGCACAATCCCCGCAGAGCCGTGGGCACTTAGAAATTTGTCGCCAAGTTGGCTGTCAGCGCCTGGTACCTAATATGGAAGTATAGAGGCCGACTTTCGGGCAAGATCACGCCGGGTTAGGCTTCCAGGACCCCGGCTAAGCAATTTTACCGGGTCGCCCGGTTCTTTTTTTTTACCAGCCCGGTTCTTTTTTTAACCAGCCCGGTTCTTTTTACACTTCCAGCTGGAGCTCAGCAGCGGCTTTTTGCACAGTATCACGCCGGGTTAGGCTTCCAGGACCTTTTGGTTTTTTTTTTAACAAAAAACAATAAGTTAGTCTGCTGTGTTTGTGAGTAGACATTTTGGAATGTCTAAGCAATTTTACCGGCCCGCCCGGTTCTTTTTTTTAACCAGCCCGGTTCTTTTTACACTTCCAGCTGGAGCTCAGCAGCGGCTTTTTGGACAATATCACGCCGGGTTAGGCTTCCAGGACCCCGGCTAAGCAATTTTACCGGCCCGCCCGGTTCTTTTTTAAACCAGCCCGGTTCTTTTTACACTTCCAGCTGGAGCTCACGAGCGGCTTTTTGGACAAGATCACGCCGGGTTAGGCTTCCAGAGCCCCGGCTAAGCAATTTTAACGGGCCGCCCGGTTCTTTTTTTTAACCAGCCCGGTTCTTTTTACACTTCCAGCTGGAGCTCAGCAGCGGCTTTTTGGACAAGATCACGCCGTGTTAGGCTTCCAGAGCCCCGGCTAAGCAATTTTACCGGCCCGCCCGGTTCTTTTTTTAACCAGCCCGGTTCTTTTTTTAACCAGCCCGGTTCTTTTTACACTTCCAGCTGGAGCTCATGAGCGGCTTTTTGGACAAGATCACGCCGTGTTAGGCTTCCAGAGCCCCGGCTAAGCAATTCCACCGGGCCGCCCGGTTCTTTTTTTTTATCCAGCTCCGGTTCTTTTTACACTTCCAGCTGGAGCTCGGGAGCGGCTTTTTGCACAAGATCACGCCGGGTTAGGCTTCCAGGACCCCGGCTAAGCAGATCAACTTGATACTCCCTAGCCCCCAACAGCCCTTTTTTTTTTTCATAACACTTTAACCAGAGTGACGGGAGAGCGGCATTTCAGAAAACGTGCTTATCTCGGCGAGAAAAAGCGATTTCGGCAATAAAATTTAAAACGCGTGTAAAACATAAACCAAACGATGAAATTGGTTATTTCTTCATGTATAATGATCAACTCGATACTCCCTAGCCCCCAACAGCCTTTTTTTTCATAACACTTTAATCAGAGTGACGGGAGAGCGGCATTTCAGAAAACGTGCTTATCTCGGCGAGAAAAAGCGATTTCGGCAATAAAATTTAAAACGCGTGTAAAACATAAACCAAACGATGAAATTGGTTATTTCTTCATGTATAATGATCAACTCGCTACTCCCTAGCCCCCAACAGCCTTTTTTTTCATAACACTTTAACCAGAGTGACGGGAGAGCGGCATTTCAGAAAACGTGCTAATCTCGGCGAGAAAAAGCGATTTCGGCAATAAAATTTAAAACGCGTGTAAAACATAAACCAAACGATGAAATTGGTTATTTCTTCATGTATAATGATCAACTCGATACTCCCTAGCCCCCAACAGCCTTTTTTTTCATAACACTTTAACCAGAGTGACGGGAGAGCAGCATTTCAGAAAACGTGCTTATTTCGGCGAGAAAAAGCGATTTCGGCAATAAAATTTAAAACGCGTGTAAAACATAAACCAAACGATGAAATTGGTTATTTCTTCATGTATAATGATCAACTCGAGTCGAGCTCCAGGGAGAGAGGCTGATTTTTCGCTTTTTGAGGCCAACTGACGAACCGGCGCGGGGCGGACTCAAAAGCCCGCAGAGCCGTAGGCACTTAGAAAAGTTTCGCCTTTGGCTGTGAGCTCCAGGGGGAGAGGCTGGTTTTGCGTTATTTCAGGCCGGCTGGAGAACCGGCGCGGGTCGGACGCACAATCCCCGCAGAGCCGTGGGCACTTAGAAATTTTTCGCCAAGTTGGCTGTCAGCGCCTGGTACCTAATATGGAAGTATAGAGGCCGACTTTCGGGCAAGATCACGCCGGGTTAGGCTTCCAGGACCCCGGCTAAGCAATTTTACCGGGCCACCCGGTTCTTTTTTTTAACCAGCCCGGTTCTTTTTACACTTCCAGCTGGAGCTCAGCAGCGGCTTTTTGGACAAGATCACGCCGTGTTAGGCTTTCAGAGCCCCGGCTAAGCAATTTTACCGGGTCGCCCGGTTCTTTTTTTAACCAGCCCGGTTCTTTTTTTAACCAGCCCGGTTCTTTTTACACTTCCAGCTGGAGCTCAGCAGCGGCTTTTTGCACAGTATCCCGCCGGGTTAGGCTTCCAGGACCTTTTGTTTTTTTTTAACAAAAAACAATAAGCTAGTCTGCTGTGTTTGTGAGTAGACATTTTGGAATGTCTAAGCAATTTTACCGGCCCGCCCGGTTCTTTTTTTTAACCAGCCCGGTTCTTTTTACACTTCCAGCTGGAGCTCAGCAGCGGCTTTTTGGACAATATCACGCCGGGTTAGGCTTCCAGGACCCTGGCCGGCTAAGCAATTTTACCGGCCCGCCCGGTTCTTTTTTAAACCAGCCCGGTTCTTTTTACACTTCCAGCTGGAGCTCACGAGCGGCTTTTTGGACAAGATCACGCCGGGTTAGGCTTCCAGAGCCCCGGCCGGCTAAGCAATTTTAACGGGCCGCCCGGTTCTTTTTTTTTTACGCAGCCCGGTTCTTTTTACACTTCCAGCTGGAGCTCAGCAACGGCTTTTTGGACAAGATCACGCCGTGTTAGGCTTCCAGAGCCCCGGCTAAGCAATTTTACCGGCCCGCCCGGTTCTTTTTTTAACCAGCCCGGTTCTTTTTTTAACCAGCCCGGTTCTTTTAACACTTCCAGCTGGAGCTCACAAGCGGCTTTTTGGGCAAGATCACGCCGTGTTAGGCTTCCAGAGCCCCGGCTAAGCAATTTTACCGGGTCGCCCGGTTCTTTTTTTTAACCAGCCCGGTTCTTTTTACACTTTCAGCTGGAGCTCAGCAGCGGCTTTTTGGGCAAGATCACGCCGGGTTAGGCTTCCAGGACCCCGGCTAAGCAATTCTACCGGGCCGCCCGGTTCTTTTTTTTTTAACCAGCCCGGTTCTTTTTACACTTCCAGCTGGAGCTCACGAGCGGCTTTTTGGACAAGATCACGCCGTGTTAGGCTTCCAGAGCCCCTGCTAAGCAATTTTACCGGCCCGCCCGGTTCTTTTTTTTAACCAGCCCGGTTCTTTTTACACTTCCAGCTGGAGCTCAGCAGCGGCTTTTTGGACAATATCCAGCTGGGTTAGGCTTCCAGGACCCCGGCTAAGCAATTTCACCGGGCCGCCCGGTTCTTTTTTTTAACCAGCCCGGTTCTTTTTACACTTCCAGCTGGAGCTCACGAGCGGCTTTTTGGACAAGATCACGCCGGGTTAGGCTTCCAGAGCCCCGGCTAAGCAATTTTAACGGGCCGCCCGGTTTTTTTTTACACTTCCAGCTGGAGCTCAGCAGCGGCTTTTTGGACAAGATCACGACGTGTTAGGCTTCCAGAGCCCCGGCTAAGCAATTTTACCGGGTTGCCCGGTTCTTTTTTTTAACCTGCCCGGTTCTTTTTACACTTTTAGCTGGAGCTCAGCAACGGCTTTTTGGGCAAGATCACGCCGGGTTAGGCTTCCAGGACCCCGGCTTAGCAATTCCACCGGGCCGCCCGGTTCTTTTTTTTATCCAGCCCCGGTTCTTTTTACACTTCCAGCTGGAGCTCGGGAGCGGCTTTTTGCACAAGATCACGCCGGGTTAGGCTTCCAGGACCCCGGCTAAGCAGATCAACTTGATACTCCCTACCCCCCAACAGCCCTTTTTTTTTTTTTTTTTTATAACAAATTAACTAGAGTGACGGGAGAGCGGCATTTCAGAAAACGTGCTTATCTCGGCGAGAAAAAGCGATTTCGGCAATAAAATTTAAAACGCGTGTAAAACATAAACCAAACGATGAAATTGGTTATTTCTTCATGTATAATGATCAACTCGATACTCCCTAGCCCCCAACAGCATTTTCTTTCATAACACTTTAACCAGAGTGACGGGAGAGCGGCATTTCAGAAAACGTGCTTATCTCGGCGAGAAAAAGCGATTTCGGCAATAAAATTTAAAACGCGTGTAAAACATAAACCAAACGATGAAATTGGTTATTTCTTCATGTATAATGATCAACTCGATACTCCCTAGCCCCCAACAGCCTTTTTTTTCATAACACTTTAACCAGAGTGACGGGAGAGCGGCATTTCAGAAAACGTGCTTATCTCGGCGAGAAAAAGCGATTTCGGCAATAAAATTTAAAACGCGTGTAAAACATAAACCAAACGATGAAATTGGTTATTTCTTCATGTATAATGATCAACTCGATACTCCCTAGCCCCCAACAGCCTTTTTTTCATAACACTTTAACCAGAGTGACGGGAGAGCGGCATTTCCGAAAACGTGCTTATCTCGGCGAGAAAAAGCGTTTTCGGCAATAAAATTTAAAACGCGTGTAAAACATAAACCAAATGATGAAATTGGTTATTTCTTCATGTATAATGATCAACTCGATACTCCCTAGCCCCCAACAGCCTTTTTTTTCATAACACTTTAACCAGAGTGACAGGAGAGCGGCATTTCAGAAAACGTGCTTATCTCGGCGAGAAAAAGCGTTTTCGGCAATAAAATTTAAAACGCGTGTAAAACATAAACCAAACGATGAAATTGGTTATTTCTTCATGTATAATGATCAACTCGATACTCCCTAGCCCCCAACAGCCTTTTTTTTCATAACACTTTAACCAGAGTGACGGGAGAGCGGCATTTCAGAAAACGTGCTTGGCGAGAAAAATCGATTTCGGCAATAAAATTTAAAACGCGTGTAAAACATAAACCAAACGATGAAATTGGTTATTTCTTCATGTATAATGATCAACTCGATACTCCCTAGCCCCCAACAGCCTTTTTTTTCATAACACTTTAACCAGAGTGACGGGAGTGCGGCATTTCAGAAAACGTGCTTATCTCGGCGAGAAAAAGCGATTTCGGCAATAAAATTTAAAACGCGTGTAAAACATAAACCAAACGATGAAATTGGTTATTTCTTCATGTATAATGATCAACTCGATACTCCCTAGCCCCCAACAGCCTTTTTTTTCATAACACTTTAACCAGAGTGACGGGAGAGCGGCATTTCAGAAAACGTGCTTATCTCGGCGAGAAAAAGCGATTTCGGCAATAAAATTTAAAACGCGTGTAAAACATAAACCAAACGATGAAATTGGTTATTTCTTCATGTATAATGATCAACTCGATACTCCCTAGCCCCCAACAGCCTTTTTTTTTCATAACACTTTAACCAGAGTGACGGGAGAGCGGCATTTCAGAAAACGTGCTTATCTCGGCGAGAAAAAGCGATTTCGGCAATAAAATTTAAAACGCGTGTAAAACATAAACCAAACGATGAAATTGGTTATTTCTTCATGTATAATGATCAACTCGAGTCAAGCTCCAGGGAGAGAGGCTGATTTTTCGCTTTTTGAGGCCGACCGACGAACAGGCGCGGGGCGGACTCAGAAGCCCGCAGAGCCGTAGGCACTTAGAAAAGTTTCGCCTTTGGCTGTGAGCTCCAGGGGGAGAGGCTGGTTTTGCGTTATTTCAGGCCGGCTGGAGAACCGGCGCGGGTCGGACGCACAATCCCCGCAGAGCCGTGGGCACTTAGAACATTTTTGCCAAGTTGGCTGTCAGCGCCTAGTACCTAATATGGAAGTATAGAGGCCGACTTTCGGGCAAGATCATGCCGGGTTAGGCTTCCAGGACCCCGGCTAAACAATTTTACCGGGCGGCCCGGTTCTTTTTTTGAACCAGCCCGGTTCTTTTTACACTTCCAGCTGGAGCTCAGCAGCGGCTTTTTGCGCAAGATCACGCCGGGTTAGGCTTCCAGGACCCCGGCTAAGCAATTCTACTGGGCCGCCCGGTTCTTTTTTTTGAACCAGCCCGGTTCTTTTTACACTTCCAGCTGGAGCTCACGAGCGGCTTTTTGGACAAGATCACGCTGTGTTAGGTTTCCAGAGCCCCAGGTAAGCAATTTTACCGGCCCGCCCGGTTCTTTTTTTTAACCAGCCCGGTTCTTTTTACACTTCCAGCTGGAGCTCAGCAGCGGCTTTTTGGACAATATCCAGCCGGGTTAGGCTTCCAGGACCCCGGCTAAGCAATTTTACCGGGCCGCCCGGTTCTTTTTTTTAACCAGCCCGGTTCTTTTTAAACTTCCAGCTGGAGCTCACGAGCGGCTTTTTGGACAAGATCACGCCGGGTTAGGCTTCCAGAGCCCCGGCTGAGAAATTTTACCGGGTCACCCGGTTCTTTTTTTAACCAGCCCGGTTCTTTTTGTAACCAGCCCGGTTCTTTTTACACTTCCAGCTGGAGCTCAGCAGCGGCTTTTTGCACAGTATCACGTCGGGTTAGGCTTCCAGGACCCCGGCTAAGCAATTTTACCGGGCCGCCCGGTTCTTTTTTTTAACCAGCCCGGTTCTTTTTACACTTCCAGCTGGAGCTCGGGAGCGGCTTTTTGCACAAGATCACGCCGGGTTAGGCTTCCAGGACCCCGGCTAAGCAGATCAACTTGATACTCCCTAGCCCCCAACGCCCTTTTTTTTTTTATTATAACAAATTAACTAGAGTGACGGGAGAGCGGCATTTCAGAAAACGTGCTTATCTCGGCGAGAAAAAGCGATTTCGGCAATAAAATTTAAAACGCGTGTAAAACATAAACCAAACGATGAAATTGGTTATTTCTTCATGTATAATGATCAACTCGATACTCCCTAGCCCCCAACAGCCTTTTTTTTCATAACACTTTAACCAGAGTGACGGGAGAGCGTCATTTCAGAAAACGTGCTTATCTCGGCGAGAAAAAGCGATTTCGGCAATAAAATTTAAAACGCGTGTAAAACATAAACCAAACGATGAAATTGGTTATTTCTTCATGTATAATGATCAACTCGATACTCCCTAGCCCCCAACAGCCTTTTTTTACATAACACTTTAACCAGAGTGACGGGAGAGCGGCATTTCAGAAAACGTGCTTATCTCGGCGAGAAAAAGTGATTTCGGCAATAAAATTTAAAACGCGTGTAAAACATAAACCAAACGATGAAATTGGTTATTTCTTCATGTATAATGATCAACTCGATACTCCCTAGCCCCCAACAGCCTTTTTTTTCATAACACTTTAACCAGAGTGACGGGAGAGCGGCATTTCAGAAAACGTGCTTATCTCGGCGAGAAAAAGCGATTTCGGCAATAAAATTTAAAACGCGTGTAAAACATAAACCAAACGATGAAATTGGTTATTTCTTCATGTATAATGATCAACTCGATACTCCCTAGCCCCCAACAGCCTTTTTTTTCATAACACTTTAACCAGAGTGACGGGAGAGCGGCATTTCAGAAAACGTGCTTATCTCGGCGAGAAAAAGCGATTTCGGCAATAAAATTTAAAACGCCTGTAAAACATAAACCAAACGATGAAATTGGTTATTTCTTCATGTATAATGATCAACTCGATACTCCCTAGCCCCCAACAGCCTTTTTTTTCATAACACTTTAACCAGAGTGACGGGAAAACGGCATTTCAGAAAACGTGCTTATCTCGGCGAGAAAAAGCGATTTCGGCAATAAAATTTAAAACGCGTGTAAAACATAAACCAAACGATGAAATTGGTTATTTCTTCATGTATAATGATCAACTCGATACTCCCTAGCCCCCAACAGCCTTTTTTTTCATAACACTTTAACCAGAGTGACGGGAAGCGGTTTTTCAGAAAACGTGCTTATCTCGGCGAGAAAAAGCGATTTCGGCAATAAAATTTAAAACGCGTGTAAAACCTAAACCAAACGATGAAATTGGTTATTTCTTCATGTATAATGATCAACTCGATACTCCCTAGCCCCCAACAGCCTTTTTTTTCATAACACTTTAACCAGAGTGACGGGAGAGCGGCATTTCAGAAAACGTGATTATCTCGGCGAGAAAAAGCGATTTCGGCAATAAAATTTAAAACGCGTGTAAAACATAAACCAAACGATGAAATTGGTTATTTCTTCATGTATAATGATCAACTCGATACTCCCTAGCCCCCAACAGCCTTTTTTTTCATAACACTTTAACCAGAGTGACGGGAGAGCGGCATTTCAGAAAACGTGCTTATCTCGGCGAGAAAAAGCGATTTCGGCAAAAAAATTTAAAACGCGTGTAAAACATAAACCAAACGATGAAATTGGTTATTTCTTCATGTATAATGATCAACTCGATACTCCCTAGCCCCCAACAGCCTTTTTTTTCATAACACTTTACCCAGAGTGACGGGAGAGCGGCATTTCAGAAAACATCTCGGCGAGAAAAAGCGATTTCGGCAATAAAATTTAAAACGCGTGTAAAACATAAACCAAACGATGCAATTGGTTATTTCTTCATGTATAATGATCAACTCGATACTCCCTAGCCCCCAACAGCCTTTTTTTTCATAACACTTTAACCAGAGTGACGGGAGAGCAGCATTTCAGAAAACGTGCTTATCTCGGCGAGAAAAAGCGATTTCGGCAATAAAATTCAAAACGCGTGTAAAACATATACCAAACGATGAAATTGGTTATTTCTTCATGTATAATGATCAACTCGATACTCCCTAGCCCCCAACAGCCTTTTTTTTCATAACACTTTAACCATAGTGACGGGAGAGCGGCATTTCAGAAAACGTGCTTATCTCGGCGAGAAAAAGCGATTTCGGCAATAAAATTTAAAACGCGTGTAAAACATAAACCAAACGATGAAATTGGTTATTTCTTCATGTATAATGATCAACTCGATACTCCCTAGCCCCCAACAGCCTTTTTTTTCATAACACTTTAACCAGAGTGACGGAGAGCGGCATTTCAGAAAACGTGCTTATCTCGGCGAGAAAAAGCGATTTCGGCAATAAAATTTAAAACGCGTGTAAAACATAAACCAAACGATGAAATTGGTTATTTCTTCATGTATAATGATCAACTCGATACTCCCTAGCCCCCAACAGCCTTTTTTTTCCACAACACTTTAACCAGAGTGACGGGAGAGCGGCATTTCAGAAAACGTGCTTATCTCGGCGAGAAAAAGCGATTTCGGCAATAAAATTTAAAACGCGTGTAAAACATAAACCAAACGATGCAATTGGTTATTTCTTCATGTATAATGATCAACTCGATACTCCCTAGCCCCCAACAGCCTTTTTTTTCATAACACTTTAACCAGAGTTACGGGAGAGCGGCATTTCAGAAAACGTGCTTATCTCGGCGAGAAAAAGCGATTTCGGCAATAAAATTTAAAACGCGTGTAAAACATAAACCAAACGATGAAATTGGTTATTTCTTCATGTATAATGATCAACTCGATACTCCCTAGCCCCCAACAGCCTTTTTTTTCATAACACTTTAACCAGAGTGACGGGAGAGCGGCATTTCAGAAAACGTGCTTATCTCGGCGAGAAAAAGCGATTTCGGCAATAAAATTTAAAACGCGTGTAAAACATAAACCAAACGATGAAATTGGTTATTTCTTCATGTATAATGATCAACTCGATACTCCCTAGCCCCCAACAGCCTTTTTTTTCATAACACTTTAACCAGAGTGACGGGAAAACGGCATTTCAGAAAACGTGCTTATCTCGGCGAGAAAAAGCGATTTCGGCAATAAAATTTAAAACGCGTGTAAAACATAAACCAAACGATGAAATTGGTTATTTCTTCATGTATAATGATCAACTCGATACTCCCTAGCCCCCAACAGCCTTTTTTTTCATAACACTCTAACCAGAGTGACGGGAGAGTGGCATTTCAGAAAACGTGCTTATCTCGGCGAGAAAAAGCGATTTCGGCAATAAAATTTAAAACGCGTGTAAAACATAAACCAAACGATGAAATTGGTTATTTCTTCATGTATAATGATCAACTCGATACTCCCTAGCCCCCAACAGCCTTTTTTTTCATAACACTTTAACCAGAGTGACGGGAGAGCGGCATTTCAGAAAACGTGCTTATCTCGGCGAGAAAAAGCGATTTCGGCAATAAAATTTAAAACGCGTGTAAAACATAAACCAAACGATGAAATTGGTTATTTCTTCATGTATAATGATCAACTCGATACTCCCTAGCCCCCAACAGCCTTTTTTTTCATAACACTTTAACCAGAGTGAGGGAAAGCGGCATTTCAGAAAACGTGCTTATCTCGGCGAGAAAAAGCGATTTCGGCAATAAAATTTAAAACGCGTGTAAAACATAAACCAAACGATGAAATTGGTTATTTCTTCATGTATAATGATCAACTCGATACTCCCTAGCCCCCAACAGCCTTTTTTTTCATAACACTTTAACCAGAGTGACGGGAGAGCGGCATTTCAGAAAACCTAATTATCTCGGCGAGAAAAAGCGATTTCGGCAATAAAATTTAAAACGCGTGTAAAACATAAACCAAACGATGAAATTGGTTATTTCTTCATGTATAATGATCAACTCGATACTCCCTAGCCCCCAACAGCCTTTTTTTTCATAATACTTTAACCAGAGTGACGGGAGAGCGGCATTTCAGAAAACGTGCTTATCTCGGCGAGAAAAAGCGATTTCGGCAATAAAATTTAAAACGCGTGTAAAACATAAACCAAACGATGAAATTGGTTATTTCTTCATGTATAATGATCAACTCGATACTCCCTAGCCCCCAACAGCCTTTTTTTTCATAACACTTTAACCAGAGTGACGGGAGAGCGGCATTTCAGAAAACGTGCTTATCTCGGCGAGAAAAAGCGATTTCGGCAATAAAATTTAAAACGCGTGTAAAACATAAACCAAACGATGCAATTGGTTATTTCTTCATGTATAATGATCAACTCGATACTCCCTAGCCCCCAACAGCCTTTTTTTTCATAACACTTTAACCAGAGTGACGGGAGAGCGGCATTTCAGAAAACGTGCTTATCTCGGCGAGAAAAAGCGATTTCGGCAATAAAATTTTAAACGCGTGTAAAACATAAACCAAACGATGAAATTGGTTATTTCTTCATGTATAATGATCAACTCGATACTCCCTAGCCCCCAACAGCCTTTTTTTTCATAACACTTTAACCAGAGTGACGGGAGAGCGGCATTTCAGAAAACGTGCTTATCTCGGCGAGAAAAAGCGATTTCGGCAATAAAATTTAAAACGCGTGTAAAACATAAACCAAACGATGAAATTGGTTATTTCTTCATGTATAATGATCAACTCGATACTCCCTAGCCCCCAACAGCCTTTTTTTTCATAACACTTTAACCAGAGTGACGGGAGAGCGGCATTTCAGAAAACGTGCTTATCTCGGCGAGAAAAAGCGATTTCGGCAATAAAATTTAAAACGCGTGTAAAACATAAACCAAACGATGAAATTGGTTATTTCTTCATGTATAATGATCAACTCGATACTCCCTAGCCCCCAACAGCCTTTTTTTTCATAACACTTTAACCAGAGTGACGGGAGAGCGGCATTTCAGAAAACGTAATTATCTCGGCGAGAAAAAGCGATTTCGGCAATAAAATTTAAAACGCGTGTAAAACATAAACCAAACGATGAAATTGGTTATTTCTTCATGTATAATGATCAACTCGATACTCCCTAGCCCCCAACAGCCTTTTTTTTCATAATACTTTAACCAGAGTGACGGGAGAGCGGCATTTCAGAAAACGTGCTTATCTCGGCGAGAAAAAGCGATTTCGGCAATAAAATTTAAAACGCGTGTAAAACATAAACCAAACGATGAAATTGGTTATTTCTTCATGTATAATGATCAACTCGATACTCCCTAGCCCCCAACAGCCTTTTTTTTCATAACACTTTAACCAGAGTGACGGGAGAGCGGCATTTCAGAAAACGTGCTTATCTCGGCGAGAAAAAGCGATTTCGGCAATAAAATTTAAAACGCGTGTAAAACATAAACCAAACGATGCAATTGGTTATTTCTTCATGTATAATGATCAACTCGATACTCCCTAGCCCCCAACAGCCTTTTTTTTCATAACACTTTAACCAGAGTGACGGGAGAGCGGCATTTCAGAAAACGTGCTTATCTCGGCGAGAAAAAGCGATTTCGGCAATAAAATTTTAAACGCGTGTAAAACATAAACCAAACGATGAAATTGGTTATTTCTTCATGTATAATGATCAACTCGATACTCCCTAGCCCCCAACAGCCTTTTTTTTCATAACACTTTAACCAGAGTGACGGGAGAGCGGCATTTCAGAAAACGTGCTTATCTCGGCGAGAAAAAGCGATTTCGGCAATAAAATTTAAAACGCGTGTAAAACATAAACCAAACGATGAAATTGGTTATTTCTTCATGTATAATGATCAACTCGATACTCCCTAGCCCCCAACAGCCTTTTTTTTCATAACACTTTAACCAGAGTGACGGGAGAGCGGCATTTCAGAAAACGTGCTTATCTCGGCGAGAAAAAGCGATTTCGGCAATAAAATTTAAAACGCGTGTAAAACACAAACCAAACAATGAAATTGGTTATGTCTTCATGTATAATGATCAACTCGATACTCCCTAGCCCCCAACAGCCTTTTTTTTCATAACTCTTTAACCAGAGTGACGGGAGAGCGGCATTTCAGAAAACGTGCTTATCTCGGCGAGAAAAAGCGATTTCGGCAATAAAATTTAAAACGCGTGTAAAACATAAACCAAACGATGAAATTGGTTATTTCTTCATGTATAATGATCAACTCGATACTCCCTAGCCCCCAACAGCATTTTTTTTCATAACACTTTAACCAGAGTGACGGGAGAGCGACATTTCAGAAAACGTGCTTATCTCGGCGAGAAAAAGCGATTTCGGCAATCAAATTTAAAACGCGTGTAAAACATAAACCAAACGATGAAATTGGTTATTTCTTCATGTATAATGATCAACTCGATACTCCCTAGCCCCCAACAGCCTTTTTTTTCATAACACTTTAACCAGAGTGACGGGAGAGCGGCATTTCAGAAAACGTGCTTATCTCGGCGAGAAAAAGCGATTTCGGCAATAAAATTTAAAACGCGTGTAAAACATAAACCAAACGATGAAATTGGTTATTTCTTCATGTATAATGATCAACTCGATACTCCCTAGCCCCCAACAGCCTTTTTTTTCATAACACTTTAACCAGAGTGACGGGAGAGCGGCATTTCAGAAAATGTGCTTATCTCGGCGAGAAAAAGCGATTTCGGCAATAAAATTTAAAACGCGTGTAAAACATAAACCAAACGATGAAATTGGTTATTTCTTCATGTATAATGATCAACTCGATACTCCCTAGCCCCCAACAGCCTTTTTTTTCATAACACTTTAACCAGAGTGACGGGAGAGCGGCATTTCAGAAAACGTGCTTATCTCGGCGAGAAAAAGCGATTCGGCAATAAAATTTAAAACGCGTGTAAAACATAAACCAAACGATGAAATTGGTGTTTTCTTCATGTATAATGATCAACTCGATACTCCCTAGCCCCCAACAGCCTTTTTTTTCATAACACTTTAACCAGAGTGACGGGAGAGCGGCATTTCAGAAAACGTGCTTATCTCGGCGAGAAAAAGCGATTTCGGCAATAAAATTTAAAACGCGTGTAAAACATAAACCAAACGATGAAATTGCTTATTTCTTCATGTATAATGATCAACTCGATACTCCCTAGCCCCCAACAGCCTTTTTTTTCATAACACTTTAACCAGAGTGACGGGAGAGCGGCATTTCAGAAAACGTGCTTATCTCGGCGAGAAAAAGTGATTTCGGCAATAAAATTTAAAACGCGTGTAAAACATAAACCAAACGATGAAATTGGTTATTTCTTCATGTATAATGATCAACTCGATACTCCCTAGCCCCCAACAGCCTTTTTTTCATAACACTTTAACCAGAGTGACGGGAGAGCGGCATTTCAGAAAACGTGCTTATTTCGGCGAGAAAAAGCGATTTCGGCAATAAAATTTAAAACACGTGTAAAACATAAACCAAACAATGAAATTGGTTATTTCTTCATGTATAATGATCAACTCGATACTCCCTAGCCCCCAACAGCCTTTTTTTCCATAACACTTTAACCAGAGTGACGGGAGAGCGGCATTTCAGAAAACGTGCTTATCTCGGCGAGAAAAAGCGATTTCGGCAATAAAATTTAAAACGCGTGTAAAACATAAACCAAACGATGAAATTGGTTATTTCTTCATGTATAATGATCAACTCGATACTCCCTAGCCCCCAACAGCCTTTTTTTCCATAACACTTTAACCAGAGTGACGGGAGAGCGGCATTTCAGAAAACGTGCTTATCTCGGCGAGAAAAAGCGATTTCGGCAATAAAATTTAAAACGCGTGTAAAACATAAACCAAACGATGAAATTGGTTATTTCTTCATGTATAATGATCAACTCGATACTCCCTAGCCCCCAACAGCCTTTTTTTTCATAACATTTTAACCAGAGTGACGGGAGAGCGGCATTTCAGAAAACGTGCTTATCTCGGCGAGAAAAAGCGATTTCGGCAATAAAATTTAAAACGCGTGTAAAACATAAACCAAACGATGAAATTGGTTATTTCTTCATGTATAATGATCAACTCGATACTCCCTAGCCCCCAACAGCCTTTTTTTTCATAACACTTTAACCAGAGTGACGGGAGAGCGGCATTTCAGAAAACGTGCTTATCTCGGCGAGAAAAAGCGATTTCGGCAATAAAATTTAAAACGCGTGTAAAACATAAACCAAACGATGAAATTGGTTATTTCTTCATGTATAATGATCAACTCGATACTCCCTAGCCCCCAACAGCCTTTTTTTTCATAACACTTTAACCAGAGTGACGGGAGAGCGGCATTTCAGAAAACGTGCTTATCTCGGCGAGAAAAAGCGATTTCGGCAATACAATTTAAAACGCGTGTAAAACATAAACCAAACGATGAAATTGGTTATTTCTTCATGTATAATGATCAACTCGATACTCCCTAGCCCCCAACAGCCTTTTTTTTCATAACACTTTAACCAGAGTGACGGGAGAGCGGCATTTCAGAAAACGTGCTTATCTCGGCGAGAAAAAGCGATTTCGGCAATAAAATTTAAAACGCGTGTAAAACATAAACCAAACGATGAAATTGGTTATTTCTTCATGTATAATGATCAACTCGAGTCGAGCTCCAGGGAGAGAGGCTGATTTTTCGCTTTTTGAGGCCGATTGACGAACCGGCGCGGGGCGGACTCAAAAGCCCGCAGATCCGTAGGCACTTAGAAAAGTTTCGCCTTTGGCTGTGAGCTCCAGGGGGAGAGGCTGGTTTTGCGTTATTTTCAGGCCGGCTTGAGAACCGGCGCGGGTCGGACGCCCAATCCCCGCAGAGCCGTGGGCACTTAGAAAATTTTCCCCAAGTTGGCTGTCAGCGCCTGGTACCTAATATGGAAGTATAGAGGCTGACTTTCGGGCAAGATCACGCCGGGTTAGGCTTCCAGGACCCCGGCTAAGCAATTTTACCGGGCCGCCCGGTTCTTTTTTTGAACCAGCCCGGTTCTTTTTACACTTCCAGCTGGAGCTCAGCAGGGGCTTTTTGCGCAAGATCACGCCGGGTTAGGCTTCCAGGACCTCGGCTAAGCAATTCTACCGGGCCGCCCGGTTCTTTTTTTGATCCAGCCCGGTTCTTTTTACACTTCCAGCTGGAGCTCACGAGCGGCTTTTTGGACAAGATCACGCCGTGTTAGGCTTCCAGAGCCCCGGCTAAGCAATTTTACCGGCCCACCCGGTTCTTTTTTTTAGCCAGCCCGGTTCTTTTTACACTTCCAGCTGGAGCTCACGAGCGGCTTTTTGGACAAGATCAAGCCGGGTTAGGCTTCCAGAGCCCCGGCTAAGCAATTTTAACGGGCCGCCCGGTTCTTTTTTTTTAACCAGCCCGGTTCTTTTTACACTTCCAGCTGGAGCTCAGCAGCGGCTTTTTGGACAAGATCACGCCGTGTTAGGCTTCCAGAGCCCCGGCTAAGCAATTTTACCGGGTCGCCCGGTTCTTTTTTTAACCAGCCCGGTTCTTTTTACACTTCCAGCTGGAGCTCAGCAGCGGCTTTTTGCACAGTATCACGCCGGGTTAGGCTTCCAGGACCCCGGCTAAGCAATTTTACTGGTCCACACGGTTCTTTTTTTTAACCAGCCCGGTTCTTTTTACACTTCCAGCTGGAGCTCAGCAGCGGCTTTTTGGACAAGATCACGCCGTGTTAGGTTTCCAGAGCCCCGGCTAAGCAATTTTACCGGGTCGCCCGGTTCTTTTTTTTAACCAGCCAGTTTCTTTTTACACTTCCAGCTGGAGCTCAGCAGCGGCTTTTTGGACAAGATCACGCCGTGTTACGCTTCCAGAGCCCCGGCTAAGCAATTTTACCGGGTCGCCCGGTTCTTTTTTTAACCAGCCCGGTTCTTTTTTTAACCAGCCCGGTTCTTTTTACACTTCCAGCTGGAGCTCAGCAGCGGCTTTTTGCACAGTATCACGCCGGGTTAGGCTTCCAGGACCCCGGCTAAGCAATTTTACCGGGCCGACCCGGTTCTTTTTTTTAACCAGCCCGGTTCTTTTTACACTTCCAGCTGGAGCTCAGCAGCGGCTTTTTGGACAAGATCACGCCGTGTTAGGCTTTCAGAGCCCCGGCTAAGCAATTTTACCGGCCCGCCCGGTTCTTTTTTTAACCAGCCCGGTTCTTTTTTTAACCAGCCCGGTTCTTTTTACACTTCCAGCTGGAGCTCATGAGCGGCTTTTTGGACAAGATCACGCAGTGTTAGGCTTCCAGAGCCCCGGCTAAGCAATTCCACCGGGCCGCCCGGTTCTTTTTTTTTATCCAGCTCCGGTTCTTTTTACACTTCCAGCTGGAGCTCGGGAGCGGCTTTTTGCACAAGATCACGCCGGGTTAGGCTTCCAGGACCCCGGCTAAGCAGATCAACTTGATACTCCCTAGCCCCCAACAGCCCTTTTTTTTTTTTCATAACACTTTAACCAGAGTGACGGGAGAGCGGCATTTCAGAAAACGTGCTTATCTCGGCGAGAAAAAGCGATTTCGGCAATAAAATTTAAAACGCGTGTAAAACATAAACCAAACGATGAAATTGGTTATTTCTTCATGTATAATGATCAACTCGATACTCCCTAGCCCCCAACAGCCTTTTTTTTTCATAACACTTTAACCAGAGTGACGGGAGAGCGGCATTTCAGAAAACGTGCTTATCTCGGCGAGAAAAAGCGATTTCGGCAATAAAATTTAAAACGCGTGTAAAACATAAACCAAACGATGAAATTGGTTTTTTCTTCATGTATAATGATCAACTCGATACTCCCTAGCCCCCAACAGCCTTTTCTTTCATAATACTTTAACCAGAGTGACGGGAGAGCGGCATTTTTAGAAAACGTGCTTATCTCGGCGAGAAAAAGCGATTTCGGCAATAAAATTTAAAACGCGTGTAAAACATAAACCAAACGATGAAATTGGTTATTTCTTCATGTATAATGATCAACTTGATACTCCCTAGCCCCCAACAGCCTTTTTTTTCATAACACTTTAACCACAGTGACGGGAGAGCGGCATTTCAGAAAACGTTCTTATCTCGGCGAGAAAAAGCGATTTCGGCAATAAAATTTAAAACGCGTGTAAAACATAAACCAAACGATGAAATTGGTTATTTCTTCATGTATAATGATCAACTCGATACTCCTTAGCCCCCAACAGCCTTTTTTTTCATAACACTTTAACCAGAGTGACGGGAGAGCGGCATTTCAGAAAACGTGCTTATCTCGGCGAGAAAAAGCGATTTCGGCAATAAAATTTAAAAAGCGTGTAAAACATAAACCAAACGATGCAATTGGTTATTTCTTCATGTATAATGATCAATTCGATACTCCCTAGCCCCCAACAGCCTTTTTTTTCATAACACTTTAACCAGAGTGACGGGAGAGCGGCATTTCAGAAAACGTGCTTATCTCGGCGAGAAAAAGCGATTTCGGCAATAAAATTTAAAACGCGTGTAAAACATAAACCAAACGATGAAATTGGTTATTTCTTCATGTATAATGATCAACTCGAGTCGAGCTCCAGGGAGAGAGGCTGATTTTTCGCTTTTTGAGGCCGACCGACGAACCGGCGCGGGGCGGACTCAAAAGCCCGCAGATCCGTAGGCACTTAGAAAAGTTTCGCCTCTGACTGTGAGCTCCAGGGGGAGAGGCTGGTTTTGCGTTATTTTCAGGCCGGCTTGAGAACCGGCGCGGGTCGGACGCCCCATCCCCGCAGAGCCGTGGGCACTTCGAAAATTTTCCCCAAGTTGGCTGTCAGCGCCTGTTACCTAATATGGAAGTATAGAGGCTGACTTTCGGGCAAGATCACGCCGGGTTAGGCTTCCAGGACCCCGGCTAAGCAATTTTACCGGGCCGCCCGGTTCTTTTTTTGAACCAGCCCGGTTCTTTTTACACTTCCAGCTGGAGCTCAGCAGCGGCTTTTTGCGCAAGATCACGCCGGGTTAGGCTTCCAGGACCTCGGCTAAGCAATTCTACCGGGCCGCCCGGTTCTTTTTTTGATCCAGCCCGGTTCTTTTTACACTTCCAGCTGGAGCTCACGAGCGGCTTTTTGGACAAGATCACGCCGTGTTAGGCTTCCAGAGCCCCGGCTAAGCAATTTTACCGGCCCACCCGGTTCTTTTTTTTAAACCAGCCCGGTTCTTTTTACACTTCCAGCTGGAGCTCAGCAGCGGCTTTTTGGACAATATCACGCAGGGTTAGGCTTCCAGGACCCCGGCTAAGCAATTTTACCGGGCCGCCCCGTTCTTTTTTTTAGCCAGCCCGGTTCTTTTTACACTTCCAGCTGGAGCTCACGAGCGGCTTTTTGGACAAGATCACGCCGGGTTAGGCTTCCAGATCCCCGGCTAAGCAATTTTAACGGGCCGCCCGGTTCTTTTTTTTAACCAGCCTGGTTCTTTTTACACTTCCAGCTGGAGCTCAACAGCGGCTTTTTGGACAAGATCACGCCGTGTTAGGCTTCCAGAGCCCCGGCTAAGCAATTTTACCGGGTCGCCCGGTTCTTTTTTTAACCAGCCCGGTTCTTTTTACACTTCCAGCTGGAGCTCAGCAGCGGCTTTTTGCACAGTATCACGCCGGGTTAGGCTTCCAGGACCCTGGCTAAGCAATTTTACTGGGCCGCCCGGTTCTTTTTTTCAACCAGCCCGGTTCTTTTTACACTTCCAGCTGGAGCTCAGCAGCAGCTTTTTGGAAGGGATCACGCCGTGTTAGGTTTCCAGAGCCCCGGCTAAGCAATTTTACCGGGTCGCCCGGTTCTTTTTTTTAACCAGCCAGTTTCTTTTTACACTTCCAGCTGGAGCTCAGCAGCGGCTTTTTGGACAAGATCACGCCGTGTTACGCTTCCAGAGCCCCGGCTAAGCAATTTTACCGGGTCGCCCGGTTCTTTTTTTAACCAGCCCGGTTCTTTTTTTAACCAGCCCGGTTCTTTTTACACTTCCAGCTGGAGCTCAGCAGCGGCTTTTTGCACAGTATCACGCCGGGTTAGGCTTCCAGGACCCCGGCTAAGCAATTTTACCGGGCCGACCCGGTTCTTTTTTTAAACCAGCCCGGTTCTTTTTACACTTCCAGCTGGAGCTCAGCAGCCGCTTTTTGGACAAGATCACGCCGTGTTAGGCTTTCAGAGCCCCGGCTAAGCAATTTTACCGGCCCGCCCGGTTCTTTTTTTAACCAGCCCGGTTCTTTTTTTAACCAGCCCGGTTCTTTTTACACTTCCAGCTGGAGCTCACGAGCGGCTTTTTGGACAAGATCACGCCGTGTTAGGCTTCCAGAGCCCCGGTTAAGCAATTTTACCGGGTCGCCCGGTTCTTTTTTGAACCAACCCGGTTCTTTTTTGAACCGCCCCGGTTCTTTTTACACTTCCAGCTGGAGCTCACGAGCGGCTTTTTGGACAAGATCAAGCCGTGTTAGGGTTCCAGAGCCTCGGCTAAGCCATTTTACCGGCCCGCCCGGTTCTTTTTTGAACCAGCCCGGTTCTTTTTTGAACCAGCCCGGTTCTTTTAACACTTCCAGCTGGAGCTCACGAGCGGCTTTTTGGACAAGATCACGCCGTGTTAGACTTCCAGAGCCCCGGCTAAGCAATTTTACCGGCCCGCCCGGTTCTTTTTTGAACCAGCCCGGTTCTTTTTTTAACCAGCCCGGTTCTTTTAACACTTCCAGCTGGAGCTCACGAGCGGCTTTTTGGACAAGATCACGCCGTGTTAGGCTTCCAGAGCCCCGGCTAAGAAATTTTACCGGCCCGCCCGGTTCTTTTTTTAACCGGCCCGGTTCTTTTTACACTTCCAGCTGGAGCTCAGCAGCGGCTTTTTGGGCAAGATCACGCCGGGTTAGGCTTCCAGGACCCCGGCTAAGCAATTCCACCGGGCCGCCCGGTTCTTTTTTTATCCAGCCCCGGTTCTTTTTACACTTCCAGCTGGAGCTCGGGAGCGGCTTTTTGCACAAGATCACGCCGGGTTAAGCTTCCAGGACCCCGGCTAAGCAGATCAACTTGATACTCCCTAGCCCCCAACAGCCCTTTTTTTTTTAAATAAAAAAATTAACTAGAGTGACGGGAGAGCGGCATTTCAGAAAACGTGCTTATCTCGGCGAGAAAAAGCGATTTCGGCAATAAAATTTAAAACGCGTGTAAAACATAAACCAAACGATGAAATTGGTTATTTCTTCATGTATAATGATCAACTCGATACTCCCTAGCCCCCAACAGCCTTTTTTTTCATAACATTTTAACCAGAGTGACGGGAGAGCGGCATTTCAGAAAACGTGCTTATCTCGGCGAGAAAAAGTGATTTCGGCAATAAAATTTAAAACGCGTGTAAAACATAAACCAAACGATGAAATTGGTTATTTCTTCATGTATAATGATCAACTCGATACTCCCTAGCCCCCAACAGCCTTTTTTTTCATAACACTTTAACCAGAGTGACGGGAGAGCGGCATTTCAGAAAACGTGCTTATCTCGGCGAGAAAAAGCGATTTCGGCAATAAAATTTAAAACGCGTGTAAAACATAAACCAAACGATGAAATTGGTTATTTCTTCATGTATAATGATCAACTCGATACTCCCTAGCCCCCAACAGCCTTTTTTTTCATAACACATTAACCAGAGTGACGGGAGAGCGGCATTTCAGAAAACGTGCTTATCTCGGCGAGAAAAAGCGATTTCGGCAATACAATTTAAAACGCGTGTAAAACATAAACCAAACGATGAAATTGGTTATTTCTTCATGTATAATGATCAACTCGATACTCCCTAGCCCCCAACAGCCTTTTTTTTCATAACACTTTAACCAGAGTGACGGGAGAGCGGCATTTCAGAAAACGTGCTTATCTCGAAGAGAAAAAGCGATTTTGGCAATAAAATTTAAAACGCGTGTAAAACATAAACCAAACGATGAAATTGGTTATTTCTTCATGTATAATGATCAACTCGATACTCCCTAGCCCCCAACAGCCTTTTTTTTCATAACACTTTAACCAGAGTGACGGGAGAGCGGCATTTCAGAAAACGTGCTTATCTCGGCGAGAAAAAGCGATTTCGGCAATAAAATTTAAAACGCGTGTAAAACATAAACCAAACGATGAAATTGGTTATTTCTTCATGTATAATGATCAACTCGATACTCCCTAGCCCCCAACAGCCTTTTTTTTCATAACACTTTAACCAGAGTGACGGGAGAGCGGCATTTCAGAAAACGTGCTTATCTCGGCGAGAAAAAATGATTTCGGCAATAAAATTTAAAACGCGTGTAAAACATAAACCAAACGATGAAATTGGTTATTTCTTCATGTATAATGATCAACTCGATACTCCCTAGCCCCCAACAGCCTTTTTTTTCATAACACTTTAACCAGAGTGACGGGAGAGCGGCATTTCAGAAAACGTGCTTATCTTGGCGAGAAAAAGCGATTTCGGCAATAAAATTTAAAACGCGTGTAAAACATAAACCAAACGATGAAATTGGTTATTTCTTCATGTATAATGATCAACTCGAGTCGAGCTCCAGGGAGAGAGGCTGATTTTTCGCTTTTTGAGGCCGACCGACGAACCGGCGCGGGGCGGACTCAAAAGCCCGCAGATCCGTAGGCACTTAGAAAAGTTTCGCCTTTGGCTGTGAGCTCCAGGGGGAGAGGCTGGTTTTGCGTTATTTTCAGGCCGGCTTGAGAACCGGCGCGGATCGGACGCCCAATCCCCGCAGAGCCGTGGGCACTTAGAAAATTTTCCCCAAGTTGGCTGTCAGCGCCTGGTACCTAATATGGAAGTATAGAGGCTGACTTTCGGGCAAGATCACGCCGGGTTAGGCTTCCAGGACCCCGGCTAAGCAATTTTACCGGGCCGCCCGGTTCTTTTTTTGAACCAGCCCGGTTCTTTTTACACTTCCAGCTGGAGCTCAGCAGGGGCTTTTTGCGCAAGATCACGCCGGGTTAGGCTTCCAGGACCTCGGCTAAGCAATTCTACCGGGCCGCCCGGTTCTTTTTTTGATCCAGCCCGGTTCTTTTTACACTTCCAGCTGGAGCTCACGAGCGGCTTTTTGAACAAGATCACGCCGTGTTAGGCTTCCAGAGCCCCGGCTAAGCAATTTTACCGGCCCACCCGGTTCTTTTTTTTAAACCAGCCCGGTTCTTTTTACACTTCCAGCTGGAGCTCAGCAGCGGCTTTTTGGACAATATCACGCAGGGTTAGGCTTCCAGGACCCCGGCTAAGCAATTTTACCGGGCCGCCCGGTTCTTTTTTTTAGCCAGCCCGGTTCTTTTTACACTTCCAGCTGGAGCTCACGAGCGGCTTTTTGGACAAGATCACGCCGGGTTAGGCTTCCAGAGCCCCGGCTAAGCAATTTTAACGGGCCGCCCGGTTCTTTTTTTTTAACCAGCCCGGTTCTTTTTACACTTCCAGCTGGAGCTCAGCAGCGGCTTTTTGGACAAGATCACGCCGTGTTAGGCTTCCAGAGCCCCGGCTAAGCAATTTTACCGGGTCGCCCGGTTCTTTTTTTAACCAGCCCGGTTCTTTTTACACTTCCAGCTGGAGCTCAGCAGCGGCTTTTTGCACAGTATCACGCCGGGTTAGGCTTCCAGGACCCCGGCTAAGCAATTTTACTGGTCCACACGGTTCTTTTTTTTAACCAGCCCGGTTCTTTTTACACTTCCAGCTGGAGCTCAGCAGCGGCTTTTTGGACAAGATCACGCCGTGTTAGGTTTCCAGAGCCCCGGCTAAGCAATTTTACCGGGTCGCCCGGTTCTTTTTTTTAACCAGCCAGTTTCTTTTTACACTTCCAGCTGGAGCTCAGCAGCGGCTTTTTGGACAAGATCACGCCGTGTTACGCTTCCAGAGCCCCGGCTAAGCAATTTTACCGGGTCGCCCGGTTCTTTTTTTAACCAGCCCGGTTCTTTTTTTAACCAGCCCGGTTCTTTTTACACTTCCAGCTGGAGCTCAGCAGCGGCTTTTTGCACAGTATCACGCCGGGTTAGGCTTCCAGGACCCCGGCTAAGCAATTTTACCGGGCCGACCCGGTTCTTTTTTTTAACCAGCCCGGTTCTTTTTACACTTCCAGCTGGAGCTCAGCAGCGCCTTTTTGGACAAGATCACGCCGTGTTAGGCTTTCAGAGCCCCGGCTAAGCAATTTTACCGGCCCGCCCGGTTCTTTTTTTAACCAGCCCGGTTCTTTTTTTAACCAGCCCGGTTCTTTTTACACTTCCAGCTGGAGCTCATGAGCGGCTTTTTGGACAAGATCACGCAGTGTTAGGCTTCCAGAGCCCCGGCTAAGCAATTCCACCGGGCCGCCCGGTTCTTTTTTTTTATCCAGCTCCGGTTCTTTTTTTTTATCCAGCTCCGGTTCTTTTTACACTTCCAGCTGGAGCTCGGGAGCGGCTTTTTGCACAAGATCACGCCGGGTTAGGCTTCCAGGACCCCGGCTAAGCAGATCAACTTGATACTCCCTAGCCCCCAACAGCCCTTTTTTTTTTTTCATAACACTTTAACCAGAGTGACGGGAGAGCGGCATTTCAGAAAACGTGCTTATCTCGGCGAGAAAAAGCGATTTCGGCAATAAAATTTAAAACGCGTGTAAAACATAAACCAAACGATGAAATTGGTTATTTCTTCATGTATAATGATCAACTCGATACTCCCTAGCCCCCAACAGCCTTTTTTTTTCATAACACTTTAACCAGAGTGACGGGAGAGCGGCATTTCAGAAAACGTGCTTATCTCGGCGAGAAAAAGCGATTTCGGCAATAAAATTTAAAACGCGTGTAAAACATAAACCAAACGATGAAATTGGTTTTTTCTTCATGTATAATGATCAACTCGATACTCCCTAGCCCCCAAAAGCCTTTTCTTTCATAATACTTTAACCAGAGTGACGGGAGAGCGGCATTTTTAGAAAACGTGCTTATCTCGGCGAGAAAAAGCGATTTCGGCAATAAAATTTAAAACGCGTGTAAAACATAAACCAAACGATGAAATTGGTTATTTCTTCATGTATAATGATCAACTTGATACTCCCTAGCCCCCAACAGCCTTTTTTTTCATAACACTTTAACCAGAGTGACGGGAGAGCGGCATTTCAGAAAACGTTCTTATCTCGGCGAGAAAAAGCGATTTCGGCAATAAAATTTAAAACGCGTGTAAAACATAAACCAAACGATGAAATTGGTTATTTCTTCATGTATAATGATCAACTCGATACTCCTTAGCCCCCAACAGCCTTTTTTTTCATAACACTTTAACCAGAGTGACGGGAGAGCGGCATTTCAGAAAACGTGCTTATCTCGGCGAGAAAAAGCGATTTCGGCAATAAAATTTAAAAAGCGTGTAAAACATAAACCAAACGATGCAATTGGTTATTTCTTCATGTATAATGATCAATTCGATACTCAACAGCCTTTTTTTTCATAACACTTTAACCAGAGTGACGGGAGAGCGGCATTTCAGAAAACGTGCTTATCTCGGCGAGAAAAAGCGATTTCGGCAATAAAATTTAAAACGCGTGTAAAACATAAACCAAACGATGAAATTGGTTATTTCTTCATGTATAATGATCAACTCGAGTCGAGCTCCAGGGAGAGAGGCTGATTTTTCGCTTTTTGAGGCCGACCGACGAACCGGCGCGGGGCGGACTCAAAAGCCCGCAGATCCGTAGGCACTTAGAAAAGTTTCGCCTCTGACTGTGAGCTCCAGGGGGAGAGGCTGGTTTTGCGTTATTTTCAGGCCGGCTTGAGAACCGGCGCGGGTCGGACGCCCCATCCCCGCAGAGCCGTGGGCACTTCGAAAATTTTCCCCAAGTTGGCTGTCAGCGCCTGTTACCTAATATGGAAGTATAGAGGCTGACTTTCGGGCAAGATCACACCGGGTTAGGCTTCCAGGACCCCGGCTAAGCAATTTTACCGGGCCGCCCGGTTCTTCTTTTGAACCAGCCCGGTTCTTTTTACACTTCCAGCTGGAGCTCAGCAGCGGCTTTTTGCGCAAGATCACGCCGGGTTAGGCTTCCAGGACCTCGGCTAAGCAATTCTACCGGGCCGCCCGGTTCTTTTTTTTGATCCAGCCCGGTTCTTTTTACACTTCCAGCTGGAGCTCACGAGCGGCTTTTTGGACAAGATCACGCCGTGTTAGGCTTTCAGAGCCCCGGCTAAGCAATTTTACCGGCCCACCCGGTTCTTTTTTTAAAACCAGCCCGGTTCTTTTTACACTTCCAGCTGGAGCTCAGCAGCGGCTTTTTGGACAATATCACGCAGGGTTAGGCTTCCAGGACCCCGGCTAAGCAATTTTACCGGGCCGCCCCGTTCTTTTTTTTAGCCAGCCCGGTTCTTTTTACACTTCCAGCTGGAGCTCACGAGCGGCTTTTTGGACAAGATCACGCCGGGTTAGGCTTCCAGATCCCCGGCTAAGCAATTTTAACGGGCCGCCCGGTTCTTTTTTTTAACCAGCCTGGTTCTTTTTACACTTCCAGCTGGAGCTCAGCAGCGGCTTTTTGGACAAGATCACGCCGTGTTAGGCTTCCAGAGCCCCGGCTAAGCAATTTTACCGGGTCGCCCGGTTCTTTTTTTAACCAGCCCGGTTCTTTTTACACTTCCAGCTGGAGCTCAGCAGCGGCTTTTTGCACAGTATCACGCCGGGTTAGGCTTCCAGGACCCCGGCTAAGCAATTTTACTGGGCCGCCCGGTTCTTTTTTTCAACCAGCCCGGTTCTTTTTACACTTCCAGCTGGAGCTCAGCAGCAGCTTTTTGGAAGGGATCACGCCGTGTTAGGTTTCCAGAGCCCCGGCTAAGCAATTTTACCGGGTCGCCCGGTTCTTTTTTTTAACCAGCCAGTTTCTTTTTACACTTCCAGCTGGAGCTCAGCAGCGGCTTTTTGGACAAGATCACGCCGTGTTACGCTTCCAGAGCCCCGGCTAAGCAATTTTACCGGGTCGCCCGGTTCTTTTTTTAACCAGCCCGGTTCTTTTTTTAACCAGCCCGGTTCTTTTTACACTTCCAGCTGGAGCTCAGCAGCGGCTTTTTGCACAGTATCACGCCGGGTTAGGCTTCCAGGACCCCGGCTAAGCAATTTTACCGGCCCGCCCGGTTCTTTTTTTAACCAGCCCGGTTCTTTTTTTAACCAGCCCGGTTCTTTTTACACTTCCAGCTGGAGCTCACGAGCGGCTTTTTGGACAAGATCACGCCGTGTTAGGCTTCCAGAGCCCCGGTTAAGCAATTTTACCGGGTCGCCCGGTTCTTTTTTGAACCAACCCGGTTCTTTTTTGAACCGCCCCGGTTCTTTTTACACTTCCAGCTGGAGCTCACGAGCGGCTTTTTGGACAAGATCACGCCGTGTTAGGGTTCCAGAGCCTCGGCTAAGCCATTTTACCGGCCCGCCCGGTTCTTTTTTGAACCAGCCCGGTTCTTTTTTGAACCAGCCCGGTTCTTTTAACACTTCCAGCTGGAGCTCACGAGCGGCTTTTTGGACAAGATCACGCCGTGTTAGACTTCCAGAGCCCCGGCTAAGCAATTTTACCGGCCCGCCCGGTTCTTTTTTGAACCAGCCCGGTTCTTTTTTTAACCAGCCCGGTTCTTTTAACACTTCCAGCTGGAGCTCACGAGCGGCTTTTTGGACAAGATCACGCCGTGTTAGGCTTCCAGAGCCCCGGCTAAGAAATTTTACCGGCCCGCCCGGTTCTTTTTTTAACCGGCCCGGTTCTTTTTACACTTCCAGCTGGAGCTCAGCAGCGGCTTTTTGGGCAAGATCACGCCGGGTTAGGCTTCCAGGACCCCGGCTAAGCAATTCCACCGGGCCGCCCGGTTCTTTTTTTTATCCAGCCCCGGTTCTTTTTACACTTCCAGCTGGAGCTCGGGAGCGGCTTTTTGCACAAGATCACGCCGGGTTAGGCTTCCAGGACCCCGGCTAAGCAGATCAACTTGATACTCCCTAGCCCCCAACAGCCCTTTTTTTTTTAAATAAAAAAATTAACTAGAGTGACGGGAGAGCGGCATTTCAGAAAACGTGCTTATCTCGGCGAGAAAAAGCGATTTCGGCAATAAAATTTAAAACGCGTGTAAAACATAAACCAAACGATGAAATTGGTTATTTCTTCATGTATAATGATCAACTCGATACTCCCTAGCCCCCAACAGCCTTTTTTTTTCATAACACTTTAACCAGAGTGACGGGAGAGCGGCATTTCAGAAAACGTGCTTATCTCGGCGAGAAAAAGCGACTTCGGCAATAAAATTTAAAACGCGTGTAAAACATAAACCAAACAATGAAATTGGTTATTTCTTCATGTATAATGATCAACTCGATACTCCCTAGCCCCCAACAGCCTTTTTTTTCATAACACTTTAACCAGAGTGACGGGAGAGCGGCATTTCAGAAAACGTGCTTATCTCGGCAATAAAATTTAAAACGCGTGTAAAACATAAACCAAACGATGAAATTGGTTATTTCTTCATGTATAATGATCAACTCGATACTCCCTAGCCCCCAACAGCCTTTTTTTTCATAACACTTTAACCAGAGTGACGGGAGAGCGGCATTTCAGAAAACGTGCTTATCTCGGCGAGAAAAAGCGATTTCGGCAATAAAATTTAAAACGCGTGTAAAACATAAACCAAACGATGAAATTGGTTATTTCTTCATGTATAATGATCAACTCGATACTCCCTAGCCCCCAACAGCCTTTTTTTTCATAACACTTTAACCAGAGTGACGGGAGAGCGGCATTTCAGAAAACGTGCTTATCTCGGCGAGAAAAAGCGATTTCGGCAATAGAATTTAAAACGCGTGTAAAACATAAACCAAACGATGAAATTGGTTATTTCTTCATGTATAATGATCAACTCGATACTCCCTAGCCCCCAACAGCCTTTTTTTTCATAACACTTTAACCAGAGTGACGGGAGAGCGGCATTTCAGAAAACGTGCTTATCTCGGCGAGAAAAAGCGATTTCGGCAATAAAATTTAAAACGCGTGTAAAACATAAACCAAACGATGAAATTGGTTATTTCTTCATGTATAATGATCAACTCGATACTCCCTAGCCCCCAACAGCCTTTTTTTTCATAACACTTTAACCAGAGTGACGGGAGAGCGGCATTTCAGAAAACGTGCTTATCTCGGCGAGAAAAAGCGATTTCGGCAATAAAATTTAAAACGCGTGTAAAACATAAACCAAACGATGAAATTGGTTATTTCATCATGTATAATGATCAACTCGATACTCCCTAGCCCCCAACAGCCTTTTTTTTCATAACACTTTAACCAGAGTGACGGGAGAGCGGCATTTCAGAAAACGTGCTTATCTCGGCGAGAAAAAGCGATTTCGGCAATAAAATTTAAAACGCGTGTAAAACATAAACCAAACGATGAAATTGGTTATTTCTTCATGTATAATGATCAACTCGATACTCCCTAGCCCCCAACAGCCTTTTTTTTCATAACACTTTAACCAGAGTGACGGGAGAGCGGCATTTCAGAAAACGTGCTTATCTCGGCGAGAAAAAGCGATTTCGGCAATAAAATTTAAAACGCGTGTAAAACATAAACCAAACGATGAAATTGGTTATTTCTTCATGTATAATGATCAACTCGATACTCCCTAGCCCCCAACAGCCTTTTTTTTCATAACACTTTAACCAGAGTGACGGGAGAGCGGCATTTCAGAAAACGTGCTTATCTCGGTGAGAAAAAGCGATTTCGGCAATAAAATTTAAAACGCGTGTAAAACATAAACCAAACGATGAAATTGGTTATTTCTTCATGTATAATGATCAACTCGATACTCCCTAGTCCCCAACAGCCTTTTTTTTCATAACACTTTAACCAGAGTGACGGGAGAGCGGCATTTCAGAAAACGTGTTTATCTCGGCGAGAAAAAGCGATTTCGGCAATAAAATTTAAAACGCGTGTAAAATATAAACCAAACGATGAAATTGGTTATTTCTTCATGTAAATTGATCAACTCGATACTCCCTAGCCCCCAACAGCCTTTTTTTTCATAACACTTTAACCAGAGTGACGGGAGAGCGGCATTTCAGAAAACGTGCTTATCTCGGCGAAAAAAGGCGATTTCGGCAATAAAATTTAAAACGCGTGTAAAACATAAACCAAACGATGAAATTGGTTATTTCTTCATGTATAAAGATCAACTCGATACTCCCTAGCCACCAACAGCCTTTTTTTTTCATAACACTTTAACCAGAGTGACGGGAGAGCGGCATTTCAGAAAACGTGCTTATCTCGGCGAGAAAAAGCGATTTCGGCAATAAAATTTAAAACGCGTGTAAAACATAAACCAAACGATGAAATTGGTTATTTCTTCATGTATAATGATCAACTCGAGTCGAGCTCCAGGGAGAGAGGCTGATTTTTCGCTTTTTGAGGCCGACCGACGAACCGGCGCGGGGCGGACTCAAAAGCCCGCAGATCCGTAGGCACTTAGAAAAGTTTCGCCTCTGGCTGTGAGCTCCAGGGGGAGAGGCTGGTTTTGCGTTATTTTCAGGCCGGCTTGAGAACCGGCGCGGGTCGGACGCCCCATCCCCGCAGAGCCGTGGGCACTTAGAAAATTTTCCCCAAGTTGGCTGTCAGCGCCTGTTACCTAATATGGAAGTATAGAGGCTGACTTTCGGGCAAGATCACGCCGGGTTAGGCTTCCAGGACCCCGGCTAAGCAATTTTACCGGGCCGCCCGGTTCTTTTTTTGAACCAGCCCGGTTCTTTTTACACTTCCAGCTGGAGCTCAGCAGCGGCTTTTTGCGCAAGATCACGCCGGGTTAGGCTTCCAGGACCTCGGCTAAGCAATTCTACCGGGCCGCCCGGTTCTTTTTTTTGATCCAGCCCGGTTCTTTTTACACTTCCAGCTGGAGCTCACGAGCGGCTTTTTGGACAAGATCACGCCGTGTTAGGCTTCCAGAGCCCCGGCTAAGCAATTTTACCGGCCCACCCGGTTCTTTTTTTTAAACCAGCCCGGTTCTTTTTACACTTCCAGCTGGAGCTCAGCAGCGGCTTTTTGGACAATATCACGCAGGGTTAGGCTTCCAGGACCCCGGCTAAGCAATTTTACCGGGCCGCCCGGTTCTTTTTTTTAGCCAGCCCGGTTCTTTTTACACTTCCAGCTGGAGCTCAGCAGCGGCTTTTTGCACAGTATCACGCCGGGTTAGGCTTCCAGGACCCCGGCTAAGCAATTTTACTGGTCCACACGGTTCTTTTTTTTAACCAGCCCGGTTCTTTTTACACTTCCAGCTGGAGCTCAGCAGCGGCTTTTTGGACAAGATCACGCCGTGTTAGGTTTCCAGAGCCCCGGCTAAGCAATTTTACCGGGTCGCCCGGTTCTTTTTTTTAACCAGCCAGTTTCTTTTTACACTTCCAGCTGGAGCTCAGCAGCGGCTTTTTGGACAAGATCACGCCGTGTTACGCTTCCAGAGCCCCGGCTAAGCAATTTTACCGGGTCGCCCGGTTCTTTTTTTAACCAGCCCGGTTCTTTTTTTAACCAGCCCGGTTCTTTTTACACTTCCAGCTGGAGCTCAGCAGCGGCTTTTTGCACAGTATCACGCCGGGTTAGGCTTCCAGGACCCCGGCTAAGCAATTTTACCGGGCCGACCCGGTTCTTTTTTTTAACCAGCCCGGTTCTTTTTACACTTCCAGCTGGAGCTCAGCAGCGGCTTTTTGGACAAGATCACGCCGTGTTAGGCTTTCAGAGCCCCGGCTAAGCAATTTTACCGGCCTGCCCGGTTCTTTTTTTAACCAGCCCGGTTCTTTTTTTAACCAGCCCGGTTCTTTTTACACTTCCAGCTGGAGCTCATGAGCGGCTTTTTGGACAAGATCACGCAGTGTTAGGCTTCCAGAGCCCCGGCTAAGCAATTCCACCGGGCCGCCCGGTTCTTTTTTTTTTTATCCAGCTCCGGTTCTTTTTACACTTCCAGCTGGAGCTCGGGAGCGGCTTTTTGCACAAGATCACGCCGGGTTAGGCTTCCAGGACCCCGGCTAAGCAGATCAACTTGATACTCCCTAGCCCCCAACAGCCCTTTTTTTTTTTTCATAACACTTTAACCAGAGTGACGGGAGAGCGGCATTTCAGAAAACGTGCTTATCTCGGCGAGAAAAAGCGATTTCGGCAATAAAATTTAAAACGCGTGTAAAACATAAACCAAACGATGAAATTGGTTATTTCTTCATGTATAATGATCAACTCGATACTCCCTAGCCCCCAACAGCCTTTTTTTTTCATAACACTTTAACCAGAGTGACGGGAGAGCGGCATTTCAGAAAACGTGCTTATCTCGGCGAGAAAAAGCGATTTCGGCAATAAAATTTAAAACGCGTGTAAAACATAAACCAAACGATGAAATTGGTTTTTTCTTCATGTATAATGATCAACTCGATACTCCCTAGCCCCCAACAGCCTTTTCTTTCATAATACTTTAACCAGAGTGACGGGAGAGCGGCATTTTTAGAAAACGTGCTTATCTCGGCGAGAAAAAGCGATTTCGGCAATAAAATTTAAAACGCGTGTAAAACATAAACCAAACGATGAAATTGGTTATTTCTTCATGTATAATGATCAACTTGATACTCCCTAGCCCCCAACAGCCTTTTTTTTCATAACACTTTAACCAGAGTGACGGGAGAGCGGCATTTCAGAAAACGTTCTTATCTCGGCGAGAAAAAGCGATTTCGGCAATAAAATTTAAAACGCGTGTAAAACATAAACCAAACGATGAAATTGGTTATTTCTTCATGTATAATGATCAACTCGATACTCCTTAGCCCCCAACAGCCTTTTTTTTCATAACACTTTAACCAGAGTGACGGGAGAGCGGCATTTCAGAAAACGTGCTTATCTCGGCGAGAAAAAGCGATTTCGGCAATAAAATTTAAAAAGCGTGTAAAACATAAACCAAACGATGCAATTGGTTATTTCTTCATGTATAATGATCAATTCGATACTCAACAGCCTTTTTTTTCATAACACTTTAACCAGAGTGACGGGAGAGCGGCATTTCAGAAAACGTGCTTATCTCGGCGAGAAAAAGCGATTTCGGCAATAAAATTTAAAACGCGTGTAAAACATAAACCAAACGATGAAATTGGTTATTTCTTCATGTATAATGATCAACTCGAGTCGAGCTCCAGGGAGAGAGGCTGATTTTTCGCTTTTTGAGGCCGACCGACGAACCGGCGCGGGGCGGACTCAAAAGCCCGCAGATCCGTAGGCACTTAGAAAAGTTTCGCCTCTGACTGTGAGCTCCAGGGGGAGAGGCTGGTTTTGCGTTATTTTCAGGCCGGCTTGAGAACCGGCGCGGGTCGGACGCCCCATCCCCGCAGAGCCGTGGGCACTTCGAAAATTTTCCCCAAGTTGGCTGTCAGCGCCTGTTACCTAATATGGAAGTATAGAGGCTGACTTTCGGGCAAGATCACGCCGGGTTAGGCTTCCAGGACCCCGGCTAAGCAATTTTACCGGGCCGCCCGGTTCTTTTTTTGAACCAGCCCGGTTCTTTTTACACTTCCAGCTGGAGCTCAGCAGCGGCTTTTTGCGCAAGATCACGCCGGGTTAGGCTTCCAGGACCTCGGCTAAGCAATTTTACCGGGCCGCCCGGTTCTTTTTTTTAGCCAGCCCGGTTCTTTTTACACTTCCAGCTGGAGCTCAGCAGCGGCTTTTTGCACAGTATCACGCCGGGTTAGGCTTCCAGGACCCCGGCTAAGCAATTTTACTGGTCCACACGGTTCTTTTTTTTAACCAGCCCGGTTCTTTTTACACTTCCAGCTGGAGCTCAGCAGCGGCTTTTCGGACAAGATCACGCCGTGTTAGGTTTCCAGAGCCCCGGCTAAGCAATTTTACCGGGTCGCCCGGTTCTTTTTTTTAACCAGCCAGTTTCTTTTTACACTTCCAGCTGGAGCTCAGCAACGGCTTTTTGGACAAGATCACGCCGTGTTACGCTTCCAGAGCCCCGGCTAAGCAATTTTACCGGGTCGCCCGGTTCTTTTTTTAACCAGCCCGGTTCTTTTTTTAACCAGCCCGGTTCTTTTTACACTTCCAGCTGGAGCTCAGCAGCGGCTTTTTGCACAGTATCACGCCGGGTTAGGCTTCCAGGACCCCGGCTAAGCAATTTTACCGGGCCGACCCGGTTCTTTTTTTTAACCAGCCCGGTTCTTTTTACACTTCCAGCTGGAGCTCAGCAGCGGCTTTTTGGACAAGATCACGCCGTGTTAGGCTTTCAGAGCCTTGGCTAAGCAATTTTACCGGCCTGCCCGGTTCTTTTTTTAACCAGCCCGGTTCTTTTTTTAACCAGCCCGGTTCTTTTTACACTTCCAGCTGGAGCTCATGAGCGGCTTTTTGGACAAGATCACGCAGTGTTAGGCTTCCAGAGCCCCGGCTAAGCAATTCCACCGGGCCGCCCGGTTCTTTTTTTTTATCCAGCTCCGGTTCTTTTTACACTTCCAGCTGGAGCTCGGGAGCGGCTTTTTGCACAAGATCACGCCGGGTTAGGCTTCCAGGACCCCGGCTAAGCAGATCAACTTGATACTCCCTAGCCCCCAACAGCCCTTTTTTTTTTTTCATAACACTTTAACCAGAGTGACGGGAGAGCGGCATTTCAGAAAACGTGCTTATCTCGGCGAGAAAAAGCGACTTCGGCAATAAAATTTAAAACGCGTGTAAAACATAAACCAAACAATGAAATTGGTTATTTCTTCATGTATAATGATCAACTCGATACTCCCTAGCCCCCAACAGCCTTTTTTTTCATAACACTTTAACCAGAGTGACGGGAGAGCGGCATTTCAGAAAACGTGCTTATCTCGGCGAGAAAAAGCGATTTCGGCAATAAAATTTAAAACGCGTGTAAAACATAAACCAAACGATGAAATTGGTTATTTCTTCATGTATAATGATCAACTCGATACTCCCTAGCCCCCAACAGCCTTTTTTTTCATAACACTTTAACCAGAGTGACGGGAGAGCGGCATTTCAGAAAACGTGCTTATCTCGGCGAGAAAAAGCGATTTCGGCAATAAAATTTAAAACGCGTGTAAAACATAAACCAAACGATGAAATTGGTTATTTCTTCATGTATAATGATCAACTCGATACTCCCTAGCCCCCAACAGCCTTTTTTTTCATAACACTTTAACCAGAGTGACGGGAGAGCGGCATTTCAGAAAACGTGCTTATCTCGGCGAGAAAAAGCGATTTCGGCAATAGAATTTAAAACGCGTGTAAAACATAAACCAAACGATGAAATTGGTTATTTCTTCATGTATAATGATCAACTCGATACTCCCTAGCCCCCAACAGCCTTTTTTTTCATAACACTTTAACCAGAGTGACGGGAGAGCGGCATTTCAGAAAACGTGCTTATCTCGGCGAGAAAAAGCGATTTCGGCAATAAAATTTAAAACGCGTGTAAAACATAAACCAAACGATGAAATTGGTTATTTCTTCATGTATAATGATCAACTCGATACTCCCTAGCCCCCAACAGCCTTTTTTTTCATAACACTTTAACCAGAGTGACGGGAGAGCGGCATTTCAGAAAACGTGCTTATCTCGGCGAGAAAAAGCGATTTCGGCAATAAAATTTAAAACGCGTGTAAAACATAAACCAAACGATGAAATTGGTTATTTCATCATGTATAATGATCAACTCGATACTCCCTAGCCCCCAACAGCCTTTTTTTTCATAACACTTTAACCAGAGTGACGGGAGAGCGGCATTTCAGAAAACGTGCTTATCTCGGCGAGAAAAAGCGATTTCGGCAATAAAATTTAAAACGCGTGTAAAACATAAACCAAACGATGAAATTGGTTATTTCTTCATGTATAATGATCAACTCGATACTCCCTAGCCCCCAACAGCCTTTTTTTTCATAACACTTTAACCAGAGTGACGGGAGAGCGGCATTTCAGAAAACGTGCTTATCTCGGCGAGAAAAAGCGATTTCGGCAATAAAATTTAAAACGCGTGTAAAACATAAACCAAACGATGAAATTGGTTATTTCTTCATGTATAATGATCAACTCGATACTCCCTAGCCCCCAACAGCCTTTTTTTTCATAACACTTTAACCAGAGTGACGGGAGAGCGGCATTTCAGAAAACGTGCTTATCTCGGTGAGAAAAAGCGATTTCGGCAATAAAATTTAAAACGCGTGTAAAACATAAACCAAACGATGAAATTGGTTATTTCTTCATGTATAATGATCAACTCGATACTCCCTAGCCCCCAACAGCCTTTTTTTTCATAACACTTTAACCAGAGTGACGGGAGAGCGGCATTTCAGAAAACGTGTTTATCTCGGCGAGAAAAAGCGATTTCGGCAATAAAATTTAAAACGCGTGTAAAATATAAACCAAACGATGAAATTGGTTATTTCTTCATGTAAATTGATCAACTCGATACTCCCTAGCCCCCAACAGCCTTTTTTTTCATAACACTTTAACCAGAGTGACGGGAGAGCGGCATTTCAGAAAACGTGCTTATCTCGGCGAAAAAAGGCGATTTCGGCAATAAAATTTAAAACGCGTGTAAAACATAAACCAAACGATGAAATTGGTTATTTCTTCATGTATAATGATCAACTCGATACTCCCTAGCCACCAACAGCCTTTTTTTTTCATAACACTTTAACCAGAGTGACGGGAGAGCGGCATTTCAGAAAACGTGCTTATCTCGGCGAGAAAAAGCGATTTCGGCAATAAAATTTAAAACGCGTGTAAAACATAAACCAAACGATGAAATTGGTTATTTCTTCATGTATAATGATCAACTCGAGTCGAGCTCCAGGGAGAGAGGCTGATTTTTCGCTTTTTGAGGCCGACCGACGAACCGGCGCGGGGCGGACTCAAAAGCCCGCAGATCCGTAGGCACTTAGAAAAGTTTCGCCTCTGGCTGTGAGCTCCAGGGGGAGAGGCTGGTTTTGCGTTATTTTCAGGCCGGCTTGAGAACCGGCGCGGGTCGGACGCCCCATCCCCGCAGAGCCATGGGCACTTAGAAAATTTTCCCCAAGTTGGCTGTCAGCGCCTGTTACCTAATATGGAAGTATAGAGGCTGACTTTCGGGCAAGATCACGCCGGGTTAGGCTTCCAGGACCCCGGCTAAGCAATTTTACCGGGCCGCCCGGTTCTTTTTTTGAACCAGCCCGGTTCTTTTTACACTTCCAGCTGGAGCTCAGCAGCGGCTTTTTGCGCAAGATCACGCCGGGTTAGGCTTCCAGGACCTCGGCTAAGCAATTCTACCGGGCCGCCCGGTTCTTTTTTTGATCCAGCCCGGTTCTTTTTACACTTCCAGCTGGAGCTCACGAGCGGCTTTTTGGACAAGATCACGCCGTGTTAGGCTTCCAGAGCCCCGGCTAAGCAATTTTACCGGCCCACCCGGTTCTTTTTTTTAACCAGCCTGGTTCTTTTTACACTTCCAGCTGGAGCTCAGCAGCGGCTTTTTGGACAATATCACGCAGGGTTAGGCTTCCAGGACCCCGGCTAAGCAATTTTACCGGGCCGCCCGGTTCTTTTTTTTAGCCAGCCCGGTTCTTTTTACACTTCCAGCTGGAGCTCACGAGCGGCTTTTTGGACAAGATCACGCCGGGTTAGGCTTCCAGAGCCCCGGCTAAGCAATTTTAACGGGCCGCCTGGTTCTTTTTTTTAACCAGCCTGGTTCTTTTTACACTTCCAGCTGGAGCTCAGCAGCGGCTTTTTGGACAAGATCACGCCGTGTTAGGCTTCCAGAGCCCCGTCTAAGCAATTTTACCGGGTCGCCCGGTTCTTTTTTTAACCAGCCCGGTTCTTTTTACACTTCCAGCTGGAGCTCAGCAGCGGCTTTTTGCACAGTATCACGCCGGGTTAGGCTTCCAGGACCCCGGCTAAGCAATTTTACTGGGCCGCCCGGTTCTTTTTTTCAACCAGCCCGGTTCTTTTTACACTTCCAGCTGGAGCTCAGCAGCAGCTTTTTGGAAGGGATCACGCCGTGTTAGGTTTCCAGAGCCCCGGCTAAGCAATTTTACCGGGTCGCCCGGTTCTTTTTTTTAACCAGCCAGTTTCTTTTTACACTTCCAGCTGGAGCTCAGCAGCGGCTTTTTGGACAAGATCACGCCGTGTTACGCTTCCAGAGCCCCGGCTAAGCAATTTTACCGGGTCGCCCGGTTCTTTTTTTAACCAGCCCGGTTCTTTTTTTAACCAGCCCGGTTCTTTTTACACTTCCAGCTGGAGCTCAGCAGCGGCTTTTTGCACAGTATCACGCCGGGTTAGGCTTCCAGGACCCCGGCTAAGCAATTTTACCGGGCCGACCCGGTTCTTTTTTTTAACCAGCCCGGTTCTTTTTACACTTCCAGCTGGAGCTCAGCAGCGGCTTTTTGGACAAGATCACGCCGTGTTAGGCTTTCAGAGCCCCGGCTAAGCAATTTTACCGGCCCGCCCGGTTCTTTTTTTAACCAGCCCGGTTCTTTTTTTAACCAGCCCGGTTCTTTTTACACTTCCAGCTGGAGCTCACGAGCGGCTTTTTGGACAAGATCACGCCGTGTTAGGCTTCCAGAGCCCCGGTTAAGCAATTTTACCGGGTCGCCCGGTTCTTTTTTGAACCAACCCGGTTCTTTTTTGAACCGCCCCGGTTCTTTTTACACTTCCAGCTGGAGCTCACGAGCGGCTTTTTGGACAAGATCACGCCGTGTTAGGGTTCCAGAGCCTCGGCTAAGCCATTTTACCGGCCCGCCCGGTTCTTTTTTGAACCAGCCCGGTTCTTTTTTGAACCAGCCCGGTTCTTTTAACACTTCCAGCTGGAGCTCAGCAGCGGCTTTTTGGGCAAGATCACGCCGGGTTAGGCTTCCAGGACCCCGGCTAAGCAATTCCACCGGGCCGCCCGGTTCTTTTTTTTATCCAGCCCCGGTTCTTTTTACACTTCCAGCTGGAGCTCGGGAGCGGCTTTTTGCACAAGATCACGCCGGGTTAGGCTTCCAGGACCCCGGATAAGCAGATCAACTTGATACTCCCTAGCCCCCAACAGCCCTTTTTTTTTTAAATAAAAAAATTAACTAGAGTGACGGGAGAGCGGCATTTCAGAAAACGTGCTTATCTCGGCGAGAAAAAGCGATTTCGGCAATAAAATTTAAAACGCGTGTAAAACATAAACCAAACGATGAAATTGGTTATTTCTTCATGTATAATGATCAACTCGATACTCCCTAGCCCCCAACAGCCTTTTTTTTCATAACACTTTAACCAGAGTGACGGGAGAGCGGCATTTCAGAAAACGTGCTTATCTCGGCGAGAAAAAGCGATTTCGGCAATAAAATTTAAAACGCGTGTAAAACATAAACCAAACGATGAAATTTGTTATTTCTTCATGTATAATGATCAACTCGATACTCCCTAGCCCCCAACAGCCTTTTTTTTCATAACACTTTAACCAGAGTGACGGGAGAGCGGCATTTCAGAAAACGTGCTTATCTCGGCGAGAAAAAGCGATTTCGGCAATAAAATTTAAAACGCGTGTAAAACATAAACCAAACGATGAAATTGGTTATTTCTTCATGTATAATGATCAACTCGATACTCCCTAGCCCCCAACAGCCTTTTTTTTCTTAACACTTTAACCAGAGTGACGGGAGAGCGGCATTTCAGAAAACGTGCTTATCTCGGCGAGAAAAAGCGATTTCGGCAATAAAATTTAAAACGCGTGTAAAACATAAACCAAACGATGAAATTGGTTATTTCTTCATGTATAATGATCAACTCGATACTCCCTAGCCCCCAACAGCCTTTTTTTTCATAACACTTTAACCAGAGTGACGGGAGAGCGGCATTTCAGAAAACGTGCTTATCTCGGCGAGAAAAAGCGATTTCGGCAATAAAATTTAAAACGCGTGTAAAACATAAACCAAACGATGAAATTGGTTATTTCTTCATGTATAATGATCAACTCGATACTCCCTAGCCCCCAACAGCCTTTTTTTTTTACAACACTTTAACCAGAGTGACGGGAGAGCGGCATTTCAGAAAACGTGCTTATCTCGGCGAGAAAAAGCGATTTCGGCAATAAAATTTAAAACGCGTGTAAAACATAAACCAAACGATGAAATTGGTTATTTTTTCATGTATAATGATCAACTCGATACTCCCTAGCCCCCAACAGCCTTTTTTTTCATAACACTTTAACCAGAGTGACGGGAGAGCGGCATTTCAGAAAACGTGCTTATCTCGGCGAGAAAAAGCGATTTCGGCAATAAAATTTAAAACGCGTGTAAAACATAAACCAAACGATGAAATTGGTTATTTCTTCATGTATAATGATCAACTCGATACTCCCTAGCCCCCAACAGCCTTTTTTTTCATAACACTTTAACCAGAGTGACGGGAGAGCGGCATTTCAGAAAACGTGCTTATCTCGGCGAGAAAAAGCGATTTCGGCAATAAAATTTAAAACGCGTGTAAAACATAAACCAAACGATGAAATTGGTTATTTCTTCATGTATAATGATCAACTCGATACTCCCTAGCCCCCAACAGCCTTTTTTTTCATAACACTTTAACCGGAGTGACGGGAGAGCGGCATTTCAGAAAACGTGCTTATCTCGGCGAGAAAAAGCGATTTCGGCAATAAAATTTAAAACGCGTGTAAAACATAAACCAAACGATGAAATTGGTTATTTCTTCATGTATAATGATCAACTCGATACTCCCTAGCCCCCAACAGCCTTTTTTTTCATAACACTTTAACCAGAGTGACGGGAGAGCGGCATTTCAGAAAACGTGCTTATCTCGGCGAGAAAAAGCGATTTCGGCAATAAAATTTAAAACGCGTGTAAAACATAAACCAAACGATGAAATTGGTTATTTCTTCATGTATAATGATCATCTCGATACTCCCTAGCCCCTAACAGCCTTTTTTTTTCATAACACTTTAACCAGAGTGACGGGAGAGCGGCATTTCAGAAAACTTGCTTATCTCGGCGAGAAAAGGCGATTTCGGCAATAAAATTTAAAACGCGTGTAAAACATAAACCAAACGATGAAATTGGTTATTTCTTCATGTATAATGATCAACTCGATACTCCCTAGCCCCCATCAGCCTTTTTTTTCATAACACTTTAACCAGAGTGACGGGAGAGCGGCATTTCAGAAAACGTGCTTATCTCGGCGAGAAAAAGCGATTTCGGCAATAAAATTTAAAACGCGTGTAAAACATAAACCAAACGATGAAATTGGTTATTTCTTCATGTATAATGATCAACTCGATACTCCCTAGCCCCCAACAGCCTTTTTTTTCATAACACTTTAACCAGAGTGACGGGAGAGCGGCATTTCAGAAAACGTGCTTATCTCGGCGAGAAAAAGCGATTTCGGCAATAAAATTAAAAACGCGTGTAAAACATAAACCAAACGATGAAATTGGTTATTTCTTCATGTATAATGATCAACTCGATACTCCCTAGCCCCCAACAGCCTTTTTTTTCATAACACTTTAACCAGAGTGACGGGAGAGCGGCATTTCAGAAAACGTGCTTATCTCGGCGAGAAAAAGCGATTTCGGCAATAAAATTTAAAACGCGTGTAAAACATAAACCAAACGATGAAATTGGTTATTTCTTCATGTATAATGATCAACTCGATACTCCCTAGCCCCCAACAGCCTTTTTTTTTTACAACACTTTAACCAGAGTGACGGGAGAGCGGCATTTCAGAAAACGTGCTTATCTCGGCGAGAAAAAGCGATTTCGGCAATAAAATTTAAAACGCGTGTAAAACATAAACCAAACGATGAAATTGGTTATTTCTTCATGTATAATGATCAACTCGAGTCGAGCTCCAGGGAGAGAGGCTGATTTTTCGCTTTTTGAGGCCGACCGACGAACCGGCGCGGGGCGGACTCAAAAGCCCGCAGATCCGTAGGCACTTAGAAAAGTTTCGCCTTTGGCTGTGAGCTCCAGGGGGAGAGGCTGGTTTTGCGTTATTTCAGGCCGGCTTGAGAACCGGCGCGGGTCGGACGCCCAATCCCCGCAGAGCCGTGGGCACTTAGACAATTTTCGCCAAGTTGGCTGTGAGCGCCTGGTACCTAATATGGAAGTATAAAGGCCGACTTTCGGGCAAGATCACGCCGGGTTAGGCTTCCAGGACCCCGGCTAAGCAATTTTACCGGGCCGCCCGGTTCTTTTTTTGAACCAGCCCGGTTCTTTTTACACTTCCAGCTGGAGCTCAGCAGCGGCTTTTTGCGCAAGATCACGCCGGGTTAGGCTTCCAGGACCTCGGCTAAGCAATTCTACCAGGCCGCCCGGTTCTTTTTACACTTCCAGCTGGAGCTCACGAGCGGCTTTTTGGACAAGATCACGCCGGGTTAGGCTTCCAGAGCCCCGGCTAAGCAATTTTAACGGGCCGCCCGGTTCTTCTTTTTTAACCAGCCCGGTTCTTTTTACACTTCCAGCTGGAGCTCAGCAGCGGCTTTTTGGACAAGATCACGCCGTGTTAGGCTTCCAGAGCCCCGGCTAAGCAATTTTACCGGGTCGCCCGGTTCTTTTTTTAACCAGCCCGGTTCTTTTTACACTTCCAGCTGGAGCTCAGCAGCGGCTTTTTGCACAGTATCACGCCGGGTTAGGCTTCCAGGACCCCGGCTAAGCAATTTTACCGGGCCGCCCGGTTCTTTTTTTTTTTAACCAGCCCGGTTCTTTTTACACTTCCAGCTGGAGCTCAGCAGCGGCTTTTTGGAAAAGATCACGCCGTGTTAGGTTTCCAGAGCCCCGGCTAAGCAATTTTACCGGGTCGCCCGGTTCTTTTTTTTAACCAGCCAGTTTCTTTTTACACTTCCAGCTGGAGCTCAGCAGCGGCTTTTTGGACAAGATCACGCCGTGTTACGCTTCCAGAGCCCCGGGTAAGCAATTTTACCTGGTCGCCCGGTTCTTTTTTTAACCAGCCCGGTTCTTTTTTTAACCAGCCCGGTTCTTTTTACACTTCCAGCTGGAGCTCAGCAGCGGCTTTTTCACAGTATCACGCCGGGTTAGGCTTCCAGGACCCCGGCTAAGCAATTTTACCGGCCCGCCCGGTTCTTTTTTTAACCAGCCCGGTTCTTTTTTTAACCAGCCCGGTTCTTTTTACACTTCCAGCTGGAGCTCACGAGCGGCTTTTTGGACAAGATCACGCCGTGTTAGGCTTCCAGAGCCCCGGTTAAGCAATTTTACTGGGTCGCCCGGTTCTTTTTTGAACCAGCCCGGTTCTTTTTTGAACCGGCCCGGTTCTTTTTACACTTCCAGCTGGAGCTCACGAGCGGCTTTTTGGACAAGATCACGCCGTGTTAGGCTTCCAGAGCCTCGGCTAAGCCATTTTACCGGCCCGCCCGGTTCTTTTTTGAACCAGCCCGGTTCTTTTTTGAACCAGCCCGGTTCTTTTAACACTTCCAGCTGGAGCTCACGAGCGGCTTTTTTGACAAAATCACGCCGTGTTAGGCTTCCAGAGCCCCGGCTAAGCAATTTTACCGGCCCGCCCGGTTCTTTTTTTAACCAGCCCGGTTCTTTTTTTAACCAGCCCGGTTCTTTTAACACTTCCAGCTGGAGCTCACGAGCGGCTTTTTGGACAAGATCACGCCGTGTTAGGCTTCCAGAGCCCCGGCTAAGAAATTTTACCGGCCCGCCCGTTTCTTTTTTTAACCGGCCCGGTTCTTTTTACACTTCCAGCTGGAGCTCAGCAGCGGCTTTTTGGGCAAGATCACGCCGGGTTAGGCTTCCAGGACCCCGGCTAAGCAATTCAACCGGGCCACCCGGTTCTTTTTTTTATCCAGCCCCGGTTCTTTTTACACTTCCAGCTGGAGCTCGGGAGCGGCTTTTTGCACAAGATCACGCCGGGTTAGGCTTCCAGGACCCCGGCTAAGCAGATCAACTTGATACTCCCTAGCCCCCAACAGCCCTTTTTTTTTAAATAAAAAAATTAACTAGAGTGACGGGAGAGCGGCATTTCAGAAAACGTGCTTATCTCGGCGAGAAAAAGCGATTTCGGCAATAAAATTTAAAACGCGTGTAAAACATAAACCAAACGATGAAATTGGTTATTTCTTCATGTATAATGATCAACTCGATACTCCCTAGCCCCCAACAGCCTTTTTTTCCCATAACACTTTAACCAGAGTGACGGGAGAGCGGCATTTCAGAAAACATGCTTATCTCGGCGAGAAAAAGCGATTTCGGCAATAAAATTTAAAACGCGTGTAAAACATAAACCAAACGATGAAATTGGTTATTTCTTCATGTATAATGATCAACTCGATACTCCCTAGCCCCCAACAGCCTTTTTTTTCATAACACTTTAACCAGAGTGACGGGAGAGCGGCATTTCAGAAAACGTGCTTATCTCGGCGAGAAAAAGCGATTTCGGCAATAAAATTTAAAACGCGTGTAAAACATAAACCAAACGATGAAATTGGTTATTTCTTCATGTATAATGATCAACTCGATACTCCCTAGCCCCCAACAGCCTTTTTTTTTACAACACTTTAACCAGAGTGACGGGAGAGCGGCATTTCAGAAAACGTGCTTATCTCGGCGAGAAAAAGCGATTTCGGCAATAAAATTTAAAACGCGTGTAAAACATAAACCAAACGATGAAATTGGTTATTTCTTCATGTATAATGATCAACTCGATACTCCCTAGCCCCCAACAGCCTTTTTTTTCATAACACTTTAACCAGAGTGACGGGAGAGCGGCATTTCAGAAAACGTGCTTATCTCGGCGAGAAAAAGCAATTTCGGCAATAAAATTTAAAACGCGTGTAAAACATAAACCAAACGATGAAATTGGTTATTTCTTCATGTATAATGATCAACTCGATACTCCCTAGCCCCCAACAGCCTTTTTTTACATAACACTTTAACCAGAGTGACGGGAGAGCGGCATTTCAGAAAACGTGCTTATCTCGGCGAGAAAAAGCGATTTCGGCAATAAAATTTAAAACGCGTGTAAAACATAAACCAAACGATGAAATTGGTTATTTCTTCATGTATAATGATCAACTCGATACTCCCTAGCCCCAACAGCCTTTTTTTTCATAACACTTTAACCAGAGTGACGGGAGAGTGGCATTTCAGAAAACGTGCTTATCTCGGCGAGAAAAAGCGATTTCGGCAATAAAATTTAAAACGCGTGTAAAACATAAACCAAACGATGAAATTGGTTATTTCTTCATGTATAATGATCAACTCGATACTCCCTAGCCCCCAACAGCCTTTTTTTTTCATAACACTTTAACCAGAGTGACGGGAGAGCGGCATTTCAGAAAACGTGCTTATCTCGGCGAGAAAAAGCGATTTCGGCAATAAAATTTAAAACGCGTGTAAAACATAAACCAAACGATGAAATTGGTTATTTCTTCATGTATAATGATCAACTCGATACTCCCTAGCCCCCAACAGCCTTTTTTTTCATAACACTTTAACCAGAGTGACGGGAGAGCGGCATTTCAGAAAACGTGCTTATCTCGGCGAGAAAAAGCGATTTCGGCAATAAAATTTAAAACGCGTGTAAAACATAAACCAAACGATGAAATTGGTTATTTCTTCATGTATAATGATCAACTCGATACTCCCTAGCCCCCAACAGCCTTTTTTTTCATAACACTTTAACCAGAGTGACGGGATAGCGGCATTTCAGAAAACGTGCTTATCTCGGCGAGAAAAAGCGATTTCGGCAATAAAATTTAAAACGCGTGTAAAACATAAACCAAACGATGAAATTGGTTATTTCTTCATGTATAATGATCAACTCGATACTCCCTAGCCCCCAACAGCCTTTTTTTTCATAACACTTTAACCAGAGTGACGGGAGAGCGGCATTTCAGAAAACGTGCTTATCTCGGCGAGAAAAAGCGATTTCGGCAATAAAATTTAAAACGCGTGTAAAACATAAACCAAACGATGAAATTGGTTATTTCTTCATGTATAATGATCAACTCGATACTCCCTAGCCCCCAACAGCCTTTTTTTTCATAACACTTTAACCAGAGTGACGGGAGAGCGGCATTTCAGAAAACGTGCTTATCTCGGCGAGAAAAAGCGATTTCGGCAATAAAATTTAAAACGCGTGTAAAACATAAACCAAACGATGAAATTGGTTATTTCTTCATGTATAATGATCAACTCGATACTCCCTAGCCCCCAACAGCCTTTTTTTTCATAACACTTTAACCAGAGTGACGGGAGAGCGGCATTTCAGAAAACGTGCTTATCTCGGCGAGAAAAAGCGATTTCGGCAATAAAATTTAAAACGCGTGTAAAACATAAACCAAACGATGAAATTGGTTATTTCTTCATGTATAATGATCAACTCGATACTCCCTAGCCCCCAACAGCCTTTTTTTTCATAACACTTTAACCAGAGTGACGGGAGAGCGGCATTTCAGAAAACGTGCTTATCTCGGCGAGAAAAAGCGATTTCGGCAATAAAATTTAAAACGCGTGTAAAACATAAACCAAACGATGAAATTGGTTATTTCTTCATGTATAATGATCAACTCGATACTCCCTAGCCCCCAACAGCCTTTTTTTTCATAACACTTTAACCAGAGTGACGGGAGAGCGGCATTTCAGAAAACGTGCTTATCTCGGCGAGAAAAAGCGATTTCGGCAATAAAATTTAAAACGCGTGTAAAACATAAACCAAACGATGAAATTGGTTATTTCTTCATGTATAATGATCAACTCGATACTCCCTAGCCCCCAACAGCCTTTTTTTTCATAACACTTTAACCAGAGTGACGGGAGAGCGGCATTTCAGAAAACGTGCTTATCTCGGCGAGAAAAAGCGATTTCGGCAATAAAATTTAAAACGCGTGTAAAACATAAACCAAACGATGAAATTGGTTATTTCTTCATGTATAATGATCAACTCGATACTCCCTAGCCCCCAACAGCCTTTTTTTTCATAACACTTTAACCAGAGTGACGGGAGAGCGGCATTTCAGAAAACGTGCTTATCTCGGCGAGAAAAAGCGATTTCGGCAATAAAATTTAAAACGCGTGTAAAACATAAACCAAACGATGAAATTGGTTATTTCTTCATGTATAATGATCAACTCGATACTCCCTAGCCCCCAACAGCCTTTTTTTTCATAACACTTTAACCAGAGTGACGGGAGAGCGGCATTTCAGAAAACGTGCTTATCTCGGCGAGAAAAAGCGATTTCGGCAATAAAATTTAAAACGCGTGTAAAACATAAACCAAACGATGAAATTGGTTATTTCTTCATGTATAATGATCAACTCGATACTCCCTAGCCCCCAACAGCCTTTTTTTTCATAACACTTTAACCAGAGTGACGGGAGAGCGGCATTTCAGAAAACGTGCTTATCTCGGCGAGAAAAAGCGATTTCGGCAATAAAATTTAAAACGCGTGTAAAACATAAACCAAACGATGAAATTGGTTATTTCTTCATGTATAATGATCAACTCGATACTCCCTAGCCCCCAACAGCCTTTTTTTTCATAACACTTTAACCAGAGTGACGGGAGAGCGGCATTTCAGAAAACGTGCTTATCTCGGCGAGAAAAAGCGATTTCGGCAATAAAATTTAAAACGCGTGTAAAACATAAACCAAACGATGAAATTGGTTATTTCTTCATGTATAATGATCAACTCGATACTCCCTAGCCCCCAACAGCCTTTTTTTTCATAACACTTTAACCAGAGTGACGGGAGAGCGGCATTTCAGAAAACGTGCTTATCTCGGCGAGAAAAAGCGATTTCGGCAATAAAATTTAAAACGCGTGTAAAACATAAACCAAACGATGAAATTGGTTATTTCTTCATGTATAATGATCAACTCGATACTCCCTAGCCCCCAACAGCCTTTTTTTTCATAACACTTTAACCAGAGTGACGGGAGAGCGGCATTTCAGAAAACGTGCTTATCTCGGCGAGAAAAAGCGATTTCGGCAATAAAATTTAAAACGCGTGTAAAACATAAACCAAACGATGAAATTGGTTATTTCTTCATGTATAATGATCAACTCGATACTCCCTAGCCCCCAACAGCCTTTTTTTTCATAACACTTTAACCAGAGTGACGGGAGAGCGGCATTTCAGAAAACGTGCTTATCTCGGCGAGAAAAAGCGATTTCGGCAATAAAATTTAAAACGCGTGTAAAACATAAACCAAACGATGAAATTGGTTATTTCTTCATGTATAATGATCAACTCGATACTCCCTAGCCCCCAACAGCCTTTTTTTTCATAACACTTTAACCAGAGTGACGGGAGAGCGGCATTTCAGAAAACGTGCTTATCTCGGCGAGAAAAAGCGATTTCGGCAATAAAATTTAAAACGCGTGTAAAACATAAACCAAACGATGAAATTGGTTATTTCTTCATGTATAATGATCAACTCGATACTCCCTAGCCCCCAACAGCCTTTTTTTTCATAACACTTTAACCAGAGTGACGGGAGAGCGGCATTTCAGAAAACGTGCTTATCTCGGCGAGAAAAAGCGATTTCGGCAATAAAATTTAAAACGCGTGTAAAACATAAACCAAACGATGAAATTGGTTATTTCTTCATGTATAATGATCAACTCGATACTCCCTAGCCCCCAACAGCCTTTTTTTTCATAACACTTTAACCAGAGTGACGGGAGAGCGGCATTTCAGAAAACGTGCTTATCTCGGCGAGAAAAAGCGATTTCGGCAATAAAATTTAAAACGCGTGTAAAACATAAACCAAACGATGAAATTGGTTATTTCTTCATGTATAATGATCAACTCGATACTCCCTAGCCCCCAACAGCCTTTTTTTTCATAACACTTTAACCAGAGTGACGGGAGAGCGGCATTTCAGAAAACGTGCTTATCTCGGCGAGAAAAAGCGATTTCGGCAATAAAATTTAAAACGCGTGTAAAACATAAACCAAACGATGAAATTGGTTATTTCTTCATGTATAATGATCAACTCGATACTCCCTAGCCCCCAACAGCCTTTTTTTTCATAACACTTTAACCAGAGTGACGGGAGAGCGGCATTTCAGAAAACGTGCTTATCTCGGCGAGAAAAAGCGATTTCGGCAATAAAATTTAAAACGCGTGTAAAACATAAACCAAACGATGAAATTGGTTATTTCTTCATGTATAATGATCAACTCGATACTCCCTAGCCCCCAACAGCCTTTTTTTTCATAACACTTTAACCAGAGTGACGGGAGAGCGGCATTTCAGAAAACGTGCTTATCTCGGCGAGAAAAAGCGATTTCGGCAATAAAATTTAAAACGCGTGTAAAACATAAACCAAACGATGAAATTGGTTATTTCTTCATGTATAATGATCAACTCGATACTCCCTAGCCCCCAACAGCCTTTTTTTTCATAACACTTTAACCAGAGTGACGGGAGAGCGGCATTTCAGAAAACGTGCTTATCTCGGCGAGAAAAAGCGATTTCGGCAATAAAATTTAAAACGCGTGTAAAACATAAACCAAACGATGAAATTGGTTATTTCTTCATGTATAATGATCAACTCGATACTCCCTAGCCCCCAACAGCCTTTTTTTTCATAACACTTTAACCAGAGTGACGGGAGAGCGGCATTTCAGAAAACGTGCTTATCTCGGCGAGAAAAAGCGATTTCGGCAATAAAATTTAAAACGCGTGTAAAACATAAACCAAACGATGAAATTGGTTATTTCTTCATGTATAATGATCAACTCGATACTCCCTAGCCCCCAACAGCCTTTTTTTTCATAACACTTTAACCAGAGTGACGGGAGAGCGGCATTTCAGAAAACGTGCTTATCTCGGCGAGAAAAAGCGATTTCGGCAATAAAATTTAAAACGCGTGTAAAACATAAACCAAACGATGAAATTGGTTATTTCTTCATGTATAATGATCAACTCGATACTCCCTAGCCCCCAACAGCCTTTTTTTTCATAACACTTTAACCAGAGTGACGGGAGAGCGGCATTTCAGAAAACGTGCTTATCTCGGCGAGAAAAAGCGATTTCGGCAATAAAATTTAAAACGCGTGTAAAACATAAACCAAACGATGAAATTGGTTATTTCTTCATGTATAATGATCAACTCGATACTCCCTAGCCCCCAACAGCCTTTTTTTTCATAACACTTTAACCAGAGTGACGGGAGAGCGGCATTTCAGAAAACGTGCTTATCTCGGCGAGAAAAAGCGATTTCGGCAATAAAATTTAAAACGCGTGTAAAACATAAACCAAACGATGAAATTGGTTATTTCTTCATGTATAATGATCAACTCGATACTCCCTAGCCCCCAACAGCCTTTTTTTTCATAACACTTTAACCAGAGTGACGGGAGAGCGGCATTTCAGAAAACGTGCTTATCTCGGCGAGAAAAAGCGATTTCGGCAATAAAATTTAAAACGCGTGTAAAACATAAACCAAACGATGAAATTGGTTATTTCTTCATGTATAATGATCAACTCGATACTCCCTAGCCCCCAACAGCCTTTTTTTTCATAACACTTTAACCAGAGTGACGGGAGAGCGGCATTTCAGAAAACGTGCTTATCTCGGCGAGAAAAAGCGATTTCGGCAATAAAATTTAAAACGCGTGTAAAACATAAACCAAACGATGAAATTGGTTATTTCTTCATGTATAATGATCAACTCGATACTCCCTAGCCCCCAACAGCCTTTTTTTTCATAACACTTTAACCAGAGTGACGGGAGAGCGGCATTTCAGAAAACGTGCTTATCTCGGCGAGAAAAAGCGATTTCGGCAATAAAATTTAAAACGCGTGTAAAACATAAACCAAACGATGAAATTGGTTATTTCTTCATGTATAATGATCAACTCGATACTCCCTAGCCCCCAACAGCCTTTTTTTTCATAACACTTTAACCAGAGTGACGGGAGAGCGGCATTTCAGAAAACGTGCTTATCTCGGCGAGAAAAAGCGATTTCGGCAATAAAATTTAAAACGCGTGTAAAACATAAACCAAACGATGAAATTGGTTATTTCTTCATGTATAATGATCAACTCGATACTCCCTAGCCCCCAACAGCCTTTTTTTTCATAACACTTTAACCAGAGTGACGGGAGAGCGGCATTTCAGAAAACGTGCTTATCTCGGCGAGAAAAAGCGATTTCGGCAATAAAATTTAAAACGCGTGTAAAACATAAACCAAACGATGAAATTGGTTATTTCTTCATGTATAATGATCAACTCGATACTCCCTAGCCCCCAACAGCCTTTTTTTTCATAACACTTTAACCAGAGTGACGGGAGAGCGGCATTTCAGAAAACGTGCTTATCTCGGCGAGAAAAAGCGATTTCGGCAATAAAATTTAAAACGCGTGTAAAACATAAACCAAACGATGAAATTGGTTATTTCTTCATGTATAATGATCAACTCGATACTCCCTAGCCCCCAACAGCCTTTTTTTTCATAACACTTTAACCAGAGTGACGGGAGAGCGGCATTTCAGAAAACGTGCTTATCTCGGCGAGAAAAAGCGATTTCGGCAATAAAATTTAAAACGCGTGTAAAACATAAACCAAACGATGAAATTGGTTATTTCTTCATGTATAATGATCAACTCGATACTCCCTAGCCCCCAACAGCCTTTTTTTTCATAACACTTTAACCAGAGTGACGGGAGAGCGGCATTTCAGAAAACGTGCTTATCTCGGCGAGAAAAAGCGATTTCGGCAATAAAATTTAAAACGCGTGTAAAACATAAACCAAACGATGAAATTGGTTATTTCTTCATGTATAATGATCAACTCGATACTCCCTAGCCCCCAACAGCCTTTTTTTTCATAACACTTTAACCAGAGTGACGGGAGAGCGGCATTTCAGAAAACGTGCTTATCTCGGCGAGAAAAAGCGATTTCGGCAATAAAATTTAAAACGCGTGTAAAACATAAACCAAACGATGAAATTGGTTATTTCTTCATGTATAATGATCAACTCGATACTCCCTAGCCCCCAACAGCCTTTTTTTTCATAACACTTTAACCAGAGTGACGGGAGAGCGGCATTTCAGAAAACGTGCTTATCTCGGCGAGAAAAAGCGATTTCGGCAATAAAATTTAAAACGCGTGTAAAACATAAACCAAACGATGAAATTGGTTATTTCTTCATGTATAATGATCAACTCGATACTCCCTAGCCCCCAACAGCCTTTTTTTTCATAACACTTTAACCAGAGTGACGGGAGAGCGGCATTTCAGAAAACGTGCTTATCTCGGCGAGAAAAAGCGATTTCGGCAATAAAATTTAAAACGCGTGTAAAACATAAACCAAACGATGAAATTGGTTATTTCTTCATGTATAATGATCAACTCGATACTCCCTAGCCCCCAACAGCCTTTTTTTTCATAACACTTTAACCAGAGTGACGGGAGAGCGGCATTTCAGAAAACGTGCTTATCTCGGCGAGAAAAAGCGATTTCGGCAATAAAATTTAAAACGCGTGTAAAACATAAACCAAACGATGAAATTGGTTATTTCTTCATGTATAATGATCAACTCGATACTCCCTAGCCCCCAACAGCCTTTTTTTTCATAACACTTTAACCAGAGTGACGGGAGAGCGGCATTTCAGAAAACGTGCTTATCTCGGCGAGAAAAAGCGATTTCGGCAATAAAATTTAAAACGCGTGTAAAACATAAACCAAACGATGAAATTGGTTATTTCTTCATGTATAATGATCAACTCGATACTCCCTAGCCCCCAACAGCCTTTTTTTTCATAACACTTTAACCAGAGTGACGGGAGAGCGGCATTTCAGAAAACGTGCTTATCTCGGCGAGAAAAAGCGATTTCGGCAATAAAATTTAAAACGCGTGTAAAACATAAACCAAACGATGAAATTGGTTATTTCTTCATGTATAATGATCAACTCGATACTCCCTAGCCCCCAACAGCCTTTTTTTTCATAACACTTTAACCAGAGTGACGGGAGAGCGGCATTTCAGAAAACGTGCTTATCTCGGCGAGAAAAAGCGATTTCGGCAATAAAATTTAAAACGCGTGTAAAACATAAACCAAACGATGAAATTGGTTATTTCTTCATGTATAATGATCAACTCGATACTCCCTAGCCCCCAACAGCCTTTTTTTTCATAACACTTTAACCAGAGTGACGGGAGAGCGGCATTTCAGAAAACGTGCTTATCTCGGCGAGAAAAAGCGATTTCGGCAATAAAATTTAAAACGCGTGTAAAACATAAACCAAACGATGAAATTGGTTATTTCTTCATGTATAATGATCAACTCGATACTCCCTAGCCCCCAACAGCCTTTTTTTTCATAACACTTTAACCAGAGTGACGGGAGAGCGGCATTTCAGAAAACGTGCTTATCTCGGCGAGAAAAAGCGATTTCGGCAATAAAATTTAAAACGCGTGTAAAACATAAACCAAACGATGAAATTGGTTATTTCTTCATGTATAATGATCAACTCGATACTCCCTAGCCCCCAACAGCCTTTTTTTTCATAACACTTTAACCAGAGTGACGGGAGAGCGGCATTTCAGAAAACGTGCTTATCTCGGCGAGAAAAAGCGATTTCGGCAATAAAATTTAAAACGCGTGTAAAACATAAACCAAACGATGAAATTGGTTATTTCTTCATGTATAATGATCAACTCGATACTCCCTAGCCCCCAACAGCCTTTTTTTTCATAACACTTTAACCAGAGTGACGGGAGAGCGGCATTTCAGAAAACGTGCTTATCTCGGCGAGAAAAAGCGATTTCGGCAATAAAATTTAAAACGCGTGTAAAACATAAACCAAACGATGAAATTGGTTATTTCTTCATGTATAATGATCAACTCGATACTCCCTAGCCCCCAACAGCCTTTTTTTTCATAACACTTTAACCAGAGTGACGGGAGAGCGGCATTTCAGAAAACGTGCTTATCTCGGCGAGAAAAAGCGATTTCGGCAATAAAATTTAAAACGCGTGTAAAACATAAACCAAACGATGAAATTGGTTATTTCTTCATGTATAATGATCAACTCGATACTCCCTAGCCCCCAACAGCCTTTTTTTTCATAACACTTTAACCAGAGTGACGGGAGAGCGGCATTTCAGAAAACGTGCTTATCTCGGCGAGAAAAAGCGATTTCGGCAATAAAATTTAAAACGCGTGTAAAACATAAACCAAACGATGAAATTGGTTATTTCTTCATGTATAATGATCAACTCGATACTCCCTAGCCCCCAACAGCCTTTTTTTTCATAACACTTTAACCAGAGTGACGGGAGAGCGGCATTTCAGAAAACGTGCTTATCTCGGCGAGAAAAAGCGATTTCGGCAATAAAATTTAAAACGCGTGTAAAACATAAACCAAACGATGAAATTGGTTATTTCTTCATGTATAATGATCAACTCGATACTCCCTAGCCCCCAACAGCCTTTTTTTTCATAACACTTTAACCAGAGTGACGGGAGAGCGGCATTTCAGAAAACGTGCTTATCTCGGCGAGAAAAAGCGATTTCGGCAATAAAATTTAAAACGCGTGTAAAACATAAACCAAACGATGAAATTGGTTATTTCTTCATGTATAATGATCAACTCGATACTCCCTAGCCCCCAACAGCCTTTTTTTTCATAACACTTTAACCAGAGTGACGGGAGAGCGGCATTTCAGAAAACGTGCTTATCTCGGCGAGAAAAAGCGATTTCGGCAATAAAATTTAAAACGCGTGTAAAACATAAACCAAACGATGAAATTGGTTATTTCTTCATGTATAATGATCAACTCGATACTCCCTAGCCCCCAACAGCCTTTTTTTTCATAACACTTTAACCAGAGTGACGGGAGAGCGGCATTTCAGAAAACGTGCTTATCTCGGCGAGAAAAAGCGATTTCGGCAATAAAATTTAAAACGCGTGTAAAACATAAACCAAACGATGAAATTGGTTATTTCTTCATGTATAATGATCAACTCGATACTCCCTAGCCCCCAACAGCCTTTTTTTTCATAACACTTTAACCAGAGTGACGGGAGAGCGGCATTTCAGAAAACGTGCTTATCTCGGCGAGAAAAAGCGATTTCGGCAATAAAATTTAAAACGCGTGTAAAACATAAACCAAACGATGAAATTGGTTATTTCTTCATGTATAATGATCAACTCGATACTCCCTAGCCCCCAACAGCCTTTTTTTTCATAACACTTTAACCAGAGTGACGGGAGAGCGGCATTTCAGAAAACGTGCTTATCTCGGCGAGAAAAAGCGATTTCGGCAATAAAATTTAAAACGCGTGTAAAACATAAACCAAACGATGAAATTGGTTATTTCTTCATGTATAATGATCAACTCGATACTCCCTAGCCCCCAACAGCCTTTTTTTTCATAACACTTTAACCAGAGTGACGGGAGAGCGGCATTTCAGAAAACGTGCTTATCTCGGCGAGAAAAAGCGATTTCGGCAATAAAATTTAAAACGCGTGTAAAACATAAACCAAACGATGAAATTGGTTATTTCTTCATGTATAATGATCAACTCGATACTCCCTAGCCCCCAACAGCCTTTTTTTTCATAACACTTTAACCAGAGTGACGGGAGAGCGGCATTTCAGAAAACGTGCTTATCTCGGCGAGAAAAAGCGATTTCGGCAATAAAATTTAAAACGCGTGTAAAACATAAACCAAACGATGAAATTGGTTATTTCTTCATGTATAATGATCAACTCGATACTCCCTAGCCCCCAACAGCCTTTTTTTTCATAACACTTTAACCAGAGTGACGGGAGAGCGGCATTTCAGAAAACGTGCTTATCTCGGCGAGAAAAAGCGATTTCGGCAATAAAATTTAAAACGCGTGTAAAACATAAACCAAACGATGAAATTGGTTATTTCTTCATGTATAATGATCAACTCGATACTCCCTAGCCCCCAACAGCCTTTTTTTTCATAACACTTTAACCAGAGTGACGGGAGAGCGGCATTTCAGAAAACGTGCTTATCTCGGCGAGAAAAAGCGATTTCGGCAATAAAATTTAAAACGCGTGTAAAACATAAACCAAACGATGAAATTGGTTATTTCTTCATGTATAATGATCAACTCGATACTCCCTAGCCCCCAACAGCCTTTTTTTTCATAACACTTTAACCAGAGTGACGGGAGAGCGGCATTTCAGAAAACGTGCTTATCTCGGCGAGAAAAAGCGATTTCGGCAATAAAATTTAAAACGCGTGTAAAACATAAACCAAACGATGAAATTGGTTATTTCTTCATGTATAATGATCAACTCGATACTCCCTAGCCCCCAACAGCCTTTTTTTTCATAACACTTTAACCAGAGTGACGGGAGAGCGGCATTTCAGAAAACGTGCTTATCTCGGCGAGAAAAAGCGATTTCGGCAATAAAATTTAAAACGCGTGTAAAACATAAACCAAACGATGAAATTGGTTATTTCTTCATGTATAATGATCAACTCGATACTCCCTAGCCCCCAACAGCCTTTTTTTTCATAACACTTTAACCAGAGTGACGGGAGAGCGGCATTTCAGAAAACGTGCTTATCTCGGCGAGAAAAAGCGATTTCGGCAATAAAATTTAAAACGCGTGTAAAACATAAACCAAACGATGAAATTGGTTATTTCTTCATGTATAATGATCAACTCGATACTCCCTAGCCCCCAACAGCCTTTTTTTTCATAACACTTTAACCAGAGTGACGGGAGAGCGGCATTTCAGAAAACGTGCTTATCTCGGCGAGAAAAAGCGATTTCGGCAATAAAATTTAAAACGCGTGTAAAACATAAACCAAACGATGAAATTGGTTATTTCTTCATGTATAATGATCAACTCGATACTCCCTAGCCCCCAACAGCCTTTTTTTTCATAACACTTTAACCAGAGTGACGGGAGAGCGGCATTTCAGAAAACGTGCTTATCTCGGCGAGAAAAAGCGATTTCGGCAATAAAATTTAAAACGCGTGTAAAACATAAACCAAACGATGAAATTGGTTATTTCTTCATGTATAATGATCAACTCGATACTCCCTAGCCCCCAACAGCCTTTTTTTTCATAACACTTTAACCAGAGTGACGGGAGAGCGGCATTTCAGAAAACGTGCTTATCTCGGCGAGAAAAAGCGATTTCGGCAATAAAATTTAAAACGCGTGTAAAACATAAACCAAACGATGAAATTGGTTATTTCTTCATGTATAATGATCAACTCGATACTCCCTAGCCCCCAACAGCCTTTTTTTTCATAACACTTTAACCAGAGTGACGGGAGAGCGGCATTTCAGAAAACGTGCTTATCTCGGCGAGAAAAAGCGATTTCGGCAATAAAATTTAAAACGCGTGTAAAACATAAACCAAACGATGAAATTGGTTATTTCTTCATGTATAATGATCAACTCGATACTCCCTAGCCCCCAACAGCCTTTTTTTTCATAACACTTTAACCAGAGTGACGGGAGAGCGGCATTTCAGAAAACGTGCTTATCTCGGCGAGAAAAAGCGATTTCGGCAATAAAATTTAAAACGCGTGTAAAACATAAACCAAACGATGAAATTGGTTATTTCTTCATGTATAATGATCAACTCGATACTCCCTAGCCCCCAACAGCCTTTTTTTTCATAACACTTTAACCAGAGTGACGGGAGAGCGGCATTTCAGAAAACGTGCTTATCTCGGCGAGAAAAAGCGATTTCGGCAATAAAATTTAAAACGCGTGTAAAACATAAACCAAACGATGAAATTGGTTATTTCTTCATGTATAATGATCAACTCGATACTCCCTAGCCCCCAACAGCCTTTTTTTTCATAACACTTTAACCAGAGTGACGGGAGAGCGGCATTTCAGAAAACGTGCTTATCTCGGCGAGAAAAAGCGATTTCGGCAATAAAATTTAAAACGCGTGTAAAACATAAACCAAACGATGAAATTGGTTATTTCTTCATGTATAATGATCAACTCGATACTCCCTAGCCCCCAACAGCCTTTTTTTTCATAACACTTTAACCAGAGTGACGGGAGAGCGGCATTTCAGAAAACGTGCTTATCTCGGCGAGAAAAAGCGATTTCGGCAATAAAATTTAAAACGCGTGTAAAACATAAACCAAACGATGAAATTGGTTATTTCTTCATGTATAATGATCAACTCGATACTCCCTAGCCCCCAACAGCCTTTTTTTTCATAACACTTTAACCAGAGTGACGGGAGAGCGGCATTTCAGAAAACGTGCTTATCTCGGCGAGAAAAAGCGATTTCGGCAATAAAATTTAAAACGCGTGTAAAACATAAACCAAACGATGAAATTGGTTATTTCTTCATGTATAATGATCAACTCGATACTCCCTAGCCCCCAACAGCCTTTTTTTTCATAACACTTTAACCAGAGTGACGGGAGAGCGGCATTTCAGAAAACGTGCTTATCTCGGCGTGAAAAAGCGATTTCGGCAATAAAATTTAAAACGCGTGTAAAACATAAACCAAACGATGAAATTGGTTATTTCTTCATGTATAATGATCAACTCGATACTCCCTAGCCCCCAACAGCCTTTTTTTTCATAACACTTTAACCAGAGTGACGGGAGAGCGGCATTTCAGAAAACGTGCTTATCTCGGCGAGAAAAAGCGATTTCGGCAATAAAATTTAAAACGCGTGTAAAACATAAACCAAACGATGAAATTGGTTATTTCTTCATGTATAATGATCAACTCGATACTCCCTAGCCCCCAACAGCCTTTTTTTTCATAACACTTTAACCAGAGTGACGGGAGAGCGGCATTTCAGAAAACGTGCTTATCTCGGCGAGAAAAAGCGATTTCGGCAATAAAATTTAAAACGCGTGTAAAACATAAACCAAACGATGAAATTGGTTATTTCTTCATGTATAATGATCAACTCGATACTCCCTAGCCCCCAACAGCCTTTTTTTTCATAACACTTTAACCAGAGTGACGGGAGAGCGGCATTTCAGAAAACGTGCTTATCTCGGCGAGAAAAAGCGATTTCGGCAATAAAATTTAAAACGCGTGTAAAACATAAACCAAACGATGAAATTGGTTATTTCTTCATGTATAATGATCAACTCGATACTCCCTAGCCCCCAACAGCCTTTTTTTTCATAACACTTTAACCAGAGTGACGGGAGAGCGGCATTTCAGAAAACGTGCTTATCTCGGCGAGAAAAAGCGATTTCGGCAATAAAATTTAAAACGCGTGTAAAACATAAACCAAACGATGAAATTGGTTATTTCTTCATGTATAATGATCAACTCGATACTCCCTAGCCCCCAACAGCCTTTTTTTTCATAACACTTTAACCAGAGTGACGGGAGAGCGGCATTTCAGAAAACGTGCTTATCTCGGCGAGAAAAAGCGATTTCGGCAATAAAATTTAAAACGCGTGTAAAACATAAACCAAACGATGAAATTGGTTATTTCTTCATGTATAATGATCAACTCGATACTCCCTAGCCCCCAACAGCCTTTTTTTTCATAACACTTTAACCAGAGTGACGGGAGAGCGGCATTTCAGAAAACGTGCTTATCTCGGCGAGAAAAAGCGATTTCGGCAATAAAATTTAAAACGCGTGTAAAACATAAACCAAACGATGAAATTGGTTATTTCTTCATGTATAATGATCAACTCGATACTCCCTAGCCCCCAACAGCCTTTTTTTTCATAACACTTTAACCAGAGTGACGGGAGAGCGGCATTTCAGAAAACGTGCTTATCTCGGCGAGAAAAAGCGATTTCGGCAATAAAATTTAAAACGCGTGTAAAACATAAACCAAACGATGAAATTGGTTATTTCTTCATGTATAATGATCAACTCGATACTCCCTAGCCCCCAACAGCCTTTTTTTTCATAACACTTTAACCAGAGTGACGGGAGAGCGGCATTTCAGAAAACGTGCTTATCTCGGCGAGAAAAAGCGATTTCGGCAATAAAATTTAAAACGCGTGTAAAACATAAACCAAACGATGAAATTGGTTATTTCTTCATGTATAATGATCAACTCGATACTCCCTAGCCCCCAACAGCCTTTTTTTTCATAACACTTTAACCAGAGTGACGGGAGAGCGGCATTTCAGAAAACGTGCTTATCTCGGCGAGAAAAAGCGATTTCGGCAATAAAATTTAAAACGCGTGTAAAACATAAACCAAACGATGAAATTGGTTATTTCTTCATGTATAATGATCAACTCGATACTCCCTAGCCCCCAACAGCCTTTTTTTTCATAACACTTTAACCAGAGTGACGGGAGAGCGGCATTTCAGAAAACGTGCTTATCTCGGCGAGAAAAAGCGATTTCGGCAATAAAATTTAAAACGCGTGTAAAACATAAACCAAACGATGAAATTGGTTATTTCTTCATGTATAATGATCAACTCGATACTCCCTAGCCCCCAACAGCCTTTTTTTTCATAACACTTTAACCAGAGTGACGGGAGAGCGGCATTTCAGAAAACGTGCTTATCTCGGCGAGAAAAAGCGATTTCGGCAATAAAATTTAAAACGCGTGTAAAACATAAACCAAACGATGAAATTGGTTATTTCTTCATGTATAATGATCAACTCGATACTCCCTAGCCCCCAACAGCCTTTTTTTTCATAACACTTTAACCAGAGTGACGGGAGAGCGGCATTTCAGAAAACGTGCTTATCTCGGCGAGAAAAAGCGATTTCGGCAATAAAATTTAAAACGCGTGTAAAACATAAACCAAACGATGAAATTGGTTATTTCTTCATGTATAATGATCAACTCGATACTCCCTAGCCCCCAACAGCCTTTTTTTTCATAACACTTTAACCAGAGTGACGGGAGAGCGGCATTTCAGAAAACGTGCTTATCTCGGCGAGAAAAAGCGATTTCGGCAATAAAATTTAAAACGCGTGTAAAACATAAACCAAACGATGAAATTGGTTATTTCTTCATGTATAATGATCAACTCGATACTCCCTAGCCCCCAACAGCCTTTTTTTTCATAACACTTTAACCAGAGTGACGGGAGAGCGGCATTTCAGAAAACGTGCTTATCTCGGCGAGAAAAAGCGATTTCGGCAATAAAATTTAAAACGCGTGTAAAACATAAACCAAACGATGAAATTGGTTATTTCTTCATGTATAATGATCAACTCGATACTCCCTAGCCCCCAACAGCCTTTTTTTTCATAACACTTTAACCAGAGTGACGGGAGAGCGGCATTTCAGAAAACGTGCTTATCTCGGCGAGAAAAAGCGATTTCGGCAATAAAATTTAAAACGCGTGTAAAACATAAACCAAACGATGAAATTGGTTATTTCTTCATGTATAATGATCAACTCGATACTCCCTAGCCCCCAACAGCCTTTTTTTTCATAACACTTTAACCAGAGTGACGGGAGAGCGGCATTTCAGAAAACGTGCTTATCTCGGCGAGAAAAAGCGATTTCGGCAATAAAATTTAAAACGCGTGTAAAACATAAACCAAACGATGAAATTGGTTATTTCTTCATGTATAATGATCAACTCGATACTCCCTAGCCCCCAACAGCCTTTTTTTTCATAACACTTTAACCAGAGTGACGGGAGAGCGGCATTTCAGAAAACGTGCTTATCTCGGCGAGAAAAAGCGATTTCGGCAATAAAATTTAAAACGCGTGTAAAACATAAACCAAACGATGAAATTGGTTATTTCTTCATGTATAATGATCAACTCGATACTCCCTAGCCCCCAACAGCCTTTTTTTTCATAACACTTTAACCAGAGTGACGGGAGAGCGGCATTTCAGAAAACGTGCTTATCTCGGCGAGAAAAAGCGATTTCGGCAATAAAATTTAAAACGCGTGTAAAACATAAACCAAACGATGAAATTGGTTATTTCTTCATGTATAATGATCAACTCGATACTCCCTAGCCCCCAACAGCCTTTTTTTTCATAACACTTTAACCAGAGTGACGGGAGAGCGGCATTTCAGAAAACGTGCTTATCTCGGCGAGAAAAAGCGATTTCGGCAATAAAATTTAAAACGCGTGTAAAACATAAACCAAACGATGAAATTGGTTATTTCTTCATGTATAATGATCAACTCGATACTCCCTAGCCCCCAACAGCCTTTTTTTTCATAACACTTTAACCAGAGTGACGGGAGAGCGGCATTTCAGAAAACGTGCTTATCTCGGCGAGAAAAAGCGATTTCGGCAATAAAATTTAAAACGCGTGTAAAACATAAACCAAACGATGAAATTGGTTATTTCTTCATGTATAATGATCAACTCGATACTCCCTAGCCCCCAACAGCCTTTTTTTTCATAACACTTTAACCAGAGTGACGGGAGAGCGGCATTTCAGAAAACGTGCTTATCTCGGCGAGAAAAAGCGATTTCGGCAATAAAATTTAAAACGCGTGTAAAACATAAACCAAACGATGAAATTGGTTATTTCTTCATGTATAATGATCAACTCGATACTCCCTAGCCCCCAACAGCCTTTTTTTTCATAACACTTTAACCAGAGTGACGGGAGAGCGGCATTTCAGAAAACGTGCTTATCTCGGCGAGAAAAAGCGATTTCGGCAATAAAATTTAAAACGCGTGTAAAACATAAACCAAACGATGAAATTGGTTATTTCTTCATGTATAATGATCAACTCGATACTCCCTAGCCCCCAACAGCCTTTTTTTTCATAACACTTTAACCAGAGTGACGGGAGAGCGGCATTTCAGAAAACGTGCTTATCTCGGCGAGAAAAAGCGATTTCGGCAATAAAATTTAAAACGCGTGTAAAACATAAACCAAACGATGAAATTGGTTATTTCTTCATGTATAATGATCAACTCGATACTCCCTAGCCCCCAACAGCCTTTTTTTTCATAACACTTTAACCAGAGTGACGGGAGAGCGGCATTTCAGAAAACGTGCTTATCTCGGCGAGAAAAAGCGATTTCGGCAATAAAATTTAAAACGCGTGTAAAACATAAACCAAACGATGAAATTGGTTATTTCTTCATGTATAATGATCAACTCGATACTCCCTAGCCCCCAACAGCCTTTTTTTTCATAACACTTTAACCAGAGTGACGGGAGAGCGGCATTTCAGAAAACGTGCTTATCTCGGCGAGAAAAAGCGATTTCGGCAATAAAATTTAAAACGCGTGTAAAACATAAACCAAACGATGAAATTGGTTATTTCTTCATGTATAATGATCAACTCGATACTCCCTAGCCCCCAACAGCCTTTTTTTTCATAACACTTTAACCAGAGTGACGGGAGAGCGGCATTTCAGAAAACGTGCTTATCTCGGCGAGAAAAAGCGATTTCGGCAATAAAATTTAAAACGCGTGTAAAACATAAACCAAACGATGAAATTGGTTATTTCTTCATGTATAATGATCAACTCGATACTCCCTAGCCCCCAACAGCCTTTTTTTTCATAACACTTTAACCAGAGTGACGGGAGAGCGGCATTTCAGAAAACGTGCTTATCTCGGCGAGAAAAAGCGATTTCGGCAATAAAATTTAAAACGCGTGTAAAACATAAACCAAACGATGAAATTGGTTATTTCTTCATGTATAATGATCAACTCGATACTCCCTAGCCCCCAACAGCCTTTTTTTTCATAACACTTTAACCAGAGTGACGGGAGAGCGGCATTTCAGAAAACGTGCTTATCTCGGCGAGAAAAAGCGATTTCGGCAATAAAATTTAAAACGCGTGTAAAACATAAACCAAACGATGAAATTGGTTATTTCTTCATGTATAATGATCAACTCGATACTCCCTAGCCCCCAACAGCCTTTTTTTTCATAACACTTTAACCAGAGTGACGGGAGAGCGGCATTTCAGAAAACGTGCTTATCTCGGCGAGAAAAAGCGATTTCGGCAATAAAATTTAAAACGCGTGTAAAACATAAACCAAACGATGAAATTGGTTATTTCTTCATGTATAATGATCAACTCGATACTCCCTAGCCCCCAACAGCCTTTTTTTTCATAACACTTTAACCAGAGTGACGGGAGAGCGGCATTTCAGAAAACGTGCTTATCTCGGCGAGAAAAAGCGATTTCGGCAATAAAATTTAAAACGCGTGTAAAACATAAACCAAACGATGAAATTGGTTATTTCTTCATGTATAATGATCAACTCGATACTCCCTAGCCCCCAACAGCCTTTTTTTTCATAACACTTTAACCAGAGTGACGGGAGAGCGGCATTTCAGAAAACGTGCTTATCTCGGCGAGAAAAAGCGATTTCGGCAATAAAATTTAAAACGCGTGTAAAACATAAACCAAACGATGAAATTGGTTATTTCTTCATGTATAATGATCAACTCGATACTCCCTAGCCCCCAACAGCCTTTTTTTTCATAACACTTTAACCAGAGTGACGGGAGAGCGGCATTTCAGAAAACGTGCTTATCTCGGCGAGAAAAAGCGATTTCGGCAATAAAATTTAAAACGCGTGTAAAACATAAACCAAACGATGAAATTGGTTATTTCTTCATGTATAATGATCAACTCGATACTCCCTAGCCCCCAACAGCCTTTTTTTTCATAACACTTTAACCAGAGTGACGGGAGAGCGGCATTTCAGAAAACGTGCTTATCTCGGCGAGAAAAAGCGATTTCGGCAATAAAATTTAAAACGCGTGTAAAACATAAACCAAACGATGAAATTGGTTATTTCTTCATGTATAATGATCAACTCGATACTCCCTAGCCCCCAACAGCCTTTTTTTTCATAACACTTTAACCAGAGTGACGGGAGAGCGGCATTTCAGAAAACGTGCTTATCTCGGCGAGAAAAAGCGATTTCGGCAATAAAATTTAAAACGCGTGTAAAACATAAACCAAACGATGAAATTGGTTATTTCTTCATGTATAATGATCAACTCGATACTCCCTAGCCCCCAACAGCCTTTTTTTTCATAACACTTTAACCAGAGTGACGGGAGAGCGGCATTTCAGAAAACGTGCTTATCTCGGCGAGAAAAAGCGATTTCGGCAATAAAATTTAAAACGCGTGTAAAACATAAACCAAACGATGAAATTGGTTATTTCTTCATGTATAATGATCAACTCGATACTCCCTAGCCCCCAACAGCCTTTTTTTTCATAACACTTTAACCAGAGTGACGGGAGAGCGGCATTTCAGAAAACGTGCTTATCTCGGCGAGAAAAAGCGATTTCGGCAATAAAATTTAAAACGCGTGTAAAACATAAACCAAACGATGAAATTGGTTATTTCTTCATGTATAATGATCAACTCGATACTCCCTAGCCCCCAACAGCCTTTTTTTTCATAACACTTTAACCAGAGTGACGGGAGAGCGGCATTTCAGAAAACGTGCTTATCTCGGCGAGAAAAAGCGATTTCGGCAATAAAATTTAAAACGCGTGTAAAACATAAACCAAACGATGAAATTGGTTATTTCTTCATGTATAATGATCAACTCGATACTCCCTAGCCCCCAACAGCCTTTTTTTTCATAACACTTTAACCAGAGTGACGGGAGAGCGGCATTTCAGAAAACGTGCTTATCTCGGCGAGAAAAAGCGATTTCGGCAATAAAATTTAAAACGCGTGTAAAACATAAACCAAACGATGAAATTGGTTATTTCTTCATGTATAATGATCAACTCGATACTCCCTAGCCCCCAACAGCCTTTTTTTTCATAACACTTTAACCAGAGTGACGGGAGAGCGGCATTTCAGAAAACGTGCTTATCTCGGCGAGAAAAAGCGATTTCGGCAATAAAATTTAAAACGCGTGTAAAACATAAACCAAACGATGAAATTGGTTATTTCTTCATGTATAATGATCAACTCGATACTCCCTAGCCCCCAACAGCCTTTTTTTTCATAACACTTTAACCAGAGTGACGGGAGAGCGGCATTTCAGAAAACGTGCTTATCTCGGCGAGAAAAAGCGATTTCGGCAATAAAATTTAAAACGCGTGTAAAACATAAACCAAACGATGAAATTGGTTATTTCTTCATGTATAATGATCAACTCGATACTCCCTAGCCCCCAACAGCCTTTTTTTTCATAACACTTTAACCAGAGTGACGGGAGAGCGGCATTTCAGAAAACGTGCTTATCTCGGCGAGAAAAAGCGATTTCGGCAATAAAATTTAAAACGCGTGTAAAACATAAACCAAACGATGAAATTGGTTATTTCTTCATGTATAATGATCAACTCGATACTCCCTAGCCCCCAACAGCCTTTTTTTTCATAACACTTTAACCAGAGTGACGGGAGAGCGGCATTTCAGAAAACGTGCTTATCTCGGCGAGAAAAAGCGATTTCGGCAATAAAATTTAAAACGCGTGTAAAACATAAACCAAACGATGAAATTGGTTATTTCTTCATGTATAATGATCAACTCGATACTCCCTAGCCCCCAACAGCCTTTTTTTTCATAACACTTTAACCAGAGTGACGGGAGAGCGGCATTTCAGAAAACGTGCTTATCTCGGCGAGAAAAAGCGATTTCGGCAATAAAATTTAAAACGCGTGTAAAACATAAACCAAACGATGAAATTGGTTATTTCTTCATGTATAATGATCAACTCGATACTCCCTAGCCCCCAACAGCCTTTTTTTTCATAACACTTTAACCAGAGTGACGGGAGAGCGGCATTTCAGAAAACGTGCTTATCTCGGCGAGAAAAAGCGATTTCGGCAATAAAATTTAAAACGCGTGTAAAACATAAACCAAACGATGAAATTGGTTATTTCTTCATGTATAATGATCAACTCGATACTCCCTAGCCCCCAACAGCCTTTTTTTTCATAACACTTTAACCAGAGTGACGGGAGAGCGGCATTTCAGAAAACGTGCTTATCTCGGCGAGAAAAAGCGATTTCGGCAATAAAATTTAAAACGCGTGTAAAACATAAACCAAACGATGAAATTGGTTATTTCTTCATGTATAATGATCAACTCGATACTCCCTAGCCCCCAACAGCCTTTTTTTTCATAACACTTTAACCAGAGTGACGGGAGAGCGGCATTTCAGAAAACGTGCTTATCTCGGCGAGAAAAAGCGATTTCGGCAATAAAATTTAAAACGCGTGTAAAACATAAACCAAACGATGAAATTGGTTATTTCTTCATGTATAATGATCAACTCGATACTCCCTAGCCCCCAACAGCCTTTTTTTTCATAACACTTTAACCAGAGTGACGGGAGAGCGGCATTTCAGAAAACGTGCTTATCTCGGCGAGAAAAAGCGATTTCGGCAATAAAATTTAAAACGCGTGTAAAACATAAACCAAACGATGAAATTGGTTATTTCTTCATGTATAATGATCAACTCGATACTCCCTAGCCCCCAACAGCCTTTTTTTTCATAACACTTTAACCAGAGTGACGGGAGAGCGGCATTTCAGAAAACGTGCTTATCTCGGCGAGAAAAAGCGATTTCGGCAATAAAATTTAAAACGCGTGTAAAACATAAACCAAACGATGAAATTGGTTATTTCTTCATGTATAATGATCAACTCGATACTCCCTAGCCCCCAACAGCCTTTTTTTTCATAACACTTTAACCAGAGTGACGGGAGAGCGGCATTTCAGAAAACGTGCTTATCTCGGCGAGAAAAAGCGATTTCGGCAATAAAATTTAAAACGCGTGTAAAACATAAACCAAACGATGAAATTGGTTATTTCTTCATGTATAATGATCAACTCGATACTCCCTAGCCCCCAACAGCCTTTTTTTTCATAACACTTTAACCAGAGTGACGGGAGAGCGGCATTTCAGAAAACGTGCTTATCTCGGCGAGAAAAAGCGATTTCGGCAATAAAATTTAAAACGCGTGTAAAACATAAACCAAACGATGAAATTGGTTATTTCTTCATGTATAATGATCAACTCGATACTCCCTAGCCCCCAACAGCCTTTTTTTTCATAACACTTTAACCAGAGTGACGGGAGAGCGGCATTTCAGAAAACGTGCTTATCTCGGCGAGAAAAAGCGATTTCGGCAATAAAATTTAAAACGCGTGTAAAACATAAACCAAACGATGAAATTGGTTATTTCTTCATGTATAATGATCAACTCGATACTCCCTAGCCCCCAACAGCCTTTTTTTTCATAACACTTTAACCAGAGTGACGGGAGAGCGGCATTTCAGAAAACGTGCTTATCTCGGCGAGAAAAAGCGATTTCGGCAATAAAATTTAAAACGCGTGTAAAACATAAACCAAACGATGAAATTGGTTATTTCTTCATGTATAATGATCAACTCGATACTCCCTAGCCCCCAACAGCCTTTTTTTTCATAACACTTTAACCAGAGTGACGGGAGAGCGGCATTTCAGAAAACGTGCTTATCTCGGCGAGAAAAAGCGATTTCGGCAATAAAATTTAAAACGCGTGTAAAACATAAACCAAACGATGAAATTGGTTATTTCTTCATGTATAATGATCAACTCGATACTCCCTAGCCCCCAACAGCCTTTTTTTTCATAACACTTTAACCAGAGTGACGGGAGAGCGGCATTTCAGAAAACGTGCTTATCTCGGCGAGAAAAAGCGATTTCGGCAATAAAATTTAAAACGCGTGTAAAACATAAACCAAACGATGAAATTGGTTATTTCTTCATGTATAATGATCAACTCGATACTCCCTAGCCCCCAACAGCCTTTTTTTTCATAACACTTTAACCAGAGTGACGGGAGAGCGGCATTTCAGAAAACGTGCTTATCTCGGCGAGAAAAAGCGATTTCGGCAATAAAATTTAAAACGCGTGTAAAACATAAACCAAACGATGAAATTGGTTATTTCTTCATGTATAATGATCAACTCGATACTCCCTAGCCCCCAACAGCCTTTTTTTTCATAACACTTTAACCAGAGTGACGGGAGAGCGGCATTTCAGAAAACGTGCTTATCTCGGCGAGAAAAAGCGATTTCGGCAATAAAATTTAAAACGCGTGTAAAACATAAACCAAACGATGAAATTGGTTATTTCTTCATGTATAATGATCAACTCGATACTCCCTAGCCCCCAACAGCCTTTTTTTTCATAACACTTTAACCAGAGTGACGGGAGAGCGGCATTTCAGAAAACGTGCTTATCTCGGCGAGAAAAAGCGATTTCGGCAATAAAATTTAAAACGCGTGTAAAACATAAACCAAACGATGAAATTGGTTATTTCTTCATGTATAATGATCAACTCGATACTCCCTAGCCCCCAACAGCCTTTTTTTTCATAACACTTTAACCAGAGTGACGGGAGAGCGGCATTTCAGAAAACGTGCTTATCTCGGCGAGAAAAAGCGATTTCGGCAATAAAATTTAAAACGCGTGTAAAACATAAACCAAACGATGAAATTGGTTATTTCTTCATGTATAATGATCAACTCGATACTCCCTAGCCCCCAACAGCCTTTTTTTTCATAACACTTTAACCAGAGTGACGGGAGAGCGGCATTTCAGAAAACGTGCTTATCTCGGCGAGAAAAAGCGATTTCGGCAATAAAATTTAAAACGCGTGTAAAACATAAACCAAACGATGAAATTGGTTATTTCTTCATGTATAATGATCAACTCGATACTCCCTAGCCCCCAACAGCCTTTTTTTTCATAACACTTTAACCAGAGTGACGGGAGAGCGGCATTTCAGAAAACGTGCTTATCTCGGCGAGAAAAAGCGATTTCGGCAATAAAATTTAAAACGCGTGTAAAACATAAACCAAACGATGAAATTGGTTATTTCTTCATGTATAATGATCAACTCGATACTCCCTAGCCCCCAACAGCCTTTTTTTTCATAACACTTTAACCAGAGTGACGGGAGAGCGGCATTTCAGAAAACGTGCTTATCTCGGCGAGAAAAAGCGATTTCGGCAATAAAATTTAAAACGCGTGTAAAACATAAACCAAACGATGAAATTGGTTATTTCTTCATGTATAATGATCAACTCGATACTCCCTAGCCCCCAACAGCCTTTTTTTTCATAACACTTTAACCAGAGTGACGGGAGAGCGGCATTTCAGAAAACGTGCTTATCTCGGCGAGAAAAAGCGATTTCGGCAATAAAATTTAAAACGCGTGTAAAACATAAACCAAACGATGAAATTGGTTATTTCTTCATGTATAATGATCAACTCGATACTCCCTAGCCCCCAACAGCCTTTTTTTTCATAACACTTTAACCAGAGTGACGGGAGAGCGGCATTTCAGAAAACGTGCTTATCTCGGCGAGAAAAAGCGATTTCGGCAATAAAATTTAAAACGCGTGTAAAACATAAACCAAACGATGAAATTGGTTATTTCTTCATGTATAATGATCAACTCGATACTCCCTAGCCCCCAACAGCCTTTTTTTTCATAACACTTTAACCAGAGTGACGGGAGAGCGGCATTTCAGAAAACGTGCTTATCTCGGCGAGAAAAAGCGATTTCGGCAATAAAATTTAAAACGCGTGTAAAACATAAACCAAACGATGAAATTGGTTATTTCTTCATGTATAATGATCAACTCGATACTCCCTAGCCCCCAACAGCCTTTTTTTTCATAACACTTTAACCAGAGTGACGGGAGAGCGGCATTTCAGAAAACGTGCTTATCTCGGCGAGAAAAAGCGATTTCGGCAATAAAATTTAAAACGCGTGTAAAACATAAACCAAACGATGAAATTGGTTATTTCTTCATGTATAATGATCAACTCGATACTCCCTAGCCCCCAACAGCCTTTTTTTTCATAACACTTTAACCAGAGTGACGGGAGAGCGGCATTTCAGAAAACGTGCTTATCTCGGCGAGAAAAAGCGATTTCGGCAATAAAATTTAAAACGCGTGTAAAACATAAACCAAACGATGAAATTGGTTATTTCTTCATGTATAATGATCAACTCGATACTCCCTAGCCCCCAACAGCCTTTTTTTTCATAACACTTTAACCAGAGTGACGGGAGAGCGGCATTTCAGAAAACGTGCTTATCTCGGCGAGAAAAAGCGATTTCGGCAATAAAATTTAAAACGCGTGTAAAACATAAACCAAACGATGAAATTGGTTATTTCTTCATGTATAATGATCAACTCGATACTCCCTAGCCCCCAACAGCCTTTTTTTTCATAACACTTTAACCAGAGTGACGGGAGAGCGGCATTTCAGAAAACGTGCTTATCTCGGCGAGAAAAAGCGATTTCGGCAATAAAATTTAAAACGCGTGTAAAACATAAACCAAACGATGAAATTGGTTATTTCTTCATGTATAATGATCAACTCGATACTCCCTAGCCCCCAACAGCCTTTTTTTTCATAACACTTTAACCAGAGTGACGGGAGAGCGGCATTTCAGAAAACGTGCTTATCTCGGCGAGAAAAAGCGATTTCGGCAATAAAATTTAAAACGCGTGTAAAACATAAACCAAACGATGAAATTGGTTATTTCTTCATGTATAATGATCAACTCGATACTCCCTAGCCCCCAACAGCCTTTTTTTTCATAACACTTTAACCAGAGTGACGGGAGAGCGGCATTTCAGAAAACGTGCTTATCTCGGCGAGAAAAAGCGATTTCGGCAATAAAATTTAAAACGCGTGTAAAACATAAACCAAACGATGAAATTGGTTATTTCTTCATGTATAATGATCAACTCGATACTCCCTAGCCCCCAACAGCCTTTTTTTTCATAACACTTTAACCAGAGTGACGGGAGAGCGGCATTTCAGAAAACGTGCTTATCTCGGCGAGAAAAAGCGATTTCGGCAATAAAATTTAAAACGCGTGTAAAACATAAACCAAACGATGAAATTGGTTATTTCTTCATGTATAATGATCAACTCGATACTCCCTAGCCCCCAACAGCCTTTTTTTTCATAACACTTTAACCAGAGTGACGGGAGAGCGGCATTTCAGAAAACGTGCTTATCTCGGCGAGAAAAAGCGATTTCGGCAATAAAATTTAAAACGCGTGTAAAACATAAACCAAACGATGAAATTGGTTATTTCTTCATGTATAATGATCAACTCGATACTCCCTAGCCCCCAACAGCCTTTTTTTTCATAACACTTTAACCAGAGTGACGGGAGAGCGGCATTTCAGAAAACGTGCTTATCTCGGCGAGAAAAAGCGATTTCGGCAATAAAATTTAAAACGCGTGTAAAACATAAACCAAACGATGAAATTGGTTATTTCTTCATGTATAATGATCAACTCGATACTCCCTAGCCCCCAACAGCCTTTTTTTTCATAACACTTTAACCAGAGTGACGGGAGAGCGGCATTTCAGAAAACGTGCTTATCTCGGCGAGAAAAAGCGATTTCGGCAATAAAATTTAAAACGCGTGTAAAACATAAACCAAACGATGAAATTGGTTATTTCTTCATGTATAATGATCAACTCGATACTCCCTAGCCCCCAACAGCCTTTTTTTTCATAACACTTTAACCAGAGTGACGGGAGAGCGGCATTTCAGAAAACGTGCTTATCTCGGCGAGAAAAAGCGATTTCGGCAATAAAATTTAAAACGCGTGTAAAACATAAACCAAACGATGAAATTGGTTATTTCTTCATGTATAATGATCAACTCGATACTCCCTAGCCCCCAACAGCCTTTTTTTTCATAACACTTTAACCAGAGTGACGGGAGAGCGGCATTTCAGAAAACGTGCTTATCTCGGCGAGAAAAAGCGATTTCGGCAATAAAATTTAAAACGCGTGTAAAACATAAACCAAACGATGAAATTGGTTATTTCTTCATGTATAAATGATCAACTCGATACTCCCTAGCCCCCAACAGCCTTTTTTTTTCATAACACTTTAACCAGAGTGACGGGAGAGCGGCATTTCAGAAACGTGCTTATCTCGGCGAGAAAAAGCGATTTCGGCAATAAATTTAAAACGCGTGTAAAACATAAACCAAACGATGTAATTGGTTATTTCTTCATGTATAATGATCAACTCGATACTCCCTAGCCCCCAACAGCCTTTTTTTTCATAACACTTTAACCAGAGTGACGGGAGAGCGGCATTTCAGAAAACGTGCTTATCTCGGCGAGAAAAAGCGATTTCGGCAATAAAATTTAAAACGCGTGTAAAACATAAACCAAACGATGAAATTGGTTATTTCTTCATGTATAATGATCAACTCGATACTCCCTAGCCCCCAACAGCCTTTTTTTTCATAACACTTTAACCAGAGTGACGGGAGAGCGGCATTTCAGAAAACGTGCTTATCTCGGCGAGAAAAAGCGATTTCGGCAATAAAATTTAAAACGCGTGTAAAACATAAACCAAACGATGAAATTGGTTATTTCTTCATGTATAATGATCAACTCGATACTCCCTAGCCCCCAACAGCCTTTTTTTTCATAACACTTTAACCAGAGTGACGGGAGAATAAAACGTGCTTATCTCGGAAAAGCGATTTCGGCAATAAAATTTAAACGCGTGTAAAACATAAACCAAACGTGAAATTGGTTATTTCTTTCATGTATAATGATCAACTCGATACTCCCTAGCCCCCAACAGCCTTTTTTTTCATAACACTTTAACCAGAGTGACGGAGAGAGCGGCATTTCAGAAAACGTGCTTATCTCGGCGAGAAAAAGCGATTTCGGCAATAAAATTTAAAACGCGTGTAAAACATAAACCAAACGATGAAATTGGTTATTTCTTCATGTATAATGATCAACTCGATACTCCCTAGCCCCCAACAGCCTTTTTTTTCATAACACTTTAACCAGAGTGACGGGGAGAGCGGCATTTCAGAAAACGTGCTTATCTCGGCGAGAAAAAGCGATTTCGGCAATAAAATTTAAAACGCGTGTAAAACATAAACCAAACGATGAAATTGGTTATTTCTTCATGTATAATGATCAACTCGATACTCCCTAGCCCCCAACAGCCTTTTTTTTCATAACACTTTAACCAGAGTGACGGGGAGAGCGGCATTTCAGAAAACGTGCTTATCTCGGCGAGAAAAAGCGATTTCGGCAATAAAATTTAAAACGCGTGTAAAACATAAACCAAACGATGAAATTGGTTATTTCTTCATGTATAATGATCAACTCGATACTCCCTAGCCCCCAACAGCCTTTTTTTTCATAACACTTTAACCAGAGTGACGGGAGAGCGGCATTTCAGAAAACGTGCTTATCTCGGCGAGAAAAAGCGATTTCGGCAATAAAATTTAAAACGCGTGTAAAACATAAACCAAACGATGAAATTGGTTATTTCTTCATGTATAATGATCAACTCGATACTCCCTAGCCCCCAACAGCCTTTTTTTTCATAACACTTTAACCAGAGTGACGGGAGAGCGGCATTTCAGAAAACGTGCTTATCTCGGCGAGAAAAAGCGATTTCGGCAATAGAATTTAAAACGCGTGTAAAAACATAAACCAAACGATGAAATTGGTTATTTCTTCATGTATAATGATCAACTCGATACTCCCTAGCCCCCAACAGCCTTTTTTTTCATAACACTTTAACCAGAGTGACGGGAGAGCGGCATTTCAGAAACGTGCTTATCTCGGCGAGAAAAAGCGATTTCGGCAATAAATTTTAAAACGCGTGTAAAACATAAACCAAACGATGAAATTGGTTATTTCTTCATGTATAATGATCAACTCGATACTCCCTAGCCCCCAACAGCCTTTTTTTTCATAACACTTTAACCAGAGTGACGGGAGAGCGGCATTTCAGAAAACGTGCTTATCTCGGCGAGAAAAAGCGATTTCGGCAATAAAATTTAAAACGCGTGTAAAACATAAACCAAACGATGAAATTGGTTATTTCTTCATGTATAATGATCAACTCGATACTCCCTAGCCCCCAACAGCCTTTTTTTTTCATAACACTTTAACCAGAGTGACGGGAGAGCGGCATTTCAGAAAACGTGCTTATCTCGGCGAGAAAAAGCGATTTCGGCAATAAAATTTAAAACGCGTGTAAAACATTAAACCAAACGATGAAATTGGTTATTTCTTCATGTATAATGATCAACTCGATACTCCCTAGCCCCCACAGCCTTTTTTTCATAACACTTTAACCAGAGTGACGGAGAGAGCGGCATTTCAGAAAACGTGCTTATCTCGGCGAGAAAAAGCGATTTCGGCAATAAAATTTAAAACGCGTGTAAAACATAAACCAAACGATGAAATTGGTTATTTCTTCATGTATAATGATCAACTCGATACTCCCTAGCCCCCAACAGCCTTTTTTTTCATAACACTTTAACCAGAGTGACGGGAGAGCGGCATTTCAGAAAACGTGCTTATCTCGGCGAGAAAAAGCGATTTCGGCAATAAAATTTAAAACGCGTGTAAAACATAAACCAAACGATGAAATTGGTTATTTCTTCATGTATAATGATCAACTCGATACTCCCTAGCCCCCAACAGCCTTTTTTTTCATAACACTTTAACCAGAGTGACGGGAGAGCGGCATTTCAGAAAACGTGCTTATCTCGGCGAGAAAAAGCGATTTGCGAGAAAAAGCGATTTCGGCAATAAAATTTAAAACGCGTGTAAAACATAAACCAAACGATGAAATTGGTTATTTCTTCATGTATAATGATCAACTCGATACTCCCTAGCCCCCAACAGCCTTTTTTTTCATAACACTTTAACCAGAGTGACGGGAGAGCGGCATTTCAGAAAACGTGCTTATCTCGGCGAGAAAAAGCGATTTCGGCAATAAAATTTAAAACGCGTGTAAAACATAAACCAAACGATGAAATTGGTTATTTCTTCATGTATAATGATCAACTCGATACTCCCTAGCCCCCAACAGCCTTTTTTTTCATAACACTTTAACCAGAGTGACGGGAGAGCGGCATTTCAGAAAACGTGCTTATCTCGGCGAGAAAAAGCGATTTCGGCAATAAAATTTAAAACGCGTGTAAAACATAAACCAAACGATGAAATTGGTTATTTCTTCATGTATAATGATCAACTCGATACTCCCTAGCCCCCAACAGCCTTTTTTTTCATAACACTTTAACCAGAGTGACGGGAGAGCGGCATTTCAGAAAACGTGCTTATCTCGGCGAGAAAAAGCGATTTCGGCAATAAAATTTAAAACGCGTGTAAAACATAAACCAAACGATGAAATTGGTTATTTCTTCATGTATAATGATCAACTCGATACTCCCTAGCCCCCAACAGCCTTTTTTTTCATAACACTTTAACCAGAGTGACGGGAGAGCGGCATTTCAGAAAACGTGCTTATCTCGGCGAGAAAAAGCGATTTCGGCAATAAAATTTAAAACGCGTGTAAAACATAAACCAAACGATGAAATTGGTTATTTCTTCATGTATAATGATCAACTCGATACTCCCTAGCCCCCAACAGCCTTTTTTTTCATAACACTTTAACCAGAGTGACGGGAGAGCGGCATTTCAGAAAACGTGCTTATCTCGGCGAGAAAAAGCGATTTCGGCAATAAAATTTAAAACGCGTGTAAAACATAAACCAAACGATGAAATTGGTTATTTCTTCATGTATAATGATCAACTCGATACTCCCTAGCCCCCAACAGCCTTTTTTTTCATAACACTTTAACCAGAGTGACGGGAGAGCGGCATTTCAGAAAACGTGCTTATCTCGGCGAGAAAAAGCGATTTCGGCAATAAAATTTAAAACGCGTGTAAAACATAAACCAAACGATGAAATTGGTTATTTCTTCATGTATAATGATCAACTCGATACTCCCTAGCCCCCAACAGCCTTTTTTTTCATAACACTTTAACCAGAGTGACGGGAGAGCGGCATTTCAGAAAACGTGCTTATCTCGGCGAGAAAAAGCGATTTCGGCAATAAAATTTAAAACGCGTGTAAAACATAAACCAAACGATGAAATTGGTTATTTCTTCATGTATAATGATCAACTCGATACTCCCTAGCCCCCAACAGCCTTTTTTTTCATAACACTTTAACCAGAGTGACGGGAGAGCGGCATTTCAGAAAACGTGCTTATCTCGGCGAGAAAAAGCGATTTCGGCAATAAAATTTAAAACGCGTGTAAAACATAAACCAAACGATGAAATTGGTTATTTCTTCATGTATAATGATCAACTCGATACTCCCTAGCCCCCAACAGCCTTTTTTTTCATAACACTTTAACCAGAGTGACGGGAGAGCGGCATTTCAGAAAACGTGCTTATCTCGGCGAGAAAAAGCGATTTCGGCAATAAAATTTAAAACGCGTGTAAAACATAAACCAAACGATGAAATTGGTTATTTCTTCATGTATAATGATCAACTCGATACTCCCTAGCCCCCAACAGCCTTTTTTTTCATAACACTTTAACCAGAGTGACGGGAGAGCGGCATTTCAGAAAACGTGCTTATCTCGGCGAGAAAAAGCGATTTCGGCAATAAAATTTAAAACGCGTGTAAAACATAAACCAAACGATGAAATTGGTTATTTCTTCATGTATAATGATCAACTCGATACTCCCTAGCCCCCAACAGCCTTTTTTTTCATAACACTTTAACCAGAGTGACGGGAGAGCGGCATTTCAGAAAACGTGCTTATCTCGGCGAGAAAAAGCGATTTCGGCAATAAAATTTAAAACGCGTGTAAAACATAAACCAAACGATGAAATTGGTTATTTCTTCATGTATAATGATCAACTCGATACTCCCTAGCCCCCAACAGCCTTTTTTTTCATAACACTTTAACCAGAGTGACGGGAGAGCGGCATTTCAGAAAACGTGCTTATCTCGGCGAGAAAAAGCGATTTCGGCAATAAAATTTAAAACGCGTGTAAAACATAAACCAAACGATGAAATTGGTTATTTCTTCATGTATAATGATCAACTCGATACTCCCTAGCCCCCAACAGCCTTTTTTTTCATAACACTTTAACCAGAGTGACGGGAGAGCGGCATTTCAGAAAACGTGCTTATCTCGGCGAGAAAAAGCGATTTCGGCAATAAAATTTAAAACGCGTGTAAAACATAAACCAAACGATGAAATTGGTTATTTCTTCATGTATAATGATCAACTCGATACTCCCTAGCCCCCAACAGCCTTTTTTTTCATAACACTTTAACCAGAGTGACGGGAGAGCGGCATTTCAGAAAACGTGCTTATCTCGGCGAGAAAAAGCGATTTCGGCAATAAAATTTAAAACGCGTGTAAAACATAAACCAAACGATGAAATTGGTTATTTCTTCATGTATAATGATCAACTCGATACTCCCTAGCCCCCAACAGCCTTTTTTTTCATAACACTTTAACCAGAGTGACGGGAGAGCGGCATTTCAGAAAACGTGCTTATCTCGGCGAGAAAAAGCGATTTCGGCAATAAAATTTAAAACGCGTGTAAAACATAAACCAAACGATGAAATTGGTTATTTCTTCATGTATAATGATCAACTCGATACTCCCTAGCCCCCAACAGCCTTTTTTTTCATAACACTTTAACCAGAGTGACGGGAGAGCGGCATTTCAGAAAACGTGCTTATCTCGGCGAGAAAAAGCGATTTCGGCAATAAAATTTAAAACGCGTGTAAAACATAAACCAAACGATGAAATTGGTTATTTCTTCATGTATAATGATCAACTCGATACTCCCTAGCCCCCAACAGCCTTTTTTTTCATAACACTTTAACCAGAGTGACGGGAGAGCGGCATTTCAGAAAACGTGCTTATCTCGGCGAGAAAAAGCGATTTCGGCAATAAAATTTAAAACGCGTGTAAAACATAAACCAAACGATGAAATTGGTTATTTCTTCATGTATAATGATCAACTCGATACTCCCTAGCCCCCAACAGCCTTTTTTTTCATAACACTTTAACCAGAGTGACGGGAGAGCGGCATTTCAGAAAACGTGCTTATCTCGGCGAGAAAAAGCGATTTCGGCAATAAAATTTAAAACGCGTGTAAAACATAAACCAAACGATGAAATTGGTTATTTCTTCATGTATAATGATCAACTCGATACTCCCTAGCCCCCAACAGCCTTTTTTTTCATAACACTTTAACCAGAGTGACGGGAGAGCGGCATTTCAGAAAACGTGCTTATCTCGGCGAGAAAAAGCGATTTCGGCAATAAAATTTAAAACGCGTGTAAAACATAAACCAAACGATGAAATTGGTTATTTCTTCATGTATAATGATCAACTCGATACTCCCTAGCCCCCAACAGCCTTTTTTTTCATAACACTTTAACCAGAGTGACGGGAGAGCGGCATTTCAGAAAACGTGCTTATCTCGGCGAGAAAAAGCGATTTCGGCAATAAAATTTAAAACGCGTGTAAAACATAAACCAAACGATGAAATTGGTTATTTCTTCATGTATAATGATCAACTCGATACTCCCTAGCCCCCAACAGCCTTTTTTTTCATAACACTTTAACCAGAGTGACGGGAGAGCGGCATTTCAGAAAACGTGCTTATCTCGGCGAGAAAAAGCGATTTCGGCAATAAAATTTAAAACGCGTGTAAAACATAAACCAAACGATGAAATTGGTTATTTCTTCATGTATAATGATCAACTCGATACTCCCTAGCCCCCAACAGCCTTTTTTTTCATAACACTTTAACCAGAGTGACGGGAGAGCGGCATTTCAGAAAACGTGCTTATCTCGGCGAGAAAAAGCGATTTCGGCAATAAAATTTAAAACGCGTGTAAAACATAAACCAAACGATGAAATTGGTTATTTCTTCATGTATAATGATCAACTCGATACTCCCTAGCCCCCAACAGCCTTTTTTTTCATAACACTTTAACCAGAGTGACGGGAGAGCGGCATTTCAGAAAACGTGCTTATCTCGGCGAGAAAAAGCGATTTCGGCAATAAAATTTAAAACGCGTGTAAAACATAAACCAAACGATGAAATTGGTTATTTCTTCATGTATAATGATCAACTCGATACTCCCTAGCCCCCAACAGCCTTTTTTTTCATAACACTTTAACCAGAGTGACGGGAGAGCGGCATTTCAGAAAACGTGCTTATCTCGGCGAGAAAAAGCGATTTCGGCAATAAAATTTAAAACGCGTGTAAAACATAAACCAAACGATGAAATTGGTTATTTCTTCATGTATAATGATCAACTCGATACTCCCTAGCCCCCAACAGCCTTTTTTTTCATAACACTTTAACCAGAGTGACGGGAGAGCGGCATTTCAGAAAACGTGCTTATCTCGGCGAGAAAAAGCGATTTCGGCAATAAAATTTAAAACGCGTGTAAAACATAAACCAAACGATGAAATTGGTTATTTCTTCATGTATAATGATCAACTCGATACTCCCTAGCCCCCAACAGCCTTTTTTTTCATAACACTTTAACCAGAGTGACGGGAGAGCGGCATTTCAGAAAACGTGCTTATCTCGGCGAGAAAAAGCGATTTCGGCAATAAAATTTAAAACGCGTGTAAAACATAAACCAAACGATGAAATTGGTTATTTCTTCATGTATAATGATCAACTCGATACTCCCTAGCCCCCAACAGCCTTTTTTTTCATAACACTTTAACCAGAGTGACGGGAGAGCGGCATTTCAGAAAACGTGCTTATCTCGGCGAGAAAAAGCGATTTCGGCAATAAAATTTAAAACGCGTGTAAAACATAAACCAAACGATGAAATTGGTTATTTCTTCATGTATAATGATCAACTCGATACTCCCTAGCCCCCAACAGCCTTTTTTTTCATAACACTTTAACCAGAGTGACGGGAGAGCGGCATTTCAGAAAACGTGCTTATCTCGGCGAGAAAAAGCGATTTCGGCAATAAAATTTAAAACGCGTGTAAAACATAAACCAAACGATGAAATTGGTTATTTCTTCATGTATAATGATCAACTCGATACTCCCTAGCCCCCAACAGCCTTTTTTTTCATAACACTTTAACCAGAGTGACGGGAGAGCGGCATTTCAGAAAACGTGCTTATCTCGGCGAGAAAAAGCGATTTCGGCAATAAAATTTAAAACGCGTGTAAAACATAAACCAAACGATGAAATTGGTTATTTCTTCATGTATAATGATCAACTCGATACTCCCTAGCCCCCAACAGCCTTTTTTTTCATAACACTTTAACCAGAGTGACGGGAGAGCGGCATTTCAGAAAACGTGCTTATCTCGGCGAGAAAAAGCGATTTCGGCAATAAAATTTAAAACGCGTGTAAAACATAAACCAAACGATGATGAAATTGGTTATTTCTTCATGTATAATGATCAACTCGATACTCCCTAGCCCCCAACAGCCTTTTTTTTCATAACACTTTAACCAGAGTGACGGGAGAGCGGCATTTCAGAAAACGTGCTTATCTCGGCGAGAAAAAGCGATTTCGGCAATAAAATTTAAAACGCGTGTAAAACATAAACCAAACGATGAAATTGGTTATTTCTTCATGTATAATGATCAACTCGATACTCCCTAGCCCCCAACAGCCTTTTTTTTCATAACACTTTAACCAGAGTGACGGGAGAGCGGCATTTCAGAAAACGTGCTTATCTCGGCGAGAAAAAGCGATTTCGGCAATAAAATTTAAAACGCGTGTAAAACATAAACCAAACGATGAAATTGGTTATTTCTTCATGTATAATGATCAACTCGATACTCCCTAGCCCCCAACAGCCTTTTTTTTCATAACACTTTAACCAGAGTGACGGGAGAGCGGCATTTCAGAAAACGTGCTTATCTCGGCGAGAAAAAGCGATTTCGGCAATAAAATTTAAAACGCGTGTAAAACATAAACCAAACGATGAAATTGGTTATTTCTTCATGTATAATGATCAACTCGATACTCCCTAGCCCCCAACAGCCTTTTTTTTCATAACACTTTAACCAGAGTGACGGGAGAGCGGCATTTCAGAAAACGTGCTTATCTCGGCGAGAAAAAGCGATTTCGGCAATAAAATTTAAAACGCGTGTAAAACATAAACCAAACGATGAAATTGGTTATTTCTTCATGTATAATGATCAACTCGATACTCCCTAGCCCCCAACAGCCTTTTTTTTCATAACACTTTAACCAGAGTGACGGGAGAGCGGCATTTCAGAAAACGTGCTTATCTCGGCGAGAAAAAGCGATTTCGGCAATAAAATTTAAAACGCGTGTAAAACATAAACCAAACGATGAAATTGGTTATTTCTTCATGTATAATGATCAACTCGATACTCCCTAGCCCCCAACAGCCTTTTTTTTCATAACACTTTAACCAGAGTGACGGGAGAGCGGCATTTCAGAAAACGTGCTTATCTCGGCGAGAAAAAGCGATTTCGGCAATAAAATTTAAAACGCGTGTAAAACATAAACCAAACGATGAAATTGGTTATTTCTTCATGTATAATGATCAACTCGATACTCCCTAGCCCCCAACAGCCTTTTTTTTCATAACACTTTAACCAGAGTGACGGGAGAGCGGCATTTCAGAAAACGTGCTTATCTCGGCGAGAAAAAGCGATTTCGGCAATAAAATTTAAAACGCGTGTAAAACATAAACCAAACGATGAAATTGGTTATTTCTTCATGTATAATGATCAACTCGATACTCCCTAGCCCCCAACAGCCTTTTTTTTCATAACACTTTAACCAGAGTGACGGGAGAGCGGCATTTCAGAAAACGTGCTTATCTCGGCGAGAAAAAGCGATTTCGGCAATAAAATTTAAAACGCGTGTAAAACATAAACCAAACGATGAAATTGGTTATTTCTTCATGTATAATGATCAACTCGATACTCCCTAGCCCCCAACAGCCTTTTTTTTCATAACACTTTAACCAGAGTGACGGGAGAGCGGCATTTCAGAAAACGTGCTTATCTCGGCGAGAAAAAGCGATTTCGGCAATAAAATTTAAAACGCGTGTAAAACATAAACCAAACGATGAAATTGGTTATTTCTTCATGTATAATGATCAACTCGATACTCCCTAGCCCCCAACAGCCTTTTTTTTCATAACACTTTAACCAGAGTGACGGGAGAGCGGCATTTCAGAAAACGTGCTTATCTCGGCGAGAAAAAGCGATTTCGGCAATAAAATTTAAAACGCGTGTAAAACATAAACCAAACGATGAAATTGGTTATTTCTTCATGTATAATGATCAACTCGATACTCCCTAGCCCCCAACAGCCTTTTTTTTCATAACACTTTAACCAGAGTGACGGGAGAGCGGCATTTCAGAAAACGTGCTTATCTCGGCGAGAAAAAGCGATTTCGGCAATAAAATTTAAAACGCGTGTAAAACATAAACCAAACGATGAAATTGGTTATTTCTTCATGTATAATGATCAACTCGATACTCCCTAGCCCCCAACAGCCTTTTTTTTCATAACACTTTAACCAGAGTGACGGGAGAGCGGCATTTCAGAAAACGTGCTTATCTCGGCGAGAAAAAGCGATTTCGGCAATAAAATTTAAAACGCGTGTAAAACATAAACCAAACGATGAAATTGGTTATTTCTTCATGTATAATGATCAACTCGATACTCCCTAGCCCCCAACAGCCTTTTTTTTCATAACACTTTAACCAGAGTGACGGGAGAGCGGCATTTCAGAAAACGTGCTTATCTCGGCGAGAAAAAGCGATTTCGGCAATAAAATTTAAAACGCGTGTAAAACATAAACCAAACGATGAAATTGGTTATTTCTTCATGTATAATGATCAACTCGATACTCCCTAGCCCCCAACAGCCTTTTTTTTCATAACACTTTAACCAGAGTGACGGGAGAGCGGCATTTCAGAAAACGTGCTTATCTCGGCGAGAAAAAGCGATTTCGGCAATAAAATTTAAAACGCGTGTAAAACATAAACCAAACGATGAAATTGGTTATTTCTTCATGTATAATGATCAACTCGATACTCCCTAGCCCCCAACAGCCTTTTTTTTCATAACACTTTAACCAGAGTGACGGGAGAGCGGCATTTCAGAAAACGTGCTTATCTCGGCGAGAAAAAGCGATTTCGGCAATAAAATTTAAAACGCGTGTAAAACATAAACCAAACGATGAAATTGGTTATTTCTTCATGTATAATGATCAACTCGATACTCCCTAGCCCCCAACAGCCTTTTTTTTCATAACACTTTAACCAGAGTGACGGGAGAGCGGCATTTCAGAAAACGTGCTTATCTCGGCGAGAAAAAGCGATTTCGGCAATAAAATTTAAAACGCGTGTAAAACATAAACCAAACGATGAAATTGGTTATTTCTTCATGTATAATGATCAACTCGATACTCCCTAGCCCCCAACAGCCTTTTTTTTCATAACACTTTAACCAGAGTGACGGGAGAGCGGCATTTCAGAAAACGTGCTTATCTCGGCGAGAAAAAGCGATTTCGGCAATAAAATTTAAAACGCGTGTAAAACATAAACCAAACGATGAAATTGGTTATTTCTTCATGTATAATGATCAACTCGATACTCCCTAGCCCCCAACAGCCTTTTTTTTCATAACACTTTAACCAGAGTGACGGGAGAGCGGCATTTCAGAAAACGTGCTTATCTCGGCGAGAAAAAGCGATTTCGGCAATAAAATTTAAAACGCGTGTAAAACATAAACCAAACGATGAAATTGGTTATTTCTTCATGTATAATGATCAACTCGATACTCCCTAGCCCCCAACAGCCTTTTTTTTCATAACACTTTAACCAGAGTGACGGGAGAGCGGCATTTCAGAAAACGTGCTTATCTCGGCGAGAAAAAGCGATTTCGGCAATAAAATTTAAAACGCGTGTAAAACATAAACCAAACGATGAAATTGGTTATTTCTTCATGTATAATGATCAACTCGATACTCCCTAGCCCCCAACAGCCTTTTTTTTCATAACACTTTAACCAGAGTGACGGGAGAGCGGCATTTCAGAAAACGTGCTTATCTCGGCGAGAAAAAGCGATTTCGGCAATAAAATTTAAAACGCGTGTAAAACATAAACCAAACGATGAAATTGGTTATTTCTTCATGTATAATGATCAACTCGATACTCCCTAGCCCCCAACAGCCTTTTTTTTCATAACACTTTAACCAGAGTGACGGGAGAGCGGCATTTCAGAAAACGTGCTTATCTCGGCGAGAAAAAGCGATTTCGGCAATAAAATTTAAAACGCGTGTAAAACATAAACCAAACGATGAAATTGGTTATTTCTTCATGTATAATGATCAACTCGATACTCCCTAGCCCCCAACAGCCTTTTTTTTCATAACACTTTAACCAGAGTGACGGGAGAGCGGCATTTCAGAAAACGTGCTTATCTCGGCCGAGAAAAAGCGATTTCGGCAATAAAATTTAAAACGCGTGTAAAACATAAACCAAACGATGAAATTGGTTATTTCTTCATGTATAATGATCAACTCGATACTCCCTAGCCCCCAACAGCCTTTTTTTTCATAACACTTTAACCAGAGTGACGGAGAGCGGCATTTCAGAAAACGTGCTTATCTCGGCGAGAAAAAGCGATTTCGGCAATAAAATTTAAAACGCGTGTAAAACATAAACCAAACGATGAAATTGGTTATTTCTTCATGTATAATGATCAACTCGATACTCCCTAGCCCCCAACAGCCTTTTTTTTCATAACACTTTAACCAGAGTGACGGGAGAGCGGCATTTCAGAAAACGTGCTTATCTCGGCGAGAAAAAGCGATTTCGGCAATAAAATTTAAAACGCGTGTAAAACATAAACCAAACGATGAAATTGGTTATTTCTTCATGTATAATGATCAACTCGATACTCCCTAGCCCCCAACAGCCTTTTTTTTCATAACACTTTAACCAGAGTGACGGGAGAGCGGCATTTCAGAAAACGTGCTTATCTCGGCGAGAAAAAGCGATTTCGGCAATAAAATTTAAAACGCGTGTAAAACATAAACCAAACGATGAAATTGGTTATTTCTTCATGTATAATGATCAACTCGATACTCCCTAGCCCCCAACAGCCTTTTTTTTCATAACACTTTAACCAGAGTGACGGGAGAGCGGCATTTCAGAAAACGTGCTTATCTCGGCGAGAAAAAGCGATTTCGGCAATAAAATTTAAAACGCGTGTAAAACATAAACCAAACGATGAAATTGGTTATTTCTTCATGTATAATGATCAACTCGATACTCCCTAGCCCCCAACAGCCTTTTTTTTCATAACACTTTAACCAGAGTGACGGGAGAGCGGCATTTCAGAAAACGTGCTTATCTCGGCGAGAAAAAGCGATTTCGGCAATAAAATTTAAAACGCGTGTAAAACATAAACCAAACGATGAAATTGGTTATTTCTTCATGTATAATGATCAACTCGATACTCCCTAGCCCCCAACAGCCTTTTTTTTCATAACACTTTAACCAGAGTGACGGGAGAGCGGCATTTCAGAAAACGTGCTTATCTCGGCGAGAAAAAGCGATTTCGGCAATAAAATTTAAAACGCGTGTAAAACATAAACCAAACGATGAAATTGGTTATTTCTTCATGTATAATGATCAACTCGATACTCCCTAGCCCCCAACAGCCTTTTTTTTCATAACACTTTAACCAGAGTGACGGGAGAGCGGCATTTCAGAAAACGTGCTTATCTCGGCGAGAAAAAGCGATTTCGGCAATAAAATTTAAAACGCGTGTAAAACATAAACCAAACGATGAAATTGGTTATTTCTTCATGTATAATGATCAACTCGATACTCCCTAGCCCCCAACAGCCTTTTTTTTCATAACACTTTAACCAGAGTGACGGGAGAGCGGCATTTCAGAAAACGTGCTTATCTCGGCGAGAAAAAGCGATTTCGGCAATAAAATTTAAAACGCGTGTAAAACATAAACCAAACGATGAAATTGGTTATTTCTTCATGTATAATGATCAACTCGATACTCCCTAGCCCCCAACAGCCTTTTTTTTCATAACACTTTAACCAGAGTGACGGGAGAGCGGCATTTCAGAAAACGTGCTTATCTCGGCGAGAAAAAGCGATTTCGGCAATAAAATTTAAAACGCGTGTAAAACATAAACCAAACGATGAAATTGGTTATTTCTTCATGTATAATGATCAACTCGATACTCCCTAGCCCCCAACAGCCTTTTTTTTCATAACACTTTAACCAGAGTGACGGGAGAGCGGCATTTCAGAAAACGTGCTTATCTCGGCGAGAAAAAGCGATTTCGGCAATAAAATTTAAAACGCGTGTAAAACATAAACCAAACGATGAAATTGGTTATTTCTTCATGTATAATGATCAACTCGATACTCCCTAGCCCCCAACAGCCTTTTTTTTCATAACACTTTAACCAGAGTGACGGGAGAGCGGCATTTCAGAAAACGTGCTTATCTCGGCGAGAAAAAGCGATTTCGGCAATAAAATTTAAAACGCGTGTAAAACATAAACCAAACGATGAAATTGGTTATTTCTTCATGTATAATGATCAACTCGATACTCCCTAGCCCCCAACAGCCTTTTTTTTCATAACACTTTAACCAGAGTGACGGGAGAGCGGCATTTCAGAAAACGTGCTTATCTCGGCGAGAAAAAGCGATTTCGGCAATAAAATTTAAAACGCGTGTAAAACATAAACCAAACGATGAAATTGGTTATTTCTTCATGTATAATGATCAACTCGATACTCCCTAGCCCCCAACAGCCTTTTTTTTCATAACACTTTAACCAGAGTGACGGGAGAGCGGCATTTCAGAAAACGTGCTTATCTCGGCGAGAAAAAGCGATTTCGGCAATAAAATTTAAAACGCGTGTAAAACATAAACCAAACGATGAAATTGGTTATTTCTTCATGTATAATGATCAACTCGATACTCCCTAGCCCCCAACAGCCTTTTTTTTCATAACACTTTAACCAGAGTGACGGGAGAGCGGCATTTCAGAAAACGTGCTTATCTCGGCGAGAAAAAGCGATTTCGGCAATAAAATTTAAAACGCGTGTAAAACATAAACCAAACGATGAAATTGGTTATTTCTTCATGTATAATGATCAACTCGATACTCCCTAGCCCCCAACAGCCTTTTTTTTCATAACACTTTAACCAGAGTGACGGGAGAGCGGCATTTCAGAAAACGTGCTTATCTCGGCGAGAAAAAGCGATTTCGGCAATAAAATTTAAAACGCGTGTAAAACATAAACCAAACGATGAAATTGGTTATTTCTTCATGTATAATGATCAACTCGATACTCCCTAGCCCCCAACAGCCTTTTTTTTCATAACACTTTAACCAGAGTGACGGGAGAGCGGCATTTCAGAAAACGTGCTTATCTCGGCGAGAAAAAGCGATTTCGGCAATAAAATTTAAAACGCGTGTAAAACATAAACCAAACGATGAAATTGGTTATTTCTTCATGTATAATGATCAACTCGATACTCCCTAGCCCCCAACAGCCTTTTTTTTCATAACACTTTAACCAGAGTGACGGGAGAGCGGCATTTCAGAAAACGTGCTTATCTCGGCGAGAAAAAGCGATTTCGGCAATAAAATTTAAAACGCGTGTAAAACATAAACCAAACGATGAAATTGGTTATTTCTTCATGTATAATGATCAACTCGATACTCCCTAGCCCCCAACAGCCTTTTTTTTCATAACACTTTAACCAGAGTGACGGGAGAGCGGCATTTCAGAAAACGTGCTTATCTCGGCGAGAAAAAGCGATTTCGGCAATAAAATTTAAAACGCGTGTAAAACATAAACCAAACGATGAAATTGGTTATTTCTTCATGTATAATGATCAACTCGATACTCCCTAGCCCCCAACAGCCTTTTTTTTCATAACACTTTAACCAGAGTGACGGGAGAGCGGCATTTCAGAAAACGTGCTTATCTCGGCGAGAAAAAGCGATTTCGGCAATAAAATTTAAAACGCGTGTAAAACATAAACCAAACGATGAAATTGGTTATTTCTTCATGTATAATGATCAACTCGATACTCCCTAGCCCCCAACAGCCTTTTTTTTCATAACACTTTAACCAGAGTGACGGGAGAGCGGCATTTCAGAAAACGTGCTTATCTCGGCGAGAAAAAGCGATTTCGGCAATAAAATTTAAAACGCGTGTAAAACATAAACCAAACGATGAAATTGGTTATTTCTTCATGTATAATGATCAACTCGATACTCCCTAGCCCCCAACAGCCTTTTTTTTCATAACACTTTAACCAGAGTGACGGGAGAGCGGCATTTCAGAAAACGTGCTTATCTCGGCGAGAAAAAGCGATTTCGGCAATAAAATTTAAAACGCGTGTAAAACATAAACCAAACGATGAAATTGGTTATTTCTTCATGTATAATGATCAACTCGATACTCCCTAGCCCCCAACAGCCTTTTTTTTCATAACACTTTAACCAGAGTGACGGGAGAGCGGCATTTCAGAAAACGTGCTTATCTCGGCGAGAAAAAGCGATTTCGGCAATAAAATTTAAAACGCGTGTAAAACATAAACCAAACGATGAAATTGGTTATTTCTTCATGTATAATGATCAACTCGATACTCCCTAGCCCCCAACAGCCTTTTTTTTCATAACACTTTAACCAGAGTGACGGGAGAGCGGCATTTCAGAAAACGTGCTTATCTCGGCGAGAAAAAGCGATTTCGGCAATAAAATTTAAAACGCGTGTAAAACATAAACCAAACGATGAAATTGGTTATTTCTTCATGTATAATGATCAACTCGATACTCCCTAGCCCCCAACAGCCTTTTTTTTCATAACACTTTAACCAGAGTGACGGGAGAGCGGCATTTCAGAAAACGTGCTTATCTCGGCGAGAAAAAGCGATTTCGGCAATAAAAACGATGAAATTGGTTATTTCTTCATGTATAATGATCAACTCGATACTCCCTAGCCCCCAACAGCCTTTTTTTTCATAACACTTTAACCAGAGTGACGGGAGAGCGGCATTTCAGAAAACGTGCTTATCTCGGCGAGAAAAAGCGATTTCGGCAATAAAATTTAAAACGCGTGTAAAACATAAACCAAACGATGAAATTGGTTATTTCTTCATGTATAATGATCAACTCGATACTCCCTAGCCCCCAACAGACTCGATACTCCCTAGCCCCCAACAGCCTTTTTTTTCATAACACTTTAACCAGAGTGACGGGAGAGCGGCATTTCAGAAAACGTGCTTATCTCGGCGAGAAAAAGCGATTTCGGCAATAAAATTTAAAACGCGTGTAAAACATAAACCAAACGATGAAATTGGTTATTTCTTCATGTATAATGATCAACTCGATACTCCCTAGCCCCCAACAGCCTTTTTTTTCATAACACTTTAACCAGAGTGACGGGAGAGCGGCATTTCAGAAAACGTGCTTATCTCGGCGAGAAAAAGCGATTTCGGCAATAAAATTTAAAACGCGTGTAAAACATAAACCAAACGATGAAATTGGTTATTTCTTCATGTATAATGATCAACTCGATACTCCCTAGCCCCCAACAGCCTTTTTTTTCATAACACTTTAACCAGAGTGACGGGAGAGCGGCATTTCAGAAAACGTGCTTATCTCGGCGAGAAAAAGCGATTTCGGCAATAAAATTTAAAACGCGTGTAAAACATAAACCAAACGATGAAATTGGTTATTTCTTCATGTATAATGATCAACTCGATACTCCCTAGCCCCCAACAGCCTTTTTTTTCATAACACTTTAACCAGAGTGACGGGAGAGCGGCATTTCAGAAAACGTGCTTATCTCGGCGAGAAAAAGCGATTTCGGCAATAAAATTTAAAACGCGTGTAAAACATAAACCAAACGATGAAATTGGTTATTTCTTCATGTATAATGATCAACTCGATACTCCCTAGCCCCCAACAGCCTTTTTTTTCATAACACTTTAACCAGAGTGACGGGAGAGCGGCATTTCAGAAAACGTGCTTATCTCGGCGAGAAAAAGCGATTTCGGCAATAAAATTTAAAACGCGTGTAAAACATAAACCAAACGATGAAATTGGTTATTTCTTCATGTATAATGATCAACTCGATACTCCCTAGCCCCCAACAGCCTTTTTTTTCATAACACTTTAACCAGAGTGACGGGAGAGCGGCATTTCAGAAAACGTGCTTATCTCGGCGAGAAAAAGCGATTTCGGCAATAAAATTTAAAACGCGTGTAAAACATAAACCAAACGATGAAATTGGTTATTTCTTCATGTATAATGATCAACTCGATACTCCCTAGCCCCCAACAGCCTTTTTTTTCATAACACTTTAACCAGAGTGACGGGAGAGCGGCATTTCAGAAAACGTGCTTATCTCGGCGAGAAAAAGCGATTTCGGCAATAAAATTTAAAACGCGTGTAAAACATAAACCAAACGATGAAATTGGTTATTTCTTCATGTATAATGATCAACTCGATACTCCCTAGCCCCCAACAGCCTTTTTTTTCATAACACTTTAACCAGAGTGACGGGAGAGCGGCATTTCAGAAAACGTGCTTATCTCGGCGAGAAAAAGCGATTTCGGCAATAAAATTTAAAACGCGTGTAAAACATAAACCAAACGATGAAATTGGTTATTTCTTCATGTATAATGATCAACTCGATACTCCCTAGCCCCCAACAGCCTTTTTTTTCATAACACTTTAACCAGAGTGACGGGAGAGCGGCATTTCAGAAAACGTGCTTATCTCGGCGAGAAAAAGCGATTTCGGCAATAAAATTTAAAACGCGTGTAAAACATAAACCAAACGATGAAATTGGTTATTTCTTCATGTATAATGATCAACTCGATACTCCCTAGCCCCCAACAGCCTTTTTTTTCATAACACTTTAACCAGAGTGACGGGAGAGCGGCATTTCAGAAAACGTGCTTATCTCGGCGAGAAAAAGCGATTTCGGCAATAAAATTTAAAACGCGTGTAAAACATAAACCAAACGATGAAATTGGTTATTTCTTCATGTATAATGATCAACTCGATACTCCCTAGCCCCCAACAGCCTTTTTTTTCATAACACTTTAACCAGAGTGACGGGAGAGCGGCATTTCAGAAAACGTGCTTATCTCGGCGAGAAAAAGCGATTTCGGCAATAAAATTTAAAACGCGTGTAAAACATAAACCAAACGATGAAATTGGTTATTTCTTCATGTATAATGATCAACTCGATACTCCCTAGCCCCCAACAGCCTTTTTTTTCATAACACTTTAACCAGAGTGACGGGAGAGCGGCATTTCAGAAAACGTGCTTATCTCGGCGAGAAAAAGCGATTTCGGCAATAAAATTTAAAACGCGTGTAAAACATAAACCAAACGATGAAATTGGTTATTTCTTCATGTATAATGATCAACTCGATACTCCCTAGCCCCCAACAGCCTTTTTTTTCATAACACTTTAACCAGAGTGACGGGAGAGCGGCATTTCAGAAAACGTGCTTATCTCGGCGAGAAAAAGCGATTTCGGCAATAAAATTTAAAACGCGTGTAAAACATAAACCAAACGATGAAATTGGTTATTTCTTCATGTATAATGATCAACTCGATACTCCCTAGCCCCCAACAGCCTTTTTTTTCATAACACTTTAACCAGAGTGACGGGAGAGCGGCATTTCAGAAAACGTGCTTATCTCGGCGAGAAAAAGCGATTTCGGCAATAAAATTTAAAACGCGTGTAAAACATAAACCAAACGATGAAATTGGTTATTTCTTCATGTATAATGATCAACTCGATACTCCCTAGCCCCCAACAGCCTTTTTTTTCATAACACTTTAACCAGAGTGACGGGAGAGCGGCATTTCAGAAAACGTGCTTATCTCGGCGAGAAAAAGCGATTTCGGCAATAAAATTTAAAACGCGTGTAAAACATAAACCAAACGATGAAATTGGTTATTTCTTCATGTATAATGATCAACTCGATACTCCCTAGCCCCCAACAGCCTTTTTTTTCATAACACTTTAACCAGAGTGACGGGAGAGCGGCATTTCAGAAAACGTGCTTATCTCGGCGAGAAAAAGCGATTTCGGCAATAAAATTTAAAACGCGTGTAAAACATAAACCAAACGATGAAATTGGTTATTTCTTCATGTATAATGATCAACTCGATACTCCCTAGCCCCCAACAGCCTTTTTTTTCATAACACTTTAACCAGAGTGACGGGAGAGCGGCATTTCAGAAAACGTGCTTATCTCGGCGAGAAAAAGCGATTTCGGCAATAAAATTTAAAACGCGTGTAAAACATAAACCAAACGATGAAATTGGTTATTTCTTCATGTATAATGATCAACTCGATACTCCCTAGCCCCCAACAGCCTTTTTTTTCATAACACTTTAACCAGAGTGACGGGAGAGCGGCATTTCAGAAAACGTGCTTATCTCGGCGAGAAAAAGCGATTTCGGCAATAAAATTTAAAACGCGTGTAAAACATAAACCAAACGATGAAATTGGTTATTTCTTCATGTATAATGATCAACTCGATACTCCCTAGCCCCCAACAGCCTTTTTTTTCATAACACTTTAACCAGAGTGACGGGAGAGCGGCATTTCAGAAAACGTGCTTATCTCGGCGAGAAAAAGCGATTTCGGCAATAAAATTTAAAACGCGTGTAAAACATAAACCAAACGATGAAATTGGTTATTTCTTCATGTATAATGATCAACTCGATACTCCCTAGCCCCCAACAGCCTTTTTTTTCATAACACTTTAACCAGAGTGACGGGAGAGCGGCATTTCAGAAAACGTGCTTATCTCGGCGAGAAAAAGCGATTTCGGCAATAAAATTTAAAACGCGTGTAAAACATAAACCAAACGATGAAATTGGTTATTTCTTCATGTATAATGATCAACTCGATACTCCCTAGCCCCCAACAGCCTTTTTTTTCATAACACTTTAACCAGAGTGACGGGAGAGCGGCATTTCAGAAAACGTGCTTATCTCGGCGAGAAAAAGCGATTTCGGCAATAAAATTTAAAACGCGTGTAAAACATAAACCAAACGATGAAATTGGTTATTTCTTCATGTATAATGATCAACTCGATACTCCCTAGCCCCCAACAGCCTTTTTTTTCATAACACTTTAACCAGAGTGACGGGAGAGCGGCATTTCAGAAAACGTGCTTATCTCGGCGAGAAAAAGCGATTTCGGCAATAAAATTTAAAACGCGTGTAAAACATAAACCAAACGATGAAATTGGTTATTTCTTCATGTATAATGATCAACTCGATACTCCCTAGCCCCCAACAGCCTTTTTTTTCATAACACTTTAACCAGAGTGACGGGAGAGCGGCATTTCAGAAAACGTGCTTATCTCGGCGAGAAAAAGCGATTTCGGCAATAAAATTTAAAACGCGTGTAAAACATAAACCAAACGATGAAATTGGTTATTTCTTCATGTATAATGATCAACTCGATACTCCCTAGCCCCCAACAGCCTTTTTTTTCATAACACTTTAACCAGAGTGACGGGAGAGCGGCATTTCAGAAAACGTGCTTATCTCGGCGAGAAAAAGCGATTTCGGCAATAAAATTTAAAACGCGTGTAAAACATAAACCAAACGATGAAATTGGTTATTTCTTCATGTATAATGATCAACTCGATACTCCCTAGCCCCCAACAGCCTTTTTTTTCATAACACTTTAACCAGAGTGACGGGAGAGCGGCATTTCAGAAAACGTGCTTATCTCGGCGAGAAAAAGCGATTTCGGCAATAAAATTTAAAACGCGTGTAAAACATAAACCAAACGATGAAATTGGTTATTTCTTCATGTATAATGATCAACTCGATACTCCCTAGCCCCCAACAGCCTTTTTTTTCATAACACTTTAACCAGAGTGACGGGAGAGCGGCATTTCAGAAAACGTGCTTATCTCGGCGAGAAAAAGCGATTTCGGCAATAAAATTTAAAACGCGTGTAAAACATAAACCAAACGATGAAATTGGTTATTTCTTCATGTATAATGATCAACTCGATACTCCCTAGCCCCCAACAGCCTTTTTTTTCATAACACTTTAACCAGAGTGACGGGAGAGCGGCATTTCAGAAAACGTGCTCTATCTCGGCGAGAAAAAGCGATTTCGGCAATAAAATTTAAAACGCGTGTAAAACATAAACCAAACGATGAAATTGGTTATTTCTTCATGTATAATGATCAACTCGATACTCCCTAGCCCCCAACAGCCTTTTTTTTCATAACACTTTAACCAGAGTGACGGGAGAGCGGCATTTCAGAAAACGTGCTTATCTCGGCGAGAAAAAGCGATTTCGGCAATAAAATTTAAAACGCGTGTAAAACATAAACCAAACGATGAAATTGGTTATTTCTTCATGTATAATGATCAACTCGATACTCCCTAGCCCCCAACAGCCTTTTTTTTCATAACACTTTAACCAGAGTGACGGGAGAGCGGCATTTCAGAAAACGTGCTTATCTCGGCGAGAAAAAGCGATTTCGGCAATAAAATTTAAAACGCGTGTAAAACATAAACCAAACGATGAAATTGGTTATTTCTTCATGTATAATGATCAACTCGATACTCCCTAGCCCCCAACAGCCTTTTTTTTCATAACACTTTAACCAGAGTGACGGGAGAGCGGCATTTCAGAAAACGTGCTTATCTCGGCGAGAAAAAGCGATTTCGGCAATAAAATTTAAAACGCGTGTAAAACATAAACCAAACGATGAAATTGGTTATTTCTTCATGTATAATGATCAACTCGATACTCCCTAGCCCCCAACAGCCTTTTTTTTCATAACACTTTAACCAGAGTGACGGGAGAGCGGCATTTCAGAAAACGTGCTTATCTCGGCGAGAAAAAGCGATTTCGGCAATAAAATTTAAAACGCGTGTAAAACATAAACCAAACGATGAAATTGGTTATTTCTTCATGTATAATGATCAACTCGATACTCCCTAGCCCCCAACAGCCTTTTTTTTCATAACACTTTAACCAGAGTGACGGGAGAGCGGCATTTCAGAAAACGTGCTTATCTCGGCGAGAAAAAGCGATTTCGGCAATAAAATTTAAAACGCGTGTAAAACATAAACCAAACGATGAAATTGGTTATTTCTTCATGTATAATGATCAACTCGATACTCCCTAGCCCCCAACAGCCTTTTTTTTCATAACACTTTAACCAGAGTGACGGGAGAGCGGCATTTCAGAAAACGTGCTTATCTCGGCGAGAAAAAGCGATTTCGGCAATAAAATTTAAAACGCGTGTAAAACATAAACCAAACGATGAAATTGGTTATTTCTTCATGTATAATGATCAACTCGATACTCCCTAGCCCCCAACAGCCTTTTTTTTCATAACACTTTAACCAGAGTGACGGGAGAGCGGCATTTCAGAAAACGTGCTTATCTCGGCGAGAAAAAGCGATTTCGGCAATAAAATTTAAAACGCGTGTAAAACATAAACCAAACGATGAAATTGGTTATTTCTTCATGTATAATGATCAACTCGATACTCCCTAGCCCCCAACAGCCTTTTTTTTCATAACACTTTAACCAGAGTGACGGGAGAGCGGCATTTCAGAAAACGTGCTTATCTCGGCGAGAAAAAGCGATTTCGGCAATAAAATTTAAAACGCGTGTAAAACATAAACCAAACGATGAAATTGGTTATTTCTTCATGTATAATGATCAACTCGATACTCCCTAGCCCCCAACAGCCTTTTTTTTCATAACACTTTAACCAGAGTGACGGGAGAGCGGCATTTCAGAAAACGTGCTTATCTCGGCGAGAAAAAGCGATTTCGGCAATAAAATTTAAAACGCGTGTAAAACATAAACCAAACGATGAAATTGGTTATTTCTTCATGTATAATGATCAACTCGATACTCCCTAGCCCCCAACAGCCTTTTTTTTCATAACACTTTAACCAGAGTGACGGGAGAGCGGCATTTCAGAAAACGTGCTTATCTCGGCGAGAAAAAGCGATTTCGGCAATAAAATTTAAAACGCGTGTAAAACATAAACCAAACGATGAAATTGGTTATTTCTTCATGTATAATGATCAACTCGATACTCCCTAGCCCCCAACAGCCTTTTTTTTCATAACACTTTAACCAGAGTGACGGGAGAGCGGCATTTCAGAAAACGTGCTTATCTCGGCGAGAAAAAGCGATTTCGGCAATAAAATTTAAAACGCGTGTAAAACATAAACCAAACGATGAAATTGGTTATTTCTTCATGTATAATGATCAACTCGATACTCCCTAGCCCCCAACAGCCTTTTTTTTCATAACACTTTAACCAGAGTGACGGGAGAGCGGCATTTCAGAAAACGTGCTTATCTCGGCGAGAAAAAGCGATTTCGGCAATAAAATTTAAAACGCGTGTAAAACATAAACCAAACGATGAAATTGGTTATTTCTTCATGTATAATGATCAACTCGATACTCCCTAGCCCCCAACAGCCTTTTTTTTCATAACACTTTAACCAGAGTGACGGGAGAGCGGCATTTCAGAAAACGTGCTTATCTCGGCGAGAAAAAGCGATTTCGGCAATAAAATTTAAAACGCGTGTAAAACATAAACCAAACGATGAAATTGGTTATTTCTTCATGTATAATGATCAACTCGATACTCCCTAGCCCCCAACAGCCTTTTTTTTCATAACACTTTAACCAGAGTGACGGGAGAGCGGCATTTCAGAAAACGTGCTTATCTCGGCGAGAAAAAGCGATTTCGGCAATAAAATTTAAAACGCGTGTAAAACATAAACCAAACGATGAAATTGGTTATTTCTTCATGTATAATGATCAACTCGATACTCCCTAGCCCCCAACAGCCTTTTTTTTCATAACACTTTAACCAGAGTGACGGGAGAGCGGCATTTCAGAAAACGTGCTTATCTCGGCGAGAAAAAGCGATTTCGGCAATAAAATTTAAAACGCGTGTAAAACATAAACCAAACGATGAAATTGGTTATTTCTTCATGTATAATGATCAACTCGATACTCCCTAGCCCCCAACAGCCTTTTTTTTCATAACACTTTAACCAGAGTGACGGGAGAGCGGCATTTCAGAAAACGTGCTTATCTCGGCGAGAAAAAGCGATTTCGGCAATAAAATTTAAAACGCGTGTAAAACATAAACCAAACGATGAAATTGGTTATTTCTTCATGTATAATGATCAACTCGATACTCCCTAGCCCCCAACAGCCTTTTTTTTCATAACACTTTAACCAGAGTGACGGGAGAGCGGCATTTCAGAAAACGTGCTTATCTCGGCGAGAAAAAGCGATTTCGGCAATAAAATTTAAAACGCGTGTAAAACATAAACCAAACGATGAAATTGGTTATTTCTTCATGTATAATGATCAACTCGATACTCCCTAGCCCCCAACAGCCTTTTTTTTCATAACACTTTAACCAGAGTGACGGGAGAGCGGCATTTCAGAAAACGTGCTTATCTCGGCGAGAAAAAGCGATTTCGGCAATAAAATTTAAAACGCGTGTAAAACATAAACCAAACGATGAAATTGGTTATTTCTTCATGTATAATGATCAACTCGATACTCCCTAGCCCCCAACAGCCTTTTTTTTCATAACACTTTAACCAGAGTGACGGGAGAGCGGCATTTCAGAAAACGTGCTTATCTCGGCGAGAAAAAGCGATTTCGGCAATAAAATTTAAAACGCGTGTAAAACATAAACCAAACGATGAAATTGGTTATTTCTTCATGTATAATGATCAACTCGATACTCCCTAGCCCCCAACAGCCTTTTTTTTCATAACACTTTAACCAGAGTGACGGGAGAGCGGCATTTCAGAAAACGTGCTTATCTCGGCGAGAAAAAGCGATTTCGGCAATAAAATTTAAAACGCGTGTAAAACATAAACCAAACGATGAAATTGGTTATTTCTTCATGTATAATGATCAACTCGATACTCCCTAGCCCCCAACAGCCTTTTTTTTCATAACACTTTAACCAGAGTGACGGGAGAGCGGCATTTCAGAAAACGTGCTTATCTCGGCGAGAAAAAGCGATTTCGGCAATAAAATTTAAAACGCGTGTAAAACATAAACCAAACGATGAAATTGGTTATTTCTTCATGTATAATGATCAACTCGATACTCCCTAGCCCCCAACAGCCTTTTTTTTCATAACACTTTAACCAGAGTGACGGGAGAGCGGCATTTCAGAAAACGTGCTTATCTCGGCGAGAAAAAGCGATTTCGGCAATAAAATTTAAAACGCGTGTAAAACATAAACCAAACGATGAAATTGGTTATTTCTTCATGTATAATGATCAACTCGATACTCCCTAGCCCCCAACAGCCTTTTTTTTCATAACACTTTAACCAGAGTGACGGGAGAGCGGCATTTCAGAAAACGTGCTTATCTCGGCGAGAAAAAGCGATTTCGGCAATAAAATTTAAAACGCGTGTAAAACATAAACCAAACGATGAAATTGGTTATTTCTTCATGTATAATGATCAACTCGATACTCCCTAGCCCCCAACAGCCTTTTTTTTCATAACACTTTAACCAGAGTGACGGGAGAGCGGCATTTCAGAAAACGTGCTTATCTCGGCGAGAAAAAGCGATTTCGGCAATAAAATTTAAAACGCGTGTAAAACATAAACCAAACGATGAAATTGGTTATTTCTTCATGTATAATGATCAACTCGATACTCCCTAGCCCCCAACAGCCTTTTTTTTCATAACACTTTAACCAGAGTGACGGGAGAGCGGCATTTCAGAAAACGTGCTTATCTCGGCGAGAAAAAGCGATTTCGGCAATAAAATTTAAAACGCGTGTAAAACATAAACCAAACGATGAAATTGGTTATTTCTTCATGTATAATGATCAACTCGATACTCCCTAGCCCCCAACAGCCTTTTTTTTCATAACACTTTAACCAGAGTGACGGGAGAGCGGCATTTCAGAAAACGTGCTTATCTCGGCGAGAAAAAGCGATTTCGGCAATAAAATTTAAAACGCGTGTAAAACATAAACCAAACGATGAAATTGGTTATTTCTTCATGTATAATGATCAACTCGATACTCCCTAGCCCCCAACAGCCTTTTTTTTCATAACACTTTAACCAGAGTGACGGGAGAGCGGCATTTCAGAAAACGTGCTTATCTCGGCGAGAAAAAGCGATTTCGGCAATAAAATTTAAAACGCGTGTAAAACATAAACCAAACGATGAAATTGGTTATTTCTTCATGTATAATGATCAACTCGATACTCCCTAGCCCCCAACAGCCTTTTTTTTCATAACACTTTAACCAGAGTGACGGGAGAGCGGCATTTCAGAAAACGTGCTTATCTCGGCGAGAAAAAGCGATTTCGGCAATAAAATTTAAAACGCGTGTAAAACATAAACCAAACGATGAAATTGGTTATTTCTTCATGTATAATGATCAACTCGATACTCCCTAGCCCCCAACAGCCTTTTTTTTCATAACACTTTAACCAGAGTGACGGGAGAGCGGCATTTCAGAAAACGTGCTTATCTCGGCGAGAAAAAGCGATTTCGGCAATAAAATTTAAAACGCGTGTAAAACATAAACCAAACGATGAAATTGGTTATTTCTTCATGTATAATGATCAACTCGATACTCCCTAGCCCCCAACAGCCTTTTTTTTCATAACACTTTAACCAGAGTGACGGGAGAGCGGCATTTCAGAAAACGTGCTTATCTCGGCGAGAAAAAGCGATTTCGGCAATAAAATTTAAAACGCGTGTAAAACATAAACCAAACGATGAAATTGGTTATTTCTTCATGTATAATGATCAACTCGATACTCCCTAGCCCCCAACAGCCTTTTTTTTCATAACACTTTAACCAGAGTGGGAGAGCGGCAATTCAGAAACCGTGCTATCTCGGCGAGGAAAAAAGCGGATTTCGGCAAATAAAATTTAAACGCTGTGTAAAAAAATAAACCAAACGATGAAATTGGTTATTCGTCATGTTTAATGATCTACTCGATACTCCCTAGCCCCCAACAGCCTTTTTTTTCATACACTTTTAACCAGAGTGACGGGAGAGCGGCATTTCAGAAAAACGTGCTTATCTCGGCGAGAAAAAGCGATTTCGGCAATAAAATTTAAAACGCGTGTAAAACATAAACCAAACGATGAAATTGGTTATTTCTTCATGTATAATGATCAACTCGATACTCCCTAGCCCCCAACAGCCTTTTTTTTCATAACACTTTAACCAGAGTGACGGGAGAGCGGCATTTCAGAAAACGTGCTTATCTCGGCGAGAAAAAGCGATTTCGGCAATAAAATTTAAAACGCGTGTAAAACATAAACCAAACGATGAAATTGGTTATTTCTTCATGTATAATGATCAACTCGATACTCCCTAGCCCCCAACAGCCTTTTTTTTCATAACACTTTAACCAGAGTGACGGGGAGAGCGGCATTTCAGAAAACGTGCTTATCTCGGCGAGAAAAAGCGATTTCGGCAATAAAATTTAAAACGCGTGGTAAAACATAAACCAAACGATGAAATTGGTTATTTCTTCATGTATAATGATCAACTCGATACTCCCTAGCCCCCAACAGCCTTTTTTTTCATAACACTTTAACCAGAGTGACGGGAGAGCGGCATTTCAGAAAACGTGCTTATCTCGGCGAGGAAAAGCGATTTCGGCAATAAAATTTAAAACCGCGTGTAAAAACATAAACCAAACGATGAAATTGGTTATTTCTTCATGTATAATGATCAACTCGATACTCCTAGCCCCCAACAGCCTTTTTTTCATAACACTTTAACCAGAGTGACGGGAGAGCGGCATTTCAGAAACGTGCTTATCTCGGCGAGAAAAAGCGATTTCGGCAATAAAATTTAAAACGCGTGTAAAACATAAACCAAACGATGAAATTGGTTATTTCTTCATGTATAATGATCAACTCGATACTCCCTAGCCCCCAACAGCCTTTTTTTTCATAACACTTTAACCAGAGTGACGGGAGAGCGGCATTTCAGAAAACGTGCTTATCTCGGCGAGAAAAAGCGATTTCGGCAATAAAATTTAAACGCGTGTAAAACATAAACCAAACGATGAAATTGGTTATTTCTTCATGTATAATGATCAACTCGATACTCCCTAGCCCCCAACAGCCTTTTTTTTCATAACACTTTAACCAGAGTGACGGGAGAGCGGCATTTCAGAAAACGTGCTTATCTCGGCGAGAAAAAAGCGATTCGGCAATAAAATTAAAACCGTGTAAAACATAAACCAAACGATGAAATTGGTTATTTCTTCATGTATAATGATCAACTCGATACTCCCTAGCCCCCAACAGCCTTTTTTTTCATAACACTTTAACCAGAGTGACGGGAGAGCGGCATTTCAGAAAACGTGCTTATCTCGGCGAGAAAAAGCGATTTCGGCAATAAAATTTAAAACGCGTGTAAAACATAAACCAAACGATGAAATTGGTTATTTCTTCATGTATAATGATCAACTCGATACTCCCTAGCCCCCAACAGCCTTTTTTTTCATAACACTTTAACCAGAGTGACGGGGAGAGCGGCATTTCAGAAAACGTGCTTATCTCGGCGAGAAAAAGCGATTTCGGCAATAAAATTTAAAACGCGTGTAAAACATAAACCAAACGATGAAATTGGTTATTTCTTCATGTATAATGATCAACTCGATACTCCCTAGCCCCCAACAGCCTTTTTTTTCATAACACTTTAACCAGAGTGACGGGAGAGCGGCATTTCAGAAAACGTGCTTATCTCGGCGAGAAAAAGCGATTTCGGCAATAAAATTTAAAACGCGTGTAAAACATAAACCAAACGATGAAATTGGTTATTTCTTCATGTATAATGATCAACTCGATACTCCCTAGCCCCCAACAGCCTTTTTTTTTCAATAACACTTTAACCAGAGTGACGGGAGAGCGGCATTTCAGAAAACGTGCTTATCTCGGCGAGAAAAAGCGATTTCGGCAATAAAATTTAAAACGCGTGTAAAACATAAACCAAACGATGAAATTGGTTATTTCTTCATGTATAATGATCAACTCGATACTCCCTAGCCCCCAACAGCCTTTTTTTTCATAACACTTTAACCAGAGTGACGGGGAGAGCGGCATTTCAGAAAACGTGCTTATCTCGGCGAGAAAAAGCGATTTCGGCAATAAAATTTAAAACGCGTGTAAAACATAAACCAAACGATGAAATTGGTTATTTCTTCATGTATAATGATCAACTCGATACTCCCTAGCCCCCAACAGCCTTTTTTTTCATAACACTTTAACCAGAGTGACGGGAGAGCGGCATTTCAGAAAACGTGCTTATCTCGGCGAGAAAAAGCGATTTCGGCAATAAAATTTAAAACGCGTGTAAAACATAAACCAAACGATGAAATTGGTTATTTCTTCATGTATAATGATCAACTCGATACTCCCTAGCCCCCAACAGCCTTTTTTTTCATAACACTTTAACCAGAGTGACGGGGAGAGCGGCATTTCAGAAAACGTGCTTATCTCGGCGAGAAAAAGCGATTTCGGCAATAAAATTTAAAACGCGTGTAAAACATAAACCAAACGATGAAATTGGTTATTTCTTCATGTATAATGATCAACTCGATACTCCCTAGCCCCCAACAGCCTTTTTTTTCATAACACTTTAACCAGAGTGACGGGAGAGCGGCATTTCAGAAAACGTGCTTATCTCGGCGAGAAAAAGCGATTTCGGCAATAAAATTTAAAACGCGTGTAAAACATAAACCAAACGATGAAATTGGTTATTTCTTCATGTATAATGATCAACTCGATACTCCCTAGCCCCCAACAGCCTTTTTTTTCATAACACTTTAACCAGAGTGACGGGAGAGCGGCATTTCAGAAAACGTGCTTATCTCGGCGAGAAAAAGCGATTTCGGCAATAAAATTTAAAAACGCGTGTAAAACATAAACCAAACGATGAAATTGGTTATTTCTTCATGTATAATGATCAACTCGATACTCCCTAGCCCCCAACAGCCTTTTTTTTCATAACACTTTAACCAGAGTGACGGGAGAGCGGCATTTCAGAAAACGTGCTTATCTCGGCGAGAAAAAGCGATTTCGGCAATAAAATTTAAAACGCGTGTAAAACATAAACCAAACGATGAAATTGGTTATTTCTTCATGTATAATGATCAACTCGATACTCCCTAGCCCCCAACAGCCTTTTTTTTCATAACACTTTAACCAGAGTGACGGGAGAGCGGCATTTCAGAAAACGTGCTTATCTCGGCGAGAAAAGCGATTTCGGCAATAAAATTTAAAACGCGTGTAAAACATAAACCAAACGATGAAATTGGTTATTTCTTCATGTATAATGATCAACTCGATACTCCTAGCCCCAACAGCCTTTTTTTTCATAACACTTTAACCAGAGTGACGGGAGAGCGGCATTTCAGAAAACGTGCTTATCTCGGCGAGAAAAAGCGATTTCGGCAATAAAATTTAAAACGCGTGTAAAACATAAACCAAACGATGAAATTGGTTATTTCTTCATGTATAATGATCAACTCGATACTCCCTAGCCCCCAACAGCCTTTTTTTTCATAACACTTTAACCAGAGTGACGGGAGAGCGGCATTTCAGAAAACGTGCTTATCTCGGCGAGAAAAAGCGATTTCGGCAATAAAATTTAAAACGCGTGTAAAACATAAACCAAACGATGAAATTGGTTATTTCTTCATGTATAATGATCAACTCGATACTCCCTAGCCCCCAACAGCCTTTTTTTTCATAACACTTTAACCAGAGTGACGGGAGAGCGGCATTTCAGAAAACGTGCTTATCTCGGCGAGAAAAAGCGATTTCGGCAATAAAATTTAAAACGCGTGTAAAACATAAACCAAACGATGAAATTGGTTATTTCTTCATGTATAATGATCAACTCGATACTCCCTAGCCCCCAACAGCCTTTTTTTTCATAACACTTTAACCAGAGTGACGGGAGAGCGGCATTTCAGAAAACGTGCTTATCTCGGCGAGAAAAAGCGATTTCGGCAATAAAATTTAAAACGCGTGGTAAAACATAAACCAAACGATGAAATTGGTTATTTCTTCATGTATAATGATCAACTCGATACTCCCTAGCCCCCAACAGCCTTTTTTTTCATAACACTTTAACCAGAGTGACGGGGAGAGCGGCATTTCAGAAACGTGCTTATCTCGGCGAGAAAAAGCGATTTCGGCAATAAAATTTAAAACGCGTGTAAAACATAAACCAAACGATGAAATTGGTTATTTCTTCATGTATAATGATCAACTCGATACTCCCTAGCCCCCAACAGCCTTTTTTTTCATAACACTTTAACCAGAGTGACGGGAGAGCGGCATTTCAGAAAACGTGCTTATCTCGGCGAGAAAAAGCGATTTCGGCAATAAAATTTAAAACGCGTGTAAAACATAAACCAAACGATGAAATTGGTTATTTCTTCATGTATAATGATCAACTCGATACTCCCTAGCCCCAACAGCCTTTTTTTTCATAACACTTTAACCAGAGTGACGGGAGAGCGGCATTTCAGAAAACGTGCTTATCTCGGCGAGAAAAGCGATTTCGGCAATAAAATTTAAAACGCGTGTAAAACATAAACCAAACGATGAAATTGGTTATTTCTTCATGTATAATGATCAACTCGATACTCCCTAGCCCCCAACAGCCTTTTTTTCATAACACTTTAACCAGAGTGACGGGAGAGCGGCATTTCAGAAAACGTGCTTATCTCGGCGAGAAAAAGCGATTTCGGCAATAAAATTTAAAACGCGTGTAAAACATAAACCAAACGATGAAATTGGTTATTTCTTCATGTATAATGATCAACTCGATACTCCCTAGCCCCCAACAGCCTTTTTTTTCATAACACTTTAACCAGAGTGACGGGAGAGCGGCATTTCAGAAAACGTGCTTATCTCGGCGAGAAAAGCGATTTCGGCAATAAAATTTAAAACGCGTGTAAAACATAAACCAAACGATGAAATTGGTTATTTCTTCATGTATAATGATCAACTCGATACTCCCTAGCCCCCAACAGCCTTTTTTTTCATAACACTTTAACCAGAGTGACGGGAGAGCGGCATTTCAGAAAACGTGCTTATCTCGGCGAGAAAAAGCGATTTCGGCAATAAAATTTAAAACGCGTGTAAAACATAAACCAAACGATGAAATTGGTTATTTCTTCATGTATAATGATCAACTCGATACTCCCTAGCCCCCAACAGCCTTTTTTTTCATAACACTTTAACCAGAGTGACGGGAGAGCGGCATTTCAGAAAACGTGCTTATCTCGGCGAGAAAAAGCGATTTCGGCAATAAAATTTAAAACGCGTGTAAAACATAAACCAAACGATGAAATTGGTTATTTCTTCATGTATAATGATCAACTCGATACTCCCTAGCCCCAACAGCCTTTTTTTCATAACACTTTAACCAGAGTGACGGGAGAGCGGCATTTCAGAAAACGTGCTTATCTCGGCGAGAAAAAGCGATTTCGGCAATAAAATTTAAAACGCGTGTAAAACATAAACCAAACGATGAAATTGGTTATTTCTTCATGTATAATGATCAACTCGATACTCCTAGCCCCCAACAGCCTTTTTTTTCATAACACTTTAACCAGAGTGACGGGAGAGCGGCATTTCAGAAAACGTGCTTATCTCGGCGAGAAAAAGCGATTTCGGCAATAAAATTTAAAACGCGTGTAAAACATAAACCAAACGATGAATTGGTTATTTCTTCATGTATAATGATCAACTCGATACTCCCTAGCCCCCAACAGCCTTTTTTTTCATAACACTTTAACCAGAGTGACGGGAGAGCGGCATTTCAGAAAACGTGCTTATCTCGGCGAGAAAAAGCGATTTCGGCAATAAAATTTAAAACGCGTGTAAAACATAAACCAAACGATGAAATTGGTTATTTCTTCATGTATAATGATCAACTCGATACTCCCTAGCCCCCAACAGCCTTTTTTTTCATAACACTTTAACCAGAGTGACGGGAGAGCGGCATTTCAGAAAACGTGCTTATCTCGGCGAGAAAAAGCGATTTCGAATAAAGATTTGAAAACGCGTGTAAAACATAAACCAAACGATGAAATTGGTTATTTCTTCATGTATAATGATCAACTCGATACTCCCTAGCCCCCAACAGCCTTTTTTTTCATAACACTTTAACCAGAGTGACGGGAGAGCGGCATTTCAGAAAACGTGCTTATCTCGGCGAGAAAAAGCGATTTCGGCAATAAAATTTAAAACGCGTGTAAAACATAAACCAAACGATGAAATTGGTTATTTCTTCATGTATAATGATCAACTCGATACTCCCTAGCCCCCAACAGCCTTTTTTTTCATAACACTTTAACCAGAGTGACGGGAGAGCGGCATTTCAGAAAACGTGCTTATCTCGGCGAGAAAAAGCGATTTCGGCAATAAAATTTAAAACGCGTGTAAAACATAAACCAAACGATGAAATTGGTTATTTCTTCATGTATAATGATCAACTCGATACTCCCTAGCCCCCAACAGCCTTTTTTTTCATAACACTTTAACCAGAGTGACGGGAGAGCGGCATTTCAGAAAACGTGCTTATCTCGGCGAGAAAAAGCGATTTCGGCAATAAAATTTAAAACGCGTGTAAAACATAAACCAAACGATGAAATTGGTTATTTCTTCATGTATAATGATCAACTCGATACTCCCTAGCCCCCAACAGCCTTTTTTTTCATAACACTTTAACCAGAGTGACGGGAGAGCGGCATTTCAGAAAACGTGCTTATCTCGGCGAGAAAAAGCGATTTCGGCAATAAAATTTAAAACGCGTGTAAAACATAAACCAAACGATGAAATTGGTTATTTCTTCATGTATAATGATCAACTCGATACTCCCTAGCCCCCAACAGCCTTTTTTTTCATAACACTTTAACCAGAGTGACGGGAGAGCGGCATTTCAGAAAACGTGCTTATCTCGGCGAGAAAAAGCGATTTCGGCAATAAAATTTAAAACGCGTGTAAAACATAAACCAAACGATGAAATTGGTTATTTCTTCATGTATAATGATCAACTCGATACTCCCTAGCCCCCAACAGCCTTTTTTTTCATAACACTTTAACCAGAGTGACGGGAGAGCGGCATTTCAGAAAACGTGCTTATCTCGGCGAGAAAAAGCGATTTCGGCAATAAAATTTAAAACGCGTGTAAAACATAAACCAAACGATGAAATTGGTTATTTCTTCATGTATAATGATCAACTCGATACTCCCTAGCCCCCAACAGCCTTTTTTTTCATAACACTTTAACCAGAGTGACGGGAGAGCGGCATTTCAGAAAACGTGCTTATCTCGGCGAGAAAAAGCGATTTCGGCAATAAAATTTAAAACGCGTGTAAAACATAAACCAAACGATGAAATTGGTTATTTCTTCATGTATAATGATCAACTCGATACTCCCTAGCCCCCAACAGCCTTTTTTTTCATAACACTTTAACCAGAGTGACGGGAGAGCGGCATTTCAGAAAACGTGCTTATCTCGGCGAGAAAAAGCGATTTCGGCAATAAAATTTAAAACGCGTGTAAAACATAAACCAAACGATGAAATTGGTTATTTCTTCATGTATAATGATCAACTCGATACTCCCTAGCCCCCAACAGCCTTTTTTTTCATAACACTTTAACCAGAGTGACGGGAGAGCGGCATTTCAGAAAACGTGCTTATCTCGGCGAGAAAAAGCGATTTCGGCAATAAAATTTAAAACGCGTGTAAAACATAAACCAAACGATGAAATTGGTTATTTCTTCATGTATAATGATCAACTCGATACTCCCTAGCCCCCAACAGCCTTTTTTTTCATAACACTTTAACCAGAGTGACGGGAGAGCGGCATTTCAGAAAACGTGCTTATCTCGGCGAGAAAAAGCGATTTCGGCAATAAAATTTAAAACGCGTGTAAAACATAAACCAAACGATGAAATTGGTTATTTCTTCATGTATAATGATCAACTCGATACTCCCTAGCCCCCAACAGCCTTTTTTTTCATAACACTTTAACCAGAGTGACGGGAGAGCGGCATTTCAGAAAACGTGCTTATCTCGGCGAGAAAAAGCGATTTCGGCAATAAAATTTAAAACGCGTGTAAAACATAAACCAAACGATGAAATTGGTTATTTCTTCATGTATAATGATCAACTCGATACTCCCTAGCCCCCAACAGCCTTTTTTTTCATAACACTTTAACCAGAGTGACGGGAGAGCGGCATTTCAGAAAACGTGCTTATCTCGGCGAGAAAAAGCGATTTCGGCAATAAAATTTAAAACGCGTGTAAAACATAAACCAAACGATGAAATTGGTTATTTCTTCATGTATAATGATCAACTCGATACTCCCTAGCCCCCAACAGCCTTTTTTTTCATAACACTTTAACCAGAGTGACGGGAGAGCGGCATTTCAGAAAACGTGCTTATCTCGGCGAGAAAAAGCGATTTCGGCAATAAAATTTAAAACGCGTGTAAAACATAAACCAAACGATGAAATTGGTTATTTCTTCATGTATAATGATCAACTCGATACTCCCTAGCCCCCAACAGCCTTTTTTTTCATAACACTTTAACCAGAGTGACGGGAGAGCGGCATTTCAGAAAACGTGCTTATCTCGGCGAGAAAAAGCGATTTCGGCAATAAAATTTAAAACGCGTGTAAAACATAAACCAAACGATGAAATTGGTTATTTCTTCATGTATAATGATCAACTCGATACTCCCTAGCCCCCAACAGCCTTTTTTTTCATAACACTTTAACCAGAGTGACGGGAGAGCGGCATTTCAGAAAACGTGCTTATCTCGGCGAGAAAAAGCGATTTCGGCAATAAAATTTAAAACGCGTGTAAAACATAAACCAAACGATGAAATTGGTTATTTCTTCATGTATAATGATCAACTCGATACTCCCTAGCCCCCAACAGCCTTTTTTTTCATAACACTTTAACCAGAGTGACGGGAGAGCGGCATTTCAGAAAACGTGCTTATCTCGGCGAGAAAAAGCGATTTCGGCAATAAAATTTAAAACGCGTGTAAAACATAAACCAAACGATGAAATTGGTTATTTCTTCATGTATAATGATCAACTCGATACTCCCTAGCCCCCAACAGCCTTTTTTTTCATAACACTTTAACCAGAGTGACGGGAGAGCGGCATTTCAGAAAACGTGCTTATCTCGGCGAGAAAAAGCGATTTCGGCAATAAAATTTAAAACGCGTGTAAAACATAAACCAAACGATGAAATTGGTTATTTCTTCATGTATAATGATCAACTCGATACTCCCTAGCCCCCAACAGCCTTTTTTTTCATAACACTTTAACCAGAGTGACGGGAGAGCGGCATTTCAGAAAACGTGCTTATCTCGGCGAGAAAAAGCGATTTCGGCAATAAAATTTAAAACGCGTGTAAAACATAAACCAAACGATGAAATTGGTTATTTCTTCATGTATAATGATCAACTCGATACTCCCTAGCCCCCAACAGCCTTTTTTTTCATAACACTTTAACCAGAGTGACGGGAGAGCGGCATTTCAGAAAACGTGCTTATCTCGGCGAGAAAAAGCGATTTCGGCAATAAAATTTAAAACGCGTGTAAAACATAAACCAAACGATGAAATTGGTTATTTCTTCATGTATAATGATCAACTCGATACTCCCTAGCCCCCAACAGCCTTTTTTTTCATAACACTTTAACCAGAGTGACGGGAGAGCGGCATTTCAGAAAACGTGCTTATCTCGGCGAGAAAAAGCGATTTCGGCAATAAAATTTAAAACGCGTGTAAAACATAAACCAAACGATGAAATTGGTTATTTCTTCATGTATAATGATCAACTCGATACTCCCTAGCCCCCAACAGCCTTTTTTTTCATAACACTTTAACCAGAGTGACGGGAGAGCGGCATTTCAGAAAACGTGCTTATCTCGGCGAGAAAAAGCGATTTCGGCAATAAAATTTAAAACGCGTGTAAAACATAAACCAAACGATGAAATTGGTTATTTCTTCATGTATAATGATCAACTCGATACTCCCTAGCCCCCAACAGCCTTTTTTTTCATAACACTTTAACCAGAGTGACGGGAGAGCGGCATTTCAGAAAACGTGCTTATCTCGGCGAGAAAAAGCGATTTCGGCAATAAAATTTAAAACGCGTGTAAAACATAAACCAAACGATGAAATTGGTTATTTCTTCATGTATAATGATCAACTCGATACTCCCTAGCCCCCAACAGCCTTTTTTTTCATAACACTTTAACCAGAGTGACGGGAGAGCGGCATTTCAGAAAACGTGCTTATCTCGGCGAGAAAAAGCGATTTCGGCAATAAAATTTAAAACGCGTGTAAAACATAAACCAAACGATGAAATTGGTTATTTCTTCATGTATAATGATCAACTCGATACTCCCTAGCCCCCAACAGCCTTTTTTTTCATAACACTTTAACCAGAGTGACGGGAGAGCGGCATTTCAGAAAACGTGCTTATCTCGGCGAGAAAAAGCGATTTCGGCAATAAAATTTAAAACGCGTGTAAAACATAAACCAAACGATGAAATTGGTTATTTCTTCATGTATAATGATCAACTCGATACTCCCTAGCCCCCAACAGCCTTTTTTTTCATAACACTTTAACCAGAGTGACGGGAGAGCGGCATTTCAGAAAACGTGCTTATCTCGGCGAGAAAAAGCGATTTCGGCAATAAAATTTAAAACGCGTGTAAAACATAAACCAAACGATGAAATTGGTTATTTCTTCATGTATAATGATCAACTCGATACTCCCTAGCCCCCAACAGCCTTTTTTTTCATAACACTTTAACCAGAGTGACGGGAGAGCGGCATTTCAGAAAACGTGCTTATCTCGGCGAGAAAAAGCGATTTCGGCAATAAAATTTAAAACGCGTGTAAAACATAAACCAAACGATGAAATTGGTTATTTCTTCATGTATAATGATCAACTCGATACTCCCTAGCCCCCAACAGCCTTTTTTTTCATAACACTTTAACCAGAGTGACGGGAGAGCGGCATTTCAGAAAACGTGCTTATCTCGGCGAGAAAAAGCGATTTCGGCAATAAAATTTAAAACGCGTGTAAAACATAAACCAAACGATGAAATTGGTTATTTCTTCATGTATAATGATCAACTCGATACTCCCTAGCCCCCAACAGCCTTTTTTTTCATAACACTTTAACCAGAGTGACGGGAGAGCGGCATTTCAGAAAACGTGCTTATCTCGGCGAGAAAAAGCGATTTCGGCAATAAAATTTAAAACGCGTGTAAAACATAAACCAAACGATGAAATTGGTTATTTCTTCATGTATAATGATCAACTCGATACTCCCTAGCCCCCAACAGCCTTTTTTTTCATAACACTTTAACCAGAGTGACGGGAGAGCGGCATTTCAGAAAACGTGCTTATCTCGGCGAGAAAAAGCGATTTCGGCAATAAAATTTAAAACGCGTGTAAAACATAAACCAAACGATGAAATTGGTTATTTCTTCATGTATAATGATCAACTCGATACTCCCTAGCCCCCAACAGCCTTTTTTTTCATAACACTTTAACCAGAGTGACGGGAGAGCGGCATTTCAGAAAACGTGCTTATCTCGGCGAGAAAAAGCGATTTCGGCAATAAAATTTAAAACGCGTGTAAAACATAAACCAAACGATGAAATTGGTTATTTCTTCATGTATAATGATCAACTCGATACTCCCTAGCCCCCAACAGCCTTTTTTTTCATAACACTTTAACCAGAGTGACGGGAGAGCGGCATTTCAGAAAACGTGCTTATCTCGGCGAGAAAAAGCGATTTCGGCAATAAAATTTAAAACGCGTGTAAAACATAAACCAAACGATGAAATTGGTTATTTCTTCATGTATAATGATCAACTCGATACTCCCTAGCCCCCAACAGCCTTTTTTTTCATAACACTTTAACCAGAGTGACGGGAGAGCGGCATTTCAGAAAACGTGCTTATCTCGGCGAGAAAAAGCGATTTCGGCAATAAAATTTAAAACGCGTGTAAAACATAAACCAAACGATGAAATTGGTTATTTCTTCATGTATAATGATCAACTCGATACTCCCTAGCCCCCAACAGCCTTTTTTTTCATAACACTTTAACCAGAGTGACGGGAGAGCGGCATTTCAGAAAACGTGCTTATCTCGGCGAGAAAAAGCGATTTCGGCAATAAAATTTAAAACGCGTGTAAAACATAAACCAAACGATGAAATTGGTTATTTCTTCATGTATAATGATCAACTCGATACTCCCTAGCCCCCAACAGCCTTTTTTTTCATAACACTTTAACCAGAGTGACGGGAGAGCGGCATTTCAGAAAACGTGCTTATCTCGGCGAGAAAAAGCGATTTCGGCAATAAAATTTAAAACGCGTGTAAAACATAAACCAAACGATGAAATTGGTTATTTCTTCATGTATAATGATCAACTCGATACTCCCTAGCCCCCAACAGCCTTTTTTTTCATAACACTTTAACCAGAGTGACGGGAGAGCGGCATTTCAGAAAACGTGCTTATCTCGGCGAGAAAAAGCGATTTCGGCAATAAAATTTAAAACGCGTGTAAAACATAAACCAAACGATGAAATTGGTTATTTCTTCATGTATAATGATCAACTCGATACTCCCTAGCCCCCAACAGCCTTTTTTTTCATAACACTTTAACCAGAGTGACGGGAGAGCGGCATTTCAGAAAACGTGCTTATCTCGGCGAGAAAAAGCGATTTCGGCAATAAAATTTAAAACGCGTGTAAAACATAAACCAAACGATGAAATTGGTTATTTCTTCATGTATAATGATCAACTCGATACTCCCTAGCCCCCAACAGCCTTTTTTTTCATAACACTTTAACCAGAGTGACGGGAGAGCGGCATTTCAGAAAACGTGCTTATCTCGGCGAGAAAAAGCGATTTCGGCAATAAAATTTAAAACGCGTGTAAAACATAAACCAAACGATGAAATTGGTTATTTCTTCATGTATAATGATCAACTCGATACTCCCTAGCCCCCAACAGCCTTTTTTTTCATAACACTTTAACCAGAGTGACGGGAGAGCGGCATTTCAGAAAACGTGCTTATCTCGGCGAGAAAAAGCGATTTCGGCAATAAAATTTAAAACGCGTGTAAAACATAAACCAAACGATGAAATTGGTTATTTCTTCATGTATAATGATCAACTCGATACTCCCTAGCCCCCAACAGCCTTTTTTTTCATAACACTTTAACCAGAGTGACGGGAGAGCGGCATTTCAGAAAACGTGCTTATCTCGGCGAGAAAAAGCGATTTCGGCAATAAAATTTAAAACGCGTGTAAAACATAAACCAAACGATGAAATTGGTTATTTCTTCATGTATAATGATCAACTCGATACTCCCTAGCCCCCAACAGCCTTTTTTTTCATAACACTTTAACCAGAGTGACGGGAGAGCGGCATTTCAGAAAACGTGCTTATCTCGGCGAGAAAAAGCGATTTCGGCAATAAAATTTAAAACGCGTGTAAAACATAAACCAAACGATGAAATTGGTTATTTCTTCATGTATAATGATCAACTCGATACTCCCTAGCCCCCAACAGCCTTTTTTTTCATAACACTTTAACCAGAGTGACGGGAGAGCGGCATTTCAGAAAACGTGCTTATCTCGGCGAGAAAAAGCGATTTCGGCAATAAAATTTAAAACGCGTGTAAAACATAAACCAAACGATGAAATTGGTTATTTCTTCATGTATAATGATCAACTCGATACTCCCTAGCCCCCAACAGCCTTTTTTTTCATAACACTTTAACCAGAGTGACGGGAGAGCGGCATTTCAGAAAACGTGCTTATCTCGGCGAGAAAAAGCGATTTCGGCAATAAAATTTAAAACGCGTGTAAAACATAAACCAAACGATGAAATTGGTTATTTCTTCATGTATAATGATCAACTCGATACTCCCTAGCCCCCAACAGCCTTTTTTTTCATAACACTTTAACCAGAGTGACGGGAGAGCGGCATTTCAGAAAACGTGCTTATCTCGGCGAGAAAAAGCGATTTCGGCAATAAAATTTAAAACGCGTGTAAAACATAAACCAAACGATGAAATTGGTTATTTCTTCATGTATAATGATCAACTCGATACTCCCTAGCCCCCAACAGCCTTTTTTTTCATAACACTTTAACCAGAGTGACGGGAGAGCGGCATTTCAGAAAACGTGCTTATCTCGGCGAGAAAAAGCGATTTCGGCAATAAAATTTAAAACGCGTGTAAAACATAAACCAAACGATGAAATTGGTTATTTCTTCATGTATAATGATCAACTCGATACTCCCTAGCCCCCAACAGCCTTTTTTTTCATAACACTTTAACCAGAGTGACGGGAGAGCGGCATTTCAGAAAACGTGCTTATCTCGGCGAGAAAAAGCGATTTCGGCAATAAAATTTAAAACGCGTGTAAAACATAAACCAAACGATGAAATTGGTTATTTCTTCATGTATAATGATCAACTCGATACTCCCTAGCCCCCAACAGCCTTTTTTTTCATAACACTTTAACCAGAGTGACGGGAGAGCGGCATTTCAGAAAACGTGCTTATCTCGGCGAGAAAAAGCGATTTCGGCAATAAAATTTAAAACGCGTGTAAAACATAAACCAAACGATGAAATTGGTTATTTCTTCATGTATAATGATCAACTCGATACTCCCTAGCCCCCAACAGCCTTTTTTTTCATAACACTTTAACCAGAGTGACGGGAGAGCGGCATTTCAGAAAACGTGCTTATCTCGGCGAGAAAAAGCGATTTCGGCAATAAAATTTAAAACGCGTGTAAAACATAAACCAAACGATGAAATTGGTTATTTCTTCATGTATAATGATCAACTCGATACTCCCTAGCCCCCAACAGCCTTTTTTTTCATAACACTTTAACCAGAGTGACGGGAGAGCGGCATTTCAGAAAACGTGCTTATCTCGGCGAGAAAAAGCGATTTCGGCAATAAAATTTAAAACGCGTGTAAAACATAAACCAAACGATGAAATTGGTTATTTCTTCATGTATAATGATCAACTCGATACTCCCTAGCCCCCAACAGCCTTTTTTTTCATAACACTTTAACCAGAGTGACGGGAGAGCGGCATTTCAGAAAACGTGCTTATCTCGGCGAGAAAAAGCGATTTCGGCAATAAAATTTAAAACGCGTGTAAAACATAAACCAAACGATGAAATTGGTTATTTCTTCATGTATAATGATCAACTCGATACTCCCTAGCCCCCAACAGCCTTTTTTTTCATAACACTTTAACCAGAGTGACGGGAGAGCGGCATTTCAGAAAACGTGCTTATCTCGGCGAGAAAAAGCGATTTCGGCAATAAAATTTAAAACGCGTGTAAAACATAAACCAAACGATGAAATTGGTTATTTCTTCATGTATAATGATCAACTCGATACTCCCTAGCCCCCAACAGCCTTTTTTTTCATAACACTTTAACCAGAGTGACGGGAGAGCGGCATTTCAGAAAACGTGCTTATCTCGGCGAGAAAAAGCGATTTCGGCAATAAAATTTAAAACGCGTGTAAAACATAAACCAAACGATGAAATTGGTTATTTCTTCATGTATAATGATCAACTCGATACTCCCTAGCCCCCAACAGCCTTTTTTTTCATAACACTTTAACCAGAGTGACGGGAGAGCGGCATTTCAGAAAACGTGCTTATCTCGGCGAGAAAAAGCGATTTCGGCAATAAAATTTAAAACGCGTGTAAAACATAAACCAAACGATGAAATTGGTTATTTCTTCATGTATAATGATCAACTCGATACTCCCTAGCCCCCAACAGCCTTTTTTTTCATAACACTTTAACCAGAGTGACGGGAGAGCGGCATTTCAGAAAACGTGCTTATCTCGGCGAGAAAAAGCGATTTCGGCAATAAAATTTAAAACGCGTGTAAAACATAAACCAAACGATGAAATTGGTTATTTCTTCATGTATAATGATCAACTCGATACTCCCTAGCCCCCAACAGCCTTTTTTTTCATAACACTTTAACCAGAGTGACGGGAGAGCGGCATTTCAGAAAACGTGCTTATCTCGGCGAGAAAAAGCGATTTCGGCAATAAAATTTAAAACGCGTGTAAAACATAAACCAAACGATGAAATTGGTTATTTCTTCATGTATAATGATCAACTCGATACTCCCTAGCCCCCAACAGCCTTTTTTTTCATAACACTTTAACCAGAGTGACGGGAGAGCGGCATTTCAGAAAACGTGCTTATCTCGGCGAGAAAAAGCGATTTCGGCAATAAAATTTAAAACGCGTGTAAAACATAAACCAAACGATGAAATTGGTTATTTCTTCATGTATAATGATCAACTCGATACTCCCTAGCCCCCAACAGCCTTTTTTTTCATAACACTTTAACCAGAGTGACGGGAGAGCGGCATTTCAGAAAACGTGCTTATCTCGGCGAGAAAAAGCGATTTCGGCAATAAAATTTAAAACGCGTGTAAAACATAAACCAAACGATGAAATTGGTTATTTCTTCATGTATAATGATCAACTCGATACTCCCTAGCCCCCAACAGCCTTTTTTTTCATAACACTTTAACCAGAGTGACGGGAGAGCGGCATTTCAGAAAACGTGCTTATCTCGGCGAGAAAAAGCGATTTCGGCAATAAAATTTAAAACGCGTGTAAAACATAAACCAAACGATGAAATTGGTTATTTCTTCATGTATAATGATCAACTCGATACTCCCTAGCCCCCAACAGCCTTTTTTTTCATAACACTTTAACCAGAGTGACGGGAGAGCGGCATTTCAGAAAACGTGCTTATCTCGGCGAGAAAAAGCGATTTCGGCAATAAAATTTAAAACGCGTGTAAAACATAAACCAAACGATGAAATTGGTTATTTCTTCATGTATAATGATCAACTCGATACTCCCTAGCCCCCAACAGCCTTTTTTTTCATAACACTTTAACCAGAGTGACGGGAGAGCGGCATTTCAGAAAACGTGCTTATCTCGGCGAGAAAAAGCGATTTCGGCAATAAAATTTAAAACGCGTGTAAAACATAAACCAAACGATGAAATTGGTTATTTCTTCATGTATAATGATCAACTCGATACTCCCTAGCCCCCAACAGCCTTTTTTTTCATAACACTTTAACCAGAGTGACGGGAGAGCGGCATTTCAGAAAACGTGCTTATCTCGGCGAGAAAAAGCGATTTCGGCAATAAAATTTAAAACGCGTGTAAAACATAAACCAAACGATGAAATTGGTTATTTCTTCATGTATAATGATCAACTCGATACTCCCTAGCCCCCAACAGCCTTTTTTTTCATAACACTTTAACCAGAGTGACGGGAGAGCGGCATTTCAGAAAACGTGCTTATCTCGGCGAGAAAAAGCGATTTCGGCAATAAAATTTAAAACGCGTGTAAAACATAAACCAAACGATGAAATTGGTTATTTCTTCATGTATAATGATCAACTCGATACTCCCTAGCCCCCAACAGCCTTTTTTTTCATAACACTTTAACCAGAGTGACGGGAGAGCGGCATTTCAGAAAACGTGCTTATCTCGGCGAGAAAAAGCGATTTCGGCAATAAAATTTAAAACGCGTGTAAAACATAAACCAAACGATGAAATTGGTTATTTCTTCATGTATAATGATCAACTCGATACTCCCTAGCCCCCAACAGCCTTTTTTTTCATAACACTTTAACCAGAGTGACGGGAGAGCGGCATTTCAGAAAACGTGCTTATCTCGGCGAGAAAAAGCGATTTCGGCAATAAAATTTAAAACGCGTGTAAAACATAAACCAAACGATGAAATTGGTTATTTCTTCATGTATAATGATCAACTCGATACTCCCTAGCCCCCAACAGCCTTTTTTTTTCATAACACTTTAACCAGAGTGACGGGAGAGCGGCATTTCAGAAAACGTGCTTATCTCGGCGAGAAAAAGCGATTTCGGCAATAAAATTTAAAACGCGTGTAAAACATAAACCAAACGATGAAATTGGTTATTTCTTCATGTATAATGATCAACTCGATACTCCCTAGCCCCCAACAGCCTTTTTTTTTCATAACACTTTAACCAGAGTGACGGGAGAGCGGCATTTCAGAAAATGTGCTTATCTCGGCGAGAAAAAGCGATTTCGGCAATAAAATTTAAAACGCGTGTAAAACATAAACCAAACGATGAAATTGGTTATTTCTTCATGTATAATGATCAACTCGATACTCCCTAGCCCCCAACAGCCTTTTTTTTCATAACACTTTAACCAGGGTGACGGGAGAGCGGCATTTCAGAAAACGTGCTTATCTCGGCGAGAAAAAGCGATTTCGGCAATAAAATTTAAAACGCGTGTAAAACATAAACCAAACGATGAAATTGGTTATTTCTTCATGTATAATGATCAACTCGATACTCCCTAGCCCCCAACAGCCTTTTTTTTCATAACACTTTAACCAGGGTGACGGGAGAGCGGCATTTCAGAAAACGTGCTTATCTCGGCGAGAAAAAGCGATTTTGGCAATAACATTTAAAACGCGTGTAAAACATAAACCAAACGATGAAATTGGTTATTTCTTCATGTATAATGATCAACTCGATACTCCCTAGCCCCCAACAGCCTTTTTTTTCATAACACTTTAACCAGAGTGACGGGAGAGCGGCATTTCAGAAAACGTGCTTATCTCGGCGAGAAAAAGCGATTTCGGCAATAAAATTTAAAACGCGTGTAAAACATAAACCAAACGATGAAATTGGTTATTTCTTCATGTATAATGATCAACTCGATACTCCCTAGCCCCCAACAGCCTTTTTTTTCATAACACTTTAACCAGAGTGACGGGAGAGCGGCATTTCAGAAAACGTGCTTATCTCGGCGAGAAAAAGCGATTTCGGCAATAAAATTTAAAAGGCGTGTAAAACATAAACCAAACGATGAAATTGGTTATTTCTTCATGTATAATGATCAACTCGATACTCCCTAGCCCCCAACAGCCTTTTTTTTTCATAACACTTTAACCAGAGTGACGGGAGAGCGGCATTTCAGAAAATGTGCTTATCTCGGCGAGAAAAAGCGATTTCGGCAATAAAATTTAAAACGCGTGTAAAACATAAACCAAACGATGAAATTGGTTATTTCTTCATGTATAATGATCAACTCGATACTCCCTAGCCCCCAACAGCCTTTTTTTTCATAACACTTTAACCAGGGTGACGGGAGAGCGGCATTTCAGAAAACGTGCTTATCTCGGCGAGAAAAAGCGATTTCGGCAATAAAATTTAAAACGCGTGTAAAACATAAACCAAACGATGAAATTGGTTATTTCTTCATGTATAATGATCAACTCGATACTCCCTAGCCCCCAACAGCCTTTTTTTTCATAACACTTTAACCAGGGTGACGGGAGAGCGGCATTTCAGAAAACGTGCTTATCTCGGCGAGAAAAAGCGATTTTGGCAATAACATTTAAAACGCGTGTAAAACATAAACCAAACGATGAAATTGGTTATTTCTTCATGTATAATGATCAACTCGATACTCCCTAGCCCCCAACAGCCTTTTTTTTCATAACACTTTAACCAGAGTGACGGGAGAGCGGCATTTCAGAAAACGTGCTTATCTCGGCGAGAAAAAGCGATTTCGGCAATAAAATTTAAAACGCGTGTAAAACATAAACCAAACGATGAAATTGGTTATTTCTTCATGTATAATGATCAACTCGATACTCCCTAGCCCCCAACAGCCTTTTTTTTCATAACACTTTAACCAGAGTGACGGGAGAGCGGCATTTCAGAAAACGTGCTTATCTCGGCGAGAAAAAGCGATTTCGGCAATAAAATTTAAAAGGCGTGTAAAACATAAACCAAACGATGAAATTGGTTATTTCTTCATGTATAATGATCAACTCGATACTCCCTAGCCCCAACAGCCTTTTTTTTCATAACACTTTAACCAGAGTGACGGGAGAGCGGCATTTCAGAAAACGTGCTTATCTCGGCGAGAAAAAGCGATTTCGGCAATAAAATTTAAAACGCGTGTAAAACATAAACCAAACGATGAAATTGGTTATTTCTTCATGTATAATGATCAACTCGATACTCCCTAGCCCCCAACAGCCTTTTTTTTCATAACACTTTAACCAGAGTGACGGGAGAGCGGCATTTCAGAAAACGTGCTTATCTCGGCGAGAAAAAGCGATTTCGGCAATAAAATTTAAAACGCGTGTAAAACATAAACCAAACGATGAAATTGGTTATTTCTTCATGTATAATGATCAACTCGATACTCCCTAGCCCCCAACAGCCTTTTTTTTCATAACACTTTAACCAGAGTGACGGGAGAGCGGCATTTCAGAAAACGTGCTTATCTCGGCGAGAAAAAGCGATTTCGGCAATAAAATTTAAAACGCGTGTAAAACATAAACCAAACGATGAAATTGGTTATTTCTTCATGTATAATGATCAACTCGATACTCCCTAGCCCCCAACAGCCTTTTTTTTCATAACACTTTAACCAGAGTGACGGGAGAGCGGCATTTCAGAAAACGTGCTTATCTCGGCGAGAAAAAGCGATTTCGGCAATAAAATTTAAAACGCGTGTAAAACATAAACCAAACGATGAAATTGGTTATTTCTTCATGTATAATGATCAACTCGATACTCCCTAGCCCCCAACAGCCTTTTTTTTCATAACACTTTAACCAGAGTGACGGGAGAGCGGCATTTCAGAAAACGTGCTTATCTCGGCGAGAAAAAGCGATTTCGGCAATAAAATTTAAAACGCGTGTAAAACATAAACCAAACGATGAAATTGGTTATTTCTTCATGTATAATGATCAACTCGATACTCCCTAGCCCCCAACAGCCTTTTTTTTCATAACACTTTAACCAGAGTGACGGGAGAGCGGCATTTCAGAAAACGTGCTTATCTCGGCGAGAAAAAGCGATTTCGGCAATAAAATTTAAAACGCGTGTAAAACATAAACCAAACGATGAAATTGGTTATTTCTTCATGTATAATGATCAACTCGATACTCCCTAGCCCCCAACAGCCTTTTTTTTCCATAACACTTTAACCAGAGTGACGGGAGAGCGGCATTTCAGAAAACGTGCTTATCTCGGCGAGAAAAAGCGATTTCGGCAATAAAATTTAAAACGCGTGTAAAACATAAACCAAACGATGAAATTGGTTATTTCTTCATGTATAATGATCAACTCGATACTCCCTAGCCCCCAACAGCCTTTTTTTTCATAACACTTTAACCAGAGTGACGGGAGAGCGGCATTTCAGAAAACGTGCTTATCTCGGCGAGAAAAAGCGATTTCGGCAATAAAATTTAAAACGCGTGTAAAACATAAACCAAACGATGAAATTGGTTATTTCTTCATGTATAATGATCAACTCGAGTCGAGCTCCAGGGAGAGAGGCAGATTTTTCGCTTTTTGAGGCCGACCGACGAACCGGCGCGGGGCGGACTCAAAAGCCCGCAGAGCCGTAGGCACTTAGAAAAGTTTCGCCTTTGGCTGTGAGCTCCAGGGGAGAGGCTGGTTTTGCGTTATTTTAGGCCGGCTGGAGAACCGGCGCGGGTCGGACGCACAATCCCCGCAGAGCCGTGGGCACTTAGAAAATGTTTGCCAAGTTGGCTCTGAGCGCCTGGTACCTAATATGGAAGTATAGAGGCCGACTTTCGGGCAAGATCACGCTGCGTTAGGCTTCCAGGACCCCGGCTAAGCAATTTTACCGGGCCTCCCGGTTCTTTTTTTGAACCAGCCCGGTTCTTTTTACACTTTCAGCTGGAGCTCAGCAGCGGCTTTTTGCGCAAGATCACGCCGGGTTAGGCTTCCAGGACCTCGGCTAAGCAATTCTACCGGGCCGCCCGGTTCTTTTTTTGAACCAGCCCGGTTCTTTTTACACTTCCAGCTGGAGCTCACGAGCGGCTTTTTGGACAAGATCACGCCGTGTTAGGCTTCCAGAGCCCCGGCTAAGCAATTTTACCGGCCCGCCCGGTTCTTTTTTTTAACCAGCCCGGTTCTTTTTACACTTCCAGCTGGAGCTCAGCAGCGGGTTTTTGGACAAGATCACGCCGTGTTAGGCTTCCAGAGCCCCGGCTAAGCAATTTTACAGGGTCGCCCGGTTCTTTTTTTTAACCAGCCCGGTTTTTTTTACACTTCCAGCTGGAGCTCAGCAGCGACTTTTTGCACAGTATCACGCCGGGTTAGGCTTCCAGAGCCCCGGCTAAGCAATTTTACCGGGCCGCCCGGTTCTTTTTTTTAACCAGCCCGGTTCTTTTTACACTTCCAGCTGGAGCTCAGCAGCGGCTTTTTGGACAAGATCACGCCGTGTTAGGCTTCCAGAGCCCCGGCTAAGCAATTTTACCGGGTCGCCCGGTTCTTTTTTTTAACCAGCCCGGTTCTTTTTACACTTCCAGCTGGAGCTCAGCAGCGGCTTTTTGGACAAGATCACGCCGTGATAGGCTTCCAGAGCCCCGGCTAAGCAATTTTACCGGGTCGCCCGGTTCTTTTTTTAACCAGCCCGGTTCTTTTTACACTTCCAGCTGGAGCTCAGCATCGTGTAAAACATAAACCAAACGATGAAATTGGTTATTTCTTCATGTATAATGATCAACTCGATACTCCCTAGCCCCCAACAGCCTTTTTTTTCATAACACTTTAACCAGAGTGACGGGAGAGCGGCATTTCAGAAAACGTGCTTATCTCGGCGAGAAAAAGCGATTTCGGCAATAAAATTTAAAACGCGTGTAAAACATAAACCAAACGATGAAATTGGTTATTTCTTCATGTATAATGATCAACTCGATACTCCCTAGCCCCCAACAGCCTTTTTTTTCATAACACTTTAACCAGAGTGACGGGAGAGCGGCATTTCAGAAAACGTGCTTATCTCGGCGAGAAAAAGCGATTTCGGCAATAAAATTTAAAACGCGTGTAAAACATAAACCAAACGATGAAATTGGTTATTTCTTCATGTATAATGATCAACTCGATACTCCCTAGCCCCCAACAGCCTTTTTTTTCATAACACTTTAACCAGAGTGACGGGAGAGCGGCATTTCAGAAAACGTGCTTATCTCGGCGAGAAAAAGCGATTTCGGCAATAACATTTAAAACGCGTGTAAAACATAAACCAAACGATGAAATTGGTTATTTCTTCATGTATAATGATCAACTCGATACTCCCTAGCCCCCAACAGCCTTTTTTTTCATAACACTTTAACCAGAGTGACGGGAGAGCGGCATTTCAGAAAACGTGCTTATCTCGGCGAGAAAAAGCGATTTCGGCAATAAAATTTAAAACGCGTGTAAAACATAAACCAAACGATGAAATTGGTTATTTCTTCATGTATATTGATCAACTCGATACTCCCTAGCCCCCAACAGCCTTTTTTTTCATAACACTTTAACCAGAGTGACGGGAGAGCGGCATTTCAGAAAACGTGCTTATCTCGGCGAGAAACAGCGATTTCGGCAATAAAATTTAAAACGCGTGTAAAACATAAACCAAACGATGAAATTGGTTATTTCTTCATGTATAATGATCAACTCGATACTCCCTAGCCCCCAACAGCCTTTTTTTTCATAACACTTTAACCAGAGTGACGGGAGAGCGGCATTTCAGAAAACGTGCTTATCTCGGCGAGAAAAAGCGATTTCGGCAATAAAATTTAAAACGCGTGTAAAACATAAACCAAACGATGAAATTGGTTATTTCTTCATGTATAATGATCAAATCGATACTCCCTAGCCCCCAACAGCCTTTTTTTTCATAACACTTTAACCAGAGTGACGGGAGAGCGGCATTTCAAAAAACGTGCTTATCTCGGCGAGAAAAAGCGATTTCGGCAATAAAATTTAAAACGCGTGTAAAACATAAACCAAACGATGAAATTGGTTATTTCTTCATGTATAATGATCAACTCGATACTCCCTAGCCCCCAACAGCCTTTTTTTTCATAACACTTTAACCAGAGTGACGGGAGAGCGGCATTTCAGAAAACGTGCTTATCTCGGCGAGAAAAAGCGATTTCGGCAATAACATTTAAAACGCGTGTAAAACATAAACCAAACGATGAAATTGGTTATTTCTTCATGTATAAAGATCAACTCGATACTCCCTAGCCCCCAACAGCCTTTTTTTTCATAACACTTTAACCAGAGTGACGGGAGAGCGGCATTTCAGAAAACGTGCTTATCTCGGCGAGAAAAAGCGATTTCGGCAATAAAATTTAAAACGCGTGTAAAACATAAACCAAACGATGAAATTGGTTATTTCTTCATGTATAATGATCAAATCGATACTCCCTAGCCCCCAACAGCCTTTTTTTTCATAACACTTTAACCAGAGTGACGGGAGAGCGGCATTTCAAAAAACGTGCTTATCTCGGCGAGAAAAAGCGATTTCGGCAATAAAATTTAAAACGCGTGTAAAACATAAACCAAACGATGAAATTGGTTATTTCTTCATGTATAATGATCAACTCGATACTCCCTAGCCCCCAACAGCCTTTTTTTTCATAACACTTTAACCAGAGTGACGGGAGAGCGGCATTTCAGAAAACGTGCGTAGCTTCATTAAAACAGCGATTCGGCAATAAATTAAAACGCGGTGTAAAACATAAACCAAACGATGAAATTGGTTATTTCATTCATGTATAATGAGCAACTCGATACTCCCTAGCCCCAACAGCCTTTTTTTTCATAACACTTTAACCAGAGTGACGGGAGAGCGGCATTTCAGAAACGTGCTTATCTCGGCGAGAACAGCGAGTTTCGCAATAAAATTTAAATACGAGTGTAAAACATAAACCAAAACGATGAAATTTGGTTATTACTTCATGTAATAATTGATCAACTCGATACTCCCTAGCCCCAACAGCCTTTTTTTTCATAACACTTTAACCAGAGTGACTGGAGAGCGGCATTTCAGAAAACGTGCTTATCTCGGAGAGAAATAAGCGATTTCGGCAATAAAATTAAAAACGCGTGTAAAACATAAACCAAACGATGAAATTGGTTATTTCTTCATGTATAATGATCAACTCGATACTCCCTAGCCCCCAACAGCCTTTTTTTTCATAACACTTTAACCAGAGTGACGGGAGAGCGGCATTTCAGAAAACGTGCTTATCTCGGCGAGAAAAAAGCGATTTCGGCAATAAAAATTTAAAACGCGTGTAAAACATAAACCAAACGATGAAATTGGTTATTTCTTCATGTATTTGATCAATCCGATACTCCCTAGCCCCCAACAGCCTTTTTTTTCATAACACTTTAACCAGAGTGACGGGAGAGCGGCATTTCAAAAACGTGCTTATCTCGGCGAGAAAAAGCGATTTCGGCAATAAAATTTAAAAAACGCGTGTAAAACATAAACCAAACGATGAAATTGGTTATTTCTTCATGTATAATGATCAACTCGATACCTCCTAGCCCCCAACAGCCTTTTTTTCATAACACTTTAACCAGAGTGACGGGAGAGCGGCATTTCAGAAACGTGCTTATCTCGGCGAGAAAAAGCGATTTCGGCAATAAAATTTTAAAACGCGTGTAAAACATAAACCAAACGATGAAAATTGGTTATTTCTTCATGTAAATGATCAAATCGAATACTCCCTAGCCCCCAACAGCCTTTTTTTTCATAACACTTTAACCAGAGTGACGGAGAAGCGGCATTTCAAAAAACGTGCTTATCTCGGCGAGAAAAAGCGATTTCGCAATAAAATTTAAAACGCGTGTAAAACATAAACCAAACGATGAAATTGGTTATTTCTTCATGTATAATGATCAACTCGATACTCCTAGCCCCCAACAGCCTTTTTTTTCATAACACTTTAACCAGAGTGACGGGAGAGCGGCATTTCAGAAACGTGCTTATCTCGGCGAGAAAAGCGATTTCGGCAATAACATTTAAAACGCGTGTAAAACATAAACCAAAACGATGAAATTGGTTATTTCTTCATGTATAATGATCAACTCGATACTACCTAGCCCCCAACAGCCTTTTTTTTCATTACACTTTAACCAGAGTGACGGAGAGAGCGGCATTTCAGAAAACGTGCTTATCTCGGCGAGAAAAAGCGATTTCAGGCAATAAATTTAAAACGCGTGTAAAACATAAACCAAACGATGAAATTGGTTATTTCTTCATGTATAATGATCAAATCGATACTCTCCCTAGCCCCCAACAGCTTTTTTTCATAACACTTTAACCAGAGTGACGGGAGAGCGGCATTTCAGAAAACGTGCTTATCTCGGCGAGAAAAAGCGATTTCGGCAATAAAATTTAAAACGCGTGTAAAACATAAACCAAACGATGAAATTGGTTATTTCTTCATGTATATATGATCAACTCGATACTCCCTAGCCCCCAACAGCCTTTTTTTTCATAACACTTTAACCAGAGTGACGGGAGAGCGGCATTTCAGAAAACGTGCTTATCTCGGCGAGAAAAAGCGATTTCGGCAATAAAATTTAAAACGCGTGTAAAACATAAACCAAACGATGAAATTGGTTATTTCTTCATGTATAATGATCAACTCGATACTCCCTAGCCCCCAACAGCCTTTTTTTTCATAACACTTTAACCAGAGTGACGGGAGAGCGGCATTTCAGAAAACGTGCTTATCTCGGCGAGAAAAAGCGATTTCGGCAATAAAATTTAAAACGCGTGTAAAACATAAACCAAACGATGAAATTGGTTATTTCTTCATGTATAATGATCAACTCGATACTCCCTAGCCCCCAACAGCCTTTTTTTTCATAACACTTTAACCAGAGTGACGGGAGAGCGGCATTTCAGAAAACGTGCTTATCTCGGCGAGAAAAAGCGATTTCGGCAATAAAATTTAAAACGCGTGTAAAACATAAACCAAACGATGAAATTGGTTATTTCTTCATGTATAATGATCAACTCGATACTCCCTAGCCCCCAACAGCCTTTTTTTTCATAACACTTTAACCAGAGTGACGGGAGAGCGGCATTTCAGAAAACGTGCTTATCTCGGCGAGAAAAAGCGATTTCGGCAATAAAATTTAAAACGCGTGTAAAACATAAACCAAACGATGAAATTGGTTATTTCTTCATGTATAATGATCAACTCGATACTCCCTAGCCCCCAACAGCCTTTTTTTTCATAACACTTTAACCAGAGTGACGGGAGAGCGGCATTTCAGAAAACGTGCTTATCTCGGCGAGAAAAAGCGATTTCGGCAATAAAATTTAAAACGCGTGTAAAACATAAACCAAACGATGAAATTGGTTATTTCTTCATGTATAATGATCAACTCGATACTCCCTAGCCCCCAACAGCCTTTTTTTTCATAACACTTTAACCAGAGTGACGGGAGAGCGGCATTTCAGAAAACGTGCTTATCTCGGCGAGAAAAAGCGATTTCGGCAATAAAATTTAAAACGCGTGTAAAACATAAACCAAACGATGAAATTGGTTATTTCTTCATGTATAATGATCAACTCGATACTCCCTAGCCCCCAACAGCCTTTTTTTTCATAACACTTTAACCAGAGTGACGGGAGAGCGGCATTTCAGAAAACGTGCTTATCTCGGCGAGAAAAAGCGATTTCGGCAATAAAATTTAAAACGCGTGTAAAACATAAACCAAACGATGAAATTGGTTATTTCTTCATGTATAATGATCAACTCGATACTCCCTAGCCCCCAACAGCCTTTTTTTTCATAACACTTTAACCAGAGTGACGGGAGAGCGGCATTTCAGAAAACGTGCTTATCTCGGCGAGAAAAAGCGATTTCGGCAATAAAATTTAAAACGCGTGTAAAACATAAACCAAACGATGAAATTGGTTATTTCTTCATGTATAATGATCAACTCGATACTCCCTAGCCCCCAACAGCCTTTTTTTTCATAACACTTTAACCAGAGTGACGGGAGAGCGGCATTTCAGAAAACGTGCTTATCTCGGCGAGAAAAAGCGATTTCGGCAATAAAATTTAAAACGCGTGTAAAACATAAACCAAACGATGAAATTGGTTATTTCTTCATGTATAATGATCAACTCGATACTCCCTAGCCCCCAACAGCCTTTTTTTTCATAACACTTTAACCAGAGTGACGGGAGAGCGGCATTTCAGAAAACGTGCTTATCTCGGCGAGAAAAAGCGATTTCGGCAATAAAATTTAAAACGCGTGTAAAACATAAACCAAACGATGAAATTGGTTATTTCTTCATGTATAATGATCAACTCGATACTCCCTAGCCCCCAACAGCCTTTTTTTTCATAACACTTTAACCAGAGTGACGGGAGAGCGGCATTTCAGAAAACGTGCTTATCTCGGCGAGAAAAAGCGATTTCGGCAATAAAATTTAAAACGCGTGTAAAACATAAACCAAACGATGAAATTGGTTATTTCTTCATGTATAATGATCAACTCGATACTCCCTAGCCCCCAACAGCCTTTTTTTTCATAACACTTTAACCAGAGTGACGGGAGAGCGGCATTTCAGAAAACGTGCTTATCTCGGCGAGAAAAAGCGATTTCGGCAATAAAATTTAAAACGCGTGTAAAACATAAACCAAACGATGAAATTGGTTATTTCTTCATGTATAATGATCAACTCGATACTCCCTAGCCCCCAACAGCCTTTTTTTTCATAACACTTTAACCAGAGTGACGGGAGAGCGGCATTTCAGAAAACGTGCTTATCTCGGCGAGAAAAAGCGATTTCGGCAATAAAATTTAAAACGCGTGTAAAACATAAACCAAACGATGAAATTGGTTATTTCTTCATGTATAATGATCAACTCGATACTCCCTAGCCCCCAACAGCCTTTTTTTTCATAACACTTTAACCAGAGTGACGGGAGAGCGGCATTTCAGAAAACGTGCTTATCTCGGCGAGAAAAAGCGATTTCGGCAATAAAATTTAAAACGCGTGTAAAACATAAACCAAACGATGAAATTGGTTATTTCTTCATGTATAATGATCAACTCGATACTCCCTAGCCCCCAACAGCCTTTTTTTTCATAACACTTTAACCAGAGTGACGGGAGAGCGGCATTTCAGAAAACGTGCTTATCTCGGCGAGAAAAAGCGATTTCGGCAATAAAATTTAAAACGCGTGTAAAACATAAACCAAACGATGAAATTGGTTATTTCTTCATGTATAATGATCAACTCGATACTCCCTAGCCCCCAACAGCCTTTTTTTTCATAACACTTTAACCAGAGTGACGGGAGAGCGGCATTTCAGAAAACGTGCTTATCTCGGCGAGAAAAAGCGATTTCGGCAATAAAATTTAAAACGCGTGTAAAACATAAACCAAACGATGAAATTGGTTATTTCTTCATGTATAATGATCAACTCGATACTCCCTAGCCCCCAACAGCCTTTTTTTTCATAACACTTTAACCAGAGTGACGGGAGAGCGGCATTTCAGAAAACGTGCTTATCTCGGCGAGAAAAAGCGATTTCGGCAATAAAATTTAAAACGCGTGTAAAACATAAACCAAACGATGAAATTGGTTATTTCTTCATGTATAATGATCAACTCGATACTCCCTAGCCCCCAACAGCCTTTTTTTTCATAACACTTTAACCAGAGTGACGGGAGAGCGGCATTTCAGAAAACGTGCTTATCTCGGCGAGAAAAAGCGATTTCGGCAATAAAATTTAAAACGCGTGTAAAACATAAACCAAACGATGAAATTGGTTATTTCTTCATGTATAATGATCAACTCGATACTCCCTAGCCCCCAACAGCCTTTTTTTTCATAACACTTTAACCAGAGTGACGGGAGAGCGGCATTTCAGAAAACGTGCTTATCTCGGCGAGAAAAAGCGATTTCGGCAATAAAATTTAAAACGCGTGTAAAACATAAACCAAACGATGAAATTGGTTATTTCTTCATGTATAATGATCAACTCGATACTCCCTAGCCCCCAACAGCCTTTTTTTTCATAACACTTTAACCAGAGTGACGGGAGAGCGGCATTTCAGAAAACGTGCTTATCTCGGCGAGAAAAAGCGATTTCGGCAATAAAATTTAAAACGCGTGTAAAACATAAACCAAACGATGAAATTGGTTATTTCTTCATGTATAATGATCAACTCGATACTCCCTAGCCCCCAACAGCCTTTTTTTTCATAACACTTTAACCAGAGTGACGGGAGAGCGGCATTTCAGAAAACGTGCTTATCTCGGCGAGAAAAAGCGATTTCGGCAATAAAATTTAAAACGCGTGTAAAACATAAACCAAACGATGAAATTGGTTATTTCTTCATGTATAATGATCAACTCGATACTCCCTAGCCCCCAACAGCCTTTTTTTTCATAACACTTTAACCAGAGTGACGGGAGAGCGGCATTTCAGAAAACGTGCTTATCTCGGCGAGAAAAAGCGATTTCGGCAATAAAATTTAAAACGCGTGTAAAACATAAACCAAACGATGAAATTGGTTATTTCTTCATGTATAATGATCAACTCGATACTCCCTAGCCCCCAACAGCCTTTTTTTTCATAACACTTTAACCAGAGTGACGGGAGAGCGGCATTTCAGAAAACGTGCTTATCTCGGCGAGAAAAAGCGATTTCGGCAATAAAATTTAAAACGCGTGTAAAACATAAACCAAACGATGAAATTGGTTATTTCTTCATGTATAATGATCAACTCGATACTCCCTAGCCCCCAACAGCCTTTTTTTTCATAACACTTTAACCAGAGTGACGGGAGAGCGGCATTTCAGAAAACGTGCTTATCTCGGCGAGAAAAAGCGATTTCGGCAATAAAATTTAAAACGCGTGTAAAACATAAACCAAACGATGAAATTGGTTATTTCTTCATGTATAATGATCAACTCGATACTCCCTAGCCCCCAACAGCCTTTTTTTTCATAACACTTTAACCAGAGTGACGGGAGAGCGGCATTTCAGAAAACGTGCTTATCTCGGCGAGAAAAAGCGATTTCGGCAATAAAATTTAAAACGCGTGTAAAACATAAACCAAACGATGAAATTGGTTATTTCTTCATGTATAATGATCAACTCGATACTCCCTAGCCCCCAACAGCCTTTTTTTTCATAACACTTTAACCAGAGTGACGGGAGAGCGGCATTTCAGAAAACGTGCTTATCTCGGCGAGAAAAAGCGATTTCGGCAATAAAATTTAAAACGCGTGTAAAACATAAACCAAACGATGAAATTGGTTATTTCTTCATGTATAATGATCAACTCGATACTCCCTAGCCCCCAACAGCCTTTTTTTTCATAACACTTTAACCAGAGTGACGGGAGAGCGGCATTTCAGAAAACGTGCTTATCTCGGCGAGAAAAAGCGATTTCGGCAATAAAATTTAAAACGCGTGTAAAACATAAACCAAACGATGAAATTGGTTATTTCTTCATGTATAATGATCAACTCGATACTCCCTAGCCCCCAACAGCCTTTTTTTTCATAACACTTTAACCAGAGTGACGGGAGAGCGGCATTTCAGAAAACGTGCTTATCTCGGCGAGAAAAAGCGATTTCGGCAATAAAATTTAAAACGCGTGTAAAACATAAACCAAACGATGAAATTGGTTATTTCTTCATGTATAATGATCAACTCGATACTCCCTAGCCCCCAACAGCCTTTTTTTTCATAACACTTTAACCAGAGTGACGGGAGAGCGGCATTTCAGAAAACGTGCTTATCTCGGCGAGAAAAAGCGATTTCGGCAATAAAATTTAAAACGCGTGTAAAACATAAACCAAACGATGAAATTGGTTATTTCTTCATGTATAATGATCAACTCGATACTCCCTAGCCCCCAACAGCCTTTTTTTTCATAACACTTTAACCAGAGTGACGGGAGAGCGGCATTTCAGAAAACGTGCTTATCTCGGCGAGAAAAAGCGATTTCGGCAATAAAATTTAAAACGCGTGTAAAACATAAACCAAACGATGAAATTGGTTATTTCTTCATGTATAATGATCAACTCGATACTCCCTAGCCCCCAACAGCCTTTTTTTTCATAACACTTTAACCAGAGTGACGGGAGAGCGGCATTTCAGAAAACGTGCTTATCTCGGCGAGAAAAAGCGATTTCGGCAATAAAATTTAAAACGCGTGTAAAACATAAACCAAACGATGAAATTGGTTATTTCTTCATGTATAATGATCAACTCGATACTCCCTAGCCCCCAACAGCCTTTTTTTTCATAACACTTTAACCAGAGTGACGGGAGAGCGGCATTTCAGAAAACGTGCTTATCTCGGCGAGAAAAAGCGATTTCGGCAATAAAATTTAAAACGCGTGTAAAACATAAACCAAACGATGAAATTGGTTATTTCTTCATGTATAATGATCAACTCGATACTCCCTAGCCCCCAACAGCCTTTTTTTTCATAACACTTTAACCAGAGTGACGGGAGAGCGGCATTTCAGAAAACGTGCTTATCTCGGCGAGAAAAAGCGATTTCGGCAATAAAATTTAAAACGCGTGTAAAACATAAACCAAACGATGAAATTGGTTATTTCTTCATGTATAATGATCAACTCGATACTCCCTAGCCCCCAACAGCCTTTTTTTTCATAACACTTTAACCAGAGTGACGGGAGAGCGGCATTTCAGAAAACGTGCTTATCTCGGCGAGAAAAAGCGATTTCGGCAATAAAATTTAAAACGCGTGTAAAACATAAACCAAACGATGAAATTGGTTATTTCTTCATGTATAATGATCAACTCGATACTCCCTAGCCCCCAACAGCCTTTTTTTTCATAACACTTTAACCAGAGTGACGGGAGAGCGGCATTTCAGAAAACGTGCTTATCTCGGCGAGAAAAAGCGATTTCGGCAATAAAATTTAAAACGCGTGTAAAACATAAACCAAACGATGAAATTGGTTATTTCTTCATGTATAATGATCAACTCGATACTCCCTAGCCCCCAACAGCCTTTTTTTTCATAACACTTTAACCAGAGTGACGGGAGAGCGGCATTTCAGAAAACGTGCTTATCTCGGCGAGAAAAAGCGATTTCGGCAATAAAATTTAAAACGCGTGTAAAACATAAACCAAACGATGAAATTGGTTATTTCTTCATGTATAATGATCAACTCGATACTCCCTAGCCCCCAACAGCCTTTTTTTTCATAACACTTTAACCAGAGTGACGGGAGAGCGGCATTTCAGAAAACGTGCTTATCTCGGCGAGAAAAAGCGATTTCGGCAATAAAATTTAAAACGCGTGTAAAACATAAACCAAACGATGAAATTGGTTATTTCTTCATGTATAATGATCAACTCGATACTCCCTAGCCCCCAACAGCCTTTTTTTTCATAACACTTTAACCAGAGTGACGGGAGAGCGGCATTTCAGAAAACGTGCTTATCTCGGCGAGAAAAAGCGATTTCGGCAATAAAATTTAAAACGCGTGTAAAACATAAACCAAACGATGAAATTGGTTATTTCTTCATGTATAATGATCAACTCGATACTCCCTAGCCCCCAACAGCCTTTTTTTTCATAACACTTTAACCAGAGTGACGGGAGAGCGGCATTTCAGAAAACGTGCTTATCTCGGCGAGAAAAAGCGATTTCGGCAATAAAATTTAAAACGCGTGTAAAACATAAACCAAACGATGAAATTGGTTATTTCTTCATGTATAATGATCAACTCGATACTCCCTAGCCCCCAACAGCCTTTTTTTTCATAACACTTTAACCAGAGTGACGGGAGAGCGGCATTTCAGAAAACGTGCTTATCTCGGCGAGAAAAAGCGATTTCGGCAATAAAATTTAAAACGCGTGTAAAACATAAACCAAACGATGAAATTGGTTATTTCTTCATGTATAATGATCAACTCGATACTCCCTAGCCCCCAACAGCCTTTTTTTTCATAACACTTTAACCAGAGTGACGGGAGAGCGGCATTTCAGAAAACGTGCTTATCTCGGCGAGAAAAAGCGATTTCGGCAATAAAATTTAAAACGCGTGTAAAACATAAACCAAACGATGAAATTGGTTATTTCTTCATGTATAATGATCAACTCGATACTCCCTAGCCCCCAACAGCCTTTTTTTTCATAACACTTTAACCAGAGTGACGGGAGAGCGGCATTTCAGAAAACGTGCTTATCTCGGCGAGAAAAAGCGATTTCGGCAATAAAATTTAAAACGCGTGTAAAACATAAACCAAACGATGAAATTGGTTATTTCTTCATGTATAATGATCAACTCGATACTCCCTAGCCCCCAACAGCCTTTTTTTTCATAACACTTTAACCAGAGTGACGGGAGAGCGGCATTTCAGAAAACGTGCTTATCTCGGCGAGAAAAAGCGATTTCGGCAATAAAATTTAAAACGCGTGTAAAACATAAACCAAACGATGAAATTGGTTATTTCTTCATGTATAATGATCAACTCGATACTCCCTAGCCCCCAACAGCCTTTTTTTTCATAACACTTTAACCAGAGTGACGGGAGAGCGGCATTTCAGAAAACGTGCTTATCTCGGCGAGAAAAAGCGATTTCGGCAATAAAATTTAAAACGCGTGTAAAACATAAACCAAACGATGAAATTGGTTATTTCTTCATGTATAATGATCAACTCGATACTCCCTAGCCCCCAACAGCCTTTTTTTTCATAACACTTTAACCAGAGTGACGGGAGAGCGGCATTTCAGAAAACGTGCTTATCTCGGCGAGAAAAAGCGATTTCGGCAATAAAATTTAAAACGCGTGTAAAACATAAACCAAACGATGAAATTGGTTATTTCTTCATGTATAATGATCAACTCGATACTCCCTAGCCCCCAACAGCCTTTTTTTTCATAACACTTTAACCAGAGTGACGGGAGAGCGGCATTTCAGAAAACGTGCTTATCTCGGCGAGAAAAAGCGATTTCGGCAATAAAATTTAAAACGCGTGTAAAACATAAACCAAACGATGAAATTGGTTATTTCTTCATGTATAATGATCAACTCGATACTCCCTAGCCCCCAACAGCCTTTTTTTTCATAACACTTTAACCAGAGTGACGGGAGAGCGGCATTTCAGAAAACGTGCTTATCTCGGCGAGAAAAAGCGATTTCGGCAATAAAATTTAAAACGCGTGTAAAACATAAACCAAACGATGAAATTGGTTATTTCTTCATGTATAATGATCAACTCGATACTCCCTAGCCCCCAACAGCCTTTTTTTTCATAACACTTTAACCAGAGTGACGGGAGAGCGGCATTTCAGAAAACGTGCTTATCTCGGCGAGAAAAAGCGATTTCGGCAATAAAATTTAAAACGCGTGTAAAACATAAACCAAACGATGAAATTGGTTATTTCTTCATGTATAATGATCAACTCGATACTCCCTAGCCCCCAACAGCCTTTTTTTTCATAACACTTTAACCAGAGTGACGGGAGAGCGGCATTTCAGAAAACGTGCTTATCTCGGCGAGAAAAAGCGATTTCGGCAATAAAATTTAAAACGCGTGTAAAACATAAACCAAACGATGAAATTGGTTATTTCTTCATGTATAATGATCAACTCGATACTCCCTAGCCCCCAACAGCCTTTTTTTTCATAACACTTTAACCAGAGTGACGGGAGAGCGGCATTTCAGAAAACGTGCTTATCTCGGCGAGAAAAAGCGATTTCGGCAATAAAATTTAAAACGCGTGTAAAACATAAACCAAACGATGAAATTGGTTATTTCTTCATGTATAATGATCAACTCGATACTCCCTAGCCCCCAACAGCCTTTTTTTTCATAACACTTTAACCAGAGTGACGGGAGAGCGGCATTTCAGAAAACGTGCTTATCTCGGCGAGAAAAAGCGATTTCGGCAATAAAATTTAAAACGCGTGTAAAACATAAACCAAACGATGAAATTGGTTATTTCTTCATGTATAATGATCAACTCGATACTCCCTAGCCCCCAACAGCCTTTTTTTTCATAACACTTTAACCAGAGTGACGGGAGAGCGGCATTTCAGAAAACGTGCTTATCTCGGCGAGAAAAAGCGATTTCGGCAATAAAATTTAAAACGCGTGTAAAACATAAACCAAACGATGAAATTGGTTATTTCTTCATGTATAATGATCAACTCGATACTCCCTAGCCCCCAACAGCCTTTTTTTTCATAACACTTTAACCAGAGTGACGGGAGAGCGGCATTTCAGAAAACGTGCTTATCTCGGCGAGAAAAAGCGATTTCGGCAATAAAATTTAAAACGCGTGTAAAACATAAACCAAACGATGAAATTGGTTATTCTTCATGTATAATGATCAACTCGATACTCCCTAGCCCCCAACAGCCTTTTTTTTCATAACACTTTAACCAGAGTGACGGGAGAGCGGCATTTCAGAAAACGTGCTTATCTCGGCGAGAAAAAGCGATTTCGGCAATAAAATTTAAAACGCGTGTAAAACATAAACCAAACGATGAAATTGGTTATTTCTTCATGTATAATGATCAACTCGATACTCCCTAGCCCCCAACAGCCTTTTTTTTCATAACACTTTAACCAGAGTGACGGGAGAGCGGCATTTCAGAAAACGTGCTTATCTCGGCGAGAAAAAGCGATTTCGGCAATAAAATTTAAAACGCGTGTAAAACATAAACCAAACGATGAAATTGGTTATTTCTTCATGTATAATGATCAACTCGATACTCCCTAGCCCCCAACAGCCTTTTTTTTCATAACACTTTAACCAGAGTGACGGGAGAGCGGCATTTCAGAAAACGTGCTTATCTCGGCGAGAAAAAGCGATTTCGGCAATAAAATTTAAAACGCGTGTAAAACATAAACCAAACGATGAAATTGGTTATTTCTTCATGTATAATGATCAACTCGATACTCCCTAGCCCCCAACAGCCTTTTTTTTCATAACACTTTAACCAGAGTGACGGGAGAGCGGCATTTCAGAAAACGTGCTTATCTCGGCGAGAAAAAGCGATTTCGGCAATAAAATTTAAAACGCGTGTAAAACATAAACCAAACGATGAAATTGGTTATTTCTTCATGTATAATGATCAACTCGATACTCCCTAGCCCCCAACAGCCTTTTTTTTCATAACACTTTAACCAGAGTGACGGGAGAGCGGCATTTCAGAAAACGTGCTTATCTCGGCGAGAAAAAGCGATTTCGGCAATAAAATTTAAAACGCGTGTAAAACATAAACCAAACGATGAAATTGGTTATTTCTTCATGTATAATGATCAACTCGATACTCCCTAGCCCCCAACAGCCTTTTTTTTCATAACACTTTAACCAGAGTGACGGGAGAGCGGCATTTCAGAAAACGTGCTTATCTCGGCGAGAAAAAGCGATTTCGGCAATAAAATTTAAAACGCGTGTAAAACATAAACCAAACGATGAAATTGGTTATTTCTTCATGTATAATGATCAACTCGATACTCCCTAGCCCCCAACAGCCTTTTTTTTCATAACACTTTAACCAGAGTGACGGGAGAGCGGCATTTCAGAAAACGTGCTCTATCTCGGCGAGAAAAAGCGATTTCGGCAATAAAATTTAAAACGCGTGTAAAACATAAACCAAACGATGAAATTGGTTATTTCTTCATGTATAATGATCAACTCGATACTCCCTAGCCCCCAACAGCCTTTTTTTTCATAACACTTTAACCAGAGTGACGGGAGAGCGGCATTTCAGAAAACGTGCTTATCTCGGCGAGAAAAAGCGATTTCGGCAATAAAATTTAAAACGCGTGTAAAACATAAACCAAACGATGAAATTGGTTATTTCTTCATGTATAATGATCAACTCGATACTCCCTAGCCCCCAACAGCCTTTTTTTTCATAACACTTTAACCAGAGTGACGGGAGAGCGGCATTTCAGAAAACGTGCTTATCTCGGCGAGAAAAAGCGATTTCGGCAATAAAATTTAAAACGCGTGTAAAACATAAACCAAACGATGAAATTGGTTATTTCTTCATGTATAATGATCAACTCGATACTCCCTAGCCCCCAACAGCCTTTTTTTTCATAACACTTTAACCAGAGTGACGGGAGAGCGGCATTTCAGAAAACGTGCTTATCTCGGCGAGAAAAAGCGATTTCGGCAATAAAATTTAAAACGCGTGTAAAACATAAACCAAACGATGAAATTGGTTATTTCTTCATGTATAATGATCAACTCGATACTCCCTAGCCCCCAACAGCCTTTTTTTTCATAACACTTTAACCAGAGTGACGGGAGAGCGGCATTTCAGAAAACGTGCTTATCTCGGCGAGAAAAAGCGATTTCGGCAATAAAATTTAAAACGCGTGTAAAACATAAACCAAACGATGAAATTGGTTATTTCTTCATGTATAATGATCAACTCGATACTCCCTAGCCCCCAACAGCCTTTTTTTTCATAACACTTTAACCAGAGTGACGGGAGAGCGGCATTTCAGAAAACGTGCTTATCTCGGCGAGAAAAAGCGATTTCGGCAATAAAATTTAAAACGCGTGTAAAACATAAACCAAACGATGAAATTGGTTATTTCTTCATGTATAATGATCAACTCGATACTCCCTAGCCCCCAACAGCCTTTTTTTTCATAACACTTTAACCAGAGTGACGGGAGAGCGGCATTTCAGAAAACGTGCTTATCTCGGCGAGAAAAAGCGATTTCGGCAATAAAATTTAAAACGCGTGTAAAACATAAACCAAACGATGAAATTGGTTATTTCTTCATGTATAATGATCAACTCGATACTCCCTAGCCCCCAACAGCCTTTTTTTTCATAACACTTTAACCAGAGTGACGGGAGAGCGGCATTTCAGAAAACGTGCTTATCTCGGCGAGAAAAAGCGATTTCGGCAATAAAATTTAAAACGCGTGTAAAACATAAACCAAACGATGAAATTGGTTATTTCTTCATGTATAATGATCAACTCGATACTCCCTAGCCCCCAACAGCCTTTTTTTTCATAACACTTTAACCAGAGTGACGGGAGAGCGGCATTTCAGAAAACGTGCTTATCTCGGCGAGAAAAAGCGATTTCGGCAATAAAATTTAAAACGCGTGTAAAACATAAACCAAACGATGAAATTGGTTATTTCTTCATGTATAATGATCAACTCGATACTCCCTAGCCCCCAACAGCCTTTTTTTTCATAACACTTTAACCAGAGTGACGGGAGAGCGGCATTTCAGAAAACGTGCTTATCTCGGCGAGAAAAAGCGATTTCGGCAATAAAATTTAAAACGCGTGTAAAACATAAACCAAACGATGAAATTGGTTATTTCTTCATGTATAATGATCAACTCGATACTCCCTAGCCCCCAACAGCCTTTTTTTTCATAACACTTTAACCAGAGTGACGGGAGAGCGGCATTTCAGAAAACGTGCTTATCTCGGCGAGAAAAAGCGATTTCGGCAATAAAATTTAAAACGCGTGTAAAACATAAACCAAACGATGAAATTGGTTATTTCTTCATGTATAATGATCAACTCGATACTCCCTAGCCCCCAACAGCCTTTTTTTTCATAACACTTTAACCAGAGTGACGGGAGAGCGGCATTTCAGAAAACGTGCTTATCTCGGCGAGAAAAAGCGATTTCGGCAATAAAATTTAAAACGCGTGTAAAACATAAACCAAACGATGAAATTGGTTATTTCTTCATGTATAATGATCAACTCGATACTCCCTAGCCCCCAACAGCCTTTTTTTTCATAACACTTTAACCAGAGTGACGGGAGAGCGGCATTTCAGAAAACGTGCTTATCTCGGCGAGAAAAAGCGATTTCGTCAATAAAATTTAAAACGCGTGTAAAACATAAACCAAACGATGAAATTGGTTATTTCTTCATGTATAATGATCAACTCGATACTCCCTAGCCCCCAACAGCCTTTTTTTTCATAACACTTTAACCAGAGTGACGGGAGAGCGGCATTTCAGAAAACGTGCTTATCTCGGCGAGAAAAAGCGATTTCGGCAATAAAATTTAAAACGCGTGTAAAACATAAACCAAACGATGAAATTGGTTATTTCTTCATGTATAATGATCAACTCGATACTCCCTAGCCCCCAACAGCCTTTTTTTTCATAACACTTTAACCAGAGTGACGGGAGAGCGGCATTTCAGAAAACGTGCTTATCTCGGCGAGAAAAAGCGATTTCGGCAATAAAATTTAAAACGCGTGTAAAACATAAACCAAACGATGAAATTGGTTATTTCTTCATGTATAATGATCAACTCGATACTCCCTAGCCCCCAACAGCCTTTTTTTTCATAACACTTTAACCAGAGTGACGGGAGAGCGGCATTTCAGAAAACGTGCTTATCTCGGCGAGAAAAAGCGATTTCGGCAATAAAATTTAAAACGCGTGTAAAACATAAACCAAACGATGAAATTGGTTATTTCTTCATGTATAATGATCAACTCGATACTCCCTAGCCCCCAACAGCCTTTTTTTTCATAACACTTTAACCAGAGTGACGGGAGAGCGGCATTTCAGAAAACGTGCTTATCTCGGCGAGAAAAAGCGATTTCGGCAATAAAATTTAAAACGCGTGTAAAACATAAACCAAACGATGAAATTGGTTATTTCTTCATGTATAATGATCAGCTCGATACTCCCTAGCCCCCAACAGCCTTTTTTTTCATAACACTTTAACCAGAGTGACGGGAGAGCGGCATTTCAGAAAACGTGCTTATCTCGGCGAGAAAAAGCGATTTCGGCAATAAAATTTAAAACGCGTGTAAAACATAAACCAAACGATGAAATTGGTTATTTCTTCATGTATAATGATCAACTCGATACTCCCTAGCCCCCAACAGCCTTTTTTTTCATAACACTTTAACCAGAGTGACGGGAGAGCGGCATTTCAGAAAACGTGCTTATCTCGGCGAGAAAAAGCGATTTCGGCAATAAAATTTAAAACGCGTGTAAAACATAAACCAAACGATGAAATTGGTTATTTCTTCATGTATAATGATCAGCTCGATACTCCCTAGCCCCCAACAGCCTTTTTTTTCATAACACTTTAACCAGAGTGACGGGAGAGCGGCATTTCAGAAAACGTGCTTATCTCGGCGAGAAAAAGCGATTTCGGCAATAAAATTTAAAACGCGTGTAAAACATAAACCAAACGATGAAATTGGTTATTTCTTCATGTATAATGATCAACTCGATACTCCCTAGCCCCCAACAGCCTTTTTTTTCATAACACTTTAACCAGAGTGACGGGAGAGCGGCATTTCAGAAAACGTGCTTATCTCGGCGAGAAAAAGCGATTTCGGCAATAAAATTTAAAACGCGTGTAAAACATAAACCAAACGATGAAATTGGTTATTTCTTCATGTATAATGATCAACTCGATACTCCCTAGCCCCCAACAGCCTTTTTTTCATAACACTTTAACCAGAGTAACGGGAGAGCGGCATTTCAGAAAACGTGCTTATCTCGGCGAGAAAAAGCGATTTCGGCAATAAAATTTAAAACGCGTGTAAAACATAAACCAAACGATGAAATTGGTTATTTCTTCATGTATAATGATCAGCTCGATACTCCCTAGCCCCCAACAGCCTTTTTTTTCATAACACTTTAACCAGAGTGACGGGAGAGCGGCATTTCAGAAAACGTGCTTATCTCGGCGAGAAAAAGCGATTTCGGCAATAAAATTTAAAACGCGTGTAAAACATAAACCAAACGATGAAATTGGTTATTTCTTCATGTATAATGATCAACTCGATACTCCCTAGCCCCCAACAGCCTTTTTTTTCATAACACTTTAACCAGAGTGACGGGAGAGCGGCATTTCAGAAAACGTGCTTATCTCGGCGAGAAAAAGCGATTTCGGCAATAAAATTTAAAACGCGTGTAAAACATAAACCAAACGATGACATTGGTTATTTCTTCATGTATAATGATCAGCTCGATACTCCCTAGCCCCCAACAGCCTTTTTTTTCATAACACTTTACCAGAGTGACGGGAGAGCGGCATTTCAGAAAACGTGCTTATCTCGGCGAGAAAAAGCGATTTCGGCAATAAAATTTAAAACGCGTGTAAAACATAAACCAAACGATGAAATTGGTTATTTCTTCATGTATAATGGTCAACTCGAGTCGAGCTCCAGGGAGAGAGGCTAATTTTTCGCTTTTTGAGGCCGACCGACGAACCGGCGCGGGGCTGACTCAAAAGCCCGCAGAGCCGTAGGCACTTTGAAAAGTTTCGCCTTTGGCTGTGAGCTCCAGGGGAGAGGCTGGTTTTGCGTTATTTTAGGCCGGCTGGAGAACCGGCGCGGGTCGGACGCACAATCCCCGCAGAGCCGTGGGCACTTAGAAAATTTTTGCCAAGTTGGCTCTGAGCGCCTGGTACCTAATATGGAAGTATAGAGGCCGACTTTCGGGCAAGATCACGCCGCGTTAGGCTTCCAGGACCCCGGCTAAGCAATTTTACCGGGCCGCCCGGTTCTTTTTTTGAACCAGCCCGGTTCTTTTTACACTTCCAGCTGGAGCTCAGCAGCGGCTTTTTGCGCAAGATCACGCCGGGTTAGGCTTCCAGGACCTCGGCTAAGCAATTCTACCGGGCCGCCCGGTTCTTTTTTTGAACCAGCCCGGTTCTTTTTACACTTCCAGCTGGAGCTCACGAGCGGCTTTTTGGACAAGATCACGCCGTGTTAGGCTTCCAGAGCCCCGGCTAAGCAATTTTACCGGCCCGCCCGGTTCTTTTTTTTAACCAGCCCGGTTCTTTTTACACTTCCAGCTGGAGCTCAGCAGCGGGTTTTTGGACAAGATCACGCCGTGTTAGGCTTCCAGAGCCCCGGCTAAGCAATTTTACAGGGTCGCCCGGTTCTTTTTTTTAACCAGCCCGGTTTTTTTTACACTTCCAGCTGGAGCTCAGCAGCGGCTTTTTGCACAGTATCACGCCGGGTTAGGCTTCCAGAGCCCCGGCTAAGCAATTTTACCGGGCCGCCCGGTTCTTTTTTTTAACCAGCCCGGTTCTTTTTACACTTCCAGCTGGAGCTCAGCAGCGGCTTTTTGGACAAGATCACGCCGTGTTAGGCTTCCAGAGCCCCGGCTAAGCAATTTTACCGGGTCGCCCGGTTCTTTTTTTTAACCAGCCCGGTTCTTTTTACACTTCCAGCTGGAGCTCAGCAGCGGCTTTTTGGACAAGATCACGCCGTGATAGGCTTCCAGAGCCCCGGCTAAGCAATTTTACCGGGTCGCCCGGTTCTTTTTTTAACCAGCCCGGTTCTTTTTACACTTCCAGCTGGAGCTCAGCATCGTGTAAAACATAAACCAAACGATGAAATTGGTTATTTCTTCATGTATAATGATCAACTCGATACTCCCTAGCCCCCAACAGCCTTTTTTTTTCATAACACTTTAACCAGAGTGACGGGAGAGCGGCATTTCAGAAAACGTGCTTATCTCGGCGAGAAAAAGCGATTTCGGCAATAAAATTTAAAACGCGTGTAAAACATAAACCAAACGATGAAATTGGTTATTTCTTCATGTATAATGATCAACTCGATACTCCCTAGCCCCCAACATCCTTTTTTTTTCATAACACTTTAACCAGAGTGACGGGAGAGCGGCATTTCAGAAAACGTGCTTATCTCGGCGAGAAAAAGCGATTTCGGCAATAAAATTTAAAACGCGTGTAAAACATAAACCAAACGATGAAATTGGTTATTTCTTCATGTATAATGATCAACTCGATACTCCCTAGCCCCCAACAGCCTTTTTTTTCATAACACTTTAACCAGAGTGACGGGAGAGCGGCATTTCAGAAAACGTGCTTATCTCGGCGAGAAAAAGCGATTTCGGCAATAAAATTTAAAACGCGTGTAAAACATAAACCAAACGATGAAATTGGTTATTTCTTCATGTATAATGATCAACTCGATACTCCCTAGCCCCCAACAGCCTTTTTTTTCATAACACTTTAACCAGAGTGACGGGAGAGCGGCATTTCAGAAAACGTGCTTATCTCGGCGAGAAAAAGCGATTTCGGCAATAAAATTTAAAACGCGTGTAAAACATAAACCAAACGATGAAATTGGTTATTTCTTCATGTATAATGATCAACTCGATACTCCCTAGCCCCCAACAGCCTTTTTTTTCATAACACTTTAACCAGAGTGACGGGAGAGCGGCATTTCAGAAAACGTGCTTATCTCGGCGAGAAAAAGCGATTTCGGCAATAAAATTTAAAACGCGTGTAAAACATAAACCAAACGATGAAATTGGTTATTTCTTCATGTATAATGATCAACTCGATACTCCCTAGCCCCCAACAGCCTTTTTTTTCATAACACTTTAACCAGAGTGACGGGAGAGCGGCATTTCAGAAAACGTGCTTATCTCGGCGAGAAAAAGCGATTTCGGCAATAAAATTTAAAACGCGTGTAAAACATAAACCAAACGATGAAATTGGTTATTTCTTCATGTATAATGATCAACTCGATACTCCCTAGCCCCCAACAGCCTTTTTTTTCATAACACTTTAACCAGAGTGACGGGAGAGCGGCATTTCAGAAAACGTGCTTATCTCGGCGAGAAAAAGCGATTTCGGCAATAAAATTTAAAACGCGTGTAAAACATAAACCAAACGATGAAATTGGTTATTTCTTCATGTATAATGATCAGCTCGATACTCCCTAGCCCCCAACAGCCTTTTTTTTCATAACACTTTAACCAGAGTGACGGGAGAGCGGCATTTCAGAAAACGTGCTTATCTCGGCGAGAAAAAGCGATTTCGGCAATAAAATTTAAAACGCGTGTAAAACATAAACCAAACGATGAAATTGGTTATTTCTTCATGTATAATGATCAACTCGATACTCCCTAGCCCCCAACAGCCTTTTTTTTCATAACACTTTAACCAGAGTGACGGGAGAGCGGCATTTCAGAAAACGTGCTTATCTCGGCGAGAAAAAGCGATTTCGGCAATAAAATTTAAAACGCGTGTAAAACATAAACCAAACGATGAAATTGGTTATTTCTTCATGTATAATGATCAACTCGATACTCCCTAGCCCCCAACAGCCTTTTTTTCATAACACTTTAACCAGAGTAACGGGAGAGCGGCATTTCAGAAAACGTGCTTATCTCGGCGAGAAAAAGCGATTTCGGCAATAAAATTTAAAACGCGTGTAAAACATAAACCAAACGATGAAATTGGTTATTTCTTCATGTATAATGATCAGCTCGATACTCCCTAGCCCCCAACAGCCTTTTTTTTCATAACACTTTAACCAGAGTGACGGGAGAGCGGCATTTCAGAAAACGTGCTTATCTCGGCGAGAAAAAGCGATTTCGGCAATAAAATTTAAAACGCGTGTAAAACATAAACCAAACGATGAAATTGGTTATTTCTTCATGTATAATGATCAACTCGATACTCCCTAGCCCCCAACAGCCTTTTTTTTCATAACACTTTAACCAGAGTGACGGGAGAGCGGCATTTCAGAAAACGTGCTTATCTCGGCGAGAAAAAGCGATTTCGGCAATAAAATTTAAAACGCGTGTAAAACATAAACCAAACGATGACATTGGTTATTTCTTCATGTATAATGATCAGCTCGATACTCCCTAGCCCCCAACAGCCTTTTTTTTCATAACACTTTACCAGAGTGACGGGAGAGCGGCATTTCAGAAAACGTGCTTATCTCGGCGAGAAAAAGCGATTTCGGCAATAAAATTTAAAACGCGTGTAAAACATAAACCAAACGATGAAATTGGTTATTTCTTCATGTATAATGGTCAACTCGAGTCGAGCTCCAGGGAGAGAGGCTAATTTTTCGCTTTTTGAGGCCGACCGACGAACCGGCGCGGGGCTGACTCAAAAGCCCGCAGAGCCGTAGGCACTTTGAAAAGTTTCGCCTTTGGCTGTGAGCTCCAGGGGAGAGGCTGGTTTTGCGTTATTTTAGGCCGGCTGGAGAACCGGCGCGGGTCGGACGCACAATCCCCGCAGAGCCGTGGGCACTTAGAAAATTTTTGCCAAGTTGGCTCTGAGCGCCTGGTACCTAATATGGAAGTATAGAGGCCGACTTTCGGGCAAGATCACGCCGCGTTAGGCTTCCAGGACCCCGGCTAAGCAATTTTACCGGGCCGCCCGGTTCTTTTTTTGAACCAGCCCGGTTCTTTTTACACTTCCAGCTGGAGCTCAGCAGCGGCTTTTTGCGCAAGATCACGCCGGGTTAGGCTTCCAGGACCTCGGCTAAGCAATTCTACCGGGCCGCCCGGTTCTTTTTTTGAACCAGCCCGGTTCTTTTTACACTTCCAGCTGGAGCTCACGAGCGGCTTTTTGGACAAGATCACGCCGTGTTAGGCTTCCAGAGCCCCGGCTAAGCAATTTTACCGGCCCGCCCGGTTCTTTTTTTTAACCAGCCCGGTTCTTTTTACACTTCCAGCTGGAGCTCAGCAGCGGGTTTTTGGACAAGATCACGCCGTGTTAGGCTTCCAGAGCCCCGGCTAAGCAATTTTACAGGGTCGCCCGGTTCTTTTTTTTAACCAGCCCGGTTTTTTTTACACTTCCAGCTGGAGCTCAGCAGCGGCTTTTTGCACAGTATCACGCCGGGTTAGGCTTCCAGAGCCCCGGCTAAGCAATTTTACCGGGCCGCCCGGTTCTTTTTTTTAACCAGCCCGGTTCTTTTTACACTTCCAGCTGGAGCTCAGCAGCGGCTTTTTGGACAAGATCACGCCGTGTTAGGCTTCCAGAGCCCCGGCTAAGCAATTTTACCGGGTCGCCCGGTTCTTTTTTTTAACCAGCCCGGTTCTTTTTACACTTCCAGCTGGAGCTCAGCAGCGGCTTTTTGGACAAGATCACGCCGTGATAGGCTTCCAGAGCCCCGGCTAAGCAATTTTACCGGGTCGCCCGGTTCTTTTTTTAACCAGCCCGGTTCTTTTTACACTTCCAGCTGGAGCTCAGCATCGTGTAAAACATAAACCAAACGATGAAATTGGTTATTTCTTCATGTATAATGATCAACTCGATACTCCCTAGCCCCCAACAGCCTTTTTTTTTCATAACACTTTAACCAGAGTGACGGGAGAGCGGCATTTCAGAAAACGTGCTTATCTCGGCGAGAAAAAGCGATTTCGGCAATAAAATTTAAAACGCGTGTAAAACATAAACCAAACGATGAAATTGGTTATTTCTTCATGTATAATGATCAACTCGATACTCCCTAGCCCCCAACATCCTTTTTTTTTCATAACACTTTAACCAGAGTGACGGGAGAGCGGCATTTCAGAAAACGTGCTTATCTCGGCGAGAAAAAGCGATTTCGGCAATAAAATTTAAAACGCGTGTAAAACATAAACCAAACGATGAAATTGGTTATTTCTTCATGTATAATGATCAACTCGATACTCCCTAGCCCCCAACAGCCTTTTTTTTCATAACACTTTAACCAGAGTGACGGGAGAGCGGCATTTCAGAAAACGTGCTTATCTCGGCGAGAAAAAGCGATTTCGGCAATAAAATTTAAAACGCGTGTAAAACATAAACCAAACGATGAAATTGGTTATTTCTTCATGTATAATGATCAACTCGATACTCCCTAGCCCCCAACAGCCTTTTTTTTCATAACACTTTAACCAGAGTGACGGGAGAGCGGCATTTCAGAAAACGTGCTTATCTCGGCGAGAAAAAGCGATTTCGGCAATAAAATTTAAAACGCGTGTAAAACATAAACCAAACGATGAAATTGGTTATTTCTTCATGTATAATGATCAACTCGATACTCCCTAGCCCCCAACAGCCTTTTTTTTCATAACACTTTAACCAGAGTGACGGGAGAGCGGCATTTCAGAAAACGTGCTTATCTCGGCGAGAAAAAGCGATTTCGGCAATAAAATTTAAAACGCGTGTAAAACATAAACCAAACGATGAAATTGGTTATTTCTTCATGTATAATGATCAACTCGATACTCCCTAGCCCCCAACAGCCTTTTTTTTCATAACACTTTAACCAGAGTGACGGGAGAGCGGCATTTCAGAAAACGTGCTTATCTCGGCGAGAAAAAGCGATTTCGGCAATAAAATTTAAAACGCGTGTAAAACATAAACCAAACGATGAAATTGGTTATTTCTTCATGTATAATGATCAACTCGAGTCGAGCTCCAGGGAGAGAGGCTGATTTTTCGCTTTTTGAGGCCGACCGACGAACTGGCGCGGGGCGGACTCAAAAGCCCGCAGAGCCGTAGGCACTTAGAAAAGTTTCGCCTTTGGCTGTGAGCTCCAGGGGAGAGGCTGGTTTTGCGTTATTTTAGGCCGGCTGGAGAACCGGCGCGGGTCGGACGCACAATCCCCGCAGAGCCGTGGGCACTTAGAAAATTTTTGCCAAGTTGGCTCTGAGCGCCTGGTACCTAATATGGAAGTATAGAGGCCGACTTTCGGGCAAGATCACGCCGCGTTAGGCTTCCAGGACCCCGGCTAAGCAATTTTACCGGGCCGCCCGGTTCTTTTTTTGAACCAGCCCGGTTCTTTTTACACTTCCAGCTGGAGCTCAGCAGCGGCTTTTTGCGCAAGATCACGCCGGGTTAGGCTTCCAGGACCTCGGCTAAGCAATTCTACCGGGCCGCCCGGTTCTTTTTTTGAACCAGCCCGGTTCTTTTTACACTTCCAGCTGGAGCTCACGAGCGGCTTTTTGGACAAGATCACGCCGTGTTAGGCTTCCAGAGCCCCGGCTAAGCAATTTTACCGGCCCGCCCGGTTCTTTTTTTTAACCAGCCCGGTTCTTTTTACACTTCCAGCTGGAGCTCAGCAGCGGGTTTTTGGACAAGATCACGCCGTGTTAGGCTTCCAGAGCCCCGGCTAAGCAATTTTACAGGGTCGCCCGGTTCTTTTTTTTAACCAGCCCGGTTTTTTTTACACTTCCAGCTGGAGCTCAGCAGCGGCTTTTTGCACAGTATCACGCCGGGTTAGGCTTCCAGAGCCCCGGCTAAGCAATTTTACCGGGCCGCCCGGTTCTTTTTTTTAACCAGCCCGGTTCTTTTTACACTTCCAGCTGGAGCTCAGCAGCGGCTTTTTGGACAAGATCACGCCGTGTTAGGCTTCCAGAGCCCCGGCTAAGCAATTTTACCGGGTCGCCCGGTTCTTTTTTTTAACCAGCCCGGTTCTTTTTACACTTCCAGCTGGAGCTCAGCAGCGGCTTTTTGGACAAGATCACGCCGTGATAGGCTTCCAGAGCCCCGGCTAAGCAATTTTACCGGGTCGCCCGGTTCTTTTTTTAACCAGCCCGGTTCTTTTTACACTTCCAGCTGGAGCTCAGCATCGTGTAAAACATAAACCAAACGATGAAATTGGTTATTTCTTCATGTATAATGATCAACTCGATACTCCCTAGCCCCCAACAGCCTTTTTTTTTTCATAACACTTTAACCAGAGTGACGGGAGAGCGGCATTTCAGAAAACGTGCTTATCTCGGCGAGAAAAAGCGATTTCGGCAATAAAATTTAAAACGCGTGTAAAACATAAACCAAACGATGAAATTGGTTATTTCTTCATGTATAATGATCAACTCGATACTCCCTAGCCCCCAACATCCTTTTTTTTCATAACACTTTAACCAGAGTGACGGGAGAGCGGCATTTCAGAAAACGTGCTTATCTCGGCGAGAAAAAGCGATTTCGGCAATAAAATTTAAAACGCGTGTAAAACATAAACCAAACGATGAAATTGGTTATTTCTTCATGTATAATGATCAACTCGATACTCCCTAGCCCCCAACATCCTTTTTTTTCATAACACTTTAACCAGAGTGACGGGAGAGCGGCATTTCAGAAAACGTGCTTATCTCGGCGAGAAAAAGCGATTTCGGCAATAAAATTTAAAACGCGTGTAAAACATAAACCAAACGATGAAATTGGTTATTTCTTCATGTATAATGATCAACTCGATACTCCCTAGCCCCCAACAGCCTTTTTTTTCATAACACTTTAACCAGAGTGACGGGAGAGCGGCATTTCAGAAAACGTGCTTATCTCGGCGAGAAAAAGCGATTTCGGCAATAAAATTTAAAACGCGTGTAAAACATAAACCAAACGATGAAATTGGTTATTTCTTCATGTATAATGATCAACTCGATACTCCCTAGCCCCCAACAGCCTTTTTTTTCATAACACTTTAACCAGAGTGACGGGAGAGCGGCATTTCAGAAAACGTGCTTATCTCGGCGAGAAAAAGCGATTTCGGCAATAAAATTTAAAACGCGTGTAAAACATAAACCAAACGATGAAATTGGTTATTTCTTCATGTATAATGATCAACTCGATACTCCCTAGCCCCCAACAGCCTTTTTTTTCATAACACTTTAACCAGAGTGACGGGAGAGCGGCATTTCAGAAAACGTGCTTATCTCGGCGAGAAAAAGCGATTTCGGCAATAAAATTTAAAACGCGTGTAAAACATAAACCAAACGATGAAATTGGTTATTTCTTCATGTATAATGATCAACTCGATACTCCCTAGCCCCCAACAGCCTTTTTTTTCATAACACTTTAACCAGAGTGACGGGAGAGCGGCATTTCAGAAAACGTGCTTATCTCGGCGAGAAAAAGCGATTTCGGCAATAAAATTTAAAACGCGTGTAAAACATAAACCAAACGATGAAATTGGTTATTTCTTCATGTATAATGATCAACTCGATACTCCCTAGCCCCCAACAGCCTTTTTTTTCATAACACTTTAACCAGAGTGACGGGAGAGCGGCATTTCAGAAAACGTGCTTATCTCGGCGAGAAAAAGCGATTTCGGCAATAAAATTTAAAACGCGTGTAAAACATAAACCAAACGATGAAATTGGTTATTTCTTCATGTATAATGATCAACTCGATACTCCCTAGCCCCCAACAGCCTTTTTTTTCATAACACTTTAACCAGAGTGACGGGAGAGCGGCATTTCAGAAAACGTGCTTATCTCGGCGAGAAAAAGCGATTTCGGCAATAAAATTTAAAACGCGTGTAAAACATAAACCAAACGATGAAATTGGTTATTTCTTCATGTATAATGATCAACTCGATACTCCCTAGCCCCCAACAGCCTTTTTTTTCATAACACTTTAACCAGAGTGACGGGAGAGCGGCATTTCAGAAAACGTGCTTATCTCGGCGAGAAAAAGCGATTTCGGCAATAAAATTTAAAACGCGTGTAAAACATAAACCAAACGATGAAATTGGTTATTTCTTCATGTATAATGATCAACTCGATACTCCCTAGCCCCCAACAGCCTTTTTTTTCATAACACTTTAACCAGAGTGACGGGAGAGCGGCATTTCAGAAAACGTGCTTATCTCGGCGAGAAAAAGCGATTTCGGCAATAAAATTTAAAACGCGTGTAAAACATAAACCAAACGATGAAATTGGTTATTTCTTCATGTATAATGATCAACTCGATACTCCCTAGCCCCCAACAGCCTTTTTTTTCATAACACTTTAACCAGAGTGACGGGAGAGCGGCATTTCAGAAAACGTGCTTATCTCGGCGAGAAAAAGCGATTTCGGCAATAAAATTTAAAACGCGTGTAAAACATAAACCAAACGATGAAATTGGTTATTTCTTCATGTATAATGATCAACTCGATACTCCCTAGCCCCCAACAGCCTTTTTTTTCATAACACTTTAACCAGAGTGACGGGAGAGCGGCATTTCAGAAAACGTGCTTATCTCGGCGAGAAAAAGCGATTTCGGCAATAAAATTTAAAACGCGTGTAAAACATAAATCAAACGATGAAATTGGTTATTTCTTCATGTATAATGATCAACTCGATACTCCCTAGCCCCCAACAGCCTTTTTTTTTCATAACACTTTAACCAGAGTGACGGGAGAGCGGCATTTCAGAAAACGTGCTTATCTCGGCGAGAAAAAGCGATTTCGGCAATAAAATTTAAAACGCGTGTAAAACATAAACCAAACGATGAAATTGGTTATTTCTTCATGTATAATGATCAACTCGATACTCCCTAGCCCCCAACAGCCTTTTTTTTCATAACACTTTAACCAGAGTGACGGGAGAGCGGCATTTCAGAAAACGTGCTTATCTCGGCGAGAAAAAGCGATTTCGGCAATAAAATTTAAAACGCGTGTAAAACATAAACCAAACGATGAAATTGGTTATTTCTTCATGTATAACGATCAACTCGATACTCCCTAGCCCCCAACAGCCTTTTTTTTCATAACACTTTAACCAGAGTGACGGGAGAGCGGCATTTCAGAAAACGTGCTTATCTCGGCGAGAAAAAGCGATTTCGGCAATAAAATTTAAAACGCGTGTAAAACATAAACCAAACGATGAAATTGGTTATTTCTTCATGTATAATGATCAACTCGATACTCCCTAGCCCCCAACAGCCTTTTTTTTCATAACACTTTAACCAGAGTGACGGGAGAGCGGCATTTCAGAAAACGTGCTTATCTCGGCGAGAAAAAGCGATTTCGGCAATAAAATTTAAAACGCGTGTAAAACATAAACCAAACGATGAAATTGGTTATTTCTTCATGTATAATGATCAACTCGATACTCCCTAGCCCCCAACAGCCTTTTTTTTCATAACACTTTAACCAGAGTGACGGGAGAGCGGCATTTCAGAAAACGTGCTTATCTCGGCGAGAAAAAGCGATTTCGGCAATAAAATTTAAAACGCGTGTAAAACATAAACCAAACGATGAAATTGGTTATTTCTTCATGTATAATGATCAACTCGATACTCCCTAGCCCCCAACAGCCTTTTTTTTCATAACACTTTAACCAGAGTGACGGGAGAGCGGCATTTCAGAAAACGTGCTTATCTCGGCGAGAAAAAGCGATTTCGGCAATAAAATTTAAAACGCGTGTAAAACATAAACCAAACGATGAAATTGGTTATTTCTTCATGTATAATGATCAACTCGATACTCCCTAGCCCCCAACAGCCTTTTTTTTCATAACACTTTAACCAGAGTGACGGGAGAGCGGCATTTCAGAAAACGTGCTTATCTCGGCGAGAAAAAGCGATTTCGGCAATAAAATTTAAAACGCGTGTAAAACATAAACCAAACGATGAAATTGGTTATTTCTTCATGTATAATGATCAACTCGATACTCCCTAGCCCCCAACAGCCTTTTTTTTCATAACACTTTAACCAGAGTGACGGGAGAGCGGCATTTCAGAAAACGTGCTTATCTCGGCGAGAAAAAGCGATTTCGGCAATAAAATTTAAAACGCGTGTAAAACATAAACCAAACGATGAAATTGGTTATTTCTTCATGTATAATGATCAACTCGATACTCCCTAGCCCCCAACAGCCTTTTTTTTCATAACACTTTAACCAGAGTGACGGGAGAGCGGCATTTCAGAAAACGTGCTTATCTCGGCGAGAAAAAGCGATTTCGGCAATAAAATTTAAAACGCGTGTAAAACATAAACCAAACGATGAAATTGGTTATTTCTTCATGTATAATGATCAACTCGATACTCCCTAGCCCCCAACAGCCTTTTTTTTCATAACACTTTAACCAGAGTGACGGGAGAGCGGCATTTCAGAAAACGTGCTTATCTCGGCGAGAAAAAGCGATTTCGGCAATAAAATTTAAAACGCGTGTAAAAAATAAACCAAACGATGAAATTGGTTATTTCTTCATGTATAATGATCAACTCGATACTCCCTAGCCCCCAACAGCCTTTTTTTTCATAACACTTAAACCAAAGTGACGGGAGAGCGGCATTTCAGAAAACGTGCTTATCTCGGCGAGAAAAAGCGATTTCGGCAATAAAATTTAAAACGCGTGTAAAACATAAACCAAACGATGAAATTGGTTATTTCTTCATGTATAATGATCAACTCGATACTCCCTAGCCCCCAACAGCCTTTTTTTTCATAACACTTTAACCAGAGTGACGGGAGAGCGGCATTTCAGAAAACGTGCTTATCTCGGCGAGAAAAAGCGATTTCGGCAATAAAATTTAAAACGCGTGTAAAACATAAACCAAACGATGAAATTGGTTATTTCTTCATGTATAATGATCAACTCGATACTCCCTAGCCCCCAACAGCCTTTTTTTTCATAACACTTTAACCAGAGTGACGGGAGAGCGGCATTTCAGAAAACGTGCTTATCTCGGCGAGAAAAAGCGATTTCGGCAATAAAATTTAAAACGCGTGTAAAACATAAACCAAACGATGAAATTGGTTATTTCTTCATGTATAATGATCAACTCGATACTCCCTAGCCCCCAACAGCCTTTTTTTTCATAACACTTTAACCAGAGTGACGGGAGAGCGGCATTTCAGAAAACGTGCTTATCTCGGCGAGAAAAAGCGATTTCGGCAATAAAATTTAAAACGCGTGTAAAACATAAACCAAACGATGAAATTGGTTATTTCTTCATGTATAATGATCAGCTCAATACTCCCTAGCCCCCAACAGCCTTTTTTTTCATAACACTTTAACCAGAGTGACGGGAGAGCGGCATTTCAGAAAACGTGCTTATCTCGGCGAGAAAAAGCGATTTCGGCAATAAAATTTAAAACGCGTGTAAAACATAAACCAAACGATGAAATTGGTTATTTCTTCATGTATAATGATCAACTCGATACTCCCTAGCCCCCAACAGCCTTTTTTTTCATAACACTTTAACCAGAGTGACGGGAGAGCGGCATTTCAGAAAACGTGCTTATCTCGGCGAGAAAAAGCGATTTCGGCAATAAAATTTAAAACGCGTGTAAAACATAAACCAAACGATGAAATTGGTTATTTCTTCATGTATAATGATCAGCTCGATACTCCCTAGCCCCCAACAGCCTTTTTTTTCATAACACTTTAACCAGAGTGACGGGAGAGCGGCATTTCAGAAAACGTGCTTATCTCGGCGAGAAAAAGCGATTTCGGCAATAAAATTTAAAACGCGTGTAAAACATAAACCAAACGATGAAATTGGTTATTTCTTCATGTATAATGATCAACTCGATACTCCCTAGCCCCCAACAGCCTTTTTTTTCATAACACTTTAACCAGAGTGACGGGAGAGCGGCATTTCAGAAAACGTGCTTATCTCGGCGAGAAAAAGCGATTTCGGCAATAAAATTTAAAACGCGTGTAAAACATAAACCAAACGATGAAATTGGTTATTTCTTCATGTATAATGATCAACTCGATACTCCCTAGCCCCCAACAGCCTTTTTTTTTCATAACACTTTAACCAGAGTGACGGGAGAGCGGCATTTCAGAAAACGTGCTTATCTCGGCGAGAAAAAGCGATTTCGGCAATAAAATTTAAAACGCGTGTAAAACATAAACCAAACGATGAAATTGGTTATTTCTTCATGTATAATGATCAACTCGATACTCCCTAGCCCCCAACATCCTTTTTTTTTCATAACACTTTAACCAGAGTGACGGGAGAGCGGCATTTCAGAAAACGTGCTTATCTCGGCGAGAAAAAGCGATTTCGGCAATAAAATTTAAAACGCGTGTAAAACATAAACCAAACGATGAAATTGGTTATTTCTTCATGTATAATGATCAACTCGATACTCCCTAGCCCCCAACAGCCTTTTTTTTCATAACACTTTAACCAGAGTGACGGGAGAGCGGCATTTCAGAAAACGTGCTTATCTCGGCGAGAAAAAGCGATTTTGGCAATAAAATTTAAAACGCGTGTAAAACATAAACCAAACGATGAAATTGGTTATTTCTTCATGTATAATGATCAACTCGATACTCCCTAGCCCCCAACAGCCTTTTTTTTCATAACACTTTAACCAGAGTGACGGGAGAGCGGCATTTCAGAAAACGTGCTTATCTCGGCGAGAAAAAGCGATTTCGGCAATAAAATTTAAAACGCGTGTAAAACATAAACCAAACGATGAAATTGGTTATTTCTTCATGTATAATGATCAACTCGATACTCCCTAGCCCCCAACAGCCTTTTTTTTCATAACACTTTAACCAGAGTGACGGGAGAGCGGCATTTCAGAAAACGTGCTTATCTCGGCGAGAAAAAGCGATTTCGGCAATAAAATTTAAAACGCGTGTAAAACATAAACCAAACGATGAAATTGGTTATTTCTTCATGTATAATGATCAACTCGATACTCCCTAGCCCCCAACAGCCTTTTTTTTCATAACACTTTAACCAGAGTGACGGGAGAGCGGCATTTCAGAAAACGTGCTTATCTCGGCGAGAAAAAGCGATTTCGGCAATAAAATTTAAAACGCGTGTAAAACATAAACCAAACGATGAAATTGGTTATTTCTTCATGTATAATGATCAACTCGAGTCGAGCTCCAGGGAGAGAGGCTGATTTTTCGCTTTTTGAGGCCGACCGACGAACTGGCGCGGGGCGGACTCAAAAGCCCGCAGAGCCGTAGGCACTTAGAAAAGTTTCGCCTTTGGCTGTGAGCTCCAGGGGGAGAGGCTGGTTTTGCGTTATTTTAGGCCGGCTGGAGAACCGGCGCGTGTCGGACGCACAATCCCCGCAGAGCCGTGGGCACTTAGAAAATTTTTGCCAAGTTGGCTCTGAGCGCCTGGTACCTAATATGGAAGTATAGAGGCCGACTTTCGGGCAAGATCACGCCGCGTTAGGCTTCCAGGACCCCGGCTAAGCAATTTTACCGGGCCGCCCGGTTCTTTTTTTGAACCAGCCCGGTTCTTTTTACACTTCCAGCTGGAGCTCAGCAGCGGCTTTTTGCGCAAGATCACGCCGGGTTAGGCTTCCAGGACCTCGGCTAAGCAATTCTACCGGGCCGCCCGGTTCTTTTTTTGAACCAGCCCGGTTCTTTTTACACTTCCAGCTGGAGCTCACGAGCGGCTTTTTGGACAAGATCACGCCGTGTTAGGCTTCCAGAGCCCCGGCTAAGCAATTTTACCGGCCCGCCCGGTTCTTTTTTTTAACCAGCCCGGTTCTTTTTACACTTCCAGCTGGAGCTCAGCAGCGGGTTTTTGGACAAGATCACGCCGTGTTAGGCTTCCAGAGCCCCGGCTAAGCAATTTTACAGGGTCGCCCGGTTCTTTTTTTTAACCAGCCCGGTTTTTTTTACACTTCCAGCTGGAGCTCAGCAGCGGCTTTTTGCACAGTATCACGCCGGGTTAGGCTTCCAGAGCCCCGGCTAAGCAATTTTACCGGGCCGCCCGGTTCTTTTTTTTAACCAGCCCGGTTCTTTTTACACTTCCAGCTGGAGCTCAGCAGCGGCTTTTTGGACAAGATCACGCCGTGTTAGGCTTCCAGAGCCCCGGCTAAGCAATTTTACCGGGTCGCCCGGTTCTTTTTTTTAACCAGCCCGGTTCTTTTTACACTTCCAGCTGGAGCTCAGCAGCGGCTTTTTGGACAAGATCACGCCGTGATAGGCTTCCAGAGCCCCGGCTAAGCAATTTTACCGGGTCGCCCGGTTCTTTTTTTAACCAGCCCGGTTCTTTTTACACTTCCAGCTGGAGCTCAGCATCGTGTAAAACATAAACCAAACGATGAAATTGGTTATTTCTTCATGTATAATGATCAACTCGATACTCCCTAGCCCCCAACAGCCTTTTTTTTTCATAACACTTTAACCAGAGTGACGGGAGAGCGGCATTTCAGAAAACGTGCTTATCTCGGCGAGAAAAAGCGATTTCGGCAATAAAATTTAAAACGCGTGTAAAACATAAACCAAACGATGAAATTGGTTATTTCTTCATGTATAATGATCAACTCGATACTCCCTAGCCCCCAACATCCTTTTTTTTCATAACACTTTAACCAGAGTGACGGGAGAGCGGCATTTCAGAAAACGTGCTTATCTCGGCGAGAAAAAGCGATTTCGGCAATAAAATTTAAAACGCGTGTAAAACATAAACCAAACGATGAAATTGGTTATTTCTTCATGTATAATGATCAACTCGATACTCCCTAGCCCCCAACAGCCTTTTTTTTTCATAACACTTTAACCAGAGTGACGGGAGAGCGGCATTTCAGAAAACGTGCTTATCTCGGCGAGAAAAAGCGATTTCGGCAATAAAATTTAAAACGCGTGTAAAACATAAACCAAACGATGAAATTGGTTATTTCTTCATGTATAATGATCAACTCGATACTCCCTAGCCCCCAACAGCCTTTTTTTTCATAACACTTTAACCAGAGTGACGGGAGAGCGGCATTTCAGAAAACGTGCTTATCTCGGCGAGAAAAAGCGATTTCGGCAATAAAATTTAAAACGCGTGTAAAACATAAACCAAACGATGAAATTGGTTATTTCTTCATGTATAATGATCAACTCGATACTCCCTAGCCCCCAACAGCCTTTTTTTTCATAACACTTTAACCAGAGTGACGGGAGAGCGGCATTTCAGAAAACGTGCTTATCTCGGCGAGAAAAAGCGATTTCGGCAATAAAATTTAAAACGCGTGTAAAACATAAACCAAACGATGAAATTGGTTATTTCTTCATGTATAATGATCAACTCGATACTCCCTAGCCCCCAACAGCCTTTTTTTTCATAACACTTTAACCAGAGTGACGGGAGAGCGGCATTTCAGAAAACGTGCTTATCTCGGCGAGAAAAAGCGATTTCGGCAATAAAATTTAAAACGCGTGTAAAACATAAACCAAACGATGAAATTGGTTATTTCTTCATGTATAATGATCAACTCGAGTCGAGCTCCAGGGAGAGAGGCTGATTTTTCGCTTTTTGAGGCCGACCGACGAACCGGCGCGGGGCGGACTCAAAAGCCCGCAGAGCCGTAGGCACTTAGAAAAGTTTCGCCTTTGGCTGTGAGCTCCAGGGGAGAGGCTGGTTTTGCGTTATTTTAGGCCGGCTGGAGAACCGGCGCGGGTCGGACGCACAATCCCCGCAGAGCCGTGGGCACTTAGAAAATTTTTGCCAAGTTGGCTCTGAGCGCCTGGTACCTAATATGGAAGTATAGAGGCCGACTTTCGGGCAAGATCACGCCGCGTTAGGCTTCCAGGACCCCGGCTAAGCAATTTTACCGGGCCGCCCGGTTCTTTTTTTGAACCAGCCCGGTTCTTTTTACACTTCCAGCTGGAGCTCAGCAGCGGCTTTTTGCGCAAGATCACGCCGGGTTAGGCTTCCAGGACCTCGGCTAAGCAATTCTACCGGGCCGCCCGGTTCTTTTTTTGAACCAGCCCGGTTCTTTTTACACTTCCAGCTGGAGCTCACGAGCGGCTTTTTGGACAAGATCACGCCGTGTTAGGCTTCCAGAGCCCCGGCTAAGCAATTTTACCGGCCCGCCCGGTTCTTTTTTTTAACCAGCCCGGTTCTTTTTACACTTCCAGCTGGAGCTCAGCAGCGGGTTTTTGGACAAGATCACGCCGTGTTAGACTTCCAGAGCCCCGGCTAAGCAATTTTACAGGGTCGCCCGGTTCTTTTTTTTAACCAGCCCGGTTTTTTTTACACTTCCAGCTGGAGCTCAGCAGCGGCTTTTTGCACAGTATCACGCCGGGTTAGGCTTCCAGAGCCCCGGCTAAGCAATTTTACCGGGCCGCCCGGTTCTTTTTTTTAACCAGCCCGGTTATTTTTACACTTCCAGCTGGAGCTCAGCAGCGGCTTTTTGGACAAGATCACGCCGTGTTAGGCTTCCAGAGCCCCGGCTAAGCAATTTTACCGGGTCGCCCGGTTCTTTTTTTTAACCAGCCCGGTTCTTTTTACACTTCCAGCTGGAGCTCAGCAGCGGCTTTTTGGACAAGATCACGCCGTGATAGGCTTCCAGAGCCCCGGCTAAGCAATTTTACCGGGTCGCCCGGTTCTTTTTTTAACCAGCCCGGTTCTTTTTACACTTCCAGCTGGAGCTCAGCATCGTGTAAAACATAAACCAAACGATGAAATTGGTTATTTCTTCATGTATAATGATCAACTCGATACTCCCTAGCCCCCAACAGCCTTTTTTTTTCATAACACTTTAACCAGAGTGACGGGAGAGCGGCATTTCAGAAAACGTGCTTATCTCGGCGAGAAAAAGCGATTTCGGCAATAAAATTTAAAACGCGTGTAAAACATAAACCAAACGATGAAATTGGTTATTTCTTCATGTATAATGATCAACTCGATACTCCCTAGCCCCCAACATCCTTTTTTTTCATAACACTTTAACCAGAGTGACGGGAGAGCGGCATTTCAGAAAACGTGCTTATCTCGGCGAGAAAAAGCGATTTCGGCAATAAAATTTAAAACGCGTGTAAAACATAAACCAAACGATGAAATTGGTTATTTCTTCATGTATAATGATCAACTCGATACTCCCTAGCCCCCAACAGCCTTTTTTTTCATAACACTTTAACCAGAGTGACGGGAGAGCGGCATTTCAGAAAACGTGCTTATCTCGGCGAGAAAAAGCGATTTCGGCAATAAAATTTAAAACGCGTGTAAAACATAAACCAAACGATGAAATTGGTTATTTCTTCATGTATAATGATCAACTCGATACTCCCTAGCCCCCAACAGCCTTTTTTTTCATAACACTTTAACCAGAGTGACGGGAGAGCGGCATTTCAGAAAACGTGCTTATCTCGGCGAGAAAAAGCGATTTCGGCAATAAAATTTAAAACGCGTGTAAAACATAAACCAAACGATGAAATTGGTTATTTCTTCATGTATAATGATCAACTCGATACTCCCTAGCCCCCAACAGCCTTTTTTTTCATAACACTTTAACCAGAGTGACGGGAGAGCGGCATTTCAGAAAACGTGCTTATCTCGGCGAGAAAAAGCGATTTCGGCAATAAAATTTAAAACGCGTGTAAAACATAAACCAAACGATGAAATTGGTTATTTCTTCATGTATAATGATCAACTCGATACTCCCTAGCCCCCAACAGCCTTTTTTTTCATAACACTTTAACCAGAGTGACGGGAGAGCGGCATTTCAGAAAACGTGCTTATCTCGGCGAGAAAAAGCGATTTCGGCAATAAAATTTAAAACGCGTGTAAAACATAAACCAAACGATGAAATTGGTTATTTCTTCATGTATAATGATCAACTCGATACTCCCTAGCCCCCAACATCCTTTTTTTTCATAACACTTTAACCAGAGTGACGGGAGAGCGGCATTTCAGAAAACGTGCTTATCTCGGCGAGAAAAAGCGATTTCGGCAATAAAATTTAAAACGCGTGTAAAACATAAACCAAACGATGAAATTGGTTATTTCTTCATGTATAATGATCAACTCGATACTCCCTAGCCCCCAACATCCTTTTTTTTCATAACACTTTAACCAGAGTGACGGGAGAGCGGCATTTCAGAAAACGTGCTTATCTCGGCGAGAAAAAGCGATTTCGGCAATAAAATTTAAAACGCGTGTAAAACATAAACCAAACGATGAAATTGGTTATTTCTTCATGTATAATGATCAACTCGATACTCCCTAGCCCCCAACAGCCTTTTTTTTCATAACACTTTAACCAGAGTGACGGGAGAGCGGCATTTCAGAAAACGTGCTTATCTCGGCGAGAAAAAGCGATTTCGGCAATAAAATTTAAAACGCGTGTAAAACATAAACCAAACGATGAAATTGGTTATTTCTTCATGTATAATGATCAACTCGATACTCCCTAGCCCCCAACAGCCTTTTTTTTCATAACACTTTAACCAGAGTGACGGGAGAGCGGCATTTCAGAAAACGTGCTTATCTCGGCGAGAAAAAGCGATTTCGGCAATAAAATTTAAAACGCGTGTAAAACATAAACCAAACGATGAAATTGGTTATTTCTTCATGTATAATGATCAACTCGATACTCCCTAGCCCCCAACAGCCTTTTTTTTCATAACACTTTAACCAGAGTGACGGGAGAGCGGCATTTCAGAAAACGTGCTTATCTCGGCGAGAAAAAGCGATTTCGGCAATAAAATTTAAAACGCGTGTAAAACATAAACCAAACGATGAAATTGGTTATTTCTTCATGTATAATGATCAACTCGATACTCCCTAGCCCCCAACAGCCTTTTTTTTCATAACACTTTAACCAGAGTGACGGGAGAGCGGCATTTCAGAAAACGTGCTTATCTCGGCGAGAAAAAGCGATTTCGGCAATAAAATTTAAAACGCGTGTAAAACATAAACCAAACGATGAAATTGGTTATTTCTTCATGTATAATGATCAACTCGATACTCCCTAGCCCCCAACAGCCTTTTTTTTCATAACACTTTAACCAGAGTGACGGGAGAGCGGCATTTCAGAAAACGTGCTTATCTCGGCGAGAAAAAGCGATTTCGGCAATAAAATTTAAAACGCGTGTAAAACATAAACCAAACGATGAAATTGGTTATTTCTTCATGTATAATGATCAACTCGATACTCCCTAGCCCCCAACAGCCTTTTTTTTCATAACACTTTAACCAGAGTGACGGGAGAGCGGCATTTCAGAAAACGTGCTTATCTCGGCGAGAAAAAGCGATTTCGGCAATAAAATTTAAAACGCGTGTAAAACATAAACCAAACGATGAAATTGGTTATTTCTTCATGTATAATGATCAACTCGATACTCCCTAGCCCCCAACAGCCTTTTTTTTCATAACACTTTAACCAGAGTGACGGGAGAGCGGCATTTCAGAAAACGTGCTTATCTCGGCGAGAAAAAGCGATTTCGGCAATAAAATTTAAAACGCGTGTAAAACATAAACCAAACGATGAAATTGGTTATTTCTTCATGTATAATGATCAACTCGATACTCCCTAGCCCCCAACAGCCTTTTTTTTCATAACACTTTAACCAGAGTGACGGGAGAGCGGCATTTCAGAAAACGTGCTTATCTCGGCGAGAAAAAGCGATTTCGGCAATAAAATTTAAAACGCGTGTAAAACATAAACCAAACGATGAAATTGGTTATTTCTTCATGTATAATGATCAACTCGATACTCCCTAGCCCCCAACAGCCTTTTTTTTCATAACACTTTAACCAGAGTGACGGGAGAGCGGCATTTCAGAAAACGTGCTTATCTCGGCGAGAAAAAGCGATTTCGGCAATAAAATTTAAAACGCGTGTAAAACATAAACCAAACGATGAAATTGGTTATTTCTTCATGTATAATGATCAACTCGATACTCCCTAGCCCCCAACAGCCTTTTTTTTCATAACACTTTAACCAGAGTGACGGGAGAGCGGCATTTCAGAAAACGTGCTTATCTCGGCGAGAAAAAGCGATTTCGGCAATAAAATTTAAAACGCGTGTAAAACATAAACCAAACGATGAAATTGGTTATTTCTTCATGTATAATGATCAACTCGATACTCCCTAGCCCCCAACAGCCTTTTTTTTCATAACACTTTAACCAGAGTGACGGGAGAGCGGCATTTCAGAAAACGTGCTTATCTCGGCGAGAAAAAGCGATTTCGGCAATAAAATTTAAAACGCGTGTAAAACATAAACCAAACGATGAAATTGGTTATTTCTTCATGTATAATGATCAACTCGATACTCCCTAGCCCCCAACAGCCTTTTTTTTCATAACACTTTAACCAGAGTGACGGGAGAGCGGCATTTCAGAAAACGTGCTTATCTCGGCGAGAAAAAGCGATTTCGGCAATAAAATTTAAAACGCGTGTAAAACATAAACCAAACGATGAAATTGGTTATTTCTTCATGTATAATGATCAACTCGATACTCCCTAGCCCCCAACAGCCTTTTTTTTTCATAACACTTTAACCAGAGTGACGGGAGAGCGGCATTTCAGAAAACGTGCTTATCTCGGCGAGAAAAAGCGATTTCGGCAATAAAATTTAAAACGCGTGTAAAACATAAACCAAACGATGAAATTGGTTATTTCTTCATGTATAATGATCAACTCGATACTCCCTAGCCCCCAACAGCCTTTTTTTTCATAACACTTTAACCAGAGTGACGGGAGAGCGGCATTTCAGAAAACGTGCTTATCTTCGGCGAGAAAAAGCGATTTCGGCAATAAAATTTAAAACGCGTGTAAAACATAAACCAAACGATGAAATTGGTTATTTCTTCATGTATAATGATCAACTCGATACTCCCTAGCCCCCAACAGCCTTTTTTTTCATAACACTTTAACCAGAGTGACGGGAGAGCGGCATTTCAGAAAACGTGCTTATCTCGGCGAGAAAAAGCGATTTCGGCAATAAAATTTAAAACGCGTGTAAAACATAAACCAAACGATGAAATTGGTTATTTCTTCATGTATAATGATCAACTCGATACTCCCTAGCCCCCAACAGCCTTTTTTTTCATAACACTTTAACCAGAGTGACGGGAGAGCGGCATTTCAGAAAACGTGCTTATCTCGGCGAGAAAAAGCGATTTCGGCAATAAAATTTAAAACGCGTGTAAAACATAAACCAAACGATGAAATTGGTTATTTCTTCATGTATAATGATCAACTCGATACTCCCTAGCCCCCAACAGCCTTTTTTTTCATAACACTTTAACCAGAGTGACGGGAGAGCGGCATTTCAGAAAACGTGCTTATCTCGGCGAGAAAAAGCGATTTCGGCAATAAAATTTAAAACGCGTGTAAAACATAAACCAAACGATGAAATTGGTTATTTCTTCATGTATAATGATCAACTCGATACTCCCTAGCCCCCAACAGCCTTTTTTTTCATAACACTTTAACCAGAGTGACGGGAGAGCGGCATTTCAGAAAACGTGCTTATCTCGGCGAGAAAAAGCGATTTCGGCAATAAAATTTAAAACGCGTGTAAAACATAAACCAAACGATGAAATTGGTTATTTCTTCATGTATAATGATCAACTCGATACTCCCTAGCCCCCAACAGCCTTTTTTTTCATAACACTTTAACCAGAGTGACGGGAGAGCGGCATTTCAGAAAACGTGCTTATCTCGGCGAGAAAAAGCGATTTCGGCAATAAAATTTAAAACGCGTGTAAAACATAAACCAAACGATGAAATTGGTTATTTCTTCATGTATAATGATCAACTCGATACTCCCTAGCCCCCAACAGCCTTTTTTTTCATAACACTTTAACCAGAGTGACGGGAGAGCGGCATTTCAGAAAACGTGCTTATCTCGGCGAGAAAAAGCGATTTCGGCAATAAAATTTAAAACGCGTGTAAAACATAAACCAAACGATGAAATTGGTTATTTCTTCATGTATAATGATCAACTCGATACTCCCTAGCCCCCAACAGCCTTTTTTTTCATAACACTTTAACCAGAGTGACGGGAGAGCGGCATTTCAGAAAATGTGCTTATCTCGGCGAGAAAAAGCGATTTCGGCAATAAAATTTAAAACGCGTGTAAAACATAAACCAAACGATGAAATTGGTTATTTCTTCATGTATAATGATCAACTCGAGTCGAGCTCCAGGGAGAGAGGCTGATTTTTCGCTTTTTGAGGCCGACCGACGAACCGGCGCGGGGCGGACTCAAAAGCCCGCAGAGCCGTAGGCACTTAGAAAAGTTTCGCCTTTGGCTGTGAGCTCCAGGGGAGAGGCTGGTTTTGCGTTATTTTAGGCCGGCTGGAGAACCGGCGCGGGTCGGACGCACAATCCCCGCAGAGCCGTGGGCACTTAGAAAATTTTTGCCAAGTTGGCTCTGAGCGCCTGGTACCTAATATGGAAGTATAGAGGCCGACTTTCGGGCAAGATCACGCCGCGTTAGGCTTCCAGGACCCCGGCTAAGCAATTTTACCGGGCCGCCCGGTTCTTTTTTTGAACCAGCCCGGTTCTTTTTACACTTCCAGCTGGAGCTCAGCAGCGGCTTTTTGCGCAAGATCACGCCGGGTTAGGCTTCCAGGACCTCGGCTAAGCAATTCTACCGGGCCGCCCGGTTCTTTTTTTGAACCAGCCCGGTTCTTTTTACACTTCCAGCTGGAGCTCACGAGCGGCTTTTTGGACAAGATCACGCCGTGTTAGGCTTCCAGAGCCCCGGCTAAGCAATTTTACCGGCCCGCCCGGTTCTTTTTTTTAACCAGCCCGGTTCTTTTTACACTTCCAGCTGGAGCTCAGCAGCGGGTTTTTGGACAAGATCACGCCGTGTTAGACTTCCAGAGCCCCGGCTAAGCAATTTTACAGGGTCGCCCGGTTCTTTCTTTTAACCAGCCCGGTTTTTTTTACACTTCCAGCTGGAGCTCAGCAGCGGCTTTTTGCACAATATCACGCCGGGTTAGGCTTCCAGAGCCCCGGCTAAGCAATTTTACCGGGCCGCCCGGTTCTTTTTTTTAACCAGCCCGGTTCTTTTTACACTTCCAGCTGGAGCTCAGCAGCGGCTTTTTGGACAAGATCACGCCGTGTTAGGCTTCCAGAGCCCCGGCTAAGCAATTTTACCGGGTCGCCCGGTTCTTTTTTTTAACCAGCCCGGTTCTTTTTACACTTCCAGCTGGAGCTCAGCAGCGGCTTTTTGGACAAGATCACGCCGTGATAGGCTTCCAGAGCCCCGGCTAAGCAATTTTACCGGGTCGCCCGGTTCTTTTTTTAACCAGCCCGGTTCTTTTTACACTTCCAGCTGGAGCTCAGCATCGTGTAAAACATAAACCAAACGATGAAATTGGTTATTTCTTCATGTATAATGATCAACTCGATACTCCCTAGCCCCCAACAGCCTTTTTTTTTTCATAACACTTTAACCAGAGTGACGGGAGAGCGGCATTTCAGAAAACGTGCTTATCTCGGCGAGAAAAAGCGATTTCGGCAATAAAATTTAAAACGCGTGTAAAACATAAACCAAACGATGAAATTGGTTATTTCTTCATGTATAATGATCAACTCGATACTCCCTAGCCCCCAACATCCTTTTTTTTCATAACACTTTAACCAGAGTGACGGGAGAGCGGCATTTCAGAAAACGTGCTTATCTCGGCGAGAAAAAGCGATTTCGGCAATAAAATTTAAAACGCGTGTAAAACATAAACCAAACGATGAAATTGGTTATTTCTTCATGTATAATGATCAACTCGATACTCCCTAGCCCCCAACAGCCTTTTTTTTCATAACACTTTAACCAGAGTGACGGGAGAGCGGCATTTCAGAAAACGTGCTTATCTCGGCGAGAAAAAGCGATTTCGGCAATAAAATTTAAAACGCGTGTAAAACATAAACCAAACGATGAAATTGGTTATTTCTTCATGTATAATGATCAACTCGATACTCCCTAGCCCCCAACAGCCTTTTTTTTCATAACACTTTAACCAGAGTGACGGGAGAGCGGCATTTCAGAAAACGTGCTTATCTCGGCGAGAAAAAGCGATTTCGGCAATAAAATTTAAAACGCGTGTAAAACATAAACCAAACGATGAAATTGGTTATTTCTTCATGTATAATGATCAACTCGATACTCCCTAGCCCCCAACAGCCTTTTTTTTCATAACACTTTAACCAGAGTGACGGGAGAGCGGCATTTCAGAAAACGTGCTTATCTCGGCGAGAAAAAGCGATTTCGGCAATAAAATTTAAAACGCGTGTAAAACATAAACCAAACGATGAAATTGGTTATTTCTTCATGTATAATGATCAACTCGATACTCCCTAGCCCCCAACAGCCTTTTTTTTCATAACACTTTAACCAGAGTGACGGGAGAGCGGCATTTCAGAAAACGTGCTTATCTCGGCGAGAAAAAGCGATTTCGGCAATAAAATTTAAAACGCGTGTAAAACATAAACCAAACGATGAAATTGGTTATTTCTTCATGTATAATGATCAACTCGATACTCCCTAGCCCCCAACAGCCTTTTTTTTCATAACACTTTAACCAGAGTGACGGGAGAGCGGCATTTCAGAAAACGTGCTTATCTCGGCGAGAAAAAGCGATTTCGGCAATAAAATTTAAAACGCGTGTAAAACATAAACCAAACGATGAAATTGGTTATTTCTTCATGTATAATGATCAACTCGATACTCCCTAGCCCCCAACAGCCTTTTTTTTCATAACACTTTAACCAGAGTGACGGGAGAGCGGCATTTCAGAAAACGTGCTTATCTCGGCGAGAAAAAGCGATTTCGGCAATAAAATTTAAAACGCGTGTAAAACATAAACCAAACGATGAAATTGGTTATTTCTTCATGTATAATGATCAACTCGATACTCCCTAGCCCCCAACAGCCTTTTTTTTCATAACACTTTAACCAGAGTGACGGGAGAGCGGCATTTCAGAAAACGTGCTTATCTCGGCGAGAAAAAGCGATTTCGGCAATAAAATTTAAAACGCGTGTAAAACATAAACCAAACGATGAAATTGGTTATTTCTTCATGTATAATGATCAACTCGATACTCCCTAGCCCCCAACAGCCTTTTTTTTCATAACACTTTAACCAGAGTGACGGGAGAGCGGCATTTCAGAAAACGTGCTTATCTCGGCGAGAAAAAGCGATTTCGGCAATAAAATTTAAAACGCGTGTAAAACATAAACCAAACGATGAAATTGGTTATTTCTTCATGTATAATGAACAACTCGATACTCCCTAGCCCCCAACAGCCTTTTTTTTTCATAACACTTTAACCAGAGTGACGGGAGAGCGGCATTTCAGAAAACGTGCTTATCTCGGCGAGAAAAAGCGATTTCGGCAATAAAATTTAAAACGCGTGTAAAACATAAACCAAACGATGAAATTGGTTATTTCTTCATGTATAATGATCAACTCGATACTCCCTAGCCCCCAACAGCCTTTTTTTTCATAACACTTTAACCAGAGTGACGGGAGAGCGGCATTTCAGAAAACGTGCTTATCTCGGCGAGAAAAAGCGATTTCGGCAATAAAATTTAAAACGCGTGTAAAACATAAACCAAACGATGAAATTGGTTATTTCTTCATGTATAATGATCAACTCGATACTCCCTAGCCCCCAACAGCCTTTTTTTTCATAACACTTTAACCAGAGTGACGGGAGAGCGGCATTTCAGAAAACGTGCTTATCTCGGCGAGAAAAAGCGATTTCGGCAATAAAATTTAAAACGCGTGTAAAACATAAACCAAACGATGAAATTGGTTATTTCTTCATGTATAATGATCAACTCGATACTCCCTAGCCCCCAACAGCCTTTTTTTTCATAACACTTTAACCAGAGTGACGGGAGAGCGGCATTTCAGAAAACGTGCTTATCTCGGCGAGAAAAAGCGATTTCGGCAATAAAATTTAAAACGCGTGTAAAACATAAACCAAACGATGAAATTGGTTATTTCTTCATGTATAATGATCAACTCGATACTCCCTAGCCCCCAACAGCCTTTTTTTTCATAACACTTTAACCAGAGTGACGGGAGAGCGGCATTTCAGAAAACGTGCTTATCTCGGCGAGAAAAAGCGATTTCGGCAATAAAATTTAAAACGCGTGTAAAACATAAACCAAACGATGAAATTGGTTATTTCTTCATGTATAATGATCAACTCGATACTCCCTAGCCCCCAACAGCCTTTTTTTTCATAACACTTTAACCAGAGTGACGGGAGAGCGGCATTTCAGAAAACGTGCTTATCTCGGCGAGAAAAAGCGATTTCGGCAATAAAATTTAAAACGCGTGTAAAACATAAACCAAACGATGAAATTGGTTATTTCTTCATGTATAATGATCAACTCGATACTCCCTAGCCCCCAACAGCCTTTTTTTTCATAACACTTTAACCAGAGTGACGGGAGAGCGGCATTTCAGAAAACGTGCTTATCTCGGCGAGAAAAAGCGATTTCGGCAATAAAATTTAAAACGCGTGTAAAACATAAACCAAACGATGAAATTGGTTATTTCTTCATGTATAATGATCAACTCGATACTCCCTAGCCCCCAACAGCCTTTTTTTTCATAACACTTTAACCAGAGTGACGGGAGAGCGGCATTTCAGAAAACGTGCTTATCTCGGCGAGAAAAAGCGATTTCGGCAATAAAATTTAAAACGCGTGTAAAACATAAACCAAACGATGAAATTGGTTATTTCTTCATGTATAATGATCAACTCGATACTCCCTAGCCCCCAACAGCCTTTTTTTTCATAACACTTTAACCAGAGTGACGGGAGAGCGGCATTTCAGAAAACGTGCTTATCTCGGCGAGAAAAAGCGATTTCGGCAATAAAATTTAAAACGCGTGTAAAACATAAACCAAACGATGAAATTGGTTATTTCTTCATGTATAATGATCAACTCGATACTCCCTAGCCCCCAACAGCCTTTTTTTTCATAACACTTTAACCAGAGTGACGGGAGAGCGGCATTTCAGAAAACGTGCTTATCTCGGCGAGAAAAAGCGATTTCGGCAATAAAATTTAAAACGCGTGTAAAACATAAACCAAACGATGAAATTGGTTATTTCTTCATGTATAATGATCAACTCGATACTCCCTAGCCCCCAACAGCCTTTTTTTTCACAACACTTTAACCAGAGTGACGGGAGAGCGGCATTTCAGAAAACGTGCTTATCTCGGCGAGAAAAAGCGATTTCGGCAATAAAATTTAAAACGCGTGTAAAACATAAACCAAACGATGAAATTGGTTATTTCTTCATGTATAATGATCAACTCGATACTCCCTAGCCCCCAACAGCCTTTTTTTCATAACACTTTAACCAGAGTGACGGGAGAGCGGCATTTCAGAAAACGTGCTTATCTCGGCGAGAAAAAGCGATTTTGGCAATAAAATTTAAAACGCGTGTAAAACATAAACCAAACGATGAAATTGGTTATTTCTTCATGTATAATGATCAACTCGATACTCCCTAGCCCCCAACAGCCTTTTTTTTCATAACACTTTAACCAGAGTGACGGGAGAGCGGCATTTCAGAAAACGTGCTTATCTCGGCGAGAAAAAGCGATTTCGGCAATAAAATTTAAAACGCGTGTAAAACATAAACCAAACGATGAAATTGGTTATTTCTTCATGTATAATGATCAACTCGATACTCCCTAGCCCCCAACAGCCTTTTTTTTCATAACACTTTAACCAGAGTGACGGGAGAGCGGCATTTCAGAAAACGTGCTTATCTCGGCGAGAAAAAGCGATTTCGGCAATACAATTTAAAACGCGTGTAAAACATAAACCAAACGATGAAATAGGTTATTTCTTCATGTATAATGATCAACTCGATACTCCCTAGCCCCCAACAGTCTTTTTTTTCATAACACTTTAACCAGAGTGACGGGAGAGCGGCATTTCAGAAAACGTGCTTATCTCGGCGAGAAAAGGCGATTTCGGCAATAAAATTTAAAACGCGTGTAAAACATAAACCAAACGATGAAATTGGTTATTTCTTCATGTATAATGATCAACTCGATACTCCCCAGCCCCCAACAGCCTTTTTTTTCATAACACTTTAACCAGAGTGACGGGAGAGCGGCATTTCAGAAAACGTGCTTATCTCGGCCAGAAAAAGTGATTTCGGCAATAAAATTTAAAACGCGTGTAAAACATAAACCAAACGATGAAATTGGTTATTTCTTCATGTATAATGATCAACTCGATACTCCCTAGCCCCCAACAGCCTTTTTTTTCATAACACTTTAACCAGAGTGACGGGAGAGCGGCATTTCAGAAAACGTGCTTATCTCGGCGAGAAAAAGCGATTTCGGCAATAAAATTTAAAACGCGTGTAAAACATAAACCAAACGATGAAATTGGTTATTTCTTCATGTATAATGATCAACTCGATACTCCCTAGCCCCCAACAGCCTTTTTTTTCATAACACTTTAACCAGAGTGACGGGAGAGCGGCATTTCAGAAAACGTGCTTATCTCGGCGAGAAAAAGCGATTTCGGCAATAAAATTTAAAACGCGTGTAAAACATAAACCAAACGATGAAATTGGTTATTTCTTCATGTATAATGATCAACTCGATACTCCCTAGCCCCCAACAGCCTTTTTTTTCATAACACTTTAACCAGAGTGACGGGAGAGCGGCATTTCAGAAAACGTGCTTATCTCGGCGAGAAAAAGCGATTTCGGCAATAAAATTTAAAACGCGTGTAAAACATAAACCAAACGATGAAATTGGTTATTTCTTCATGTATAATGATCAACTCGATACTCCCTAGCCCCCAACAGCCTTTTTTTTCATAACACTTTAACCAGAGTGACGGGAGAGCGGCATTTCAGAAAACGTGCTTATCTCGGCGAGAAAAAGCGATTTCGGCAATAAAATTTAAAACGCGTGTAAAACATAAACCAAACGATGAAATTGGTTATTTCTTCATGTATAATGATCAACTCGATACTCCCTAGCCCCCAACAGCCTTTTTTTTCATAACACTTTAACCAGAGTGACGGGAGAGCGGCATTTCAGAAAACGTGCTTATCTCGGCGAGAAAAAGCGATTTCGGCAATAAAATTTAAAACGCGTGTAAAACATAAACCAAACGATGAAATTGGTTATTTCTTCATGTATAATGATCAACTCGATACTCCCTAGCCCCCAACAGCCTTTTTTTTCATAACACTTTAACCAGAGTGACGGGAGAGCGGCATTTCAGAAAACGTGCTTATCTCGGCGAGAAAAAGCGATTTCGGCAATAAAATTTAAAACGCGTGTAAAACATAAACCAAACGATGAAATTGGTTATTTCTTCATGTATAATGATCAACTCGATACTCCCTAGCCCCCAACAGCCTTTTTTTTCATAACACTTTAACCAGAGTGACGGGAGAGCGGCATTTCAGAAAACGTGCTTATCTCGGCGAGAAAAAGCGATTTCGGCAATAAAATTTAAAACGCGTGTAAAACATAAACCAAACGATGAAATTGGTTATTTCTTCATGTATAATGATCAACTCGATACTCCCTAGCCCCCAACAGCCTTTTTTTTCATAACACTTTAACCAGAGTGACGGGAGAGCGGCATTTCAGAAAACGTGCTTATCTCGGCGAGAAAAAGCGATTTCGGCAATAAAATTTAAAACGCGTGTAAAACATAAACCAAACGATGAAATTGGTTATTTCTTCATGTATAATGATCAACTCGATACTCCCTAACCCCCAACAGCCTTTTTTTTCATAACACTTTAACCAGAGTGACGGGAGAGCGGCATTTCAGAAAACGTGCTTATCTCGGCGAGAAAAAGCGATTTCGGCAATAAAATTTAAAACGCGTGTAAAACATAAACCAAACGATGAAATTGGTTATTTCTTCATGTATAATGATCAACTCGATACTCCCTAGCCCCCAACAGCCTTTTTTTTCATAACACTTTAACCAGAGTGACGGGAGAGCGGCATTTCAGAAAACGTGCTTATCTCGGCGAGAAAAAGCGATTTCGGCAATAAAATTTAAAACGCGTGTAAAACATAAACCAAACGATGAAATTGGTTATTTCTTCATGTATAATGATCAACTCGATACTCCCTAGCCCCCAACAGCCTTTTTTTTCATAACACTTTAACCAGAGTGACGGGAGAGCGGCATTTCAGAAAACGTGCTTATCTCGGCGAGAAAAAGCGATTTCGGCAATAAAATTTAAAACGCGTGTAAAACATAAACCAAACGATGAAATTGGTTATTTCTTCATGTATAATGATCAACTCGATACTCCCTAGCCCCCAACAGCCTTTTTTTTCATAACACTTTAACCAGAGTGACGGGAGAGCGGCATTTCAGAAAACGTGCTTATCTCGGCGAGAAAAAGCGATTTCGGCAATAAAATTTAAAACGCGTGTAAAACATAAACCAAACGATGAAATTGGTTATTTCTTCATGTATAATGATCAACTCGATACTCCCTAGCCCCCAACAGCCTTTTTTTTCATAACACTTTAACCAGAGTGACGGGAGAGCGGCATTTCAGAAAACGTGCTTATCTCGGCGAGAAAAAGCGATTTCGGCAATAAAATTTAAAACGCGTGTAAAACATAAACCAAACGATGAAATTGGTTATTTCTTCATGTATAATGATCAACTCGATACTCCCTAGCCCCCAACAGCCTTTTTTTTCATAACACTTTAACCAGAGTGACGGGAGAGCGGCATTTCAGAAAACGTGCTTATCTCGGCGAGAAAAAGCGATTTCGGCAATAAAATTTAAAACGCGTGTAAAACATAAACCAAACGATGAAATTGGTTATTTCTTCATGTATAATGATCAACTCGATACTCCCTAGCCCCCAACAGCCTTTTTTTTCATAACACTTTAACCAGAGTGACGGGAGAGCGGCATTTCAGAAAACGTGCTTATCTCGGCGAGAAAAAGCGATTTCGGCAATACAATTTAAAACGCGTGTAAAACATAAACCAAACAATGAAATAGGTTATTTCTTCATGTATAATGATCAACTCGATACTCCCTAGCCCCCAACAGTCTTTTTTTTCATAACACTTTAACCAGAGTGACGGGAGAGCGGCATTTCAGAAAACGTGCTTATCTCGGCGAGAAAAGGCGATTTCGGCAATAAAATTTAAAACGCGTGTAAAACATAAACCAAACGATGAAATTGGTTATTTCTTCATGTATAATGATCAACTCGATACTCCCTAGCCCCCAACAGCCTTTTTTTTCATAACACTTTAACCAGAGTGACGGGAGAGCGGCATTTCAGAAAACGTGCTTATCTCGGCCAGAAAAAGCGATTTCGGCAATAAAATTTAAAACGTGTGTAAAACATAAACCAAACGATGAAATTGGTTATTTCTTCATGTATAATGATCAACTCGATACTCCCTAGCCCCCAACAGCCTTTTTTTTCATAACACTTTAACCAGAGTGACGGGAGAGCGGCATTTCAGAAAACGTGCTTATCTCGGCGAGAAAAAGCGATTTCGGCAATAAAATTTAAAACGCGTGTAAAACATAAACCAAACGATGAAATTGGTTATTTCTTCATGTATAATGATCAACTCGATACTCCCTAGCCCCCAACAGCCTTTTTTTTCATAACACTTTAACCAGAGTGACGGGAGAGCGGCATTTCAGAAAACGTGCTTATCTCGGCGAGAAAAAGCGATTTCGGCAATAAAATTTAAAACGCGTGTAAAACATAAACCAAACGATGAAATTGGTTATTTCTTCATGTATAATGATCAACTCGATACTCCCTAGCCCCCAACAGCCTTTTTTTTCATAACACTTTAACCAGAGTGACGGGAGAGCGGCATTTCAGAAAACGTGCTTATCTCGGCGAGAAAAAGCGATTTCGGCAATAAAATTTAAAACGCGTGTAAAACATAAACCAAACGATGAAATTGGTTATTTCTTCATGTATAATGATCAACTCGATACTCCCTAGCCCCCAACAGCCTTTTTTTTTTAATAACACTTTAACCAGAGTGACGGGAGAGCGGCATTTCAGAAAACGTGCTTATCTCGGCGAGAAAAAGCGATTTCGGCAATAAAATTTAAAACGCGTGTAAAACATAAACCAAACGATGAAATTGGTTATTTCTTCATGTATAATGATCAACTCGATACTCCCTAGCCCCCAACAGCCTTTTTTTTTCATAACACTTTAACCAGAGTGACGGGAGAGCGGCATTTCAGAAAACGTGCTTATCTCGGCGAGAAAAAGCGATTTCGGCAATAAAATTTAAAACGCGTGTAAAACATAAACCAAACGATGAAATTGGTTATTTCTTCATGTATAATGATCAACTCGATACTCCCTAGCCCCCAACAGCCTTTTTTTTCATAACACTTTAACCAGAGTGACGGGAGAGCGGCATTTCAGAAAACGTGCTTATCTCGGCGAGAAAAAGCGATTTCGGCAATAAAATTTAAAACGCGTGTAAAACATAAACCAAACGATGAAATTGGTTATTTCTTCATGTATAATGATCAACTCGATACTCCCTAGCCCCCAACAGCCTTTTTTTTTATAACACTTTAACCAGAGTGACGGGAGAGCGGCATTTCAGAAAACGTGCTTATCTCGGCGAGAAAAAGCGATTTCGGCAATAAAATTTAAAACGCGTGTAAAACATAAACCAAACGATGAAATTGGTTATTTCTTCATGTATAATGATCAACTCGATACTCCCTAGCCCCCAACAGCCTTTTTTTTCATAACACTTTAACCAGAGTGACGGGAGAGCGGCATTTCAGAAAACGTGCTTATCTCGGCGAGAAAAAGCGATTTCGGCAATAAAATTTAAAACGCGTGTAAAACATAAACCAAACGATGAAATTGGTTAATTCTTCATGTATAATGATCAACTCGATACTCCCTAGCCCCCAACAGCCTTTTTTTTCATAACACTTTAACCAGAGTGACGGGAGAGCGGCATTTCAGAAAACGTGCTTATCTCGGCGAGAAAAAGCGATTTCGGCAATAAAATTTAAAACGCGTGTAAAACATAAACCAAACGATGAAATTGGTTATTTCTTCATGTATAATGATCAACTCGATACTCCCTAGCCCCCAACAGCCTTTTTTTTCATAACACTTTAACCAGAGTGACGGGAGAGCGGCATTTCAGAAAACGTGCTTATCTCGGCGAGAAAAAGCGATTTCGGCAATAAAATTTAAAACGCGTGTAAAACATAAACCAAACGATGAAATTGGTTATTTCTTCATGTATAATGATCAACTCGATACTCCCTAGCCCCCAACAGCCTTTTTTTTCATAACACTTTAACCAGAGTGACGGGAGAGCGGCATTTCAGAAAACGTGCTTATCTCGGCGAGAAAAAGCGATTTCGGCAATAAAATTTAAAACGCGTGTAAAACATAAACCAAACGATGAAATTGGTTATTTCTTCATGTATAATGATCAACTCGATACTCCCTAGCCCCCAACAGCCTTTTTTTTCATAACACTTTAACCAGAGTGACGGGAGAGCGGCATTTCAGAAAACGTGCTTATCTCGGCGAGAAAAAGCGATTTCGGCAATAAAATTTAAAACGCGTGTAAAACATAAACCAAACGATGAAATTGGTTATTTCTTCATGTATAATGATCAACTCGATACTCCCTAGCCCCCAACAGCCTTTTTTTTCATAACACTTTAACCAGAGTGACGGGAGAGCGGCATTTCAGAAAACGTGCTTATCTCGGCGAGAAAAAGCGATTTCGGCAATAAAATTTAAAACGCGTGTAAAACATAAACCAAACGATGAAATTGGTTATTTCTTCATGTATAATGATCAACTCGATACTCCCTAGCCCCCAACAGCCTTTTTTTTCATAACACTTTAACCAGAGTGACGGGAGAGCGGCATTTCAGAAAACGTGCTTATCTCGGCGAGAAAAAGCGATTTCGGCAATAAAATTTAAAACGCGTGTAAAACATAAACCAAACGATGAAATTGGTTATTTCTTCATGTATAATGATCAACTCGATACTCCCTAGCCCCCAACAGCCTTTTTTTTCATAACACTTTAACCAGAGTGACGGGAGAGCGGCATTTCAGAAAACGTGCTAATCTTGGCGAGAAAAAGCGATTTCGGCAATAAAATTTAAAACGCGTGTAAAACATAAACCAAACGATGAAATTGGTTATTTCTTCATGTATAATGATCAACTCGATACTCCCTAGCCCCCAACAGCCTTTTTTTTCATAACACTTTAACCAGAGTGACGGGAGAGCGGCATTTCAGAAAACGTGCTTATCTCGGCGAGAAAAAGCGATTTCGGCAATAAAATTTAAAACGCGTGTAAAACATAAACCAAACGATGAAATTGGTTATTTCTTCATGTATAATGATCAACTCGATACTCCCTAGCCCCCAACAGCCTTTTTTTTCATAACACTTTAACCAGAGTGACGGGAGAGCGGCATTTCAGAAAACGTGCTTATCTCGGCGAGAAAAAGCGATTTCGGCAATAAAATTTAAAACGCGTGTAAAACATAAACCAAACGATGAAATTGGTTATTTCTTCATGTATAATGATCAACTCGATACTCCCTAGCCCCCAACAGCCTTTTTTTTCATAACACTTTAACCAGAGTGACGGGAGAGCGGCATTTCAGAAAACGTGCTTATCTCGGCGAGAAAAAGCGATTTCGGCAATAAAATTTAAAACGCGTGTAAAACATAAACCAAACGATGAAATTGGTTATTTCTTCATGTATAATGATCAACTCGATACTCCCTAGCCCCCAACAGCCTTTTTTTTCATAACACTTTAACCAGAGTGACGGGAGAGCGGCATTTCAGAAAACGTGCTAATCTTGGCGAGAAAAAGCGATTTCGGCAATAAAATTTAAAACGCGTGTAAAACATAAACCAAACGATGAAATTGGTTATTTCTTCATGTATAATGATCAACTCGATACTCCCTAGCCCCCAACAGCCTTTTTTTTCATAACACTTTAACCAGAGTGACGGGAGAGCGGCATTTCAGAAAACGTGCTTATCTCGGCGAGAAAAAGCGATTTCGGCAATAAAATTTAAAACGCGTGTAAAACATAAACCAAACGATGAAATTGGTTATTTCTTCATGTATAATGATCAACTCGATACTCCCTAGCCCCCAACAGCCTTTTTTTTCATAACACTTTAACCAGAGTGACGGGAGAGCGGCATTTCAGAAAACGTGCTTATCTCGGCGAGAAAAAGCGATTTCGGCAATAAAATTTAAAACGCGTGTAAAACATAAACCAAACGATGAAATTGGTTATTTCTTCATGTATAATGATCAACTCGATACTCCCTAGCCCCCAACAGCCTTTTTTTTCATAACACTTTAACCAGAGTGACGGGAGAGCGGCATTTCAGAAAACGTGCTTATCTCGGCGAGAAAAAGCGATTTCGGCAATAAAATTTAAAACGCGTGTAAAACATAAACCAAACGATGAAATTGGTTATTTCTTCATGTATAATGATCAACTCGATACTCCCTAGCCCCCAACAGCCTTTTTTTTCATAACACTTTAACCAGAGTGACGGGAGAGCGGCATTTCAGAAAACGTGCTTATCTCGGCGAGAAAAAGCGATTTCGGCAATAAAATTTAAAACGCGTGTAAAACATAAACCAAACGATGAAATTGGTTATTTCTTCATGTATAATGATCAACTCGATACTCCCTAGCCCCCAACAGCCTTTTTTTTCATAACACTTTAACCAGAGTGACGGGAGAGCGGCATTTCAGAAAACGTGCTTATCTCGGCGAGAAAAAGCGATTTCGGCAATAAAATTTAAAACGCGTGTAAAACATAAACCAAACGATGAAATTGGTTATTTCTTCATGTATAATGATCAACTCGATACTCCCTAGCCCCCAACAGCCTTTTTTTTCATAACACTTTAACCAGAGTGACGGGAGAGCGGCATTTCAGAAAACGTGCTTATCTCGGCGAGAAAAAGCGATTTCGGCAATAAAATTTAAAACGCGTGTAAAACATAAACCAAACGATGAAATTGGTTATTTCTTCATGTATAATGATCAACTCGATACTCCCTAGCCCCCAACAGCCTTTTTTTCATAACACTTTAACCAGAGTGACGGGAGAGCGGCATTTCAGAAAACGTGCTTATCTCGGCGAGAAAAAGCGATTTCGGCAATAAAATTTAAAACGCGTGTAAAACATAAACCAAACGATGAAATTGGTTATTTCTTCATGTATAATGATCAACTCGATACTCCCTAGCCCCCAACATTCTTTTTTTTCATAACACTTTAACCAGAGTGACGGGAGAGCGGCATTTCAGAAAACGTGCTTATCTCGGCGAGAAAAAGCGATTTCGGCAATAAAATTTAAAACGCGTGTAAAACATAAACCAAACGATGAAATTGGTTATTTCTTCATGTATAATGATCAACTCGATACTCCCTAGCCCCCAACAGCCTTTTTTTTCATAACACTTTAACCAGGGTGACGGGAGAGCGGCATTTCAGAAAACGTGCTTATCTCGGCGAGAAAAAGCGATTTCGGCAATAAAATTTAAAACGCGTGTAAAACATAAATCAAACGATGAAATTGGTTATTTCTTCATGTATAATGATCAACTCGATACTCCCTAGCCCCCAACAGCCTTTTTTTTCATAACACTTTAACCAGAGTGACGGGAGAGCGGCATTTCAGAAAACGTGCTTATCTCGGCGAGAAAAAGCGATTTCGGCAATAAAATTTAAAACGCGTGTAAAACATAAATCAAACGATGAAATTGGTTATTTCTTCATGTATAATGATCAACTCGATACTCCCTAGCCCCCAACAGCCTTTTTTTTCATAACACTTTAACCAGAGTGACGGGAGAGCGGCATTTCAGAAAACGTGCTTATCTCGGCGAGAAAAAGCGATTTCGGCAATAAAATTTAAAACGCGTGTAAAACATAAACCAAACGATGAAATTGGTTATTTCTTCATGTATAATGATCAACTCGATACTCCCTAGCCCCCAACAGCCTTTTTTTTCATAACACTTTAACCAGAGTGACGGGAGAGCGGCATTTCAGAAAACGTGCTTATCTCGGCGAGAAAAAGCGATTTCGGCAATAAAATTTAAAACGCGTGTAAAACATAAACCAAACGATGAAATTGGTTATTTCTTCATGTATAATGATCAACTCGAGTCGAGCTCCAGGGAGAGAGGCTGATTTTTCGCTTTTTGAGGCCGACCGACGAACCGGCGCGGGGCGGACTCAAAAGCCCGCAGAGCCGTAGGCACTTAGAAAAGTTTCGCCTTTGGCTGTGAGCTCCAGGGGGAGAGGCTGGTTTTGCGTTATTTTAGGCCGGCTGGAGAACCGGTGCGGGTCGGACGCACAATCCCCGCAGAGCCGTGGGCACTTAGAAAATTTTTGCCAAGTTGGCTCTGAGCGCCTGGTACCTAATATGGAAGTATAGAGGCCGACTTTCGGGCAAGATCACGCCGCGTTAGGCTTCCAGGACCCCGGCTAAGCAATTTTACCGGGCCGCCCGGTTCTTTTTTTGAACCAGCCCGGTTCTTTTTACACTTCCAGCTGGAGCTCAGCAGCGGCTTTTTGCGCAAGATCACGCCGGGTTAGGCTTCCAGGACCTCGGCTAAGCAATTCTACCGGGCCGCCCGGTTCTTTTTTTGAACCAGCCCGGTTCTTTTTACACTTCCAGCTGGAGCTCACGAGCGGCTTTTTGGACAAGATCACGCCGTGTTAGGCTTCCAGAGCCCCGGCTAAGCAATTTTACCGGCCCGCCCGGTTCTTTTTTTTAACCAGCCCGGTTCTTTTTACACTTCCAGCTGGAGCTCAGCAGCGGGTTTTTGGACAAGATCACGCCGTGTTAGGCTTCCAGAGCCCCGGCTAAGCAATTTTACAGGGTCGCCCGGTTCTTTTTTTTAACCAGCCCGGTTTTTTTTACACTTCCAGCTGGAGCTCAGCAGCAGCTTTTTGCACAGTATCACGCCGGGTTAGGCTTCCAGAGCCCCGGCTAAGCAATTTTACCGGGCCGCCCGGTTCTTTTTTTTAACCAGCCCGGTTCTTTTTACACTTCCAGCTGGAGCTCAGCAGCGGCTTTTTGGACAAGATCACGCCGTGTTAGGCTTCCAGAGCCCCGGCTAAGCAATTTTACCGGGTCGCCCGGTTCTTTTTTTTAACCAGCCCGGTTCTTTTTACACTTTCAGCTGGAGCTCAGCAGCGGCTTTTTGGACAAGATCACGCCGTGTTAGGCTTCCAGAGCCCCGGCTAAGCAATTTTACCGGGTCGCCCGGTTCTTTTTTTAACCAGCCCGGTTCTTTTTACACTTCCAGCTGGAGCTCAGCATCGTGTAAAACATAAACCAAACGATGAAATTGGTTATTTCTTCATGTATAATGATCAACTCGATACTCCCTAGCCCCCAACAGCCTTTTTTTTTCATAACACTTTAACCAGAGTGACGGGAGAGCGGCATTTCAGAAAACGTGCTTATCTCGGCGAGAAAAAGCGATTTCGGCAATAAAATTTAAAACGCGTGTAAAACATAAACCAAACGATGAAATTGGTTATTTCTTCATGTATAATGATCAACTCGATACTCCCTAGCCCCCAACAGCCTTTTTTTTTCATAACACTTTAACCAGAGTGACGGGAGAGCGGCATTTCAGAAAACGTGCTTATCTCGGCGAGAAAAAGCGATTTCGGCAATAAAATTTAAAACGCGTGTAAAACATAAACCAAACGATGAAATTGGTTATTTCTTCATGTATAATGATCAACTCGATACTCCCTAGCCCCCAACAGCCTTTTTTTTCATAACACTTTAACCAGAGTGACGGGAGAGCGGCATTTCAGAAAACGTGCTTATCTCGGCGAGAAAAAGCGATTTCGGCAATAAAATTTAAAACGCGTGTAAAACATAAACCAAACGATGAAATTGGTTATTTCTTCATGTATAATGATCAACTCGATACTCCCTAGCCCCCAACAGCCTTTTTTTTCATAACACTTTAACCAGAGTGACGGGAGAGCGGCATTTCAGAAAACGTGCTTATCTCGGCGAGAAAAAGCGATTTCGGCAATAAAATTTAAAACGCGTGTAAAACATAAACCAAACGATGAAATTGGTTATTTCTTCATGTATAATGATCAACTCGATACTCCCTAGCCCCCAACAGCCTTTTTTTTCATAACACTTTAACCAGAGTGACGGGAGAGCGGCATTTCAGAAAACGTGCTTATCTCGGCGAGAAAAAGCGATTTCGGCAATAAAATTTAAAACGCGTGTAAAACATAAACCAAACGATGAAATTGGTTATTTCTTCATGTATAATGATCAACTCGATACTCCCTAGCCCCCAACAGCCTTTTTTTTCATAACACTTTAACCAGAGTGACGGGAGAGCGGCATTTCAGAAAACGTGCTTATCTCGGCGAGAAAAAGCGATTTCGGCAATAAAATTTAAAACGCGTGTAAAACATAAACCAAACGATGAAATTGGTTATTTCTTCATGTATAATGATCAACTCGATACTCCCTAGCCCCCAACAGCCTTTTTTTTCCATAACACTTTAACCAGAGTGACGGGAGAGCGGCATTTCAGAAAACGTGCTTATCTCGGCGAGAAAAAGCGATTTCGGCAATAAAATTTAAAACGCGTGTAAAACATAAACCAAACGATGAAATTGGTTATTTCTTCATGCATAATGATCAACTCGATACTCCCTAGCCCCCAGCAGCCTTTTTTTTCATAACACTTTAACCAGAGTGACGGGAGAGCGGCATTTCAGAAAACGTGCTTATCTCGGCGAGAAAAAGCGATTTCGGCAATAAAATTTAAAACGCGTGTAAAACATAAACCAAACGATGAAATTGGTTATTTCTTCATGTATAATGATCAACTCGATACTCCCTAGCCCCCAACAGCCTTTTTTTTCATAACACTTTAACCAGAGTGACGGGAGAGCGGCATTTCAAAAAACGTGCTTATCTCGGCGAGAAAAAGCGATTTCGGCAATAAAATTTAAAACGCGTGTAAAACATAAACCAAACGATGAAATTGGTTATTTCTTCATGTATAATGATCAACTCGATACTCCCTAGCCCCCAACAGCCTTTTTTTTCATAACACTTTAACCAGAGTGACGGGAGAGCGGCATTTCAGAAAACGTGCTTATCTCGGCGAGAAAAAGCGATTTCGGCAATAAAATTTAAAACGCGTGTAAAACATAAACCAAACGATGAAATTGGTTATTTCTTCATGTATAATGATCAACTCGATACTCCCTAGCCCCCAACAGCCTTTTTTTTCCATAACACTTTAACCAGAGTGACGGGAGAGCGGCATTTCAGAAAACGTGCTTATCTCGGCGAGAAAAAGCGATTTCGGCAATAAAATTTAAAACGCGTGTAAAACATAAACCAAACGATGAAATTGGTTATTTCTTCATGCATAATGATCAACTCGATACTCCCTAGCCCCCAGCAGCCTTTTTTTTCATAACACTTTAACCAGAGTGACGGGAGAGCGGCATTTCAGAAAACGTGCTTATCTCGGCGAGAAAAAGCGATTTCGGCAATAAAATTTAAAACGCGTGTAAAACATAAACCAAACGATGAAATTGGTTATTTCTTCATGTATAATGATCAACTCGATACTCCCTAGCCCCCAACAGCCTTTTTTTTCATAACACTTTAACCAGAGTGACGGGAGAGCGGCATTTCAGAAAACGTGCTTATCTCGGCGAGAAAAAGCGATTTCGGCAATAAAATTTAAAACGCGTGTAAAACATAAACCAAACGATGAAATTGGTTATTTCTTCATGTATAATGATCAACTCGATACTCCCTAGCCCCCAACAGCCTTTTTTTTCATAACACTTTAACCAGAGTGACGGGAGAGCGGCATTTCAGAAAACGTGCTTATCTCGGCGAGAAAAAGCGATTTCGGCAATAAAATTTAAAACGCGTGTAAAACATAAACCAAACGATGAAATTGGTTATTTCTTCATGTATAATGATCAACTCGATACTCCGTAGCCCCCAACAGCCTTTTTTTTCATAACACTTTAACCAGAGTGACGGGAGAGCGGCATTTCAGAAAACGTGCTTATCTCGGCGAGAAAAAGCGATTTCGGCAATAAAATTTAAAACGCGTGTAAAACATAAACCAAACGATGAAATTGGTTATTTCTTCATGTATAATGATCAACTCGATACTCCCTAGCCCCCAACAGCCTTTTCTTTCATAACACTTTAACCAGAGTGACGGGAGAGCGGCATTTCAGAAAACGTGCTTATCTCGGCGAGAAAAAGCGATTTCGGCAATAAAATTTAAAACGCGTGTAAAACATAAACCAAACGATGAAATTGGTTATTTCTTCATGTATAATGATCAACTCGATACTCCCTAGCCCCCAACAGCCTTTTTTTTCATAACACTTTAACCAGAGTGACGGGAGAGCGGCATTTCAGAAAACGTGCTTATCTCGGCGAGAAAAAGCGATTTCGGCAATAAAATTTAAAACGCGTGTAAAACATAAACCAAACGATGAAATTGGTTATTTCTTCATGTATAATGATCAACTCGATACTCCCTAGCCCCCAACAGCCTTTTTTTTCATAACACTTTAACCAGAGTGACGGGAGAGCGGCATTTCAGAAAACGTGCTTATCTCGGCGAGAAAAAGCGATTTCGGCAATAAAATTTAAAACGCGTGTAAAACATAAACCAAACGATGAAATTGGTTATTTCTTCATGTATAATGATCAACTCGATACTCCGTAGCCCCCAACAGCCTTTTTTTTCATAACACTTTAACCAGAGTGACGGGAGAGCGGCATTTCAGAAAACGTGCTTATCTCGGCGAGAAAAAGCGATTTCGGCAATAAAATTTAAAACGCGTGTAAAACATAAACCAAACGATGAAATTGGTTATTTCTTCATGTATAATGATCAACTCGATACTCCCTAGCCCCCAACAGCCTTTTCTTTCATAACACTTTAACCAGAGTGACGGGAGAGCGGCATTTCAGAAAACGTGCTTATCTCGGCGAGAAAAAGCGATTTCGGCAATAAAATTTAAAACGCGTGTAAAACATAAACCAAACGATGAAATTGGTTATTTCTTCATGTATAACGATCAACTCGATACTCCCTAGCCCCCAACAGCCTTTTTTTTCATAACACTTTAACCAGAGTGACGGGAGAGCGGCATTTCAGAAAACGTGCTTATCTCGGCGAGAAAAAGCGATTTCGGCAATAAAATTTAAAACGCGTGTAAAACATAAACCAAACGATGAAATTGGTTATTTCTTCATGTATAATGATCAACTCGATACTCCCTAGCCCCCAACAGCCTTTTTTTTCATAACACTTTAACCAGAGTGACGGGAGAGCGGCATTTCAGAAAACGTGCTTATCTCGGCGAGAAAAAGCGATTTCGGCAATAAAATTTAAAACGCGTGTAAAACATAAACCAAACGATGAAATTGGTTTATTTCTTCATGTATAATGATCAACTCGATACTCCCTAGCCCCCAACAGCCTTTTTTTTCATAACACTTTAACCAGAGTGACGGGAGAGCGGCATTTCAGAAAACGTGCTTATCTCGGCGAGAAAAAGCGATTTCGGCAATAAAATTTAAAACGCGTGTAAAACATAAACCAAACGATGAAATTGGTTATTTCTTCATGTATAATGATCAACTCGATACTCCCTAGCCCCCAACAGCCTTTTTTTTTAATAACACTTTAACCAGAGTGACGGGAGAGCGGCATTTCAGAAAACGTGCTTATCTCGGCGAGAAAAAGCGATTTCGGCAATAAAATTTAAAACGCGTGTAAAAACATAAACCAAACGATGAAATTGGTTATTTCTTCATGTATAATGATCAACTCGATACTCCCTAGCCCCCAACAGCCTTTTTTTTCATAACACTTTAACCAGAGTGACGGGAGAGCGGCATTTCAGAAAACGTGCTTATCTCGGCGAGAAAAAGCGATTTCGGCAATAAAATTTAAAACGCGTGTAAAACATAAACCAAACGATGAAATTGGTTATTTCTTCATGTATAATGATCAACTCGATACTCCCTAGCCCCCAACAGCCTTTTTTTTCATAACACTTTAACCAGAGTGACGGGAGAGCGGCATTTCAGAAAACGTGCTTATCTCGGCGAGAAAAAGCGATTTCGGCAATAAAATTTAAAACGCGTGTAAAACATAAACCAAACGATGAAATTGGTTATTTCTTCATGTATAATGATCAACTCGATACTCCCTAGCCCCCAACAGCCTTTTTTTTCATAACACTTTAACCAGAGTGACGGGAGAGCGGCATTTCAGAAAACGTGCTTATCTCGGCGAGAAAAAGCGATTTCGGCAATAAAATTTAAAACGCGTGTAAAACATAAACCAAACGATGAAATTGGTTATTTCTTCATGTATAATGATCAACTCGATACTCCCTAGCCCCCAACAGCCTTTTTTTTCATAACACTTTAACCAGAGTGACGGGAGAGCGGCATTTCAGAAAACGTGCTTATCTCGGCGAGAAAAAGCGATTTCGGCAATAAAATTTAAAACGCGTGTAAAACATAAACCAAACGATGAAATTGGTTATTTCTTCATGTATAATGATCAACTCGATACTCCCTAGCCCCCAACAGCCTTTTTTTTTCATAACACTTTAACCAGAGTGACGGGAGAGCGGCATTTCAGAAAACGTGCTTATCTCGGCGAGAAAAAGCGATTTCGGCAATAAAATTTAAAACGCGTGTAAAACATAAACCAAACGATGAAATTGGTTATTTCTTCATGTATAATGATCAACTCGATACTCCCTAGCCCCCAACAGCCTTTTTTTTCATAACACTTTAACCAGAGTGACGGGAGAGCGGCATTTCAGAAAACGTGCTTATCTCGGCGAGAAAAAGCGATTTCGGCAATAAAATTTAAAACGCGTGTAAAACATAAACCAAACGATGAAATTGGTTATTTCTTCATGTATAATGATCAACTCGATACTCCCTAGCCCCCAACAGCCTTTTTTTTTCATAACACTTTAACCAGAGTGACGGGAGAGCGGCATTTCAGAAAACGTGCTTATCTCGGCGAGAAAAAGCGATTTCGGCAATAAAATTTAAAACGCGTGTAAAACATAAACCAAACGATGAAATTGGTTATTTCTTCATGTATAATGATCAACTCGATACTCCCTAGCCCCCAACAGCCTTTTTTTTCATAACACTTTAACCAGAGTGACGGGAGAGCGGCATTTCAGAAAACGTGCTTATCTCGGCGAGAAAAAAGCGATTTCGGCAATAAAATTTAAAACGCGTGTAAAACATAAACCAAACGATGAAATTGGTTATTTCTTCATGTATAATGATCAACTCGATACTCCCTAGCCCCCAACAGCCTTTTTTTTCATAACACTTTAACCAGAGTGACGGGAGAGCGGCATTTCAGAAAACGTGCTTATCTCGGCGAGAAAAAGCGATTTCGGCAATAAAATTTAAAACGCGTGTAAAACATAAACCAAACGATGAAATTGGTTATTTCTTCATGTATAATGATCAACTCGATACTCCCTAGCCCCCAACAGCCTTTTTTTTCATAACACTTTAACCAGAGTGACGGGAGAGCGGCATTTCAGAAAACGTGCTTATCTCGGCGAGAAAAAGCGATTTCGGCAATAAAATTTAAAACGCGTGTAAAACATAAACCAAACGATGAAATTGGTTATTTCTTCATGTATAATGATCAACTCGATACTCCCTAGCCCCCAACAGCCTTTTTTTTCATAACACTTTAACCAGAGTGACGGGAGAGCGGCATTTCAGAAAACGTGCTTATCTCGGCGAGAAAAAGCGATTTCGGCAATAAAATTTAAAACGCGTTGTAAAACATAAACCAAACGATGAAATTGGTTATTTCTTCATGTATAATGATCAACTCGATACTCCCTAGCCCCCAACAGCCTTTTTTTTCATAACACTTTAACCAGAGTGACGGGAGAGCGGCATTTCAGAAAACGTGCTTATCTCGGCGAGAAAAAGCGATTTCGGCAATAAAATTTAAAACGCGTGTAAAACATAAACCAAACGATGAAATTGGTTATTTCTTCATGTATAATGATCAACTCGATACTCCCTAGCCCCCAACAGCCTTTTTTTTCATAACACTTTAACCAGAGTGACGGGAGAGCGGCATTTCAGAAAACGTGCTTATCTCGGCGAGAAAAAGCGATTTCGGCAATAAAATTTAAAACGCGTGTAAAACATAAACCAAACGATGAAATTGGTTATTTCTTCATGTATAATGATCAACTCGATACTCCCTAGCCCCCAACAGCCTTTTTTTTCATAACACTTTAACCAGAGTGACGGGAGAGCGGCATTTCAGAAAACGTGCTTATCTCGGCGAGAAAAAGCGATTTCGGCAATAAAATTTAAAACGCGTGTAAAACATAAACCAAACGATGAAATTGGTTATTTCTTCATGTATAATGATCAACTCGATACTCCCTAGCCCCCAACAGCCTTTTTTTTTCATAACACTTTAACCAGAGTGACGGGAGAGCGGCATTTCAGAAAACGTGCTTATCTCGGCGAGAAAAAGCGATTTCGGCAATAAAATTTAAAACGCGTGTAAAACATAAACCAAACGATGAAATTGGTTATTTCTTCATGTATAATGATCAACTCGATACTCCCTAGCCCCCAACAGCCTTTTTTTTCATAACACTTTAACCAGAGTGACGGGAGAGCGGCCATTTCAGAAAACGTGCTTATCTCGGCGAGAAAAAGCGATTTCGGCAATAAAATTTAAAACGCGTGTAAAACATAAACCAAACGATGAAATTGGTTATTTCTTCATGTATAATGATCAACTCGATACTCCCTAGCCCCCAACAGCCTTTTTTTTCATAACACTTTAACCAGAGTGACGGGAGAGCGGCATTTCAGAAAACGTGCTTATCTCGGCGAGAAAAAGCGATTTCGGCAATAAAATTTAAAACGCGTGTAAAACATAAACCAAACGATGAAATTGGTTATTTCTTCATGTATAATGATCAACTCGATACTCCCTAGCCCCCAACAGCCTTTTTTTTCATAACACTTTAACCAGAGTGACGGGAGAGCGGCATTTCAGAAAACGTGCTTATCTCGGCGAGAAAAAGCGATTTCGGCAATAAAATTTAAAACGCGTGTAAAACATAAACCAAACGATGAAATTGGTTATTTCTTCATGCTATAATGATCAACTCGATACTCCCTAGCCCCCAACAGCCTTTTTTTTCATAACACTTTAACCAGAGTGACGGGAGAGCGGCATTTCAGAAAACGTGCTTATCTCGGCGAGAAAAAGCGATTTCGGCAATAAAATTTAAAACGCGTGTAAAACATAAACCAAACGATGAAATTGGTTATTTCTTCATGTATAATGATCAACTCGATACTCCCTAGCCCCCAACAGCCTTTTTTTTCATAACACTTTAACCAGAGTGACGGGAGAGCGGCATTTCAGAAAACGTGCTTATCTCGGCGAGAAAAAGCGATTTCGGCAATAAAATTTAAAACGCGTGTAAAACATAAACCAAACGATGAAATTGGTTATTTCTTCATGTATAATGATCAACTCGATACTCCCTAGCCCCCAACAGCCTTTTTTTTCATAACACTTTAACCAGAGTGACGGGAGAGCGGCATTTCAGAAAACGTGCTTATCTCGGCGAGAAAAAGCGATTTCGGCAATAAAATTTAAAACGCGTGTAAAACATAAACCAAACGATGAAATTGGTTATTTCTTCATGTATAATGATCAACTCGATACTCCCTAGCCCCCAACAGCCTTTTTTTTCATAACACTTTAACCAGAGTGACGGGAGAGCGGCATTTCAGAAAACGTGCTTATCTCGGCGAGAAAAAGCGATTTCGGCAATAAAATTTAAAACGCGTGTAAAACATAAACCAAACGATGAAATTGGTTATTTCTTCATGTATAATGATCAACTCGATACTCCCTAGCCCCCAACAGCCTTTTTTTTCATAACACTTTAACCAGAGTGACGGGAGAGCGGCATTTCAGAAAACGTGCTTATCTCGGCGAGAAAAAGCGATTTCGGCAATAAAATTTAAAACGCGTGTAAAACATAAACCAAACGATGAAATTGGTTATTTCTTCATGTATAATGATCAACTCGATACTCCCTAGCCCCCAACAGCCTTTTTTTTCATAACACTTTAACCAGAGTGACGGGAGAGCGGCATTTCAGAAAACGTGCTTATCTCGGCGAGAAAAAGCGATTTCGGCAATAAAATTTAAAACGCGTGTAAAACATAAACCAAACGATGAAATTGGTTATTTCTTCATGTATAATGATCAACTCGATACTCCCTAGCCCCCAACAGCCTTTTTTTTCATAACACTTTAACCAGAGTGACGGGAGAGCGGCATTTCAGAAAACGTGCTTATCTCGGCGAGAAAAAGCGATTTCGGCAATAAAATTTAAAACGCGTGTAAAACATAAACCAAACGATGAAATTGGTTATTTCTTCATGTATAATGATCAACTCGATACTCCCTAGCCCCCAACAGCCTTTTTTTTCATAACACTTTAACCAGAGTGACGGGAGAGCGGCATTTCAGAAAACGTGCTTATCTCGGCGAGAAAAAGCGATTTCGGCAATAAAATTTAAAACGCGTGTAAAACATAAACCAAACGATGAAATTGGTTATTTCTTCATGTATAATGATCAACTCGATACTCCCTAGCCCCCAACAGCCTTTTTTTTCATAACACTTTAACCAGAGTGACGGGAGAGCGGCATTTCAGAAAACGTGCTTATCTCGGCGAGAAAAAGCGATTTCGGCAATAAAATTTAAAACGCGTGTAAAACATAAACCAAACGATGAAATTGGTTATTTCTTCATGTATAATGATCAACTCGATACTCCCTAGCCCCCAACAGCCTTTTTTTTCATAACACTTTAACCAGAGTGACGGGAGAGCGGCATTTCAGAAAACGTGCTTATCTCGGCGAGAAAAAGCGATTTCGGCAATAAAATTTAAAACGCGTGTAAAACATAAACCAAACGATGAAATTGGTTATTTCTTCATGTATAATGATCAACTCGATACTCCCTAGCCCCCAACAGCCTTTTTTTTCATAACACTTTAACCAGAGTGACGGGAGAGCGGCATTTCAGAAAACGTGCTTATCTCGGCGAGAAAAAGCGATTTCGGCAATAAAATTTAAAACGCGTGTAAAACATAAACCAAACGATGAAATTGGTTATTTCTTCATGTATAATGATCAACTCGATACTCCCTAGCCCCCAACAGCCTTTTTTTTCATAACACTTTAACCAGAGTGACGGGAGAGCGGCATTTCAGAAAACGTGCTTATCTCGGCGAGAAAAAGCGATTTCGGCAATAAAATTTAAAACGCGTGTAAAACATAAACCAAACGATGAAATTGGTTATTTCTTCATGTATAATGATCAACTCGATACTCCCTAGCCCCCAACAGCCTTTTTTTTCATAACACTTTAACCAGAGTGACGGGAGAGCGGCATTTCAGAAAACGTGCTTATCTCGGCGAGAAAAAGCGATTTCGGCAATAAAATTTAAAACGCGTGTAAAACATAAACCAAACGATGAAATTGGTTATTTCTTCATGTATAATGATCAACTCGATACTCCCTAGCCCCCAACAGCCTTTTTTTTCATAACACTTTAACCAGAGTGACGGGAGAGCGGCATTTCAGAAAACGTGCTTATCTCGGCGAGAAAAAGCGATTTCGGCAATAAAATTTAAAACGCGTGTAAAACATAAACCAAACGATGAAATTGGTTATTTCTTCATGTATAATGATCAACTCGATACTCCCTAGCCCCCAACAGCCTTTTTTTTCATAACACTTTAACCAGAGTGACGGGAGAGCGGCATTTCAGAAAACGTGCTTATCTCGGCGAGAAAAAGCGATTTCGGCAATAAAATTTAAAACGCGTGTAAAACATAAACCAAACGATGAAATTGGTTATTTCTTCATGTATAATGATCAACTCGATACTCCCTAGCCCCCAACAGCCTTTTTTTTCATAACACTTTAACCAGAGTGACGGGAGAGCGGCATTTCAGAAAACGTGCTTATCTCGGCGAGAAAAAGCGATTTCGGCAATAAAATTTAAAACGCGTGTAAAACATAAACCAAACGATGAAATTGGTTATTTCTTCATGTATAATGATCAACTCGATACTCCCTAGCCCCCAACAGCCTTTTTTTTCATAACACTTTAACCAGAGTGACGGGAGAGCGGCATTTCAGAAAACGTGCTTATCTCGGCGAGAAAAAGCGATTTCGGCAATAAAATTTAAAACGCGTGTAAAACATAAACCAAACGATGAAATTGGTTATTTCTTCATGTATAATGATCAACTCGATACTCCCTAGCCCCCAACAGCCTTTTTTTTCATAACACTTTAACCAGAGTGACGGTAGAGAGCGGCATTTCAGAAAACGTGCTTATCTCGGCGAGAAAAAGCGATTTCGGCAATAAAATTTAAAACGCGTGTAAAACATAAACCAAACGATGAAATTGGTTATTTCTTCATGTATAATGATCAACTCGATACTCCCTAGCCCCCAACAGCCTTTTTTTTCATAACACTTTAACCAGAGTGACGGGAGAGCGGCATTTCAGAAAACGTGCTTATCTCGGCGAGAAAAAGCGATTTCGGCAATAAAATTTAAAACGCGTGTAAAACATAAACCAAACGATGAAATTGGTTATTTCTTCATGTATAATGATCAACTCGATACTCCCTAGCCCCCAACAGCCTTTTTTTTCATAACACTTTAACCAGAGTGACGGGAGAGCGGCATTTCAGAAAACGTGCTTATCTCGGCGAGAAAAAGCGATTTCGGCAATAAAATTTAAAACGCGTGTAAAACATAAACCAAACGATGAAATTGGTTATTTCTTCATGTATAATGATCAACTCGATACTCCCTAGCCCCCAACAGCCTTTTTTTTCATAACACTTTAACCAGAGTGACGGGAGAGCGGCATTTCAGAAAACGTGCTTATCTCGGCGAGAAAAAGCGATTTCGGCAATAAAATTTAAAACGCGTGTAAAACATAAACCAAACGATGAAATTGGTTATTTCTTCATGTATAATGATCAACTCGATACTCCCTAGCCCCCAACAGCCTTTTTTTTCATAACACTTTAACCAGAGTGACGGGAGAGCGGCATTTCAGAAAACGTGCTTATCTCGGCGAGAAAAAGCGATTTCGGCAATAAAATTTAAAACGCGTGTAAAACATAAACCAAACGATGAAATTGGTTATTTCTTCATGTATAATGATCAACTCGATACTCCCTAGCCCCCAACAGCCTTTTTTTTCATAACACTTTAACCAGAGTGACGGGAGAGCGGCATTTCAGAAAACGTGCTTATCTCGGCGAGAAAAAGCGATTTCGGCAATAAAATTTAAAACGCGTGTAAAACATAAACCAAACGATGAAATTGGTTATTTCTTCATGTATAATGATCAACTCGATACTCCCTAGCCCCCAACAGCCTTTTTTTTCATAACACTTTAACCAGAGTGACGGGAGAGCGGCATTTCAGAAAACGTGCTTATCTCGGCGAGAAAAAGCGATTTCGGCAATAAAATTTAAAACGCGTGTAAAACATAAACCAAACGATGAAATTGGTTATTTCTTCATGTATAATGATCAACTCGATACTCCCTAGCCCCCAACAGCCTTTTTTTTCATAACACTTTAACCAGAGTGACGGGAGAGCGGCATTTCAGAAAACGTGCTTATCTCGGCGAGAAAAAGCGATTTCGGCAATAAAATTTAAAACGCGTGTAAAACATAAACCAAACGATGAAATTGGTTATTTCTTCATGTATAATGATCAACTCGATACTCCCTAGCCCCCAACAGCCTTTTTTTTCATAACACTTTAACCAGAGTGACGGGAGAGCGGCATTTCAGAAAACGTGCTTATCTCGGCGAGAAAAAGCGATTTCGGCAATAAAATTTAAAACGCGTGTAAAACATAAACCAAACGATGAAATTGGTTATTTCTTCATGTATAATGATCAACTCGATACTCCCTAGCCCCCAACAGCCTTTTTTTTCATAACACTTTAACCAGAGTGACGGGAGAGCGGCATTTCAGAAAACGTGCTTATCTCGGCGAGAAAAAGCGATTTCGGCAATAAAATTTAAAACGCGTGTAAAACATAAACCAAACGATGAAATTGGTTATTTCTTCATGTATAATGATCAACTCGATACTCCCTAGCCCCCAACAGCCTTTTTTTTCATAACACTTTAACCAGAGTGACGGGAGAGCGGCATTTCAGAAAACGTGCTTATCTCGGCGAGAAAAAGCGATTTCGGCAATAAAATTTAAAACGCGTGTAAAACATAAACCAAACGATGAAATTGGTTATTTCTTCATGTATAATGATCAACTCGATACTCCCTAGCCCCCAACAGCCTTTTTTTTCATAACACTTTAACCAGAGTGACGGGAGAGCGGCATTTCAGAAAACGTGCTTATCTCGGCGAGAAAAAGCGATTTCGGCAATAAAATTTAAAACGCGTGTAAAACATAAACCAAACGATGAAATTGGTTATTTCTTCATGTATAATGATCAACTCGATACTCCCTAGCCCCCAACAGCCTTTTTTTTCATAACACTTTAACCAGAGTGACGGGAGAGCGGCATTTCAGAAAACGTGCTTATCTCGGCGAGAAAAAGCGATTTCGGCAATAAAATTTAAAACGCGTGTAAAACATAAACCAAACGATGAAATTGGTTATTTCTTCATGTATAATGATCAACTCGATACTCCCTAGCCCCCAACAGCCTTTTTTTTCATAACACTTTAACCAGAGTGACGGGAGAGCGGCATTTCAGAAAACGTGCTTATCTCGGCGAGAAAAAGCGATTTCGGCAATAAAATTTAAAACGCGTGTAAAACATAAACCAAACGATGAAATTGGTTATTTCTTCATGTATAATGATCAACTCGATACTCCCTAGCCCCCAACAGCCTTTTTTTTCATAACACTTTAACCAGAGTGACGGGAGAGCGGCATTTCAGAAAACGTGCTTATCTCGGCGAGAAAAAGCGATTTCGGCAATAAAATTTAAAACGCGTGTAAAACATAAACCAAACGATGAAATTGGTTATTTCTTCATGTATAATGATCAACTCGATACTCCCTAGCCCCCAACAGCCTTTTTTTTCATAACACTTTAACCAGAGTGACGGGAGAGCGGCATTTCAGAAAACGTGCTTATCTCGGCGAGAAAAAGCGATTTCGGCAATAAAATTTAAAACGCGTGTAAAACATAAACCAAACGATGAAATTGGTTATTTCTTCATGTATAATGATCAACTCGATACTCCCTAGCCCCCAACAGCCTTTTTTTTCATAACACTTTAACCAGAGTGACGGGAGAGCGGCATTTCAGAAAACGTGCTTATCTCGGCGAGAAAAAGCGATTTCGGCAATAAAATTTAAAACGCGTGTAAAACATAAACCAAACGATGAAATTGGTTATTTCTTCATGTATAATGATCAACTCGATACTCCCTAGCCCCCAACAGCCTTTTTTTTCATAACACTTTAACCAGAGTGACGGGAGAGCGGCATTTCAGAAAACGTGCTTATCTCGGCGAGAAAAAGCGATTTCGGCAATAAAATTTAAAACGCGTGTAAAACATAAACCAAACGATGAAATTGGTTATTTCTTCATGTATAATGATCAACTCGATACTCCCTAGCCCCCAACAGCCTTTTTTTTCATAACACTTTAACCAGAGTGACGGGAGAGCGGCATTTCAGAAAACGTGCTTATCTCGGCGAGAAAAAGCGATTTCGGCAATAAAATTTAAAACGCGTGTAAAACATAAACCAAACGATGAAATTGGTTATTTCTTCATGTATAATGATCAACTCGATACTCCCTAGCCCCCAACAGCCTTTTTTTTCATAACACTTTAACCAGAGTGACGGGAGAGCGGCATTTCAGAAAACGTGCTTATCTCGGCGAGAAAAAGCGATTTCGGCAATAAAATTTAAAACGCGTGTAAAACATAAACCAAACGATGAAATTGGTTATTTCTTCATGTATAATGATCAACTCGATACTCCCTAGCCCCCAACAGCCTTTTTTTTCATAACACTTTAACCAGAGTGACGGGAGAGCGGCATTTCAGAAAACGTGCTTATCTCGGCGAGAAAAAGCGATTTCGGCAATAAAATTTAAAACGCGTGTAAAACATAAACCAAACGATGAAATTGGTTATTTCTTCATGTATAATGATCAACTCGATACTCCCTAGCCCCCAACAGCCTTTTTTTTCATAACACTTTAACCAGAGTGACGGGAGAGCGGCATTTCAGAAAACGTGCTTATCTCGGCGAGAAAAAGCGATTTCGGCAATAAAATTTAAAACGCGTGTAAAACATAAACCAAACGATGAAATTGGTTATTTCTTCATGTATAATGATCAACTCGATACTCCCTAGCCCCCAACAGCCTTTTTTTTCATAACACTTTAACCAGAGTGACGGGAGAGCGGCATTTCAGAAAACGTGCTTATCTCGGCGAGAAAAAGCGATTTCGGCAATAAAATTTAAAACGCGTGTAAAACATAAACCAAACGATGAAATTGGTTATTTCTTCATGTATAATGATCAACTCGATACTCCCTAGCCCCCAACAGCCTTTTTTTTCATAACACTTTAACCAGAGTGACGGGAGAGCGGCATTTCAGAAAACGTGCTTATCTCGGCGAGAAAAAGCGATTTCGGCAATAAAATTTAAAACGCGTGTAAAACATAAACCAAACGATGAAATTGGTTATTTCTTCATGTATAATGATCAACTCGATACTCCCTAGCCCCCAACAGCCTTTTTTTTCATAACACTTTAACCAGAGTGACGGGAGAGCGGCATTTCAGAAAACGTGCTTATCTCGGCGAGAAAAAGCGATTTCGGCAATAAAATTTAAAACGCGTGTAAAACATAAACCAAACGATGAAATTGGTTATTTCTTCATGTATAATGATCAACTCGATACTCCCTAGCCCCCAACAGCCTTTTTTTTCATAACACTTTAACCAGAGTGACGGGAGAGCGGCATTTCAGAAAACGTGCTTATCTCGGCGAGAAAAAGCGATTTCGGCAATAAAATTTAAAACGCGTGTAAAACATAAACCAAACGATGAAATTGGTTATTTCTTCATGTATAATGATCAACTCGATACTCCCTAGCCCCCAACAGCCTTTTTTTTCATAACACTTTAACCAGAGTGACGGGAGAGCGGCATTTCAGAAAACGTGCTTATCTCGGCGAGAAAAAGCGATTTCGGCAATAAAATTTAAAACGCGTGTAAAACATAAACCAAACGATGAAATTGGTTATTTCTTCATGTATAATGATCAACTCGATACTCCCTAGCCCCCAACAGCCTTTTTTTTCATAACACTTTAACCAGAGTGACGGGAGAGCGGCATTTCAGAAAACGTGCTTATCTCGGCGAGAAAAAGCGATTTCGGCAATAAAATTTAAAACGCGTGTAAAACATAAACCAAACGATGAAATTGGTTATTTCTTCATGTATAATGATCAACTCGATACTCCCTAGCCCCCAACAGCCTTTTTTTTCATAACACTTTAACCAGAGTGACGGGAGAGCGGCATTTCAGAAAACGTGCTTATCTCGGCGAGAAAAAGCGATTTCGGCAATAAAATTTAAAACGCGTGTAAAACATAAACCAAACGATGAAATTGGTTATTTCTTCATGTATAATGATCAACTCGATACTCCCTAGCCCCCAACAGCCTTTTTTTTCATAACACTTTAACCAGAGTGACGGGAGAGCGGCATTTCAGAAAACGTGCTTATCTCGGCGAGAAAAAGCGATTTCGGCAATAAAATTTAAAACGCGTGTAAAACATAAACCAAACGATGAAATTGGTTATTTCTTCATGTATAATGATCAACTCGATACTCCCTAGCCCCCAACAGCCTTTTTTTTCATAACACTTTAACCAGAGTGACGGGAGAGCGGCATTTCAGAAAACGTGCTTATCTCGGCGAGAAAAAGCGATTTCGGCAATAAAATTTAAAACGCGTGTAAAACATAAACCAAACGATGAAATTGGTTATTTCTTCATGTATAATGATCAACTCGATACTCCCTAGCCCCCAACAGCCTTTTTTTTCATAACACTTTAACCAGAGTGACGGGAGAGCGGCATTTCAGAAAACGTGCTTATCTCGGCGAGAAAAAGCGATTTCGGCAATAAAATTTAAAACGCGTGTAAAACATAAACCAAACGATGAAATTGGTTATTTCTTCATGTATAATGATCAACTCGATACTCCCTAGCCCCCAACAGCCTTTTTTTTCATAACACTTTAACCAGAGTGACGGGAGAGCGGCATTTCAGAAAACGTGCTTATCTCGGCGAGAAAAAGCGATTTCGGCAATAAAATTTAAAACGCGTGTAAAACATAAACCAAACGATGAAATTGGTTATTTCTTCATGTATAATGATCAACTCGATACTCCCTAGCCCCCAACAGCCTTTTTTTTCATAACACTTTAACCAGAGTGACGGGAGAGCGGCATTTCAGAAAACGTGCTTATCTCGGCGAGAAAAAGCGATTTCGGCAATAAAATTTAAAACGCGTGTAAAACATAAACCAAACGATGAAATTGGTTATTTCTTCATGTATAATGATCAACTCGATACTCCCTAGCCCCCAACAGCCTTTTTTTTCATAACACTTTAACCAGAGTGACGGGAGAGCGGCATTTCAGAAAACGTGCTTATCTCGGCGAGAAAAAGCGATTTCGGCAATAAAATTTAAAACGCGTGTAAAACATAAACCAAACGATGAAATTGGTTATTTCTTCATGTATAATGATCAACTCGATACTCCCTAGCCCCCAACAGCCTTTTTTTTCATAACACTTTAACCAGAGTGACGGGAGAGCGGCATTTCAGAAAACGTGCTTATCTCGGCGAGAAAAAGCGATTTCGGCAATAAAATTTAAAACGCGTGTAAAACATAAACCAAACGATGAAATTGGTTATTTCTTCATGTATAATGATCAACTCGATACTCCCTAGCCCCCAACAGCCTTTTTTTTCATAACACTTTAACCAGAGTGACGGGAGAGCGGCATTTCAGAAAACGTGCTTATCTCGGCGAGAAAAAGCGATTTCGGCAATAAAATTTAAAACGCGTGTAAAACATAAACCAAACGATGAAATTGGTTATTTCTTCATGTATAATGATCAACTCGATACTCCCTAGCCCCCAACAGCCTTTTTTTTCATAACACTTTAACCAGAGTGACGGGAGAGCGGCATTTCAGAAAACGTGCTTATCTCGGCGAGAAAAAGCGATTTCGGCAATAAAATTTAAAACGCGTGTAAAACATAAACCAAACGATGAAATTGGTTATTTCTTCATGTATAATGATCAACTCGATACTCCCTAGCCCCCAACAGCCTTTTTTTTCATAACACTTTAACCAGAGTGACGGGAGAGCGGCATTTCAGAAAACGTGCTTATCTCGGCGAGAAAAAGCGATTTCGGCAATAAAATTTAAAACGCGTGTAAAACATAAACCAAACGATGAAATTGGTTATTTCTTCATGTATAATGATCAACTCGATACTCCCTAGCCCCCAACAGCCTTTTTTTTCATAACACTTTAACCAGAGTGACGGGAGAGCGGCATTTCAGAAAACGTGCTTATCTCGGCGAGAAAAAGCGATTTCGGCAATAAAATTTAAAACGCGTGTAAAACATAAACCAAACGATGAAATTGGTTATTTCTTCATGTATAATGATCAACTCGATACTCCCTAGCCCCCAACAGCCTTTTTTTTCATAACACTTTAACCAGAGTGACGGGAGAGCGGCATTTCAGAAAACGTGCTTATCTCGGCGAGAAAAAGCGATTTCGGCAATAAAATTTAAAACGCGTGTAAAACATAAACCAAACGATGAAATTGGTTATTTCTTCATGTATAATGATCAACTCGATACTCCCTAGCCCCCAACAGCCTTTTTTTTCATAACACTTTAACCAGAGTGACGGGAGAGCGGCATTTCAGAAAACGTGCTTATCTCGGCGAGAAAAAGCGATTTCGGCAATAAAATTTAAAACGCGTGTAAAACATAAACCAAACGATGAAATTGGTTATTTCTTCATGTATAATGATCAACTCGATACTCCCTAGCCCCCAACAGCCTTTTTTTTCATAACACTTTAACCAGAGTGACGGGAGAGCGGCATTTCAGAAAACGTGCTTATCTCGGCGAGAAAAAGCGATTTCGGCAATAAAATTTAAAACGCGTGTAAAACATAAACCAAACGATGAAATTGGTTATTTCTTCATGTATAATGATCAACTCGATACTCCCTAGCCCCCAACAGCCTTTTTTTTCATAACACTTTAACCAGAGTGACGGGAGAGCGGCATTTCAGAAAACGTGCTTATCTCGGCGAGAAAAAGCGATTTCGGCAATAAAATTTAAAACGCGTGTAAAACATAAACCAAACGATGAAATTGGTTATTTCTTCATGTATAATGATCAACTCGATACTCCCTAGCCCCCAACAGCCTTTTTTTTCATAACACTTTAACCAGAGTGACGGGAGAGCGGCATTTCAGAAAACGTGCTTATCTCGGCGAGAAAAAGCGATTTCGGCAATAAAATTTAAAACGCGTGTAAAACATAAACCAAACGATGAAATTGGTTATTTCTTCATGTATAATGATCAACTCGATACTCCCTAGCCCCCAACAGCCTTTTTTTTCATAACACTTTAACCAGAGTGACGGGAGAGCGGCATTTCAGAAAACGTGCTTATCTCGGCGAGAAAAAGCGATTTCGGCAATAAAATTTAAAACGCGTGTAAAACATAAACCAAACGATGAAATTGGTTATTTCTTCATGTATAATGATCAACTCGATACTCCCTAGCCCCCAACAGCCTTTTTTTTCATAACACTTTAACCAGAGTGACGGGAGAGCGGCATTTCAGAAAACGTGCTTATCTCGGCGAGAAAAAGCGATTTCGGCAATAAAATTTAAAACGCGTGTAAAACATAAACCAAACGATGAAATTGGTTATTTCTTCATGTATAATGATCAACTCGATACTCCCTAGCCCCCAACAGCCTTTTTTTTCATAACACTTTAACCAGAGTGACGGGAGAGCGGCATTTCAGAAAACGTGCTTATCTCGGCGAGAAAAAGCGATTTCGGCAATAAAATTTAAAACGCGTGTAAAACATAAACCAAACGATGAAATTGGTTATTTCTTCATGTATAATGATCAACTCGATACTCCCTAGCCCCCAACAGCCTTTTTTTTCATAACACTTTAACCAGAGTGACGGGAGAGCGGCATTTCAGAAAACGTGCTTATCTCGGCGAGAAAAAGCGATTTCGGCAATAAAATTTAAAACGCGTGTAAAACATAAACCAAACGATGAAATTGGTTATTTCTTCATGTATAATGATCAACTCGATACTCCCTAGCCCCCAACAGCCTTTTTTTTCATAACACTTTAACCAGAGTGACGGGAGAGCGGCATTTCAGAAAACGTGCTTATCTCGGCGAGAAAAAGCGATTTCGGCAATAAAATTTAAAACGCGTGTAAAACATAAACCAAACGATGAAATTGGTTATTTCTTCATGTATAATGATCAACTCGATACTCCCTAGCCCCCAACAGCCTTTTTTTTCATAACACTTTAACCAGAGTGACGGGAGAGCGGCATTTCAGAAAACGTGCTTATCTCGGCGAGAAAAAGCGATTTCGGCAATAAAATTTAAAACGCGTGTAAAACATAAACCAAACGATGAAATTGGTTATTTCTTCATGTATAATGATCAACTCGATACTCCCTAGCCCCCAACAGCCTTTTTTTTCATAACACTTTAACCAGAGTGACGGGAGAGCGGCATTTCAGAAAACGTGCTTATCTCGGCGAGAAAAAGCGATTTCGGCAATAAAATTTAAAACGCGTGTAAAACATAAACCAAACGATGAAATTGGTTATTTCTTCATGTATAATGATCAACTCGATACTCCCTAGCCCCCAACAGCCTTTTTTTTCATAACACTTTAACCAGAGTGACGGGAGAGCGGCATTTCAGAAAACGTGCTTATCTCGGCGAGAAAAAGCGATTTCGGCAATAAAATTTAAAACGCGTGTAAAACATAAACCAAACGATGAAATTGGTTATTTCTTCATGTATAATGATCAACTCGATACTCCCTAGCCCCCAACAGCCTTTTTTTTCATAACACTTTAACCAGAGTGACGGGAGAGCGGCATTTCAGAAAACGTGCTTATCTCGGCGAGAAAAAGCGATTTCGGCAATAAAATTTAAAACGCGTGTAAAACATAAACCAAACGATGAAATTGGTTATTTCTTCATGTATAATGATCAACTCGATACTCCCTAGCCCCCAACAGCCTTTTTTTTCATAACACTTTAACCAGAGTGACGGGAGAGCGGCATTTCAGAAAACGTGCTTATCTCGGCGAGAAAAAGCGATTTCGGCAATAAAATTTAAAACGCGTGTAAAACATAAACCAAACGATGAAATTGGTTATTTCTTCATGTATAATGATCAACTCGATACTCCCTAGCCCCCAACAGCCTTTTTTTTCATAACACTTTAACCAGAGTGACGGGAGAGCGGCATTTCAGAAAACGTGCTTATCTCGGCGAGAAAAAGCGATTTCGGCAATAAAATTTAAAACGCGTGTAAAACATAAACCAAACGATGAAATTGGTTATTTCTTCATGTATAATGATCAACTCGATACTCCCTAGCCCCCAACAGCCTTTTTTTTCATAACACTTTAACCAGAGTGACGGGAGAGCGGCATTTCAGAAAACGTGCTTATCTCGGCGAGAAAAAGCGATTTCGGCAATAAAATTTAAAACGCGTGTAAAACATAAACCAAACGATGAAATTGGTTATTTCTTCATGTATAATGATCAACTCGATACTCCCTAGCCCCCAACAGCCTTTTTTTTCATAACACTTTAACCAGAGTGACGGGAGAGCGGCATTTCAGAAAACGTGCTTATCTCGGCGAGAAAAAGCGATTTCGGCAATAAAATTTAAAACGCGTGTAAAACATAAACCAAACGATGAAATTGGTTATTTCTTCATGTATAATGATCAACTCGATACTCCCTAGCCCCCAACAGCCTTTTTTTTCATAACACTTTAACCAGAGTGACGGGAGAGCGGCATTTCAGAAAACGTGCTTATCTCGGCGAGAAAAAGCGATTTCGGCAATAAAATTTAAAACGCGTGTAAAACATAAACCAAACGATGAAATTGGTTATTTCTTCATGTATAATGATCAACTCGATACTCCCTAGCCCCCAACAGCCTTTTTTTTCATAACACTTTAACCAGAGTGACGGGAGAGCGGCATTTCAGAAAACGTGCTTATCTCGGCGAGAAAAAGCGATTTCGGCAATAAAATTTAAAACGCGTGTAAAACATAAACCAAACGATGAAATTGGTTATTTCTTCATGTATAATGATCAACTCGATACTCCCTAGCCCCCAACAGCCTTTTTTTTCATAACACTTTAACCAGAGTGACGGGAGAGCGGCATTTCAGAAAACGTGCTTATCTCGGCGAGAAAAAGCGATTTCGGCAATAAAATTTAAAACGCGTGTAAAACATAAACCAAACGATGAAATTGGTTATTTCTTCATGTATAATGATCAACTCGATACTCCCTAGCCCCCAACAGCCTTTTTTTTCATAACACTTTAACCAGAGTGACGGGAGAGCGGCATTTCAGAAAACGTGCTTATCTCGGCGAGAAAAAGCGATTTCGGCAATAAAATTTAAAACGCGTGTAAAACATAAACCAAACGATGAAATTGGTTATTTCTTCATGTATAATGATCAACTCGATACTCCCTAGCCCCCAACAGCCTTTTTTTTCATAACACTTTAACCAGAGTGACGGGAGAGCGGCATTTCAGAAAACGTGCTTATCTCGGCGAGAAAAAGCGATTTCGGCAATAAAATTTAAAACGCGTGTAAAACATAAACCAAACGATGAAATTGGTTATTTCTTCATGTATAATGATCAACTCGATACTCCCTAGCCCCCAACAGCCTTTTTTTTCATAACACTTTAACCAGAGTGACGGGAGAGCGGCATTTCAGAAAACGTGCTTATCTCGGCGAGAAAAAGCGATTTCGGCAATAAAATTTAAAACGCGTGTAAAACATAAACCAAACGATGAAATTGGTTATTTCTTCATGTATAATGATCAACTCGATACTCCCTAGCCCCCAACAGCCTTTTTTTTCATAACACTTTAACCAGAGTGACGGGAGAGCGGCATTTCAGAAAACGTGCTTATCTCGGCGAGAAAAAGCGATTTCGGCAATAAAATTTAAAACGCGTGTAAAACATAAACCAAACGATGAAATTGGTTATTTCTTCATGTATAATGATCAACTCGATACTCCCTAGCCCCCAACAGCCTTTTTTTTCATAACACTTTAACCAGAGTGACGGGAGAGCGGCATTTCAGAAAACGTGCTTATCTCGGCGAGAAAAAGCGATTTCGGCAATAAAATTTAAAACGCGTGTAAAACATAAACCAAACGATGAAATTGGTTATTTCTTCATGTATAATGATCAACTCGATACTCCCTAGCCCCCAACAGCCTTTTTTTTCATAACACTTTAACCAGAGTGACGGGAGAGCGGCATTTCAGAAAACGTGCTTATCTCGGCGAGAAAAAGCGATTTCGGCAATAAAATTTAAAACGCGTGTAAAACATAAACCAAACGATGAAATTGGTTATTTCTTCATGTATAATGATCAACTCGATACTCCCTAGCCCCCAACAGCCTTTTTTTTCATAACACTTTAACCAGAGTGACGGGAGAGCGGCATTTCAGAAAACGTGCTTATCTCGGCGAGAAAAAGCGATTTCGGCAATAAAATTTAAAACGCGTGTAAAACATAAACCAAACGATGAAATTGGTTATTTCTTCATGTATAATGATCAACTCGATACTCCCTAGCCCCCAACAGCCTTTTTTTTCATAACACTTTAACCAGAGTGACGGGAGAGCGGCATTTCAGAAAACGTGCTTATCTCGGCGAGAAAAAGCGATTTCGGCAATAAAATTTAAAACGCGTGTAAAACATAAACCAAACGATGAAATTGGTTATTTCTTCATGTATAATGATCAACTCGATACTCCCTAGCCCCCAACAGCCTTTTTTTTCATAACACTTTAACCAGAGTGACGGGAGAGCGGCATTTCAGAAAACGTGCTTATCTCGGCGAGAAAAAGCGATTTCGGCAATAAAATTTAAAACGCGTGTAAAACATAAACCAAACGATGAAATTGGTTATTTCTTCATGTATAATGATCAACTCGATACTCCCTAGCCCCCAACAGCCTTTTTTTTCATAACACTTTAACCAGAGTGACGGGAGAGCGGCATTTCAGAAAACGTGCTTATCTCGGCGAGAAAAAGCGATTTCGGCAATAAAATTTAAAACGCGTGTAAAACATAAACCAAACGATGAAATTGGTTATTTCTTCATGTATAATGATCAACTCGATACTCCCTAGCCCCCAACAGCCTTTTTTTTCATAACACTTTAACCAGAGTGACGGGAGAGCGGCATTTCAGAAAACGTGCTTATCTCGGCGAGAAAAAGCGATTTCGGCAATAAAATTTAAAACGCGTGTAAAACATAAACCAAACGATGAAATTGGTTATTTCTTCATGTATAATGATCAACTCGATACTCCCTAGCCCCCAACAGCCTTTTTTTTCATAACACTTTAACCAGAGTGACGGGAGAGCGGCATTTCAGAAAACGTGCTTATCTCGGCGAGAAAAAGCGATTTCGGCAATAAAATTTAAAACGCGTGTAAAACATAAACCAAACGATGAAATTGGTTATTTCTTCATGTATAATGATCAACTCGATACTCCCTAGCCCCCAACAGCCTTTTTTTTCATAACACTTTAACCAGAGTGACGGGAGAGCGGCATTTCAGAAAACGTGCTTATCTCGGCGAGAAAAAGCGATTTCGGCAATAAAATTTAAAACGCGTGTAAAACATAAACCAAACGATGAAATTGGTTATTTCTTCATGTATAATGATCAACTCGATACTCCCTAGCCCCCAACAGCCTTTTTTTTCATAACACTTTAACCAGAGTGACGGGAGAGCGGCATTTCAGAAAACGTGCTTATCTCGGCGAGAAAAAGCGATTTCGGCAATAAAATTTAAAACGCGTGTAAAACATAAACCAAACGATGAAATTGGTTATTTCTTCATGTATAATGATCAACTCGATACTCCCTAGCCCCCAACAGCCTTTTTTTTCATAACACTTTAACCAGAGTGACGGGAGAGCGGCATTTCAGAAAACGTGCTTATCTCGGCGAGAAAAAGCGATTTCGGCAATAAAATTTAAAACGCGTGTAAAACATAAACCAAACGATGAAATTGGTTATTTCTTCATGTATAATGATCAACTCGATACTCCCTAGCCCCCAACAGCCTTTTTTTTCATAACACTTTAACCAGAGTGACGGGAGAGCGGCATTTCAGAAAACGTGCTTATCTCGGCGAGAAAAAGCGATTTCGGCAATAAAATTTAAAACGCGTGTAAAACATAAACCAAACGATGAAATTGGTTATTTCTTCATGTATAATGATCAACTCGATACTCCCTAGCCCCCAACAGCCTTTTTTTTCATAACACTTTAACCAGAGTGACGGGAGAGCGGCATTTCAGAAAACGTGCTTATCTCGGCGAGAAAAAGCGATTTCGGCAATAAAATTTAAAACGCGTGTAAAACATAAACCAAACGATGAAATTGGTTATTTCTTCATGTATAATGATCAACTCGATACTCCCTAGCCCCCAACAGCCTTTTTTTTCATAACACTTTAACCAGAGTGACGGGAGAGCGGCATTTCAGAAAACGTGCTTATCTCGGCGAGAAAAAGCGATTTCGGCAATAAAATTTAAAACGCGTGTAAAACATAAACCAAACGATGAAATTGGTTATTTCTTCATGTATAATGATCAACTCGATACTCCCTAGCCCCCAACAGCCTTTTTTTTCATAACACTTTAACCAGAGTGACGGGAGAGCGGCATTTCAGAAAACGTGCTTATCTCGGCGAGAAAAAGCGATTTCGGCAATAAAATTTAAAACGCGTGTAAAACATAAACCAAACGATGAAATTGGTTATTTCTTCATGTATAATGATCAACTCGATACTCCCTAGCCCCCAACAGCCTTTTTTTTCATAACACTTTAACCAGAGTGACGGGAGAGCGGCATTTCAGAAAACGTGCTTATCTCGGCGAGAAAAAGCGATTTCGGCAATAAAATTTAAAACGCGTGTAAAACATAAACCAAACGATGAAATTGGTTATTTCTTCATGTATAATGATCAACTCGATACTCCCTAGCCCCCAACAGCCTTTTTTTTCATAACACTTTAACCAGAGTGACGGGAGAGCGGCATTTCAGAAAACGTGCTTATCTCGGCGAGAAAAAGCGATTTCGGCAATAAAATTTAAAACGCGTGTAAAACATAAACCAAACGATGAAATTGGTTATTTCTTCATGTATAATGATCAACTCGATACTCCCTAGCCCCCAACAGCCTTTTTTTTCATAACACTTTAACCAGAGTGACGGGAGAGCGGCATTTCAGAAAACGTGCTTATCTCGGCGAGAAAAAGCGATTTCGGCAATAAAATTTAAAACGCGTGTAAAACATAAACCAAACGATGAAATTGGTTATTTCTTCATGTATAATGATCAACTCGATACTCCCTAGCCCCCAACAGCCTTTTTTTTCATAACACTTTAACCAGAGTGACGGGAGAGCGGCATTTCAGAAAACGTGCTTATCTCGGCGAGAAAAAGCGATTTCGGCAATAAAATTTAAAACGCGTGTAAAACATAAACCAAACGATGAAATTGGTTATTTCTTCATGTATAATGATCAACTCGATACTCCCTAGCCCCCAACAGCCTTTTTTTTCATAACACTTTAACCAGAGTGACGGGAGAGCGGCATTTCAGAAAACGTGCTTATCTCGGCGAGAAAAAGCGATTTCGGCAATAAAATTTAAAACGCGTGTAAAACATAAACCAAACGATGAAATTGGTTATTTCTTCATGTATAATGATCAACTCGATACTCCCCCTAGCCCCCAACAGCCTTTTTTTTCATAACACTTTAACCAGAGTGACGGGAGAGCGGCATTCAGAAAACGTGCTTATCTCGGCGAGAAAAAGCGATTTCGGCAATAAAAATTTAAAACGCGTGTAAAACATAAACCAAACGATGAAATTGGTTATTTCTTCATGTATAATGATCAACTCGATACTCCCTAGCCCCCAACAGCCTTTTTTTTCATAACACTTTAACCAGAGTGACGGGAGAGCGGCATTTCAGAAAACGTGCTTATCTCGGCGAGAAAAGCGATTTCGGCAATAAAATTTAAAACGCGTGTAAAACATAAACCAAACGATGAAATTGGTTATTTCTTCATGTATAATGATCAACTCGATACTCCCTAGCCCCCAACAGCCTTTTTTTTCATAACACTTTAACCCAGAGTGACGGGAGAGCGGCATTTCAGAAAACGTGCTTATCTCGGCGAGAAAAAGCGATTTCGGCAATAAAATTTAAAACGCGTGTAAAACATAAACCAAACGATGAAATTGGTTATTTCTTCATGTATAATGATCAACTCGATACTCCCTAGCCCCCAACAGCCTTTTTTTTCATAACACTTTAACCAGAGTGACGGGAGAGCGGCATTTCAGAAAACGTGCTTATCTCGGCGAGAAAAAGCGATTTCGGCAATAAAATTTAAAACGCGTGTAAAACATAAACCAAACGATGAAATTGGTTATTTCTTCATGTATAATGATCAACTCGATACTCCCTAGCCCCCAACAGCCTTTTTTTTCATAACACTTTAACCAGAGTGACGGGAGAGCGGCATTTCAGAAAACGTGCTTATCTCGGCGAGAAAAAGCGATTTCGGCAATAAAATTTAAAACGCGTGTAAAACATAAACCAAACGATGAAATTGGTTATTTCTTCATGTATAATGATCAACTCGATACTCCCTAGCCCCCAACAGCCTTTTTTTTCATAACACTTTAACCAGAGTGACGGGAGAGCGGCATTTCAGAAAACGTGCTTATCTCGGCGAGAAAAAGCGATTTCGGCAATAAAATTTAAAACGCGTGTAAAACATAAACCAAACGATGAAATTGGTTATTTCTTCATGTATAATGATCAACTCGATACTCCCTAGCCCCCAACAGCCTTTTTTTTCATAACACTTTAACCAGAGTGACGGGAGAGCGGCATTTCAGAAAACGTGCTTATCTCGGCGAGAAAAAGCGATTTCGGCAATAAAATTTAAAACGCGTGTAAAACATAAACCAAACGATGAAATTGGTTATTTCTTCATGTATAATGATCAACTCGATACTCCCTAGCCCCCAACAGCCTTTTTTTTCATAACACTTTAACCAGAGTGACGGGAGAGCGGCATTTCAGAAAACGTGCTTATCTCGGCGAGAAAAAGCGATTTCGGCAATAAAATTTAAAACGCGTGTAAAACATAAACCAAACGATGAAATTGGTTATTTCTTCATGTATAATGATCAACTCGATACTCCCTAGCCCCCAACAGCCTTTTTTTTCATAACACTTTAACCAGAGTGACGGGAGAGCGGCATTTCAGAAAACGTGCTTATCTCGGCGAGAAAAAGCGATTTCGGCAATAAAATTTAAAACGCGTGTAAAACATAAACCAAACGATGAAATTGGTTATTTCTTCATGTATAATGATCAACTCGATACTCCCTAGCCCCCAACAGCCTTTTTTTTCATAACACTTTAACCAGAGTGACGGGAGAGCGGCATTTCAGAAAACGTGCTTATCTCGGCGAGAAAAAGCGATTTCGGCAATAAAATTTAAAACGCGTGTAAAACATAAACCAAACGATGAAATTGGTTATTTCTTCATGTATAATGATCAACTCGATACTCCCTAGCCCCCAACAGCCTTTTTTTTCATAACACTTTAACCAGAGTGACGGGAGAGCGGCATTTCAGAAAACGTGCTTATCTCGGCGAGAAAAAGCGATTTCGGCAATAAAATTTAAAACGCGTGTAAAACATAAACCAAACGATGAAATTGGTTATTTCTTCATGTATAATGATCAACTCGATACTCCCTAGCCCCCAACAGCCTTTTTTTTCATAACACTTTAACCAGAGTGACGGGAGAGCGGCATTTCAGAAAACGTGCTTATCTCGGCGAGAAAAAGCGATTTCGGCAATAAAATTTAAAACGCGTGTAAAACATAAACCAAACGATGAAATTGGTTATTTCTTCATGTATAATGATCAACTCGATACTCCCTAGCCCCCAACAGCCTTTTTTTTCATAACACTTTAACCAGAGTGACGGGAGAGCGGCATTTCAGAAAACGTGCTTATCTCGGCGAGAAAAAGCGATTTCGGCAATAAAATTTAAAACGCGTGTAAAACATAAACCAAACGATGAAATTGGTTATTTCTTCATGTATAATGATCAACTCGATACTCCCTAGCCCCCAACAGCCTTTTTTTTCATAACACTTTAACCAGAGTGACGGGAGAGCGGCATTTCAGAAAACGTGCTTATCTCGGCGAGAAAAAGCGATTTCGGCAATAAAATTTAAAACGCGTGTAAAACATAAACCAAACGATGAAATTGGTTATTTCTTCATGTATAATGATCAACTCGATACTCCCTAGCCCCCAACAGCCTTTTTTTTCATAACACTTTAACCAGAGTGACGGGAGAGCGGCATTTCAGAAAACGTGCTTATCTCGGCGAGAAAAAGCGATTTCGGCAATAAAATTTAAAACGCGTGTAAAACATAAACCAAACGATGAAATTGGTTATTTCTTCATGTATAATGATCAACTCGATACTCCCTAGCCCCCAACAGCCTTTTTTTTCATAACACTTTAACCAGAGTGACGGGAGAGCGGCATTTCAGAAAACGTGCTTATCTCGGCGAGAAAAAGCGATTTCGGCAATAAAATTTAAAACGCGTGTAAAACATAAACCAAACGATGAAATTGGTTATTTCTTCATGTATAATGATCAACTCGATACTCCCTAGCCCCCAACAGCCTTTTTTTTCATAACACTTTAACCAGAGTGACGGGAGAGCGGCATTTCAGAAAACGTGCTTATCTCGGCGAGAAAAAGCGATTTCGGCAATAAAATTTAAAACGCGTGTAAAACATAAACCAAACGATGAAATTGGTTATTTCTTCATGTATAATGATCAACTCGATACTCCCTAGCCCCCAACAGCCTTTTTTTTCATAACACTTTAACCAGAGTGACGGGAGAGCGGCATTTCAGAAAACGTGCTTATCTCGGCGAGAAAAAGCGATTTCGGCAATAAAATTTAAAACGCGTGTAAAACATAAACCAAACGATGAAATTGGTTATTTCTTCATGTATAATGATCAACTCGATACTCCCTAGCCCCCAACAGCCTTTTTTTTCATAACACTTTAACCAGAGTGACGGGAGAGCGGCATTTCAGAAAACGTGCTTATCTCGGCGAGAAAAAGCGATTTCGGCAATAAAATTTAAAACGCGTGTAAAACATAAACCAAACGATGAAATTGGTTATTTCTTCATGTATAATGATCAACTCGATACTCCCTAGCCCCCAACAGCCTTTTTTTTCATAACACTTTAACCAGAGTGACGGGAGAGCGGCATTTCAGAAAACGTTCTTATCTCGGCGAGAAAAAGCGATTTCGGCAATAAAATTTAAAACGCGTGTAAAACATAAACCAAACGATGAAGTTGGTTATTTCTTCATGTATAATGATCAACTCGATACTCCCTAGCCCCCAACAGCCTTTTTTTTCATAACACTTTAACCAGAGTGACGGGAGAGCGGCATTTCAGAAAACGTGCTTATCTCGGCGAGAAAAAGCGATTTCGGCAATAAAATTTAAAACGCGTGTAAAACATAAACCAAACGATGAAATTGGTTATTTCTTCATGTATAATGATCAACTCGATACTCCCTAGCCCCCAACAGCCTTTTTTTTCATAACACTTTAACCAGAGTGACGGGAGAGCGGCATTTCAGAAAACGTGCTTATCTCGGCGAGAAAAAGCGATTTCGGCAATAAAATTTAAAACGCGTGTAAAACATAAACCAAACGATGAAATTGGTTATTTCTTCATGTATAATGATCAACTCGATACTCCCTAGCCCCCAACAGCCTTTTTTTTCATAACACTTTAACCAGAGTGACGGGAGAGCGGCATTTCAGAAAACGTGCTTATCTCGGCGAGAAAAAGCGATTTCGGCAATAAAATTTAAAACGCGTGTAAAACATAAACCAAACGATGAAATTGGTTATTTCTTCATGTATAATGATCAACTCGATACTCCCTAGCCCCCAACAGCCTTTTTTTTCATAACACTTTAACCAGAGTGACGGGAGAGCGGCATTTCAGAAAACGTGCTTATCTCGGCGAGAAAAAGCGATTTCGGCAATAAAATTTAAAACGCGTGTAAAACATAAACCAAACGATGAAATTGGTTATTTCTTCATGTATAATGATCAACTCGATACTCCCTAGCCCCCAACAGCCTTTTTTTTCATAACACTTTAACCAGAGTGACGGGAGAGCGGCATTTCAGAAAACGTGCTTATCTCGGCGAGAAAAAGCGATTTCGGCAATAAAATTTAAAACGCGTGTAAAACATAAACCAAACGATGAAATTGGTTATTTCTTCATGTATAATGATCAACTCGATACTCCCTAGCCCCCAACAGCCTTTTTTTTCATAACACTTTAACCAGAGTGACGGGAGAGCGGCATTTCAGAAAACGTGCTTATCTCGGCGAGAAAAAGCGATTTCGGCAATAAAATTTAAAACGCGTGTAAAACATAAACCAAACGATGAAATTGGTTATTTCTTCATGTATAATGATCAACTCGATACTCCCTAGACCCCAACAGCCTTTTTTTTCATAACACTTTAACCAGAGTGACGGGAGAGCGGCATTTCAGAAAACGTGCTTATCTCGGCGAGAAAAAGCGATTTCGGCAATAAAATTTAAAACGCGTGTAAAACATAAACCAAACGATGAAATTGGTTATTTCTTCATGTATAATGATCAACTCGATACTCCCTAGCCCCCAACAGCCTTTTTTTTCATAACACTTTAACCAGAGTGACGGGAGAGCGGCATTTCAGAAAACGTGCTTATCTCGGCGAGAAAAAGCGATTTCGGCAATAAAATTTAAAACGCGTGTAAAACATAAACCAAACGATGAAATTGGTTATTTCTTCATGTATAATGATCAACTCGATACTCCCTAGCCCCCAACAGCCTTTTTTTTCATAACACTTTAACCAGAGTGACGGGAGAGCGGCATTTCAGAAAACGTGCTTATCTCGGCGAGAAAAAGCGATTTCGGCAATAAAATTTAAAACGCGTGTAAAACATAAACCAAACGATGAAATTGGTTATTTCTTCATGTATAATGATCAACTCGATACTCCCTAGCCCCCAACAGCCTTTTTTTTCATAACAATTTAACCAGAGTGACGGGAGAGCGGCATTTCAGAAAACGTGCTTATCTCGGCGAAAAAAAGCGATTTCGGCAATAAAATTTAAAACGCGTGTAAAACATAAACCAAACGATGAAATTGGTTATTTCTTCATGTATAATGATCAACTCGATACTCCCTAGCCCCCAACAGCCTTTTTTTTCATAACACTTTAACCAGAGTGACGGGAGAGCGGCATTTCAGAAAACGTGCTTATCTCGGCGAGAAAAAGCGATTTCGGCAATAAAATTTAAAACGCGTGTAAAACATAAACCAAACGATGAAATTGGTTATTTCTTCATGTATAATGATCAACTCGATACTCCCTAGCCCCCAACAGCCTTTTTTTTCATAACACTTTAACCAGAGTGACGGGAGAGCGGCATTTCAGAAAACGTGCTTATCTCGGCGAGAAAAAGCGATTTCGGCAATAAAATTTAAAACGCGTGTAAAACATAAACCAAACGATGAAATTGGTTATTTCTTCATGTATAATGATCAACTCGATACTCCCTAGCCCCCAACAGCCTTTTTTTTCATAACACTTTAACCAGAGTGACGGGAGAGCGGCATTTCAGAAAACGTGCTTATCTCGGCGAGAAAAAGCGATTTCGGCAATAAAATTTAAAATGCGTGTAAAACATAAACCAAACGATGAAATTGGTTATTTCTTCATGTATAATGATCAACTCGATACTCCCTAGCCCCCAACAGCCTTTTTTTTCATAACACTTTAACCAGAGTGACGGGAGAGCGGCTTTTCAGAAAACGTGCTTATCTCGGCGAGAAAAAGCGATTTCGGCAATAAAATTTAAAACGCGTGTAAAACATAAACCAAACGATGAAATTGGTTATTTCTTCATGTATAATGATCAACTCGATACTCCCTAGCCCCCAACAGCCTTTTTTTTCATAACACTTTAACCAGAGTGACGGGAGAGCGGCATTTCAGAAAACGTGCTTATCTCGGCGAGAAAAAGCGATTTCGGCAATAAAATTTAAAACGCGTGTAAAACATAAACCAAACGATGAAATTTGTTATTTCTTCATGTATAATGATCAACTCGATACTCCCTAGCCCCCAACAGCCTTTTTTTTCATAACACTTTAACCAGAGTGACGGGAGAGCGGCATTTCAGAAAACGTGCTTATCTCGGCGAGAAAAAGCGATTTCGTCAATAAAATTTAAAACGCGTGTAAAACATAAACCAAACGATGAAATTGGTTATTTCTTCATGTATAATGATCAACTCGATACTCCCTAGCCCCCAACAGCCTTTTTTTTCATAACACTTTAACCAGAGTGACGGGAGAGCGGCATTTCAGAAAACGTGCTTATCTCGGCGAGAAAAAGCGATTTCGGCAATAAAATTTAAAACGCGTGTAAAACATAAACCAAACGATGAAATTGGTTATTTCTTCATGTATAATGATCAACTCGATACTCCCTAGACCCCAACAGCCTTTTTTTTCATAACACTTTAACCAGAGTGACGGGAGAGCGGCATTTCAGAAAACGTGCTTATCTCGGCGAGAAAAAGCGATTTCGGCAATAAAATTTAAAACGCGTGTAAAACATAAACCAAACGATGAAATTGGTTATTTCTTCATGTATAATGATCAACTCGATACTCCCTAGCCCCCAACAGCCTTTTTTTTCATAACACTTTAACCAGAGTGACGGGAGAGCAGCATTTCAGAAAACGTGCTTATCTCGGCGAGAAAAAGCGATTTTGGCAATAAAATTTAAAACGCGTGTAAAACATAAACCAAACGATGAAATTGGTTATTTCTTCATGTATAATGATCAACTCGATACTCCCTAGCCCCCAACAGCCTTTTTTTTCATAACACTTTAACCAGAGTGACGGGAGAGCGGCATTTCAGAAAACGTGCTTATCTCGGCGAGAAAAAGCGATTTCGGCAATAAAATTTAAAACGCGTGTAAAACATAAACCAAACGATGAAATTGGTTATTTCTTCATGTATAATGATCAACTCGATACTCCCTAGCCCCCAACAGCCTTTTTTTTCATAACACTTTAACCAGAGTGACGGGAGAGCGGCATTTCAGAAAACGTGCTTATCTCGGCGAGAAAAAGCGATTTCGGCAATAAAATTTAAAACGCGTGTAAAACATAAACCAAACGATGAAATTGGTTATTTCTTCATGTATAATGATCAACTCGATACTCCCTAGACCCCAACAGCCTTTTTTTTCATAACACTTTAACCAGAGTGACGGGACAGCGGCATTTCAGAAAACGTGCTTATCTCGGCGAGAAAAAGCGATTTCGGCAATAAAATTTAAAACGCGTGTAAAACATAAACCAAACGATGAAATTGGTTATTTCTTCATGTATAATGATCAACTCGATACTCCCTAGCCCCCAACAGCCTTTTTTTTCATAACACTTTAACCAGAGTGACGGGAGAGCGGCATTTCAGAAAACGTGCTCATCTCGGCGAGAAAAAGCGATTTCGGCAATAAAATTTAAAACGCGTGTAAAACATAAACCAAACGATGAAATTGGTTATTTCTTCATGTATAATGATCAACTCGAGTCAAGCTCCAGGGAGAGAGGCTGATTTTTCGCTTTTTAAAGCCGACCGACGAACCGGCGCGGGGCGGACTCAAAAGCTCGCAGAGCCGTAGGCACTTAGAAAAGTTTCGCCTTTGGCTGTGAGCTCCAGGGGGAGAGGCTGGTTTTGCGTTATTTCAGGCCGGCTGGAGAACCGGCGCGGGTCGGACGCACAATCCCCGCAGAGCCGTGGGCACTTAGAAAATTTTCGCCAAGTTGGCTCTGAATGCCTGGTACCTAATATGGAAGTATAGAGGCCGACTTTCGGGCAAGATCACGCCGCGTTAGGCTTCCAGGACCCCGGCTAAGTAATTTTACCGGGCCGCCCGGTTCTTTTTTTGAACCAGCCCGGTTCTTTTTACACTTCCAGCTGGAGCTCAGCAGCGGCTTTTGGCGCAAGATCACGCCGGGTTAGGCTTCCAGGACCTCGGCTAAGCAATTCTACCGGGCCGCCCGGTTCTTTTTTTGAACCAGCCCGGTTCTTTTTACACTTCCAGCTGGAGCTCACGAGCGGCTTTTGGGACAAGATCACGCCGTGTTAGGCTTCCAGAGCCCCGGCTAAGCAATTTTACCGGCCCGACCGGTTCTTTTTTTTTTAACCAGCCCGGTTCTTTTTACACTTCCAGCTGGAGCTCAGCAGCGGCTTTTTGCACAGTATCACGCCGGGTTAGGCTTCCAGGACCCCGGCTAGGCAATTTTACCGGGCCGCCCGGTTCTTTTTTTTAACCAGCCCGGTTCTTTTTACACTTCCAGCTGGAGCTCAGCAGCGGCTTTTTGGACAAGATCACGCCGTGTTAGGCTTCCAGAGCCCCGGCTAAGCAATTTTACCGGGTCGCCCGGTTCTTTTTTTTAACCAGCCCGGTTCTTTTTACACTTCCAGCTGTAGCTCAGCAGCGGCTTTTTGGACAAGATCACGCCGTGTTAGGCTTCCAGAGCCCCGGCTAAGCAATTTTACCGGGTCGCCCGGTTCTTTTTTTAACCAGCCCGGTTCTTTTTACACATCCAGCTGGAGCTCAGCAGTGACGGGAGAGCGGCATTTCAGAAAACGTGCTTATCTCGGCGAGAAAAAGCGATTTCGGCAATAAAATTTAAAACGCGTGTAAAACATAAACCAAACGATGAAATTGGTTATTTCTTCATGTATAATGATCAACTCGATACTCCCTAGCCCCCAACAGCCTTTTTTTCATAACGCTTTAACCAGAGTGACGGGAGAGCGGCATTTCAGAAAACGTGCTTATCTCGGCGAGAAAAAGCGATTTCGGCAATAAAATTTAAAACGCGTGTAAAACATAAACCAAACGATGAAATTGGTTATTTCTTCATGTATAATGATCAACTCGAGTCGAGCTCCAGGGAGAGAGGCTGATTTTTCGCTTTTTGAGGCCGACCGACGAACCGGCGCGGGGCGGACTCAAAAGCTCGCAGAGCCGTAGGCACTTAGAAAAGTTTCGCCTTTGGCTGTGAGCTCCAGGGGGAGAGGCTGGTTTTGCGTTATTTCAGGCCGGCTGGAGAACCGGCGCGGGTCGGACGCACAATCCCCGCAGAGCCGTGGGCACTTAGAAAATTTTCGCCAAGTTGGCTCTGAGCGCCTGGTACCTAATATGGAAGTATAGAGGCCGACTTTCGGGCAAGATCACGCCGCGTTAGGCTTCCAGGACCCCGGCTAAGCAATTTTACCGGGCCGCCCGGTTCTTTGTTTGAACCAGCCCGGTTCTTTTTACACTTCCAGCTGGAGCTCAGCAGCGGCTTTTGGCGCAAGATCACGCCGGGTTAGGCTTCCAGGACCTCGGCTAAGCAATTCTACCGGGCCGCCCGGTTCTTTTTTTGAACCAGCCCGGTTCTTTTTACACTTCCAGCTGGAGCTCACGAGCGGCTTTTGGGACAAGATCACGCCGTGTTAGGCTTCCAGAGCCCCGGCTAAGCAATTTTACCGGCCCGCCCGGTTCTTTTTTTTTTAACCAGCCCGGTTCTTTTTACACTTCCAGCTGGAGCTCAGCAGCGGCTTTTTGGACAATATCATGCCGGGTTAGGCTTCCAGGACCCCGGCTAAGCAATTTTACCGGGCCGCCCGGTTCTTTTTTTTAACCAGCCCGGTTCTTTTTACACTTCCAGCTGTAGCTCAGCAGCGGCTTTTTGGACAAGATCACGCCGTGTTAGGCTTCCAGAGCCCCGGCTAAGCAATTTTACCGGGTCGCCCGGTTCTTTTTTTAACCAGCCCGGTTCTTTTTACACATCCAGCATTTCAACCTGCAAGCAATATGACCTGAAAAGAAAATCACAGTTTATTTACAAAAATCTGATTTTTTGGGGATCAGCTCTCCCTCAAATGGCACGGCTTACTTGAAAGAAGTACAGACGGTTTTGCTTCTGGTTCAGCTTTTTCTTTTAGATGTTTTCTAAAATAGCCGGAAATAGCTTACATTTTAGTTTGTTGTCTGACACCGGTTGAGTGCAAGTCATCCAGTTTGTTGTCTGACACCGGTTGAGTGCAAGTCATCCAGTCTTGGATGAGATTGATTTATCTCAATTTAATTTGCATATTGACAAAAACTGGAGCAAATATCTTAAGGCTGAAAGTACAAAAACAAACAGATGACATAATTTACATCAAGCAATACTGACAGAGAAATGTCTGCCTATATAATATGTACAAGCTCAGCAGTGACGGGAGAGCGGCATTTAGGAAAACGTGCTTATCTCGGCGAGAAAAAGCGATTTCGGCAATAAAATTTAAAACGCGTGTAAAACATAAACCAAACGATGAAATTGGTTATTTCTTCATGTATAATGATCAACTCGATACTCCCTAGCCCCCAACAGCCTTTTTTTTCATAACACTTTAACCAGAGTGACGGGAGAGTGGCATTTCAGAAAACGTGCTTATCTCGGCGAGAAAAAGCGATTTCGGCAATAAAATTTAAAACGCGTGTAAAACATAAACCAAACGATGAAATTGGTTATTTCTTCATGTATAATGATCAACTCGATACTCCCTAGCCCCCAACAGCCTTTTTTTTCATAACACTTTAACCAGAGTGACGGGAGAGCGGCATTTCAGAAAACGTGCTTATCTCGGCGAGAAAAAGCGATTTCGGCAATAAAATTTAAAACGCGTGTAAAACATAAACCAAACGATGAAATTGGTTATTTCTTCATGTATAATGATCAACTCGATACTCCCTGGCCCCCAACAGCCTTTTTTTTCATAACACTTTAACCAGAGTGACGGGAGAGCGGCATTTCAGAAAACGTGCTTATCTCGGCGAGAAAAAGCGATTTCGGCAATAAAATTTAAAACGCGTGTAAAACATAAACCAAACGATGAAATTGGTTATTTCTTCATGTATAATGATCAACTCGATACTCCCTAGCCCCCAACAGCCTTTTTTTTCATAACACTTTAACCAGAGTGACGGGAGAGCGGCATTTCAGAAAACGTGCTTATCTCGGCGAGAAAAAGCGATTTCGGCAATAACATTTAAAACGCGTGTAAAACATAAACCAAACGATGAAATTGGTTATTTCTTCATGTATAATGATCAACTCGATACTCCCTAGCCCCCAACAGCCTTTTTTTTCATAACACTTTAACCAGAGTGACGGGAGAGCGGCATTTCAGAAAACGTGCTTATCTCGGCGAGAAAAAGCGATTTCGGCAATAAAATTTAAAACGCGTGTAAAACATAAACCAAACGATGAAATTGGTTATTTCTTCATGTATAATGATCAACTCGATACTCCCTAGCCCCCAACAGCCTTTTTTTTCATAACACTTTAACCAGAGTGACGGGAGAGCGGCATTTCAGAAAACGTGCTTATCTCGGCGAGAAAAAGCGATTTCGGCAATAAAATTTAAAATGCGTGTAAAACATAAACCAAACGATGAAATTGGTTATTTCTTCATGTATAATGATCAACTCGATACTCCCTAGCCCCCAACAGCCTTTTTTTTCATAACACTTTAACCAGAGTGACGGGAGAGCGGCTTTTCAGAAAACGTGCTTATCTCGGCGAGAAAAAGCGATTTCGGCAATAAAATTTAAAACGCGTGTAAAACATAAACCAAACGATGAAATTGGTTATTTCTTCATGTATAATGATCAACTCGATACTCCCTAGCCCCCAACAGCCTTTTTTTTCATAACACTTTAACCAGAGTGACGGGAGAGCGGCATTTCAGAAAACGTGCTTATCTCGGCGAGAAAAAGCGATTTCGGCAATAAAATTTAAAACGCGTGTAAAACATAAACCAAACGATGAAATTGGTTATTTCTTCATGTATAATGATCAACTCGATACTCCCTAGCCCCCAACAGCCTTTTTTTTCATAACACTTTAACCAGAGTGACGGGAGAGCGGCATTTCAGAAAACGTGCTTATCTCGGCGAGAAAAAGCGATTTCGGCAATAAAATTTAAAATGCGTGTAAAACATAAACCAAACGATGAAATTGGTTATTTCTTCATGTATAATGATCAACTCGATACTCCCTAGCCCCCAACAGCCTTTTTTTTCATAACACTTTAACCAGAGTTACGGGAGAGCGGCTTTTCAGAAAACGTGCTTATCTCGGCGAGAAAAAGCGATTTCGGCAATAAAATTTAAAACGCGTGTAAAACATAAACCAAACGATGAAATTGGTTATTTCTTCATGTATAATGATCAACTCGATACTCCCTAGCCCCCAACAGCCTTTTTTTTCATAACACTTTAACCAGAGTGACGGGAGAGCGGCATTTCAGAAAACGTGCTTATCTCGGCGAGAAAAAGCGATATCGGCAATAAAATTTAAAACGCGTGTAAAACATAAACCAAACGATGAAATTGGTTATTTCTTCATGTATAATGATCAACTCGATACTCCCTAGCCCCCAACAGCCTTTTTTTTCATAACACTTTAACCAGAGTGACGGGAGAGCGGCATTTCAGAAAACGTGCTTATCTCGGCGAGAAAAAGCGATTTCGTCAATAAAATTTAAAACGCGTGTAAAACATAAACCAAACGATGAAATTGGTTATTTCTTCATGTATAATGATCAACTCGATACTCCCTAGCCCCCAACAGCCTTTTTTTTCATAACACTTTAACCAGAGTGACGGGAAAACGGCATTTCAGAAAACGTGCTTATCTCGGCGAGAAAAAGCGATTTCGGCAATAAAATTTAAAACGCGTGTAAAACATAAACCAAACGATGAAATTGGTTATTTCTTCATGTATAATGATCAACTCGATACTCCCTAGCCCCCAACAGCCTTTTTTTTCATAACACTTTAACCAGAGTGACGGGAGAGCGGCATTTCAGAAAACGTGCTTATCTCGGCGAGAAAAAGCGATTTCGGCAATAAAATTTAAAACGCGTGTAAAACATAAACCAAACGATGAAATTGGTTATTTCTTCATGTATAATGATCAACTCGATACTCCCTAGCCCCCAACAGCCTTTTTTTTCATAACACTTTAACCAGAGTGACGGGAGAGCGGCATTTCAGAAAACGTGCTTATCTCGGCGAGAAAAAGCGATTTCGGCAATAAAATTTAAAACGCGTGTAAAACATAAACCAAACGATGAAATTGGTTATTTCTTCATGTATAATGATCAACTCGATACTCCCTAGCCCCCAACAGCCTTTTTTTTCATAACACTTTAACCAGAGTGACGGGAGAGCGGCATTTCAGAAAACGTGCTTATCTCGGCGAGAAAAAGCGATTTCGGCAATAAAATTTAAAACGCGTGTAAAACATAAACCAAACGATGAAATTGGTTATTTCTTCATGTATAATGATCAACTCGATACTCCCTAGCCCCCAACAGCCTTTTTTTTCATAACACTTTAACCAGAGTGACGGGAGAGCGGCATTTCAGAAAACGTGCTTATCTCGGCGAGAAAAAGCGATTTCGGCAATAAAATTTAAAACGCGTGTAAAACATAAACCAAACGATGAAATTGGTTATTTCTTCATGTATAATGATCAACTCGATACTCCCTAGCCCCCAACAGCCTTTTTTTTCATAACACTTTAACCAGAGTGACGGGAGAGCGGCATTTCAGAAAACGTGCTTATCTCGGCGAGAAAAAGCGATTTCGGCAATAAAATTTAAAACGCGTGTAAAACATAAACCAAACGATGAAATTGGTTATTTCTTCATGTATAATGATCAACTCAATACTCCCTAGCCCCCAACAGCCTTTTTTTTCACAACACTTTAACCAGAGTGACGGGAGAGCGGCATTTCAGAAAACGTGCTTATCTCGGCGAGAAAAAGCGATTTCGGCAATAAAATTTAAAACGCGTGTAAAACATAAACCAAACGATGAAATTGGTTATTTCTTCATGTATAATGATCAACTCGATACTCCCTAGACCCCAACAGCCTTTTTTTTCATAACACTTTAACCAGAGTGACGGGAGAGCGGCATTTCAGAAAACGTGCTTATCTCGGCGAGAAAAAGCGATTTCGGCAATAACATTTAAAACGCGTGTAAAACATAAACCAAACGATGAAATTGGTTATTTCTTCATGTATAATGATCAACTCGATACTCCCTAGCCCCCAACAGCCTTTTTTTTCATAACACTTTAACCAGAGTGACGGGAGAGCGGCATTTCAGAAAACGTGCTTATCTCGGCGAGAAAAAGCGATTTCGGCAATAAAATTTAAAACGCGTGTAAAACATAAACCAAACGATGAAATTGGTTATTTCTTCATGTATAATGATCAACTCGATACTCCCTAGCCCCCAACAGCCTTTTTTTCATAACACTTTAACCAGAGTGACGGGAGAGCGGCATTTCAGAAAACGTGCTTATCTCGGCGAGAAAAAGCGATTTCGGCAATAAAATTTAAAATGCGTGTAAAACATAAACCAAACGATGAAATTGGTTATTTCTTCATGTATAATGATCAACTCGATACTCCCTAGACCCCAACAGCCTTTTTTTTCATAACACTTTAACCAGAGTGACGGGAGAGCGGCTTTTCAGAAAACGTGCTTATCTCGGCGAGAAAAAGCGATTTCGGCAATAAAATTTAAAACGCGTGTAAAACATAAACCAAACGATGAAATTGGTTATTTCTTCATGTATAATGATCAACTCGATACTCCCTAGCCCCCAACAGCCTTTTTTTTCATAACACTTTAACCAGAGTGACGGGAGAGCGGCATTTCAGAAAACGTGCTTATCTCGGCGAGAAAAAGCGATTTCGGCAATAAAATTTAAAACGCGTGTAAAACATAAACCAAACGATGAAATTGGTTATTTCTTCATGTATAATGATCAACTCGATACTCCCTAGCCCCCAACAGCCTTTTTTTTCATAACACTTTAACCAGAGTGACGGGAGAGCGGCATTTCAGAAAACGTGCTTATCTCGGCGAGAAAAAGCGATTTCGTCAATAAAATTTAAAACGCGTGTAAAACATAAACCAAACGATGAAATTGGTTATTTCTTCATGTATAATGATCAACTCGATACTCCCTAGCCCCCAACAGCCTTTTTTTTCATAACACTTTAACCAGAGTGACGGGAAAACGGCATTTCAGAAAACGTGCTTATCTCGGCGAGAAAAAGCGATTTCGGCAATAAAATTTAAAACGCGTGTAAAACATAAACCAAACGATGAAATTGGTTATTTCTTCATGTATAATGATCAACTCGATACTCCCTAGCCCCCAACAGCCTTTTTTTTCATAACACTTTAACCAGAGTGACGGGAGAGCGGCATTTCAGAAAACGTGCTTATCTCGGCGAGAAAAAGCGATTTCGGCAATAAAATTTAAAACGCGTGTAAAACATAAACCAAACGATGAAATTGGTTATTTCTTCATGTATAATGATCAACTCGATACTCCCTAGCCCCCAACAGCCTTTTTTTTCATAACACTTTAACCAGAGTGACGGGAGAGCGGCATTTCAGAAAACGTGCTTATCTCGGCGAGAAAAAGCGATTTCGGCAATAAAATTTAAAACGCGTGTAAAACATAAACCAAACGATGAAATTGGTTATTTCTTCATGTATAATGATCAACTCGATACTCCCTAGCCCCCAACAGCCTTTTTTTTCATAACACTTTAACCAGAGTGACGGGAGAGCGGCATTTCAGAAAACGTGCTTATCTCGGCGAGAAAAAGCGATTTCGGCAATAAAATTTAAAACGCGTGTAAAACATAAACCAAACGATGAAATTGGTTATTTCTTCATGTATAATGATCAACTCGATACTCCCTAGCCCCCAACAGCCTTTTTTTTCATAACACTTTAACCAGAGTGACGGGAGAGCGGCATTTCAGAAAACGTGCTTATCTCGGCGAGAAAAAGCGATTTCGGCAATAAAATTTAAAATGCGTGTAAAACATAAACCAAACGATGAAATTGGTTATTTCTTCATGTATAATGATCAACTCGATACTCCCTAGCCCCCAACAGCCTTTTTTTTCATAACACTTTAACCAGAGTGACGGGAGAGCGGCTTTTCAGAAAACGTGCTTATCTCGGCGAGAAAAAGCGATTTCGGCAATAAAATTTAAAACGCGTGTAAAACATAAACCAAACGATGAAATTGGTTATTTCTTCATGTATAATGATCAACTCGATACTCCCTAGCCCCCAACAGCCTTTTTTTTCATAACACTTTAACCAGAGTGACGGGAGAGCGGCATTTCAGAAAACGTGCTTATCTCGGCGAGAAAAAGCGATTTCGGCAATAAAATTTAAAACGCGTGTAAAACATAAACCAAACGATGAAATTGGTTATTTCTTCATGTATAATGATCAACTCGATACTCCCTAGCCCCCAACAGCCTTTTTTTTCATAACACTTTAACCAGAGTGACGGGAGAGCGGCATTTCAGAAAACGTGCTTATCTCGGCGAGAAAAAGCGATTTCGTCAATAAAATTTAAAACGCGTGTAAAACATAAACCAAACGATGAAATTGGTTATTTCTTCATGTATAATGATCAACTCGATACTCCCTAGCCCCCAACAGCCTTTTTTTTCATAACACTTTAACCAGAGTGACGGGAAAACGGCATTTCAGAAAACGTGCTTATCTCGGCGAGAAAAAGCGATTTCGGCAATAAAATTTAAAACGCGTGTAAAACATAAACCAAACGATGAAATTGGTTATTTCTTCATGTATAATGATCAACTCGATACTCCCTAGCCCCCAACAGCCTTTTTTTTCATAACACTTTAACCAGAGTGACGGGAGAGCGGCATTTCAGAAAACGTGCTTATCTCGGCGAGAAAAAGCGATTTCGGCAATAAAATTTAAAACGCGTGTAAAACATAAACCAAACGATGAAATTGGTTATTTCTTCATGTATAATGATCAACTCGATACTCCCTAGCCCCCAACAGCCTTTTTTTTCATAACACTTTAACCAGAGTGACGGGAGAGCGGCATTTCAGAAAACGTGCTTATCTCGGCGAGAAAAAGCGATTTCGGCAATAAAATTTAAAACGCGTGTAAAACATATACCAAACGATGAAATTGGTTATTTCTTCATGTATAATGATCAACTCGATACTCCCTAGCCCCCAACAGCCTTTTTTTTCATAACACTTTAACCAGAGTGACGGGAGAGCGGCATTTCAGAAAACGTGCTTATCTCGGCGAGAAAAAGCGATTTCGTCAATAAAATTTAAAACGCGTGTAAAACATAAACCAAACGATGAAATTGGTTATTTCTTCATGTATAATGATCAACTCGATACTCCCTAGCCCCCAACAGCCTTTTTTTTCATAACACTTTAACCAGAGTGACGGGAAAACGGCATTTCAGAAAACGTGCTTATCTCGGCGAGAAAAAGCGATTTCGGCAATAAAATTTAAAACGCGTGTAAAACATAAACCAAACGATGAAATTGGTTATTTCTTCATGTATAATGATCAACTCGATACTCCCTAGCCCCCAACAGCCTTTTTTTTCATAACACTTTAACCAGAGTGACGGGAGAGCGGCATTTCAGAAAACGTGCTTATCTCGGCGAGAAAAAGCGATTTCGGCAATAAAATTTAAAACGCGTGTAAAACATAAACCAAACGATGAAATTGGTTATTTCTTCATGTATAATGATCAACTCGATACTCCCTAGCCCCCAACAGCCTTTTTTTTCATAACACTTTAACCAGAGTGACGGGAGAGCGGCATTTCAGAAAACGTGCTTATCTCGGCGAGAAAAAGCGATTTCGGCAATAAAATTTAAAACGCGTGTAAAACATAAACCAAACGATGAAATTGGTTATTTCTTCATGTATAATGATCAACTCGATACTCCCTAGCCCCCAACAGCCTTTTTTTCATAACACTTTAACCAGAGTGACGGGAGAGCGGCATTTCAGAAAACGTGCTTATCTCGGCGAGAAAAAGCGATTTCGGCAATAAAATTTAAAACGCGTGTAAAACATAAACCAAACGATGAAATTGGTTATTTCTTCATGTATAATGATCAACTCGATACTCCCTAGCCCCCAACAGCCTTTTTTTTCATAACACTTTAACCAGAGTGACGGGAGAGCGGCATTTCAGAAAACGTGCTTATCTCGGCGAGAAAAAGCGATTTCGGCAATAAAATTTAAAACGCGTGTAAAACATAAACCAAACGATGAAATTGGTTATTTCTTCATGTATAATGATCAACTCGATACTCCCTAGCCCCCAACAGCCTTTTTTTTCATAACACTTTAACCAGAGTGACGGGAGAGCGGCATTTCAGAAAACGTGCTTATCTCGGCGAGAAAAAGCGATTTCGGCAATAAAATTTAAAACGCGTGTAAAACATAAACCAAACGATGAAATTGGTTATTTCTTCATGTATAATGATCAACTCGATACTCCCTAGCCCCCAACAGCCTTTTTTTTCATAACACTTTAACCAGAGTGACGGGAGAGCGGCATTTCAGAAAACGTGCTTATCTCGGCGAGAAAAAGCGATTTCGGCAATAAAATTTAAAACGCGTGTAAAACATAAACCAAACGATGAAATTGGTTATTTCTTCATGTATAATGATCAACTCGATACTCCCTAGACCCCAACAGCCTTTTTTTTCATAACACTTTAACCAGAGTGACGGGAGAGCGGCATTTCAGAAAACGTGCTTATCTCGGCGAGAAAAAGCGATTTCGGCAATAAAATTTAAAACGCGTGTAAAACATAAACCAAACGATGAAATTGGTTATTTCTTCATGTATAATGATCAACTCGATACTCCCTAGCCCCCAACAGCCTTTTTTTTCATAACACTTTAACCAGAGTGACGGGAGAGCGGCATTTCAGAAAACGTGCTTATCTCGGCGAGAAAAAGCGATTTCGGCAATAAAATTTAAAACGCGTGTAAAACATAAACCAAACGATGAAATTGGTTATTTCTTCATGTATAATGATCAACTCGATACTCCCTAGCCCCCAACAGCCTTTTTTTTCATAACACTTTAACCAGAGTGACGGGAGAGCGGCATTTCAGAAAACGTGCTTATCTCGGCGAGAAAAAGCGATTTCGACAATAAAATTTAAAACGCGTGTAAAACATAAACCAAACGATGAAATTGGTTATTTCTTCATGTATAATGATCAACTCGATACTCCCTAGCCCCCAACAGCCTTTTTTTTCATAACACTTTAACCAGAGTGACGGGAGAGCGGCATTTCAGAAAACGTGCTTATCTCGGCGAGAAAAAGCGATTTCGGCAATAAAATTTAAAACGCGTGTAAAACATAAACCAAACGATGAAATTGGTTATTTCTTCATGTATAATGATCAACTCGATACTCCCTAGCCCCCAACAGCCTTTTTTTTCATAACACTTTAACCAGAGTGACGGGAGAGCGGCATTTCAGAAAACGTGCTTATCTCGGCGAGAAAAAGCGATTTCGGCAATAAAATTTAAAACGCGTGTAAAACATAAACCAAACGATGAAATTGGTTATTTCTTCATGTATAATGATCAACTCGATACTCCCTAGCCCCCAACAGCCTTTTTTTTCATAACACTTTAACCAGAGTGACGGGAGAGCGGCATTTCAGAAAACGTGCTTATCTCGGCGAGAAAAAGCGATTTCGGCAATAAAATTTAAAACGCGTGTAAAACATAAACCAAACGATGAAATTGGTTATTTCTTCATGTATAATGATCAACTCGATACTCCCTAGCCCCCAACAGCCTTTTTTTTCATAACACTTTAACCAGAGTGACGGGAGAGCGGCATTTCAGAAAACGTGCTTATCTCGGCGAGAAAAAGCGATTTCGGCAATAAAATTTAAAACGCGTGTAAAACATAAACCAAACGATGAAATTGGTTATTTCTTCATGTATAATGATCAACTCGATACTCCCTAGCCCCCAACAGCCTTTTTTTTCATAACACTTTAACCAGAGTGACGGGAGAGCGGCATTTCAGAAAACGTGCTTATCTCGGCGAGAAAAAGCGATTTCGGCAATAAAATTTAAAACGCGTGTAAAACATAAACCAAACGATGAAATTGGTTATTTCTTCATGTATAATGATCAACTCGATACTCCCTAGCCCCCAACAGCCTTTTTTTTCATAACACTTTAACCAGAGTGACGGGAGAGCGGCATTTCAGAAAACGTGCTTATCTCGGCGAGAAAAAGCGATTTCGGCAATAAAATTTAAAACGCGTGTAAAACATAAACCAAACGATGAAATTGGTTATTTCTTCATGTATAATGATCAACTCGATACTCCCTAGCCCCCAACAGCCTTTTTTTTCATAACATTTTAACCAGAGTGACAGGAGAGCGGCATTTCAGAAAACGTGCTTATCTCGGCGAGAAAAAGCGATTTCGGCAATAAAATTTAAAACGCGTGTAAAACATAAACCAAACGATGAAATTGGTTATTTCTTCATGTATAATGATCAACTCGATACTCCCTAGCCCCCAACAGCCTTTTTTTTCATAACACTTTAACCAGAGTGACGGGAGAGCGGCATTTCAGAAAACGTGCTTATCTCGGCGAGAAAAAGCGATTTCGGCAATAAAATTTAAAACGCGTGTAAAACATAAACCAAACGATGAAATTGGTTATTTCTTCATGTATAATGATCAACTCGATACTCCCTAGCCCCCAACAGCCTTTTTTTTCATAACACTTTAACCAGAGTGACGGGAGAGCGGCATTTCAGAAAACGTGCTTATCTCGGCGAGAAAAAGCGATTTCGGCAATAAAATTTAAAACGCGTGTAAAACATAAACCAAACGATGAAATTGGTTATTTCTTCATGTATAATGATCAACTCGATACTCCCTAGCCCCCAACAGCCTTTTTTTTCATAACACTTTAACCAGAGTGACGGGAGAGCGGCATTTCAGAAAATGTGCTTATCTCGGCGAAAAAAAGCGATTTCGGCAATAAAATTTAAAACGCGTGTAAAACATAAACCAAACGATGAAATTGGTTATTTCTTCATGTATAATGATCAACTCGATACTCCCTAGCCCCCAACAGCCTTTTTTTTCATAACACTTTAACCAGAGTGACGGGAGAGCGGCATTTCAGAAAACGTGCTTATCTCGGCGAGAAAAAGCGATTTCGGCAATAAAATTTAAAACGCGTGTAAAACATAAACCAAACGATGAAATTGGTTATTTCTTCATGTATATTGATCAACTCGAGTCGAGCTCCAGGGAGAGAGGCTGAATTTTCGCTTTTTGAGGCCGACCGACGAACCGGCGCGGGGCGGACTCAAAAGCTCGCAGAGCCGTAGGCACTTAGAAAAGTTTCGCCTTTGGCTGTGAGCTCCAGGGGGAGAGGCTGGTTTTGCGTTATTTCAGGCCGGCTGGAGAACCGGCGCGGGTCGGACGCACAATCCCCGCAGAGCCGTGGGCACTTAGAAAATTTTCGCCAAGTTGGCTCTGAGCGCCTGGTACCTAATATGGAAGTATAGAGGCCGACTTTCGGGCAAGATCACGCCGCGTTAGGCTTCCAGGACCCCGGCTAAGCAATTTTACCGGGCTGCCCGGTTCTTTGTTTGAACCAGCCCGGTTCTTTTTACACTTCCAGCTGGAGCTCAGCAGCGGCTTTTGGCGCAAGATCACGCCGGGTTAGGCTTCCAGGACCTCGGCTAAGCAATTCTACCGGGCCGCCCGGTTCTTTTTTTGAACCAGCCCGGTTCTTTTTACACTTCCAGCTGGAGCTCACGAGCGGCTTTTGGGACAAGATCACGCCGTGTTAGGCTTCCAGAGCCCCGGCTAAGCAATTTTACCGGCCCGCCCGGTTCTTTTTTTTTTAACCAGCCCGGTTCTTTTTACACTTCCAGCTGGAGCTCAGCAGCGGCTTTTTGGACAATATCACGCCGGGTTAGGCTTCCAGGACCCCGGCTAAGCAATTTTACCGGGCCGCCCGGTTCTTTTTTTTAACCAGCCCGGTTCTTTTTACACTTCCAGCTGTAGCTCAGCAGCGGCTTTTTGGACAAGATCACGCCGTATTAGGCTTCCAGAGCCCCAGCTAAGCAATTTTACCGGGTCGCCCGGTTCTTTTTTTAACCAGCCCTGTTCTTTTTACACTTCCAGCTGGAGCTCAGCAGCGGCTTTTTGGACAAGATCACGCCGTGTTAGGCTTCCAGAGCCCCGGCTAAGCAATTTTACCGGGTCGCCCGGTTCTTTTTTTAACCAGCCCGGTTCTTTTTACACTTCCAGCTGGAGCTCAGCAGCGGCTTTTTGCACAGTATCACGCCGGGTTAGGCTTCCAGGACCCCGGCTAGGCAATTTTACCGGGCCGCCCGGTTCTTTTTTTTAACCAGCCCGGTTCTTTTTACACTTCCAGCTGGAGCTCAGCAGCGGCTTTTTGGACAAGATCACGCCGTGTTAGGCTTCCAGAGCCCCGGCTAAGCAATTTTACCGGGTTGCCCGGTTCTTTTTTTTAACCAGCCCGGTTCTTTTTACACTTCCAGCTGTAGCTCAGCAGGGGCTTTTTGGACAAGATCACGCCGTGTTAGGCTTCCAGAGCCCCGGCTAAGCAATTTTACCGGGTCGCCCGGTTCTTTTTTTAACCAGCCCGGTTCTTTTTACACATCCAGCTGGAGCTCAGCAGCGTGTAAAACATAAACCAAACGATGAAATTGGTTATTTCTTCATGTATAATGATCAACTCGATACTCCCTAGCCCCTAACAGCCTTTTTTTTCATAACACTTTAACCAGAGTGACGGGAGAGCGGCATTTCAGAAAACGTGTTTATCTCGGCGAGAAAAAGCGATTTCGGCAATAAAATTTAAATCGCGTTTAAAACATAAACCAAACGATGAAATTGGTTATTTCTTCATGTATAATGATCAACTCGATACTCCCTAGCCCCCAACAGCCTTTTTTTTCATAACACTTTAACCAGAGTGACGGGAGAGCGGCATTTCAGAAAACGTGCTTATCTCGGCGAGAAAAAGCGATTTCGGCAATAAAATTTAAAACGCGTGTAAAACATAAACCAAACGATGAAATTGGTTATTTCTTCATGTATAATGATCAACTCGATACTCCCTAGCCCCCAACAGCCCTTTTTTTCATAACACTTTAACCAGAGTGACGGGAGAGCGGCATTTCAGAAAACGTGCTTATCTCGGCGAGAAAAAGCGATTTCGGCAATAAAATTTAAAACGCGTGTAAAACATAAACCAAACGAAGAAATTGGTTATTTCTTCATGTATAATGATCAACTCGATACTCCCTAGCCCCCAACAGCCTTTTTTTTCATAACACTTTAACCAGAGTTACGGGAGAGCGGCTTTTCAGAAAACGTGCTTATCTCGGCGAGAAAAAGCGATTTCGGCAATAAAATTTAAAACGCGTGTAAAACATAAACCAAACGATGAAATTGGTTATTTCTTCATGTATAATGATCAACTCGATACTCCCTAGCCCCCAACAGCCTTTTTTTTCATAACACTTTAACCAGAGTGACGGGAGAGCGGCATTTCAGAAAACGTGCTTATCTCGGCGAGAAAAAGCGATATCGGCAATAAAATTTAAAACGCGTGTAAAACATAAACCAAACGATGAAATTGGTTATTTCTTCATGTATAATGATCAACTCGATACTCCCTAGCCCCCAACAGCCTTTTTTTTCATAACACTTTAACCAGAGTGACGGGAGAGCGGCATTTCAGAAAACGTGCTTATCTCGGCGAGAAAAAGCGATTTCGTCAATAAAATTTAAAACGCGTGTAAAACATAAACCAAACGATGAAATTGGTTATTTCTTCATGTATAATGATCAACTCGATACTCCCTAGCCCCCAACAGCCTTTTTTTTCATAACACTTTAACCAGAGTGACGGGAAAACGGCATTTCAGAAAACGTGCTTATCTCGGCGAGAAAAAGCGATTTCGGCAATAAAATTTAAAACGCGTGTAAAACATAAACCAAACGATGAAATTGGTTATTTCTTCATGTATAATGATCAACTCGATACTCCCTAGCCCCCAACAGCCTTTTTTTTCATAACACTTTAACCAGAGTGACGGGAGAGCGGCATTTCAGAAAACGTGCTTATCTCGGCGAAAAAAAGCGATTTCGGCAATAAAATTTAAAACGCGTGTAAAACATAAACCAAACGATGAAATTGGTTATTTCTTCATGTATAATGATCAACTCGATACTCCCTAGCCCCCAACAGCCTTTTTTTTCATAACACTTTAACCAGAGTGACGGGAGAGCGGCATTTCAGAAAACGTGCTTATCTCGGCGAGAAAAAGCGATTTCGGCAATAAAATTTAAAACGCGTGTAAAACATAAACCAAACGATGAAATTGGTTATTTCTTCATGTATAATGATCAACTCGATACTCCCTAGCCCCCAACAGCCTTTTTTTTCATAACACTTTAACCAGAGTGACGGGAGAGCGGCATTTCAGAAAACGTGCTTATCTCGGCGAGAAAAAGCGATTTCGGCAATAAAATTTAAAACGCGTGTAAAACATAAACCAAACGATGAAATTGGTTATTTCTTCATGTATAATGATCAACTCGATACTCCCTAGCCCCCAACAGCCTTTTTTTTCATAACACTTTAACCAGAGTGACGGGAGAGCGGCATTTCAGAAAACGTGCTTATCTCGGCGAGAAAAAGCGATTTCGGCAATAAAATTTAAAACGCGTGTAAAACATAAACCAAACGATGAAATTGGTTATTTCTTCATGTATAATGATCAACTCGATACTCCCTAGCCCCCAACAGCCTTTTTTTTCATAACACTTTAACCAGAGTGACGGGAGAGCGGCATTTCAGAAAACGTGCTTATCTCGGCGAGAAAAAGCGATTTCGGCAATAAAATTTAAAACGCGTGTAAAACATAAACCAAACGATGAAATTGGTTATTTCTTCATGTATAATGATCAACTCAATACTCCCTAGCCCCCAACAGCCTTTTTTTTCACAACACTTTAACCAGAGTGACGGGAGAGCGGCATTTCAGAAAACGTGCTTATCTCGGCGAGAAAAAGCGATTTCGGCAATAAAATTTAAAACGCGTGTAAAACATAAACCAAACGATGAAATTGGTTATTTCTTCATGTATAATGATCAACTCGATACTCCCTAGACCCCAACAGCCTTTTTTTTCATAACACTTTAACCAGAGTGACGGGAGAGCGGCATTTCAGAAAACGTGCTTATCTCGGCGAGAAAAAGCGATTTCGGCAATAACATTTAAAACGCGTGTAAAACATAAACCAAACGATGAAATTGGTTATTTCTTCATGTATAATGATCAACTCGATACTCCCTAGCCCCCAACAGCCTTTTTTTTCATAACACTTTAACCAGAGTGACGGGAGAGCGGCATTTCAGAAAACGTGCTTATCTCGGCGAGAAAAAGCGATTTCGGCAATAAAATTTAAAACGCGTGTAAAACATAAACCAAACGATGAAATTGGTTATTTCTTCATGTATAATGATCAACTCGATACTCCCTAGCCCCCAACAGCCTTTTTTTCATAACACTTTAACCAGAGTGACGGGAGAGCGGCATTTCAGAAAACGTGCTTATCTCGGCGAGAAAAAGCGATTTCGGCAATAAAATTTAAAATGCGTGTAAAACATAAACCAAACGATGAAATTGGTTATTTCTTCATGTATAATGATCAACTCGATACTCCCTAGACCCCAACAGCCTTTTTTTTCATAACACTTTAACCAGAGTGACGGGAGAGCGGCTTTTCAGAAAACGTGCATCTCGGCGAGAAAAAGCGATTTCGGCAATAAAATTTAAAACGCGTGTAAAACATAAACCAAACGATGAAATTGGTTATTTCTTCATGTATAATGATCAACTCGATACTCCCTAGCCCCCAACAGCCTTTTTTTTCATAACACTTTAACCAGAGTGACGGGAGAGCGGCATTTCAGAAAACGTGCTTATCTCGGCGAGAAAAAGCGATTTCGGCAATAAAATTTAAAACGCGTGTAAAACATAAACCAAACGATGAAATTGGTTATTTCTTCATGTATAATGATCAACTCGATACTCCCTAGCCCCCAACAGCCTTTTTTTTCATAACACTTTAACCAGAGTGACGGGAGAGCGGCATTTCAGAAAACGTGCTTATCTCGGCGAGAAAAAGCGATTTCGTCAATAAAATTTAAAACGCGTGTAAAACATAAACCAAACGATGAAATTGGTTATTTCTTCATGTATAATGATCAACTCGATACTCCCTAGCCCCCAACAGCCTTTTTTTTCATAACACTTTAACCAGAGTGACGGGAAAACGGCATTTCAGAAAACGTGCTTATCTCGGCGAGAAAAAGCGATTTCGGCAATAAAATTTAAAACGCGTGTAAAACATAAACCAAACGATGAAATTGGTTATTTCTTCATGTATAATGATCAACTCGATACTCCCTAGCCCCCAACAGCCTTTTTTTTCATAACACTTTAACCAGAGTGACGGGAGAGCGGCATTTCAGAAAACGTGCTTATCTCGGCGAGAAAAAGCGATTTCGGCAATAAAATTTAAAACGCGTGTAAAACATAAACCAAACGATGAAATTGGTTATTTCTTCATGTATAATGATCAACTCGATACTCCCTAGCCCCCAACAGCCTTTTTTTTCATAACACTTTAACCAGAGTGACGGGAGAGCGGCATTTCAGAAAACGTGCTTATCTCGGCGAGAAAAAGCGATTTCGGCAATAAAATTTAAAACGCGTGTAAAACATAAACCAAACGATGAAATTGGTTATTTCTTCATGTATAATGATCAACTCGATACTCCCTAGCCCCCAACAGCCTTTTTTTTCATAACACTTTAACCAGAGTGACGGGAGAGCGGCATTTCAGAAAACGTGCTTATCTCGGCGAGAAAAAGCGATTTCGGCAATAAAATTTAAAACGCGTGTAAAACATAAACCAAACGATGAAATTGGTTATTTCTTCATGTATAATGATCAACTCGATACTCCCTAGCCCCCAACAGCCTTTTTTTTCATAACACTTTAACCAGAGTGACGGGAGAGCGGCATTTCAGAAAACGTGCTTATCTCGGCGAGAAAAAGCGATTTCGGCAATAAAATTTAAAACGCGTGTAAAACATAAACCAAACGATGAAATTGGTTATTTCTTCATGTATAATGATCAACTCGATACTCCCTAGCCCCCAACAGCCTTTTTTTTCATAACACTTTAACCAGAGTGACGGGAGAGCGGCATTTCAGAAAACGTGCTTATCTCGGCGAGAAAAAGCGATTTCGGCAATAAAATTTAAAACGCGTGTAAAACATAAACCAAACGATGAAATTGGTTATTTCTTCATGTATAATGATCAACTCGATACTCCCTAGCCCCCAACAGCCTTTTTTTTCATAACACTTTAACCAGAGTGACGGGAGAGCGGCATTTCAGAAAACGTGCTTATCTCGGCGAGAAAAAGCGATTTCGGCAATAAAATTTAAAACGCGTGTAAAACATAAACCAAACGATGAAATTGGTTATTTCTTCATGTATAATGATCAACTCGATACTCCCTAGACCCCAACAGCCTTTTTTTTCATAACACTTTAACCAGAGTGACGGGAGAGCGGCATTTCAGAAAACGTGCTTATCTCGGCGAGAAAAAGCGATTTCGGCAATAAAATTTAAAACGCGTGTAAAACATAAACCAAACGATGAAATTGGTTATTTCTTCATGTATAATGATCAACTCGATACTCCCTAGCCCCCAACAGCCTTTTTTTTCATAACACTTTAACCAGAGTGACGGGAGAGCGGCATTTCAGAAAACGTGCTTATCTCGGCGAGAAAAAGCGATTTCGGCAATAAAATTTAAAACGCGTGTAAAACATAAACCAAACGATGAAATTGGTTATTTCTTCATGTATAATGATCAACTCGATACTCCCTAGCCCCCAACAGCCTTTTTTTTCATAACACTTTAACCAGAGTGACGGGAGAGCGGCATTTCAGAAAACGTGCTTATCTCGGCGAGAAAAAGCGATTTCGACAATAAAATTTAAAACGCGTGTAAAACATAAACCAAACGATGAAATTGGTTATTTCTTCATGTATAATGATCAACTCGATACTCCCTAGCCCCCAACAGCCTTTTTTTTCATAACACTTTAACCAGAGTGACGGGAGAGCGGCATTTCAGAAAACGTGCTTATCTCGGCGAGAAAAAGCGATTTCGGCAATAAAATTTAAAACGCGTGTAAAACATAAACCAAACGATGAAATTGGTTATTTCTTCATGTATAATGATCAACTCGATACTCCCTAGCCCCCAACAGCCTTTTTTTTCATAACACTTTAACCAGAGTGACGGGAGAGCGGCATTTCAGAAAACGTGCTTATCTCGGCGAGAAAAAGCGATTTCGGCAATAAAATTTAAAACGCGTGTAAAACATAAACCAAACGATGAAATTGGTTATTTCTTCATGTATAATGATCAACTCGATACTCCCTAGCCCCCAACAGCCTTTTTTTTCATAACACTTTAACCAGAGTGACGGGAGAGCGGCATTTCAGAAAACGTGCTTATCTCGGCGAGAAAAAGCGATTTCGGCAATAAAATTTAAAACGCGTGTAAAACATAAACCAAACGATGAAATTGGTTATTTCTTCATGTATAATGATCAACTCGATACTCCCTAGCCCCCAACAGCCTTTTTTTTCATAACACTTTAACCAGAGTGACGGGAGAGCGGCATTTCAGAAAACGTGCTTATCTCGGCGAGAAAAAGCGATTTCGGCAATAAAATTTAAAACGCGTGTAAAACATAAACCAAACGATGAAATTGGTTATTTCTTCATGTATAATGATCAACTCGATACTCCCTAGCCCCCAACAGCCTTTTTTTTCATAACACTTTAACCAGAGTGACGGGAGAGCGGCATTTCAGAAAACGTGCTTATCTCGGCGAGAAAAAGCGATTTCGGCAATAAAATTTAAAACGCGTGTAAAACATAAACCAAACGATGAAATTGGTTATTTCTTCATGTATAATGATCAACTCGATACTCCCTAGCCCCCAACAGCCTTTTTTTTCATAACACTTTAACCAGAGTGACGGGAGAGCGGCATTTCAGAAAACGTGCTTATCTCGGCGAGAAAAAGCGATTTCGGCAATAAAATTTAAAACGCGTGTAAAACATAAACCAAACGATGAAATTGGTTATTTCTTCATGTATAATGATCAACTCGATACTCCCTAGCCCCCAACAGCCTTTTTTTTCATAACATTTTAACCAGAGTGACAGGAGAGCGGCATTTCAGAAAACGTGCTTATCTCGGCGAGAAAAAGCGATTTCGGCAATAAAATTTAAAACGCGTGTAAAACATAAACCAAACGATGAAATTGGTTATTTCTTCATGTATAATGATCAACTCGATACTCCCTAGCCCCCAACAGCCTTTTTTTTCATAACACTTTAACCAGAGTGACGGGAGAGCGGCATTTCAGAAAACGTGCTTATCTCGGCGAGAAAAAGCGATTTCGGCAATAAAATTTAAAACGCGTGTAAAACATAAACCAAACGATGAAATTGGTTATTTCTTCATGTATAATGATCAACTCGATACTCCCTAGCCCCCAACAGCCTTTTTTTTCATAACACTTTAACCAGAGTGACGGGAGAGCGGCATTTCAGAAAACGTGCTTATCTCGGCGAGAAAAAGCGATTTCGGCAATAAAATTTAAAACGCGTGTAAAACATAAACCAAACGATGAAATTGGTTATTTCTTCATGTATAATGATCAACTCGATACTCCCTAGCCCCCAACAGCCTTTTTTTTCATAACACTTTAACCAGAGTGACGGGAGAGCGGCATTTCAGAAAATGTGCTTATCTCGGCGAAAAAAAGCGATTTCGGCAATAAAATTTAAAACGCGTGTAAAACATAAACCAAACGATGAAATTGGTTATTTCTTCATGTATAATGATCAACTCGATACTCCCTAGCCCCCAACAGCCTTTTTTTTCATAACACTTTAACCAGAGTGACGGGAGAGCGGCATTTCAGAAAACGTGCTTATCTCGGCGAGAAAAAGCGATTTCGGCAATAAAATTTAAAACGCGTGTAAAACATAAACCAAACGATGAAATTGGTTATTTCTTCATGTATATTGATCAACTCGAGTCGAGCTCCAGGGAGAGAGGCTGAATTTTCGCTTTTTGAGGCCGACCGACGAACCGGCGCGGGGCGGACTCAAAAGCTCGCAGAGCCGTAGGCACTTAGAAAAGTTTCGCCTTTGGCTGTGAGCTCCAGGGGGAGAGGCTGGTTTTGCGTTATTTCAGGCCGGCTGGAGAACCGGCGCGGGTCGGACGCACAATCCCCGCAGAGCCGTGGGCACTTAGAAAATTTTCGCCAAGTTGGCTCTGAGCGCCTGGTACCTAATATGGAAGTATAGAGGCCGACTTTCGGGCAAGATCACGCCGCGTTAGGCTTCCAGGACCCCGGCTAAGCAATTTTACCGGGCTGCCCGGTTCTTTGTTTGAACCAGCCCGGTTCTTTTTACACTTCCAGCTGGAGCTCAGCAGCGGCTTTTGGCGCAAGATCACGCCGGGTTAGGCTTCCAGGACCTCGGCTAAGCAATTCTACCGGGCCGCCCGGTTCTTTTTTTGAACCAGCCCGGTTCTTTTTACACTTCCAGCTGGAGCTCACGACCGGCTTTTGGGACAAGATCACGCCGTGTTAGGCTTCCAGAGCCCCGGCTAAGCAATTTTACCGGCCCGCCCGGTTCTTTTTTTTTTAACCAGCCCGGTTCTTTTTACACTTCCAGCTGGAGCTCAGCAGCGGCTTTTTGGACAATATCACGCCGGGTTAGGCTTCCAGGACCCCGGCTAAGCAATTTTACCGGGCCGCCCGGTTCTTTTTTTTAACCAGCCCGGTTCTTTTTACACTTCCAGCTGTAGCTCAGCAGCGGCTTTTTGGACAAGATCACGCCGTATTAGGCTTCCAGAGCCCCAGCTAAGCAATTTTACCGGGTCGCCCGGTTCTTTTTTTAACCAGCCCTGTTCTTTTTACACTTCCAGCTGGAGCTCAGCAGCGGCTTTTTGGACAAGATCACGCCGTGTTAGGCTTCCAGAGCCCCGGCTAAGCAATTTTACCGGGTCGCCCGGTTCTTTTTTTAACCAGCCCGGTTCTTTTTACACTTCCAGCTGGAGCTCAGCAGCGGCTTTTTGCACAGTATCACGCCGGGTTAGGCTTCCAGGACCCCGGCTAGGCAATTTTACCGGGCCGCCCGGTTCTTTTTTTTAACCAGCCCGGTTCTTTTTACACTTCCAGCTGGAGCTCAGCAGCGGCTTTTTGGACAAGATCACGCCGTGTTAGGCTTCCAGAGCCCCGGCTAAGCAATTTTACCGGGTTGCCCGGTTCTTTTTTTTAACCAGCCCGGTTCTTTTTACACTTCCAGCTGTAGCTCAGCAGGGGCTTTTTGGACAAGATCACGCCGTGTTAGGCTTCCAGAGCCCCGGCTAAGCAATTTTACCGGGTCGCCCGGTTCTTTTTTTAACCAGCCCGGTTCTTTTTACACATCCAGCTGGAGCTCAGCAGCGTGTAAAACATAAACCAAACGATGAAATTGGTTATTTCTTCATGTATAATGATCAACTCAATACTCCCTAGCCCCTAACAGCCTTTTTTTTCATAACACTTTAACCAGAGTGACGGGAGAGCGGCATTTCAGAAAACGTGTTTATCTCGGCGAGAAAAAGCGATTTCGGCAATAAAATTTAAATCGCGTTTAAAACATAAACCAAACGATGAAATTGGTTATTTCTTCATGTATAATGATCAACTCGATACTCCCTAGCCCCCAACAGCCTTTTTTTTCATAACACTTTAACCAGAGTGACGGGAGAGCGGCATTTCAGAAAACGTGCTTATCTCGGCGAGAAAAAGCGATTTCGGCAATAAAATTTAAAACGCGTGTAAAACATAAACCAAACGATGAAATTGGTTATTTCTTCATGTATAATGATCAACTCGATACTCCCTAGCCCCCAACAGCCCTTTTTTTCATAACACTTTAACCAGAGTGACGGGAGAGCGGCATTTCAGAAAACGTGCTTATCTCGGCGAGAAAAAGCGATTTCGGCAATAAAATTTAAAACGCGTGTAAAACATAAACCAAACGAAGAAATTGGTTATTTCTTCATGTATAATGATCAACTCGATACTCCCTAGCCCCCAACAGCCTTTTTTTTCATAACACTTTAACCAGAGTGACGGGAGAGCGGCATTTCAGAAAACGTGCTTATCTCGGCGAGAAAAAGCGATTTCGGCAATAAAATTTAAAACGCGTGTAAAACATAAACCAAACGATGAAATTGGTTATTTCTTCATGTATAATGATCAACTCGATACTCCCTAGCCCCCAACAGCCTTTTTTTTCGTAACACTTTAACCAGAGTGACGGGAGAGCGGCATTTCAGAAAACGTGCTTATCTCGGCGTGAAAAAGCGATTTCGGCAATAAAATTTAAAACGCGTGTAAAACAGAAACCAAACGATGAAATTGGTTATTTCTTCATGTATAATGATCAACTCGATACTCCCTAGCCCCCAACAGCCTTTTTTTTCATAACACTTTAACCAGAGTGACGGGAGAGCGGCATTTCAGAAAACGTGCTTATCTCGGCGAGAAAAAGCGATTTCGGCAATAAAATTTAAAACGCGTGTAAAACATAAACCAAACGATAAAATTGGTTATTTCTTCATGTATAATGATCAACTCGATACTCCCTAGCCCCCAACAGCCTTTTTTTTTCATAACACTTTAACCAGAGTGACGGGAGAGCGGCATTTCAGAAAACGTGCTTATCTCGGCGAGAAAAAGCGATTTCAGCAATAAAATTTAAAACGCGTGTAAAACATAAACCAAACGATGAAATTGGTTATTTCTTCATGTATAATGATCAACTCGATACTCCCTAGCCCCCAACAGCCTTTTTTTTCATAACACTTTAACCAGAGTGACGGGAGAGCGGCATTTCAGAAAACGTGCTTATCTCGGCGAGAAAAAGCAATTTCGGCAATAAAATTTAAAACGCGTGTAAAACATAAACCAAACGATGAAATTGGTTATTTCTTCATGTATAATGATCAACTCGATACTCCCTAGCCCCCAACAGCCTTTTTTTTCATAACACCTTAACCAGAGTGACGGGAGAGCGGCATTTCAGAAAACGTGCTTATCTCGGCGAGAAAAAGCGATTTCGGCAATAAAATTTAAAACGCGTGTAAAACATAAACCAAACGATGAAATTGGTTATTTCTTCATGTATAATGATCAACTCGATACTCCCTAGCCCCCAACAGCCTTTTTTTTCATAACACTTTAACCAGAGTGACGGGAGAGCGGCATTTCAGAAAACGTGCTTATCTCGGCGAGAAAAAGCGATTTCGGCAATAAAATTTAAAACGCGTGTAAAACATAAACCAAACGATGAAATTGGTTATTTCTTCATGTATAATGATCAACTCGATACTCCCTAGCCCCCAACAGCCTTTTTTTTCATAACACTTTAACCAGAGTGACGGGGAGCGGCATTTCAGAAAACGTGCTTATCTCGGCGAGAAAAAGCGATTTCGGCAATAAAATTTAAAACGCGTGTAAAACATAAACCAAACGATGAAATTGGTTATTTCTTCATGTATAATGATCAACTCGATACTCCCTAGCCCCCAACAGCCTTTTTTTTCATAACACTTTAACCAGAGTGACGGGAGAGCGGCATTTCAGAAAACGTGCTTATCTCGGCGAGAAAAAGCGATTTCGGCAATAAAATTTAAAACGCGTGTAAAACATAAACCAAACGATGAAATTGGTTATTTCTTCATGTATAATGATCAACTCGATACTCCCTAGCCCCCAACAGCCTTTTTTTTCATAACACTTTAACCAGAGTGACGGGAGAGCGGCATTTCAGAAAACGTGCTTATCTCGGCGAGAAAAAGCGATTTCGGCAATAAAATTTAAAACGCGTGTAAAACATAAACCAAACGATGAAATTGGTTATTTCTTCATGTATAATGATCAACTCGATACTCCCTAGCCCCCAACAGCCCTTTTTTTCATAACACTTTAACCAGAGTGACGGGAGAGCGGCATTTCAGAAAACGTGCTTATCTCGGCGAGAAAAAGCGATTTCGGCAATAAAATTTAAAACGCGTGTAAAACATAAACCAAACGAAGAAATTGGTTATTTCTTCATGTATAATGATCAACTCGATACTCCCTAGCCCCCAACAGCCTTTTTTTTCATAACACTTTAACCAGAGTTACGGGAGAGCGGCTTTTCAGAAAACGTGCTTATCTCGGCGAGAAAAAGCGATTTCGGCAATAAAATTTAAAACGCGTGTAAAACATAAACCAAACGATGAAATTGGTTATTTCTTCATGTATAATGATCAACTCGATACTCCCTAGCCCCCAACAGCCTTTTTTTTCATAACACTTTAACCAGAGTGACGGGAGAGCGGCATTTCAGAAAACGTGCTTATCTCGGCGAGAAAAAGCGATATCGGCAATAAAATTTAAAACGCGTGTAAAACATAAACCAAACGATGAAATTGGTTATTTCTTCATGTATAATGATCAACTCGATACTCCCTAGCCCCCAACAGCCTTTTTTTTCATAACACTTTAACCAGAGTGACGGGAGAGCGGCATTTCAGAAAACGTGCTTATCTCGGCGAGAAAAAGCGATTTCGTCAATAAAATTTAAAACGCGTGTAAAACATAAACCAAACGATGAAATTGGTTATTTCTTCATGTATAATGATCAACTCGATACTCCCTAGCCCCCAACAGCCTTTTTTTTCATAACACTTTAACCAGAGTGACGGGAAAACGGCATTTCAGAAAACGTGCTTATCTCGGCGAGAAAAAGCGATTTCGGCAATAAAATTTAAAACGCGTGTAAAACATAAACCAAACGATGAAATTGGTTATTTCTTCATGTATAATGATCAACTCGATACTCCCTAGCCCCCAACAGCCTTTTTTTTCATAACACTTTAACCAGAGTGACGGGAGAGCGGCATTTCAGAAAACGTGCTTATCTCGGCGAGAAAAAGCGATTTCGGCAATAAAATTTAAAACGCGTGTAAAACATAAACCAAACGATGAAATTGGTTATTTCTTCATGTATAATGATCAACTCGATACTCCCTAGCCCCCAACAGCCTTTTTTTTCATAACACTTTAACCAGAGTGACGGGAGAGCGGCATTTCAGAAAACGTGCTTATCTCGGCGAGAAAAAGCGATTTCGGCAATAAAATTTAAAACGCGTGTAAAACATAAACCAAACGATGAAATTGGTTATTTCTTCATGTATAATGATCAACTCGATACTCCCTAGCCCCCAACAGCCTTTTTTTTCATAACACTTTAACCAGAGTGACGGGAGAGCGGCATTTCAGAAAACGTGCTTATCTCGGCGAGAAAAAGCGATTTCGGCAATAAAATTTAAAACGCGTGTAAAACATAAACCAAACGATGAAATTGGTTATTTCTTCATGTATAATGATCAACTCGATACTCCCTAGCCCCCAACAGCCTTTTTTTTCATAACACTTTAACCAGAGTGACGGGAGAGCGGCATTTCAGAAAACGTGCTTATCTCGGCGAGAAAAAGCGATTTCGGCAATAAAATTTAAAACGCGTGTAAAACATAAACCAAACGATGAAATTGGTTATTTCTTCATGTATAATGATCAACTCGATACTCCCTAGCCCCCAACAGCCTTTTTTTCATAACACTTTAACCAGAGTGACGGGAGAGCGGCATTTCAGAAAACGTGCTTATCTCGGCGAGAAAAAGCGATTTCGGCAATAAAATTTAAAATGCGTGTAAAACATAAACCAAACGATGAAATTGGTTATTTCTTCATGTATAATGATCAACTCGATACTCCCTAGACCCCAACAGCCTTTTTTTTCATAACACTTTAACCAGAGTGACGGGAGAGCGGCTTTTCAGAAAACGTGCTTATCTCGGCGAGAAAAAGCGATTTCGGCAATAAAATTTAAAACGCGTGTAAAACATAAACCAAATGATGAAATTGGTTATTTCTTCATGTATAATGATCAACTCGATACTCCCTAGCCCCCAACAGCCTTTTTTTTCATAACACTTTAACCAGAGTGACGGGAGAGCGGCATTTCAGAAAACGTGCTTATCTCGGCGAGAAAAAGCGATTTCGGCAATAAAATTTAAAACGCGTGTAAAACATAAACCAAACGATGAAATTGGTTATTTCTTCATGTATAATGATCAACTCGATACTCCCTAGCCCCCAACAGCCTTTTTTTTCATAACACTTTAACCAGAGTGACGGGAGAGCGGCATTTCAGAAAACGTGCTTATCTCGGCGAGAAAAAGCGATTTCGTCAATAAAATTTAAAACGCGTGTAAAACATAAACCAAACGATGAAATTGGTTATTTCTTCATGTATAATGATCAACTCGATACTCCCTAGCCCCCAACAGCCTTTTTTTTCATAACACTTTAACCAGAGTGACGGGAAAACGGCATTTCAGAAAACGTGCTTATCTCGGCGAGAAAAAGCGATTTCGGCAATAAAATTTAAAACGCGTGTAAAACATAAACCAAACGATGAAATTGGTTATTTCTTCATGTATAATGATCAACTCGATACTCCCTAGCCCCCAACAGCCTTTTTTTTCATAACACTTTAACCAGAGTGACGGGAGAGCGGCATTTCAGAAAACGTGCTTATCTCGGCGAGAAAAAGCGATTTCGGCAATAAAATTTAAAACGCGTGTAAAACATAAACCAAACGATGAAATTGGTTATTTCTTCATGTATAATGATCAACTCGATACTCCCTAGCCCCCAACAGCCTTTTTTTTCATAACACTTTAACCAGAGTGACGGGAGAGCGGCATTTCAGAAAACGTGCTTATCTCGGCGAGAAAAAGCGATTTCGGCAATAAAATTTAAAACGCGTGTAAAACATAAACCAAACGATGAAATTGGTTATTTCTTCATGTATAATGATCAACTCGATACTCCCTAGCCCCCAACAGCCTTTTTTTTCATAACACTTTAACCAGAGTGACGGGAGAGCGGCATTTCAGAAAACGTGCTTATCTCGGCGAGAAAAAGCGATTTCGGCAATAAAATTTAAAACGCGTGTAAAACATAAACCAAACGATGAAATTGGTTATTTCTTCATGTATAATGATCAACTCGATACTCCCTAGCCCCCAACAGCCTTTTTTTTCATAACACTTTAACCAGAGTGACGGGAGAGCGGCATTTCAGAAAACGTGCTTATCTCGGCGAGAAAAAGCGATTTCGGCAATAAAATTTAAAATGCGTGTAAAACATAAACCAAACGATGAAATTGGTTATTTCTTCATGTATAATGATCAACTCGATACTCCCTAGCCCCCAACAGCCTTTTTTTTCATAACACTTTAACCAGAGTGACGGGAGAGCGGCTTTTCAGAAAACGTGCTTATCTCGGCGAGAAAAAGCGATTTCGGCAATAAAATTTAAAACGCGTGTAAAACATAAACCAAACGATGAAATTGGTTATTTCTTCATGTATAATGATCAACTCGATACTCCCTAGCCCCCAACAGCCTTTTTTTTCATAACACTTTAACCAGAGTGACGGGAGAGCGGCATTTCAGAAAACGTGCTTATCTCGGCGAGAAAAAGCGATTTCGGCAATAAAATTTAAAACGCGTGTAAAACATAAACCAAACGATGAAATTGGTTATTTCTTCATGTATAATGATCAACTCGATACTCCCTAGCCCCCAACAGCCTTTTTTTTCATAACACTTTAACCAGAGTGACGGGAGAGCGGCATTTCAGAAAACGTGCTTATCTCGGCGAGAAAAAGCGATTTCGTCAATAAAATTTAAAACGCGTGTAAAACATAAACCAAACGATGAAATTGGTTATTTCTTCATGTATAATGATCAACTCGATACTCCCTAGCCCCCAACAGCCTTTTTTTTCATAACACTTTAACCAGAGTGACGGGAAAACGGCATTTCAGAAAACGTGCTTATCTCGGCGAGAAAAAGCGATTTCGGCAATAAAATTTAAAACGCGTGTAAAACATAAACCAAACGATGAAATTGGTTATTTCTTCATGTATAATGATCAACTCGATACTCCCTAGCCCCCAACAGCCTTTTTTTTCATAACACTTTAACCAGAGTGACGGGAGAGCGGCATTTCAGAAAACGTGCTTATCTCGGCGAGAAAAAGCGATTTCGGCAATAAAATTTAAAACGCGTGTAAAACATAAACCAAACGATGAAATTGGTTATTTCTTCATGTATAATGATCAACTCGATACTCCCTAGCCCCCAACAGCCTTTTTTTTCATAACACTTTAACCAGAGTGACGGGAGAGCGGCATTTCAGAAAACGTGCTTATCTCGGCGAGAAAAAGCGATTTCGGCAATAAAATTTAAAACGCGTGTAAAACATATACCAAACGATGAAATTGGTTATTTCTTCATGTATAATGATCAACTCGATACTCCCTAGCCCCCAACAGCCTTTTTTTTCATAACACTTTAACCAGAGTGACGGGAGAGCGGCATTTCAGAAAACGTGCTTATCTCGGCGAGAAAAAGCGATTTCGTCAATAAAATTTAAAACGCGTGTAAAACATAAACCAAACGATGAAATTGGTTATTTCTTCATGTATAATGATCAACTCGATACTCCCTAGCCCCCAACAGCCTTTTTTTTCATAACACTTTAACCAGAGTGACGGGAAAACGGCATTTCAGAAAACGTGCTTATCTCGGCGAGAAAAAGCGATTTCGGCAATAAAATTTAAAACGCGTGTAAAACATAAACCAAACGATGAAATTGGTTATTTCTTCATGTATAATGATCAACTCGATACTCCCTAGCCCCCAACAGCCTTTTTTTTCATAACACTTTAACCAGAGTGACGGGAGAGCGGCATTTCAGAAAACGTGCTTATCTCGGCGAGAAAAAGCGATTTCGGCAATAAAATTTAAAACGCGTGTAAAACATAAACCAAACGATGAAATTGGTTATTTCTTCATGTATAATGATCAACTCGATACTCCCTAGCCCCCAACAGCCTTTTTTTTCATAACACTTTAACCAGAGTGACGGGAGAGCGGCATTTCAGAAAACGTGCTTATCTCGGCGAGAAAAAGCGATTTCGGCAATAAAATTTAAAACGCGTGTAAAACATAAACCAAACGATGAAATTGGTTATTTCTTCATGTATAATGATCAACTCGATACTCCCTAGCCCCCAACAGCCTTTTTTTTCATAACACTTTAACCAGAGTGACGGGAGAGCGGCATTTCAGAAAACGTGCTTATCTCGGCGAGAAAAAGCGATTTCGGCAATAAAATTTAAAACGCGTGTAAAACATAAACCAAACGATGAAATTGGTTATTTCTTCATGTATAATGATCAACTCGATACTCCCTAGCCCCCAACAGCCTTTTTTTTCATAACACTTTAACCAGAGTGACGGGAGAGCGGCATTTCAGAAAACGTGCTTATCTCGGCGAGAAAAAGCGATTTCGGCAATAAAATTTAAAACGCGTGTAAAACATAAACCAAACGATGAAATTGGTTATTTCTTCATGTATAATGATCAACTCGATACTCCCTAGCCCCCAACAGCCTTTTTTTTCATAACACTTTAACCAGAGTGACGGGAGAGCGGCATTTCAGAAAACGTGCTTATCTCGGCGAGAAAAAGCGATTTCGGCAATAAAATTTAAAACGCGTGTAAAACATAAACCAAACGATGAAATTGGTTATTTCTTCATGTATAATGATCAACTCGATACTCCCTAGCCCCCAACAGCCTTTTTTTTCATAACACTTTAACCAGAGTGACGGGAGAGCGGCATTTCAGAAAACGTGCTTATCTCGGCGAGAAAAAGCGATTTCGGCAATAAAATTTAAAACGCGTGTAAAACATAAACCAAACGATGAAATTGGTTATTTCTTCATGTATAATGATCAACTCGATACTCCCTAGACCCCAACAGCCTTTTTTTTCATAACACTTTAACCAGAGTGACGGGAGAGCGGCATTTCAGAAAACGTGCTTATCTCGGCGAGAAAAAGCGATTTCGGCAATAAAATTTAAAACGCGTGTAAAACATAAACCAAACGATGAAATTGGTTATTTCTTCATGTATAATGATCAACTCGATACTCCCTAGCCCCCAACAGCCTTTTTTTTCATAACACTTTAACCAGAGTGACGGGAGAGCGGCATTTCAGAAAACGTGCTTATCTCGGCGAGAAAAAGCGATTTCGGCAATAAAATTTAAAACGCGTGTAAAACATAAACCAAACGATGAAATTGGTTATTTCTTCATGTATAATGATCAACTCGATACTCCCTAGCCCCCAACAGCCTTTTTTTTCATAACACTTTAACCAGAGTGACGGGAGAGCGGCATTTCAGAAAACGTGCTTATCTCGGCGAGAAAAAGCGATTTCGACAATAAAATTTAAAACGCGTGTAAAACATAAACCAAACGATGAAATTGGTTATTTCTTCATGTATAATGATCAACTCGATACTCCCTAGCCCCCAACAGCCTTTTTTTTCATAACACTTTAACCAGAGTGACGGGAGAGCGGCATTTCAGAAAACGTGCTTATCTCGGCGAGAAAAAGCGATTTCGGCAATAAAATTTAAAACGCGTGTAAAACATAAACCAAACGATGAAATTGGTTATTTCTTCATGTATAATGATCAACTCGATACTCCCTAGCCCCCAACAGCCTTTTTTTTCATAACACTTTAACCAGAGTGACGGGAGAGCGGCATTTCAGAAAACGTGCTTATCTCGGCGAGAAAAAGCGATTTCGGCAATAAAATTTAAAACGCGTGTAAAACATAAACCAAACGATGAAATTGGTTATTTCTTCATGTATAATGATCAACTCGATACTCCCTAGCCCCCAACAGCCTTTTTTTTCATAACACTTTAACCAGAGTGACGGGAGAGCGGCATTTCAGAAAACGTGCTTATCTCGGCGAGAAAAAGCGATTTCGGCAATAAAATTTAAAACGCGTGTAAAACATAAACCAAACGATGAAATTGGTTATTTCTTCATGTATAATGATCAACTCGATACTCCCTAGCCCCCAACAGCCTTTTTTTTCATAACACTTTAACCAGAGTGACGGGAGAGCGGCATTTCAGAAAACGTGCTTATCTCGGCGAGAAAAAGCGATTTCGGCAATAAAATTTAAAACGCGTGTAAAACATAAACCAAACGATGAAATTGGTTATTTCTTCATGTATAATGATCAACTCGATACTCCCTAGCCCCCAACAGCCTTTTTTTTCATAACACTTTAACCAGAGTGACGGGAGAGCGGCATTTCAGAAAACGTGCTTATCTCGGCGAGAAAAAGCGATTTCGGCAATAAAATTTAAAACGCGTGTAAAACATAAACCAAACGATGAAATTGGTTATTTCTTCATGTATAATGATCAACTCGATACTCCCTAGCCCCCAACAGCCTTTTTTTTCATAACACTTTAACCAGAGTGACGGGAGAGCGGCATTTCAGAAAACGTGCTTATCTCGGCGAGAAAAAGCGATTTCGGCAATAAAATTTAAAACGCGTGTAAAACATAAACCAAACGATGAAATTGGTTATTTCTTCATGTATAATGATCAACTCGATACTCCCTAGCCCCCAACAGCCTTTTTTTTCATAACATTTTAACCAGAGTGACAGGAGAGCGGCATTTCAGAAAACGTGCTTATCTCGGCGAGAAAAAGCGATTTCGGCAATAAAATTTAAAACGCGTGTAAAACATAAACCAAACGATGAAATTGGTTATTTCTTCATGTATAATGATCAACTCGATACTCCCTAGCCCCCAACAGCCTTTTTTTTCATAACACTTTAACCAGAGTGACGGGAGAGCGGCATTTCAGAAAACGTGCTTATCTCGGCGAGAAAAAGCGATTTCGGCAATAAAATTTAAAACGCGTGTAAAACATAAACCAAACGATGAAATTGGTTATTTCTTCATGTATAATGATCAACTCGATACTCCCTAGCCCCCAACAGCCTTTTTTTTCATAACACTTTAACCAGAGTGACGGGAGAGCGGCATTTCAGAAAACGTGCTTATCTCGGCGAGAAAAAGCGATTTCGGCAATAAAATTTAAAACGCGTGTAAAACATAAACCAAACGATGAAATTGGTTATTTCTTCATGTATAATGATCAACTCGATACTCCCTAGCCCCCAACAGCCTTTTTTTTCATAACACTTTAACCAGAGTGACGGGAGAGCGGCATTTCAGAAAATGTGCTTATCTCGGCGAAAAAAAGCGATTTCGGCAATAAAATTTAAAACGCGTGTAAAACATAAACCAAACGATGAAATTGGTTATTTCTTCATGTATAATGATCAACTCGATACTCCCTAGCCCCCAACAGCCTTTTTTTTCATAACACTTTAACCAGAGTGACGGGAGAGCGGCATTTCAGAAAACGTGCTTATCTCGGCGAGAAAAAGCGATTTCGGCAATAAAATTTAAAACGCGTGTAAAACATAAACCAAACGATGAAATTGGTTATTTCTTCATGTACATTGATCAACTCGAGTCGAGCTCCAGGGAGAGAGGCTGAATTTTCGCTTTTTGAGGCCGACCGACGAACCGGCGCGGGGCGGACTCAAAAGCTCGCAGAGCCGTAGGCACTTAGAAAAGTTTCGCCTTTGGCTGTGAGCTCCAGGGGGAGAGGCTGGTTTTGCGTTATTTCAGGCCGGCTGGAGAACCGGCGCGGGTCGGACGCACAATCCCCGCAGAGCCGTGGGCACTTAGAAAATTTTCGCCAAGTTGGCTCTGAGCGCCTGGTACCTAATATGGAAGTATAGAGGCCGACTTTCGGGCAAGATCACGCCGCGTTAGGCTTCCAGGACCCCGGCTAAGCAATTTTACCGGGCTGCCCGGTTCTTTGTTTGAACCAGCCCGGTTCTTTTTACACTTCCAGCTGGAGCTCAGCAGCGGCTTTTGGCGCAAGATCACGCCGGGTTAGGCTTCCAGGACCTCGGCTAAGCAATTCTACCGGGCCGCCCGGTTCTTTTTTTGAACCAGCCCGGTTCTTTTTACACTTCCAGCTGGAGCTCACGAGCGGCTTTTGGGACAAGATCACGCCGTGTTAGTCTTCCAGAGCCCCGGCTAAGCAATTTTACCGGCCCGCCCGGTTCTTTTTTTTTTAACCAGCCCGGTTCTTTTTACACTTCCAGCTGGAGCTCAGCAGCGGCTTTTTGGACAATATCACGCCGGGTTAGGCTTCCAGGACCCCGGCTAAGCAATTTTACCGGGCCGCCCGGTTCTTTTTTTTAACCAGCCCGGTTCTTTTTACACTTCCAGCTGTAGCTCAGCAGCGGCTTTTTGGACAAGATCACGCCGTATTAGGCTTCCAGAGCCCCAGCTAAGCAATTTTACCGGGTCGCCCGGTTCTTTTTTTAACCAGCCCTGTTCTTTTTACACTTCCAGCTGGAGCTCAGCAGCGGCTTTTTGGACAAGATCACGCCGTGTTAGGCTTCCAGAGCCCCGGCTAAGCAATTTTACCGGGTCGCCCGGTTCTTTTTTTAACCAGCCCGGTTCTTTTTACACTTCCAGCTGGAGCTCAGCAGCGGCTTTTTGCACAGTATCACGCCGGGTTAGGCTTCCAGGACCCCGGCTAGGCAATTTTACCGGGCCGCCCGGTTCTTTTTTTTAACCAGCCCGGTTCTTTTTACACTTCCAGCTGGAGCTCAGCAGCGGCTTTTTGGACAAGATCACGCCGTGTTAGGCTTCCAGAGCCCCGGCTAAGCAATTTTACCGGGTTGCCCGGTTCTTTTTTTTAACCAGCCCGGTTCTTTTTACACTTCCAGCTGTAGCTCAGCAGGGGCTTTTTGGACAAGATCACGCCGTGTTAGGCTTCCAGAGCCCCGGCTAAGCAATTTTACCGGGTCGCCCGGTTCTTTTTTTAACCAGCCCGGTTCTTTTTACACATCCAGCTGGAGCTCAGCAGCGTGTAAAACATAAACCAAACGATGAAATTGGTTATTTCTTCATGTATAATGATCAACTCGATACTCCCTAGCCCCTAACAGCCTTTTTTTTCATAACACTTTAACCAGAGTGACGGGAGAGCGGCATTTCAGAAAACGTGTTTATCTCGGCGAGAAAAAGCGATTTCGGCAATAAAATTTAAATCGCGTTTAAAACATAAACCAAACGATGAAATTGGTTATTTCTTCATGTATAATGATCAACTCGATACTCCCTAGCCCCCAACAGCCTTTTTTTTCATAACACTTTAACCAGAGTGACGGGAGAGCGGCATTTCAGAAAACGTGCTTATCTCGGCGAGAAAAAGCGATTTCGGCAATAAAATTTAAAACGCGTGTAAAACATAAACCAAACGATGAAATTGGTTATTTCTTCATGTATAATGATCAACTCGATACTCCCTAGCCCCCAACAGCCCTTTTTTTCATAACACTTTAACCAGAGTGACGGGAGAGCGGCATTTCAGAAAACGTGCTTATCTCGGCGAGAAAAAGCGATTTCGGCAATAAAATTTAAAACGCGTGTAAAACATAAACCAAACGAAGAAATTGGTTATTTCTTCATGTATAATGATCAACTCGATACTCCCTAGCCCCCAACAGCCTTTTTTTTCATAACACTTTAACCAGAGTTACGGGAGAGCGGCTTTTCAGAAAACGTGCTTATCTCGGCGAGAAAAAGCGATTTCGGCAATAAAATTTAAAACGCGTGTAAAACATAAACCAAACGATGAAATTGGTTATTTCTTCATGTATAATGATCAACTCGATACTCCCTAGCCCCCAACAGCCTTTTTTTTCATAACACTTTAACCAGAGTGACGGGAGAGCGGCATTTCAGAAAACGTGCTTATCTCGGCGAGAAAAAGCGATATCGGCAATAAAATTTAAAACGCGTGTAAAACATAAACCAAACGATGAAATTGGTTATTTCTTCATGTATAATGATCAACTCGATACTCCCTAGCCCCCAACAGCCTTTTTTTTCATAACACTTTAACCAGAGTGACGGGAGAGCGGCATTTCAGAAAACGTGCTTATCTCGGCGAGAAAAAGCGATTTCGTCAATAAAATTTAAAACGCGTGTAAAACATAAACCAAACGATGAAATTGGTTATTTCTTCATGTATAATGATCAACTCGATACTCCCTAGCCCCCAACAGCCTTTTTTTTCATAACACTTTAACCAGAGTGACGGGAAAACGGCATTTCAGAAAACGTGCTTATCTCGGCGAGAAAAAGCGATTTCGGCAATAAAATTTAAAACGCGTGTAAAACATAAACCAAACGATGAAATTGGTTATTTCTTCATGTATAATGATCAACTCGATACTCCCTAGCCCCCAACAGCCTTTTTTTTCATAACACTTTAACCAGAGTGACGGGAGAGCGGCATTTCAGAAAACGTGCTTATCTCGGCGAAAAAAAGCGATTTCGGCAATAAAATTTAAAACGCGTGTAAAACATAAACCAAACGATGAAATTGGTTATTTCTTCATGTATAATGATCAACTCGATACTCCCTAGCCCCCAACAGCCTTTTTTTTCATAACACTTTAACCAGAGTGACGGGAGAGCGGCATTTCAGAAAACGTGCTTATCTCGGCGAGAAAAAGCGATTTCGGCAATAAAATTTAAAACGCGTGTAAAACATAAACCAAACGATGAAATTGGTTATTTCTTCATGTATAATGATCAACTCGATACTCCCTAGCCCCCAACAGCCTTTTTTTTCATAACACTTTAACCAGAGTGACGGGAGAGCGGCATTTCAGAAAACGTGCTTATCTCGGCGAGAAAAAGCGATTTCGGCAATAAAATTTAAAACGCGTGTAAAACATAAACCAAACGATGAAATTGGTTATTTCTTCATGTATAATGATCAACTCGATACTCCCTAGCCCCCAACAGCCTTTTTTTTCATAACACTTTAACCAGAGTGACGGGAGAGCGGCATTTCAGAAAACGTGCTTATCTCGGCGAGAAAAAGCGATTTCGGCAATAAAATTTAAAACGCGTGTAAAACATAAACCAAACGATGAAATTGGTTATTTCTTCATGTATAATGATCAACTCGATACTCCCTAGCCCCCAACAGCCTTTTTTTTCATAACACTTTAACCAGAGTGACGGGAGAGCGGCATTTCAGAAAACGTGCTTATCTCGGCGAGAAAAAGCGATTTCGGCAATAAAATTTAAAACGCGTGTAAAACATAAACCAAACGATGAAATTGGTTATTTCTTCATGTATAATGATCAACTCAATACTCCCTAGCCCCCAACAGCCTTTTTTTTCACAACACTTTAACCAGAGTGACGGGAGAGCGGCATTTCAGAAAACGTGCTTATCTCGGCGAGAAAAAGCGATTTCGGCAATAAAATTTAAAACGCGTGTAAAACATAAACCAAACGATGAAATTGGTTATTTCTTCATGTATAATGATCAACTCGATACTCCCTAGACCCCAACAGCCTTTTTTTTCATAACACTTTAACCAGAGTGACGGGAGAGCGGCATTTCAGAAAACGTGCTTATCTCGGCGAGAAAAAGCGATTTCGGCAATAACATTTAAAACGCGTGTAAAACATAAACCAAACGATGAAATTGGTTATTTCTTCATGTATAATGATCAACTCGATACTCCCTAGCCCCCAACAGCCTTTTTTTTCATAACACTTTAACCAGAGTGACGGGAGAGCGGCATTTCAGAAAACGTGCTTATCTCGGCGAGAAAAAGCGATTTCGGCAATAAAATTTAAAACGCGTGTAAAACATAAACCAAACGATGAAATTGGTTATTTCTTCATGTATAATGATCAACTCGATACTCCCTAGCCCCCAACAGCCTTTTTTTCATAACACTTTAACCAGAGTGACGGGAGAGCGGCATTTCAGAAAACGTGCTTATCTCGGCGAGAAAAAGCGATTTCGGCAATAAAATTTAAAATGCGTGTAAAACATAAACCAAACGATGAAATTGGTTATTTCTTCATGTATAATGATCAACTCGATACTCCCTAGACCCCAACAGCCTTTTTTTTCATAACACTTTAACCAGAGTGACGGGAGAGCGGCTTTTCAGAAAACGTGCATCTCGGCGAGAAAAAGCGATTTCGGCAATAAAATTTAAAACGCGTGTAAAACATAAACCAAACGATGAAATTGGTTATTTCTTCATGTATAATGATCAACTCGATACTCCCTAGCCCCCAACAGCCTTTTTTTTCATAACACTTTAACCAGAGTGACGGGAGAGCGGCATTTCAGAAAACGTGCTTATCTCGGCGAGAAAAAGCGATTTCGGCAATAAAATTTAAAACGCGTGTAAAACATAAACCAAACGATGAAATTGGTTATTTCTTCATGTATAATGATCAACTCGATACTCCCTAGCCCCTAACAGCCTTTTTTTTCATAACACTTTAACCAGAGTGACGGGAGAGCGGCATTTCAGAAAACGTGTTTATCTCGGCGAGAAAAAGCGATTTCGGCAATAAAATTTAAATCGCGTTTAAAACATAAACCAAACGATGAAATTGGTTATTTCTTCATGTATAATGATCAACTCGATACTCCCTAGCCCCCAACAGCCTTTTTTTTCATAACACTTTAACCAGAGTGACGGGAGAGCGGCATTTCAGAAAACGTGCTTATCTCGGCGAGAAAAAGCGATTTCGGCAATAAAATTTAAAACGCGTGTAAAACATAAACCAAACGATGAAATTGGTTATTTCTTCATGTATAATGATCAACTCGATACTCCCTAGCCCCCAACAGCCCTTTTTTTCATAACACTTTAACCAGAGTGACGGGAGAGCGGCATTTCAGAAAACGTGCTTATCTCGGCGAGAAAAAGCGATTTCGGCAATAAAATTTAAAACGCGTGTAAAACATAAACCAAACGAAGAAATTGGTTATTTCTTCATGTATAATGATCAACTCGATACTCCCTAGCCCCCAACAGCCTTTTTTTTCATAACACTTTAACCAGAGTGACGGGAGAGCGGCATTTCAGAAAACGTGCTTATCTCGGCGAGAAAAAGCGATTTCGGCAATAAAATTTAAAACGCGTGTAAAACATAAACCAAACGATGAAATTGGTTATTTCTTCATGTATAATGATCAACTCGATACTCCCTAGCCCCCAACAGCCTTTTTTTTCGTAACACTTTAACCAGAGTGACGGGAGAGCGGCATTTCAGAAAACGTGCTTATCTCGGCGTGAAAAAGCGATTTCGGCAATAAAATTTAAAACGCGTGTAAAACAGAAACCAAACGATGAAATTGGTTATTTCTTCATGTATAATGATCAACTCGATACTCCCTAGCCCCCAACAGCCTTTTTTTTCATAACACTTTAACCAGAGTGACGGGAGAGCGGCATTTCAGAAAACGTGCTTATCTCGGCGAGAAAAAGCGATTTCGGCAATAAAATTTAAAACGCGTGTAAAACATAAACCAAACGATAAAATTGGTTATTTCTTCATGTATAATGATCAACTCGATACTCCCTAGCCCCCAACAGCCTTTTTTTTTCATAACACTTTAACCAGAGTGACGGGAGAGCGGCATTTCAGAAAACGTGCTTATCTCGGCGAGAAAAAGCGATTTCAGCAATAAAATTTAAAACGCGTGTAAAACATAAACCAAACGATGAAATTGGTTATTTCTTCATGTATAATGATCAACTCGATACTCCCTAGCCCCCAACAGCCTTTTTTTTCATAACACTTTAACCAGAGTGACGGGAGAGCGGCATTTCAGAAAACGTGCTTATCTCGGCGAGAAAAAGCAATTTCGGCAATAAAATTTAAAACGCGTGTAAAACATAAACCAAACGATGAAATTGGTTATTTCTTCATGTATAATGATCAACTCGATACTCCCTAGCCCCCAACAGCCTTTTTTTTCATAACACTTTAACCAGAGTGACGGGAGAGCGGCATTTCAGAAAACGTGCTTATCTCGGCGAGAAAAAGCGATTTCGGCAATAAAATTTAAAACGCGTGTAAAACATAAACCAAACGATGAAATTGGTTATTTCTTCATGTATAATGATCAACTCGATACTCCCTAGCCCCCAACAGCCTTTTTTTTCATAACACTTTAACCAGAGTGACGGGAGAGCGGCATTTCAGAAAACGTGCTTATCTCGGCGAGAAAAAGCGATTTCGGCAATAAAATTTAAAACGCGTGTAAAACATAAACCAAACGATGAAATTGGTTATTTCTTCATGTATAATGATCAACTCGATACTCCCTAGCCCCCAACAGCCTTTTTTTTCATAACACTTTAACCAGAGTGACGGGGAGCGGCATTTCAGAAAACGTGCTTATCTCGGCGAGAAAAAGCGATTTCGGCAATAAAATTTAAAACGCGTGTAAAACATAAACCAAACGATGAAATTGGTTATTTCTTCATGTATAATGATCAACTCGATACTCCCTAGCCCCCAACAGCCTTTTTTTTCATAACACTTTAACCAGAGTGACGGGAGAGCGGCATTTCAGAAAACGTGCTTATCTCGGCGAGAAAAAGCGATTTCGGCAATAAAATTTAAAACGCGTGTAAAACATAAACCAAACGATGAAATTGGTTATTTCTTCATGTATAATGATCAACTCGATACTCCCTAGCCCCCAACAGCCTTTTTTTTCATAACACTTTAACCAGAGTGACGGGAGAGCGGCATTTCAGAAAACGTGCTTATCTCGGCGAGAAAAAGCGATTTCGGCAATAAAATTTAAAACGCGTGTAAAACATAAACCAAACGATGAAATTGGTTATTTCTTCATGTATAATGATCAACTCGATACTCCCTAGCCCCCAACAGCCCTTTTTTTCATAACACTTTAACCAGAGTGACGGGAGAGCGGCATTTCAGAAAACGTGCTTATCTCGGCGAGAAAAAGCGATTTCGGCAATAAAATTTAAAACGCGTGTAAAACATAAACCAAACGAAGAAATTGGTTATTTCTTCATGTATAATGATCAACTCGATACTCCCTAGCCCCCAACAGCCTTTTTTTTCATAACACTTTAACCAGAGTTACGGGAGAGCGGCTTTTCAGAAAACGTGCTTATCTCGGCGAGAAAAAGCGATTTCGGCAATAAAATTTAAAACGCGTGTAAAACATAAACCAAACGATGAAATTGGTTATTTCTTCATGTATAATGATCAACTCGATACTCCCTAGCCCCCAACAGCCTTTTTTTTCATAACACTTTAACCAGAGTGACGGGAGAGCGGCATTTCAGAAAACGTGCTTATCTCGGCGAGAAAAAGCGATATCGGCAATAAAATTTAAAACGCGTGTAAAACATAAACCAAACGATGAAATTGGTTATTTCTTCATGTATAATGATCAACTCGATACTCCCTAGCCCCCAACAGCCTTTTTTTTCATAACACTTTAACCAGAGTGACGGGAGAGCGGCATTTCAGAAAACGTGCTTATCTCGGCGAGAAAAAGCGATTTCGTCAATAAAATTTAAAACGCGTGTAAAACATAAACCAAACGATGAAATTGGTTATTTCTTCATGTATAATGATCAACTCGATACTCCCTAGCCCCCAACAGCCTTTTTTTTCATAACACTTTAACCAGAGTGACGGGAAAACGGCATTTCAGAAAACGTGCTTATCTCGGCGAGAAAAAGCGATTTCGGCAATAAAATTTAAAACGCGTGTAAAACATAAACCAAACGATGAAATTGGTTATTTCTTCATGTATAATGATCAACTCGATACTCCCTAGCCCCCAACAGCCTTTTTTTTCATAACACTTTAACCAGAGTGACGGGAGAGCGGCATTTCAGAAAACGTGCTTATCTCGGCGAGAAAAAGCGATTTCGGCAATAAAATTTAAAACGCGTGTAAAACATAAACCAAACGATGAAATTGGTTATTTCTTCATGTATAATGATCAACTCGATACTCCCTAGCCCCCAACAGCCTTTTTTTTCATAACACTTTAACCAGAGTGACGGGAGAGCGGCATTTCAGAAAACGTGCTTATCTCGGCGAGAAAAAGCGATTTCGGCAATAAAATTTAAAACGCGTGTAAAACATAAACCAAACGATGAAATTGGTTATTTCTTCATGTATAATGATCAACTCGATACTCCCTAGCCCCCAACAGCCTTTTTTTTCATAACACTTTAACCAGAGTGACGGGAGAGCGGCATTTCAGAAAACGTGCTTATCTCGGCGAGAAAAAGCGATTTCGGCAATAAAATTTAAAACGCGTGTAAAACATAAACCAAACGATGAAATTGGTTATTTCTTCATGTATAATGATCAACTCGATACTCCCTAGCCCCCAACAGCCTTTTTTTTCATAACACTTTAACCAGAGTGACGGGAGAGCGGCATTTCAGAAAACGTGCTTATCTCGGCGAGAAAAAGCGATTTCGGCAATAAAATTTAAAACGCGTGTAAAACATAAACCAAACGATGAAATTGGTTATTTCTTCATGTATAATGATCAACTCGATACTCCCTAGCCCCCAACAGCCTTTTTTTTCATAACACTTTAACCAGAGTGACGGGAGAGCGGCATTTCAGAAAACGTGCTTATCTCGGCGAGAAAAAGCGATTTCGGCAATAAAATTTAAAACGCGTGTAAAACATAAACCAAACGATGAAATTGGTTATTTCTTCATGTATAATGATCAACTCAATACTCCCTAGCCCCCAACAGCCTTTTTTTTCACAACACTTTAACCAGAGTGACGGGAGAGCGGCATTTCAGAAAACGTGCTTATCTCGGCGAGAAAAAGCGATTTCGGCAATAAAATTTAAAACGCGTGTAAAACATAAACCAAACGATGAAATTGGTTATTTCTTCATGTATAATGATCAACTCGATACTCCCTAGACCCCAACAGCCTTTTTTTTCATAACACTTTAACCAGAGTGACGGGAGAGCGGCATTTCAGAAAACGTGCTTATCTCGGCGAGAAAAAGCGATTTCGGCAATAACATTTAAAACGCGTGTAAAACATAAACCAAACGATGAAATTGGTTATTTCTTCATGTATAATGATCAACTCGATACTCCCTAGCCCCCAACAGCCTTTTTTTTCATAACACTTTAACCAGAGTGACGGGAGAGCGGCATTTCAGAAAACGTGCTTATCTCGGCGAGAAAAAGCGATTTCGGCAATAAAATTTAAAACGCGTGTAAAACATAAACCAAACGATGAAATTGGTTATTTCTTCATGTATAATGATCAACTCGATACTCCCTAGCCCCCAACAGCCTTTTTTTCATAACACTTTAACCAGAGTGACGGGAGAGCGGCATTTCAGAAAACGTGCTTATCTCGGCGAGAAAAAGCGATTTCGGCAATAAAATTTAAAATGCGTGTAAAACATAAACCAAACGATGAAATTGGTTATTTCTTCATGTATAATGATCAACTCGATACTCCCTAGACCCCAACAGCCTTTTTTTTCATAACACTTTAACCAGAGTGACGGGAGAGCGGCTTTTCAGAAAACGTGCATCTCGGCGAGAAAAAGCGATTTCGGCAATAAAATTTAAAACGCGTGTAAAACATAAACCAAACGATGAAATTGGTTATTTCTTCATGTATAATGATCAACTCGATACTCCCTAGCCCCCAACAGCCTTTTTTTTCATAACACTTTAACCAGAGTGACGGGAGAGCGGCATTTCAGAAAACGTGCTTATCTCGGCGAGAAAAAGCGATTTCGGCAATAAAATTTAAAACGCGTGTAAAACATAAACCAAACGATGAAATTGGTTATTTCTTCATGTATAATGATCAACTCGATACTCCCTAGCCCCCAACAGCCTTTTTTTTCATAACACTTTAACCAGAGTGACGGGAGAGCGGCATTTCAGAAAACGTGCTTATCTCGGCGAGAAAAAGCGATTTCGTCAATAAAATTTAAAACGCGTGTAAAACATAAACCAAACGATGAAATTGGTTATTTCTTCATGTATAATGATCAACTCGATACTCCCTAGCCCCCAACAGCCTTTTTTTTCATAACACTTTAACCAGAGTGACGGGAAAACGGCATTTCAGAAAACGTGCTTATCTCGGCGAGAAAAAGCGATTTCGGCAATAAAATTTAAAACGCGTGTAAAACATAAACCAAACGATGAAATTGGTTATTTCTTCATGTATAATGATCAACTCGATACTCCCTAGCCCCCAACAGCCTTTTTTTTCATAACACTTTAACCAGAGTGACGGGAGAGCGGCATTTCAGAAAACGTGCTTATCTCGGCGAGAAAAAGCGATTTCGGCAATAAAATTTAAAACGCGTGTAAAACATAAACCAAACGATGAAATTGGTTATTTCTTCATGTATAATGATCAACTCGATACTCCCTAGCCCCCAACAGCCTTTTTTTTCATAACACTTTAACCAGAGTGACGGGAGAGCGGCATTTCAGAAAACGTGCTTATCTCGGCGAGAAAAAGCGATTTCGGCAATAAAATTTAAAACGCGTGTAAAACATAAACCAAACGATGAAATTGGTTATTTCTTCATGTATAATGATCAACTCGATACTCCCTAGCCCCCAACAGCCTTTTTTTTCATAACACTTTAACCAGAGTGACGGGAGAGCGGCATTTCAGAAAACGTGCTTATCTCGGCGAGAAAAAGCGATTTCGGCAATAAAATTTAAAACGCGTGTAAAACATAAACCAAACGATGAAATTGGTTATTTCTTCATGTATAATGATCAACTCGATACTCCCTAGCCCCCAACAGCCTTTTTTTTCATAACACTTTAACCAGAGTGACGGGAGAGCGGCATTTCAGAAAACGTGCTTATCTCGGCGAGAAAAAGCGATTTCGGCAATAAAATTTAAAATGCGTGTAAAACATAAACCAAACGATGAAATTGGTTATTTCTTCATGTATAATGATCAACTCGATACTCCCTAGCCCCCAACAGCCTTTTTTTTCATAACACTTTAACCAGAGTGACGGGAGAGCGGCTTTTCAGAAAACGTGCTTATCTCGGCGAGAAAAAGCGATTTCGGCAATAAAATTTAAAACGCGTGTAAAACATAAACCAAACGATGAAATTGGTTATTTCTTCATGTATAATGATCAACTCGATACTCCCTAGCCCCCAACAGCCTTTTTTTTCATAACACTTTAACCAGAGTGACGGGAGAGCGGCATTTCAGAAAACGTGCTTATCTCGGCGAGAAAAAGCGATTTCGGCAATAAAATTTAAAACGCGTGTAAAACATAAACCAAACGATGAAATTGGTTATTTCTTCATGTATAATGATCAACTCGATACTCCCTAGCCCCCAACAGCCTTTTTTTTCATAACACTTTAACCAGAGTGACGGGAGAGCGGCATTTCAGAAAACGTGCTTATCTCGGCGAGAAAAAGCGATTTCGTCAATAAAATTTAAAACGCGTGTAAAACATAAACCAAACGATGAAATTGGTTATTTCTTCATGTATAATGATCAACTCGATACTCCCTAGCCCCCAACAGCCTTTTTTTTCATAACACTTTAACCAGAGTGACGGGAAAACGGCATTTCAGAAAACGTGCTTATCTCGGCGAGAAAAAGCGATTTCGGCAATAAAATTTAAAACGCGTGTAAAACATAAACCAAACGATGAAATTGGTTATTTCTTCATGTATAATGATCAACTCGATACTCCCTAGCCCCCAACAGCCTTTTTTTTCATAACACTTTAACCAGAGTGACGGGAGAGCGGCATTTCAGAAAACGTGCTTATCTCGGCGAGAAAAAGCGATTTCGGCAATAAAATTTAAAACGCGTGTAAAACATAAACCAAACGATGAAATTGGTTATTTCTTCATGTATAATGATCAACTCGATACTCCCTAGCCCCCAACAGCCTTTTTTTTCATAACACTTTAACCAGAGTGACGGGAGAGCGGCATTTCAGAAAACGTGCTTATCTCGGCGAGAAAAAGCGATTTCGGCAATAAAATTTAAAACGCGTGTAAAACATAAACCAAACGATGAAATTGGTTATTTCTTCATGTATAATGATCAACTCGATACTCCCTAGCCCCCAACAGCCTTTTTTTTCATAACACTTTAACCAGAGTGACGGGAGAGCGGCATTTCAGAAAACGTGCTTATCTCGGCGAGAAAAAGCGATTTCGTCAATAAAATTTAAAACGCGTGTAAAACATAAACCAAACGATGAAATTGGTTATTTCTTCATGTATAATGATCAACTCGATACTCCCTAGCCCCCAACAGCCTTTTTTTTCATAACACTTTAACCAGAGTGACGGGAAAACGGCATTTCAGAAAACGTGCTTATCTCGGCGAGAAAAAGCGATTTCGGCAATAAAATTTAAAACGCGTGTAAAACATAAACCAAACGATGAAATTGGTTATTTCTTCATGTATAATGATCAACTCGATACTCCCTAGCCCCCAACAGCCTTTTTTTTCATAACACTTTAACCAGAGTGACGGGAGAGCGGCATTTCAGAAAACGTGCTTATCTCGGCGAGAAAAAGCGATTTCGGCAATAAAATTTAAAACGCGTGTAAAACATAAACCAAACGATGAAATTGGTTATTTCTTCATGTATAATGATCAACTCGATACTCCCTAGCCCCCAACAGCCTTTTTTTTCATAACACTTTAACCAGAGTGACGGGAGAGCGGCATTTCAGAAAACGTGCTTATCTCGGCGAGAAAAAGCGATTTCGGCAATAAAATTTAAAACGCGTGTAAAACATAAACCAAACGATGAAATTGGTTATTTCTTCATGTATAATGATCAACTCGATACTCCCTAGCCCCCAACAGCCTTTTTTTTCATAACACTTTAACCAGAGTGACGGGAGAGCGGCATTTCAGAAAACGTGCTTATCTCGGCGAGAAAAAGCGATTTCGGCAATAAAATTTAAAACGCGTGTAAAACATAAACCAAACGATGAAATTGGTTATTTCTTCATGTATAATGATCAACTCGATACTCCCTAGCCCCCAACAGCCTTTTTTTTCATAACACTTTAACCAGAGTGACGGGAGAGCGGCATTTCAGAAAACGTGCTTATCTCGGCGAGAAAAAGCGATTTCGGCAATAAAATTTAAAACGCGTGTAAAACATAAACCAAACGATGAAATTGGTTATTTCTTCATGTATAATGATCAACTCGATACTCCCTAGCCCCCAACAGCCTTTTTTTTCATAACACTTTAACCAGAGTGACGGGAGAGCGGCATTTCAGAAAACGTGCTTATCTCGGCGAGAAAAAGCGATTTCGGCAATAAAATTTAAAACGCGTGTAAAACATAAACCAAACGATGAAATTGGTTATTTCTTCATGTATAATGATCAACTCGATACTCCCTAGCCCCCAACAGCCTTTTTTTTCATAACACTTTAACCAGAGTGACGGGAGAGCGGCATTTCAGAAAACGTGCTTATCTCGGCGAGAAAAAGCGATTTCGGCAATAAAATTTAAAACGCGTGTAAAACATAAACCAAACGATGAAATTGGTTATTTCTTCATGTATAATGATCAACTCGATACTCCCTAGACCCCAACAGCCTTTTTTTTCATAACACTTTAACCAGAGTGACGGGAGAGCGGCATTTCAGAAAACGTGCTTATCTCGGCGAGAAAAAGCGATTTCGGCAATAAAATTTAAAACGCGTGTAAAACATAAACCAAACGATGAAATTGGTTATTTCTTCATGTATAATGATCAACTCGATACTCCCTAGCCCCCAACAGCCTTTTTTTTCATAACACTTTAACCAGAGTGACGGGAGAGCGGCATTTCAGAAAACGTGCTTATCTCGGCGAGAAAAAGCGATTTCGGCAATAAAATTTAAAACGCGTGTAAAACATAAACCAAACGATGAAATTGGTTATTTCTTCATGTATAATGATCAACTCGATACTCCCTAGCCCCCAACAGCCTTTTTTTTCATAACACTTTAACCAGAGTGACGGGAGAGCGGCATTTCAGAAAACGTGCTTATCTCGGCGAGAAAAAGCGATTTCGACAATAAAATTTAAAACGCGTGTAAAACATAAACCAAACGATGAAATTGGTTATTTCTTCATGTATAATGATCAACTCGATACTCCCTAGCCCCCAACAGCCTTTTTTTTCATAACACTTTAACCAGAGTGACGGGAGAGCGGCATTTCAGAAAACGTGCTTATCTCGGCGAGAAAAAGCGATTTCGGCAATAAAATTTAAAACGCGTGTAAAACATAAACCAAACGATGAAATTGGTTATTTCTTCATGTATAATGATCAACTCGATACTCCCTAGCCCCCAACAGCCTTTTTTTTCATAACACTTTAACCAGAGTGACGGGAGAGCGGCATTTCAGAAAACGTGCTTATCTCGGCGAGAAAAAGCGATTTCGGCAATAAAATTTAAAACGCGTGTAAAACATAAACCAAACGATGAAATTGGTTATTTCTTCATGTATAATGATCAACTCGATACTCCCTAGCCCCCAACAGCCTTTTTTTTCATAACACTTTAACCAGAGTGACGGGAGAGCGGCATTTCAGAAAACGTGCTTATCTCGGCGAGAAAAAGCGATTTCGGCAATAAAATTTAAAACGCGTGTAAAACATAAACCAAACGATGAAATTGGTTATTTCTTCATGTATAATGATCAACTCGATACTCCCTAGCCCCCAACAGCCTTTTTTTTCATAACACTTTAACCAGAGTGACGGGAGAGCGGCATTTCAGAAAACGTGCTTATCTCGGCGAGAAAAAGCGATTTCGGCAATAAAATTTAAAACGCGTGTAAAACATAAACCAAACGATGAAATTGGTTATTTCTTCATGTATAATGATCAACTCGATACTCCCTAGCCCCCAACAGCCTTTTTTTTCATAACACTTTAACCAGAGTGACGGGAGAGCGGCATTTCAGAAAACGTGCTTATCTCGGCGAGAAAAAGCGATTTCGGCAATAAAATTTAAAACGCGTGTAAAACATAAACCAAACGATGAAATTGGTTATTTCTTCATGTATAATGATCAACTCGATACTCCCTAGCCCCCAACAGCCTTTTTTTTCATAACACTTTAACCAGAGTGACGGGAGAGCGGCATTTCAGAAAACGTGCTTATCTCGGCGAGAAAAAGCGATTTCGGCAATAAAATTTAAAACGCGTGTAAAACATAAACCAAACGATGAAATTGGTTATTTCTTCATGTATAATGATCAACTCGATACTCCCTAGCCCCCAACAGCCTTTTTTTTCATAACATTTTAACCAGAGTGACAGGAGAGCGGCATTTCAGAAAACGTGCTTATCTCGGCGAGAAAAAGCGATTTCGGCAATAAAATTTAAAACGCGTGTAAAACATAAACCAAACGATGAAATTGGTTATTTCTTCATGTATAATGATCAACTCGATACTCCCTAGCCCCCAACAGCCTTTTTTTTCATAACACTTTAACCAGAGTGACGGGAGAGCGGCATTTCAGAAAACGTGCTTATCTCGGCGAGAAAAAGCGATTTCGGCAATAAAATTTAAAACGCGTGTAAAACATAAACCAAACGATGAAATTGGTTATTTCTTCATGTATAATGATCAACTCGATACTCCCTAGCCCCCAACAGCCTTTTTTTTCATAACACTTTAACCAGAGTGACGGGAGAGCGGCATTTCAGAAAACGTGCTTATCTCGGCGAGAAAAAGCGATTTCGGCAATAAAATTTAAAACGCGTGTAAAACATAAACCAAACGATGAAATTGGTTATTTCTTCATGTATAATGATCAACTCGATACTCCCTAGACCCCAACAGCCTTTTTTTTCATAACACTTTAACCAGAGTGACGGGAGAGCGGCATTTCAGAAAACGTGCTTATCTCGGCGAGAAAAAGCGATTTCGGCAATAAAATTTAAAACGCGTGTAAAACATAAACCAAACGATGAAATTGGTTATTTCTTCATGTATAATGATCAACTCGATACTCCCTAGCCCCCAACAGCCTTTTTTTTCATAACACTTTAACCAGAGTGACGGGAGAGCGGCATTTCAGAAAACGTGCTTATCTCGGCGAGAAAAAGCGATTTCGGCAATAAAATTTAAAACGCGTGTAAAACATAAACCAAACGATGAAATTGGTTATTTCTTCATGTATAATGATCAACTCGATACTCCCTAGCCCCCAACAGCCTTTTTTTTCATAACACTTTAACCAGAGTGACGGGAGAGCGGCATTTCAGAAAACGTGCTTATCTCGGCGAGAAAAAGCGATTTCGACAATAAAATTTAAAACGCGTGTAAAACATAAACCAAACGATGAAATTGGTTATTTCTTCATGTATAATGATCAACTCGATACTCCCTAGCCCCCAACAGCCTTTTTTTTCATAACACTTTAACCAGAGTGACGGGAGAGCGGCATTTCAGAAAACGTGCTTATCTCGGCGAGAAAAAGCGATTTCGGCAATAAAATTTAAAACGCGTGTAAAACATAAACCAAACGATGAAATTGGTTATTTCTTCATGTATAATGATCAACTCGATACTCCCTAGCCCCCAACAGCCTTTTTTTTCATAACACTTTAACCAGAGTGACGGGAGAGCGGCATTTCAGAAAACGTGCTTATCTCGGCGAGAAAAAGCGATTTCGGCAATAAAATTTAAAACGCGTGTAAAACATAAACCAAACGATGAAATTGGTTATTTCTTCATGTATAATGATCAACTCGATACTCCCTAGCCCCCAACAGCCTTTTTTTTCATAACACTTTAACCAGAGTGACGGGAGAGCGGCATTTCAGAAAACGTGCTTATCTCGGCGAGAAAAAGCGATTTCGGCAATAAAATTTAAAACGCGTGTAAAACATAAACCAAACGATGAAATTGGTTATTTCTTCATGTATAATGATCAACTCGATACTCCCTAGCCCCCAACAGCCTTTTTTTTCATAACACTTTAACCAGAGTGACGGGAGAGCGGCATTTCAGAAAACGTGCTTATCTCGGCGAGAAAAAGCGATTTCGGCAATAAAATTTAAAACGCGTGTAAAACATAAACCAAACGATGAAATTGGTTATTTCTTCATGTATAATGATCAACTCGATACTCCCTAGCCCCCAACAGCCTTTTTTTTCATAACACTTTAACCAGAGTGACGGGAGAGCGGCATTTCAGAAAACGTGCTTATCTCGGCGAGAAAAAGCGATTTCGGCAATAAAATTTAAAACGCGTGTAAAACATAAACCAAACGATGAAATTGGTTATTTCTTCATGTATAATGATCAACTCGATACTCCCTAGCCCCCAACAGCCTTTTTTTTCATAACACTTTAACCAGAGTGACGGGAGAGCGGCATTTCAGAAAACGTGCTTATCTCGGCGAGAAAAAGCGATTTCGGCAATAAAATTTAAAACGCGTGTAAAACATAAACCAAACGATGAAATTGGTTATTTCTTCATGTATAATGATCAACTCGATACTCCCTAGCCCCCAACAGCCTTTTTTTTCATAACATTTTAACCAGAGTAACAGGAGAGCGGCATTTCAGAAAACGTGCTTATCTCGGCGAGAAAAAGCGATTTCGGCAATAAAATTTAAAACGCGTGTAAAACATAAACCAAACGATGAAATTGGTTATTTCTTCATGTATAATGATCAACTCGATACTCCCTAGCCCCCAACAGCCTTTTTTTTCATAACACTTTAACCAGAGTGACGGGAGAGCGGCATTTCAGAAAACGTGCTTATCTCGGCGAGAAAAAGCGATTTCGGCAATAAAATTTAAAACGCGTGTAAAACATAAACCAAACGATGAAATTGGTTATTTCTTCATGTATAATGATCAACTCGATACTCCCTAGCCCCCAACAGCCTTTTTTTTCATAACACTTTAACCAGAGTGACGGGAGAGCGGCATTTCAGAAAACGTGCTTATCTCGGCGAGAAAAAGCGATTTCGGCAATAAAATTTAAAACGCGTGTAAAACATAAACCAAACGATGAAATTGGTTATTTCTTCATGTATAATGATCAACTCGATACTCCCTAGCCCCCAACAGCCTTTTTTTTCATAACACTTTAACCAGAGTGACGGGAGAGCGGCATTTCAGAAAATGTGCTTATCTCGGCGAAAAAAAGCGATTTCGGCAATAAAATTTAAAACGCGTGTAAAACATAAACCAAACGATGAAATTGGTTATTTCTTCATGTATAATGATCAACTCGATACTCCCTAGCCCCCAACAGCCTTTTTTTTCATAACACTTTAACCAGAGTGACGGGAGAGCGGCATTTCAGAAAACGTCCTTATCTCGGCGAGAAAAAGCGATTTCGGCAATAAAATTTAAAACGCGTGTAAAACATAAACCAAACGATGAAATTGGTTATTTCTTCATGTATATTGATCAACTCGAGTCGAGCTCCAGGGAGAGAGGCTGAATTTTCGCTTTTTGAGGCCGACCGACGAACCGGCGCGGGGCGGACTCAAAAGCTCGCAGAGCCGTAGGCACTTAGAAAAGTTTCGCCTTTGGCTGTGAGCTCCAGGGGGAGAGGCTGGTTTTGCGTTATTTCAGGCCGGCTGGAGAACCGGCGCGGGTCGGACGCACAATCCCCGCAGAGCCGTGGGCACTTAGAAAATTTTCGCCAAGTTGGCTCTGAGCGCCTGGTACCTAATATGGAAGTATAGAGGCCGACTTTCGGGCAAGATCACGCCGCGTTAGGCTTCCAGGACCCCGGCTAAGCAATTTTACCGGGCTGCCCGGTTCTTTGTTTGAACCAGCCCGGTTCTTTTTACACTTCCAGCTGGAGCTCAGCAGCGGCTTTTGGCGCAAGATCACGCCGGGTTAGGCTTCCAGGACCTCGGCTAAGCAATTCTACCGGGCCGCCCGGTTCTTTTTTTGAACCAGCCCGGTTCTTTTTACACTTCCAGCTGGAGCTCACGACCGGCTTTTGGGACAAGATCACGCCGTGTTAGGCTTCCAGAGCCCCGGCTAAGCAATTTTACCGGCCCGCCCGGTTCTTTTTTTTTTAACCAGCCCGGTTCTTTTTACACTTCCAGCTGGAGCTCAGCAGCGGCTTTTTGGACAATATCACGCCGGGTTAGGCTTCCAGGACCCCGGCTAAGCAATTTTACCGGGCCGCCCGGTTCTTTTTTTTAACCAGCCCGGTTCTTTTTACACTTCCAGCTGTAGCTCAGCAGCGGCTTTTTGGACAAGATCACGCCGTATTAGGCTTCCAGAGCCCCAGCTAAGCAATTTTACCGGGTCGCCCGGTTCTTTTTTTAACCAGCCCTGTTCTTTTTACACTTCCAGCTGGAGCTCAGCAGCGGCTTTTTGGACAAGATCACGCCGTGTTAGGCTTCCAGAGCCCCGGCTAAGCAATTTTACCGGGTCGCCCGGTTCTTTTTTTAACCAGCCCGGTTCTTTTTACACTTCCAGCTGGAGCTCAGCAGCGGCTTTTTGCACAGTATCACGCCGGGTTAGGCTTCCAGGACCCCGGCTAGGCAATTTTACCGGGCCGCCCGGTTCTTTTTTTTAACCAGCCCGGTTCTTTTTACACTTCCAGCTGGAGCTCAGCAGCGGCTTTTTGGACAAGATCACGCCGTGTTAGGCTTCCAGAGCCCCGGCTAAGCAATTTTACCGGGTTGCCCGGTTCTTTTTTTTAACCAGCCCGGTTCTTTTTACACTTCCAGCTGTAGCTCAGCAGGGGCTTTTTGGACAAGATCACGCCGTGTTAGGCTTCCAGAGCCCCGGCTAAGCAATTTTACCGGGTCGCCCGGTTCTTTTTTTAACCAGCCCGGTTCTTTTTACACATCCAGCTGGAGCTCAGCAGCGTGTAAAACATAAACCAAACGATGAAATTGGTTATTTCTTCATGTATAATGATCAACTCGATACTCCCTAGCCCCTAACAGCCTTTTTTTTCATAACACTTTAACCAGAGTGACGGGAGAGCGGCATTTCAGAAAACGTGTTTATCTCGGCGAGAAAAAGCGATTTCGGCAATAAAATTTAAATCGCGTTTAAAACATAAACCAAACGATGAAATTGGTTATTTCTTCATGTATAATGATCAACTCGATACTCCCTAGCCCCCAACAGCCTTTTTTTTCATAACACTTTAACCAGAGTGACGGGAGAGCGGCATTTCAGAAAACGTGCTTATCTCGGCGAGAAAAAGCGATTTCGGCAATAAAATTTAAAACGCGTGTAAAACATAAACCAAACGATGAAATTGGTTATTTCTTCATGTATAATGATCAACTCGATACTCCCTAGCCCCCAACAGCCCTTTTTTTCATAACACTTTAACCAGAGTGACGGGAGAGCGGCATTTCAGAAAACGTGCTTATCTCGGCGAGAAAAAGCGATTTCGGCAATAAAATTTAAAACGCGTGTAAAACATAAACCAAACGAAGAAATTGGTTATTTCTTCATGTATAATGATCAACTCGATACTCCCTAGCCCCCAACAGCCTTTTTTTTCATAACACTTTAACCAGAGTGACGGGAGAGCGGCATTTCAGAAAACGTGCTTATCTCGGCGAGAAAAAGCGATTTCGGCAATAAAATTTAAAACGCGTGTAAAACATAAACCAAACGATGAAATTGGTTATTTCTTCATGTATAATGATCAACTCGATACTCCCTAGCCCCCAACAGCCTTTTTTTTCGTAACACTTTAACCAGAGTGACGGGAGAGCGGCATTTCAGAAAACGTGCTTATCTCGGCGTGAAAAAGCGATTTCGGCAATAAAATTTAAAACGCGTGTAAAACATAAACCAAACGATGAAATTGGTTATTTCTTCATGTATAATGATCAACTCGATACTCCCTAGCCCCCAACAGCCTTTTTTTTCATAACACTTTAACCAGAGTGACGGGAGAGCGGCATTTCAGAAAACGTGCTTATCTCGGCGAGAAAAAGCGATTTCGGCAATAAAATTTAAAACGCGTGTAAAACATAAACCAAACGATGAAATTGGTTATTTCTTCATGTATAATGATCAACTCGATACTCCCTAGCCCCCAACAGCCTTTTTTTTTCATAACACTTTAACCAGAGTGACGGGAGAGCGGCATTTCAGAAAACGTGCTTATCTCGGCGAGAAAAAGCGATTTCAGCAATAAAATTTAAAACGCGTGTAAAACATAAACCAAACGATGAAATTGGTTATTTCTTCATGTATAATGATCAACTCGATACTCCCTAGCCCCCAACAGCCTTTTTTTTCATAACACTTTAACCAGAGTGACGGGAGAGCGGCATTTCAGAAAACGTGCTTATCTCGGCGAGAAAAAGCAATTTCGGCAATAAAATTTAAAACGCGTGTAAAACATAAACCAAACGATGAAATTGGTTATTTCTTCATGTATAATGATCAACTCGATACTCCCTAGCCCCCAACAGCCTTTTTTTTCATAACACTTTAACCAGAGTGACGGGAGAGCGGCATTTCAGAAAACGTGCTTATCTCGGCGAGAAAAAGCGATTTCGGCAATAAAATTTAAAACGCGTGTAAAACATAAACCAAACGATGAAATTGGTTATTTCTTCATGTATAATGATCAACTCGATACTCCCTAGCCCCCAACAGCCTTTTTTTTCATAACACTTTAACCAGAGTGACGGGAGAGCGGCATTTCAGAAAACGTGCTTATCTCGGCGAGAAAAAGCGATTTCGGCAATAAAATTTAAAACGCGTGTAAAACATAAACCAAACGATGAAATTGGTTATTTCTTCATGTATAATGATCAACTCGATACTCCCTAGCCCCCAACAGCCTTTTTTTTCATAACACTTTAACCAGAGTGACGGGGAGCGGCATTTCAGAAAACGTGCTTATCTCGGCGAGAAAAAGCGATTTCGGCAATAAAATTTAAAACGCGTGTAAAACATAAACCAAACGATGAAATTGGTTATTTCTTCATGTATAATGATCAACTCGATACTCCCTAGCCCCCAACAGCCTTTTTTTTCATAACACTTTAACCAGAGTGACGGGAGAGCGGCATTTCAGAAAACGTGCTTATCTCGGCGAGAAAAAGCGATTTCGGCAATAAAATTTAAAACGCGTGTAAAACATAAACCAAACGATGAAATTGGTTATTTCTTCATGTATAATGATCAACTCGATACTCCCTAGCCCCCAACAGCCTTTTTTTTCATAACACTTTAACCAGAGTGACGGGAGAGCGGCATTTCAGAAAACGTGCTTATCTCGGCGAGAAAAAGCGATTTCGGCAATAAAATTTAAAACGCGTGTAAAACATAAACCAAACGATGAAATTGGTTATTTCTTCATGTATAATGATCAACTCGATACTCCCTAGCCCCCAACAGCCTTTTTTTTCATAACACTTTAACCAGAGTGACGGGAGAGCGGCATTTCAGAAAACGTGTTTATCTCGGCGAGAAAAAGCGATTTCGGCAATAAAATTTAAAACGCGTGTAAAACATAAACCAAACGATGAAATTGGTTATTTCTTCATGTATAATGATCAACTCGATACTCCCTAGCCCCCAACAGCATTTTTTTTTCATAACACTTTAACCAGAGTGACGGGAGAGCGGCATTTCAGAAAACGTGCTTATCTCGGCGAGAAAAAGCGATTTCGGCAATAAAATTTAAAACGCGTGTAAAACATAAACCAAACGATGAAATTGGTTATTTCTTCATGTATAATGATCAACTCGATAATCCCTAGCCCCCAACAGCCTTTTTTTTCATAACACTTTAACCAGAGTGACGGGAGAGCGGCATTTCAGAAAACGTGCTTATCTCGGCGAGAAAAAGCGATTTCGGCAATAAAATTTAAAACGCGTGTAAAACATAAACCAAACGATGAAATTGGTTATTTCTTCATGTATAATGATCAACTCGATACTCCCTAGCCCCCAACAGCCTTTTTTTTCATAACACTTTAACCAGAGTGACGGGAGAGCGGCATTTCAGAAAACGTGCTTATCTCGGCGAGAAAAAGCGATTTCGGCAATAAAATTTAAAACGCGTGTAAAACATAAACCAAACGATGAAATTGGTTATTTCTTCATGTATAATGATCAACTCGATACTCCCTAGCCCCCAACAGCCTTTTTTTTTCATAACACTTTAACCAGAGTGACGGGAGAGCGGCATTTCAGAAAACGTGCTTATCTCGGCGAGAAAAAGCGATTTCGGCAATAAAATTTAAAACGCGTGTAAAACATAGACCAAACGATGAAATTGGTTATTTCTTCATGTATAATGATCAACTCGATAATCCCTAGCCCCCAACAGCCTTTTTTTTCATAACACTTTAACCAGAGTGACGGGAGAGCGGCATTTCAGAAAACGTGCTTATCTCGGCGAGAAAAAGCGATTTCGGCAATAAAATTTAAAACGCGTGTAAAACATAAACCAAACGATGAAATTGGTTATTTCTTCATGTATAATGATCAACTCGATACTCCCTAGCCCCCAACAGCCTTTTTTTTTCATAACACTTTAACCAGAGTGACGGGAGAGCGGCATTTCAGAAAACGTGCTTATCTCGGCGAGAAAAAGCGATTTCGGCAATAAAATTTAAAACGCGTGTAAAACATAAACCAAACGATGAAATTGGTTATTTCTTCATGTATATTGATCAACTCGAGTCGAGCTCCAGGGAGAGAGGCTGATTTTTCGCTTTTTGAGGCCGACCGACGAACCGGCGCGGGGCGGACTCAAAAGCTCGCAGAGCCGTAGGCACTTAGAAAAGTTTCGCCTTTGGCTGTGAGCTCCAGGGGGAGAGGCTGGTTTTGCGTTATTTCAGGCCGGCTGGAGAACCGGCGCGGGTCGGACGCACAATCCCCGCAGAGCCGTGGGCACTTAGAAAATTTTCGCCAAGTTGGCTCTGAGCGCCTGGTACCTAATATGGAAGTATAGAGGCCGACTTTCGGGCAAGATCACGCCGCGTTAGGCTTCCAGGACCCCGGCTAAGCAATTTTACCGGGCTGCCCGGTTCTTTGTTTGAACCAGCCCGGTTCTTTTTACACTTCCAGCTGGAGCTCAGCAGCGGCTTTTGGCGCAAGATCACGCCGGGTTAGGCTTCCAGGACCTCGGCTAAGCAATTCTACCGGGCCGCCCGGTTCTTTTTTTGAACCAGCCCGGTTCTTTTTACACTTCCAGCTGGAGCTCACGACCGGCTTTTGGGACAAGATCACGCCGTGTTAGGCTTCCAGAGCCCCGGCTAAGCAATTTTACCGGCCCGCCCGGTTCTTTTTTTTTTAACCAGCCCGGTTCTTTTTACACTTCCAGCTGGAGCTCAGCAGCGGCTTTTTGGACAATATCACGCCGGGTTAGGCTTCCAGGACCCCGGCTAAGCAATTTTACCGGGCCGCCCGGTTCTTTTTTTTAACCAGCCCGGTTCTTTTTACACTTCCAGCTGTAGCTCAGCAGCGGCTTTTTGGACAAGATCACGCCGTATTAGGCTTCCAGAGCCCCAGCTAAGCAATTTTACCGGGTCGCCCGGTTCTTTTTTTAACCAGCCCTGTTCTTTTTACACTTCCAGCTGGAGCTCAGCAGCGGCTTTTTGGACAAGATCACGCCGTGTTAGGCTTCCAGAGCCCCGGCTAAGCAATTTTACCGGGTCGCCCGGTTCTTTTTTTAACCAGCCCGGTTCTTTTTACACTTCCAGCTGGAGCTCAGCAGCGGCTTTTTGCACAGTATCACGCCGGGTTAGGCTTCCAGGACCCCGGCTAGGCAATTTTACCGGGCCGCCCGGTTCTTTTTTTTAACCAGCCCGGTTCTTTTTACACTTCCAGCTGGAGCTCAGCAGCGGCTTTTTGGACAAGATCACGCCGTGTTAGGCTTCCAGAGCCCCGGCTAAGCAATTTTACCGGGTTGCCCGGTTCTTTTTTTTAACCAGCCCGGTTCTTTTTACACTTCCAGCTGTAGCTCAGCAGGGGCTTTTTGGACAAGATCACGCCGTGTTAGGCTTCCAGAGCCCCGGCTAAGCAATTTTACCGGGTCGCCCGGTTCTTTTTTTAACCAGCCCGGTTCTTTTTACACATCCAGCTGGAGCTCAGCAGCGTGTAAAACATAAACCAAACGATGAAATTGGTTATTTCTTCATGTATAATGATCAACTCGATACTCCCTAGCCCCCAACAGCCTTTTTTTTCATAACACTTTAACCAGAGTGACGGGAGAGCGGCATTTCAGAAAACGTGCTTATCTCGGCGAGAAAAAGCGATTTCGGCAATAAAATTTAAAACGCGTGTAAAACATAAACCAAACGATGAAATTGGTTATTTCTTCATGTATAATGATCAACTCGATACTCCCTAGCCCCCAACAGCCTTTTTTTTCATAACACTTTAACCAGAGTGACGGGAGAGCGGCATTTCAGAAAACGTGCTTATCTCGGCGAGAAAAAGCGATTTCGGCAATAAAATTTAAAACGCGTGTAAAACATAAACCAAACGATGAAATTGGTTATTTCTTCATGTATAATGATCAACTCGATACTCCCTAGCCCCCAACAGCCTTTTTTTTCATAACACTTTAACCAGAGTGACGGGGAGCGGCATTTCAGAAAACGTGCTTATCTCGGCGAGAAAAAGCGATTTCGGCAATAAAATTTAAAACGCGTGTAAAACATAAACCAAACGATGAAATTGGTTATTTCTTCATGTATAATGATCAACTCGATACTCCCTAGCCCCCAACAGCCTTTTTTTTTCATAACACTTTAACCAGAGTGACGGGAGAGCGGCATTTCAGAAAACGTGCTTATCTCGGCGAGAAAAAGCGATTTCGGCAATAAAATTTAAAACGCGTGTAAAACATAGACCAAACGATGAAATTGGTTATTTCTTCATGTATAATGATCAACTCGATAATCCCTAGCCCCCAACAGCCTTTTTTTTCATAACACTTTAACCAGAGTGACGGGAGAGCGGCATTTCAGAAAACGTGCTTATCTCGGCGAGAAAAAGCGATTTCGGCAATAAAATTTAAAACGCGTGTAAAACATAAACCAAACGATGAAATTGGTTATTTCTTCATGTATAATGATCAACTCGATACTCCCTAGCCCCCAACAGCATTTTTTTTTCATAACACTTTAACCAGAGTGACGGGAGAGCGGCATTTCAGAAAACGTGCTTATCTCGGCGAGAAAAAGCGATTTCGGCAATAAAATTTAAAACGCGTGTAAAACATAAACCAAACGATGAAATTGGTTATTTCTTCATGTATAATGATCAACTCGATACTCCCTAGCCCCCAACAGCCTTTTTTTTTCATAACACTTTAACCAGAGTGACGGGAGAGCGGCATTTCAGAAAACGTGCTTATCTCGGCGAGAAAAAGCGATTTCGGCAATAAAATTTAAAACGCGTGTAAAACATAGACCAAACGATGAAATTGGTTATTTCTTCATGTATAATGATCAACTCGATAATCCCTAGCCCCCAACAGCCTTTTTTTTCATAACACTTTAACCAGAGTGACGGGAGAGCGGCATTTCAGAAAACGTGCTTATCTCGGCGAGAAAAAGCGATTTCGGCAATAAAATTTAAAACGCGTGTAAAACATAAACCAAACGATGAAATTGGTTATTTCTTCATGTATAATGATCAACTCGATACTCCCTAGCCCCCAACAGCATTTTTTTTTCATAACACTTTAACCAGAGTGACGGGAGAGCGGCATTTCAGAAAACGTGCTTATCTCGGCGAGAAAAAGCGATTTCGGCAATAAAATTTAAAACGCGTGTAAAACATAAACCAAACGATGAAATTGGTTATTTCTTCATGTATAATGATCAACTCGATAATCCCTAGCCCCCAACAGCCTTTTTTTTCATAACACTTTAACCAGAGTGACGGGAGAGCGGCATTTCAGAAAACGTGCTTATCTCGGCGAGAAAAAGCGATTTCGGCAATAAAATTTAAAACGCGTGTAAAACATAAACCAAACGATGAAATTGGTTATTTCTTCATGTATAATGATCAACTCGATACTCCCTAGCCCCCAACAGCCTTTTTTTTTCATAACACTTTAACCAGAGTGACGGGAGAGCGGCATTTCAGAAAACGTGCTTATCTCGGCGAGAAAAAGCGATTTCGGCAATAAAATTTAAAACGCGTGTAAAACATAAACCAAACGATGAAATTGGTTATTTCTTCATGTATGATGATCAACTCGATACTCCCTAGCCCCCAACAGTCTTTTTTTTCATAACACTTTAACCAGAGTGACGGGAGAGCGGCATTTCAGAAAACGTGCTTATCTCGGCGAGAAAAAGCGATTTCGGCAATAAAATTTAAAACGCGTGTAAAACATAAATCAAACGATGAAATTGGTTATTTCTTCATGTATAATGATCAACTCGATACTCCCTAGCCCCCAACAGCCTTTTTTTTCATAACACTTTAACCAGAGTGACGGGAGAGCGGCATTTCAGAAAACGTGCTTATCTCGGCGAGAAAAAGCGATTTCGGCAATAAAATTTAAAACGCGTGTAAAACATAAACCAAACGATGAAATTGGTTATTTCTTCATGTATAATGATCAACTCGATACTCCCTAGCCCCCAACAGCCTTTTTTTTCATAACACTTTAACCAGAGTGACGGGAGAGCGGCATTTCAGAAAACGTGCTTATCTCGGCGAGAAAAAGCGATTTCGGCAATAAAATTTAAAACGCGTGTAAAACATAAACCAAACGATGAAATTGGTTATTTCTTCATGTATGATGATCAACTCGATACTCCCTAGCCCCCAACAGCCTTTTTTTTCATAACACTTTAACCAGAGTGACGGGAGAGCGGCATTTCAGAAAACGTGCTTATCTCGGCGAGAAAAAGCGATTTCGGCAAAAAAATTTAAAACGCGTGTAAAACATAAACCAAACGATGAAATTGGTTATTTCTTCATGTATAATGATCAACTCGATACTCCCTAGCCCCCAACAGCCTTTTTTTTCATAACACTTTAACCAGAGTGACAGGAGAGCGGCATTTCAGAAAACGTGCTTATCTCGGCGAGAAAAAGCGATTTCGGCAATAAAATTTAAAACGCGTGTAAAACATAAACCAAACGATGAAATTGGTTATTTCTTCATGTATAAAGATCAACTCGATACTCCCTAGCCCCCAACAGCCTTTTTTTTCATAACACTTTAACCAGAGTGACGGGAGAGCGGCATTTCAGAAAACGTGCTTATCTCGGCGAGAAAAAGCGATTTCGGCAATAAAATTTAAAACGCGTGTAAAACATAAACCAAACGATGAAATTGGTTATTTCTTCATGTATAATGATCAACTCGATACTCCCTAGCCCCCAACAGCCTTTTTTTTTCATAACACTTTAACCAGAGTGACGGGAGAGCGGCATTTCAGAAAACGTGCTTATCTCGGCGAGAAAAAGCGATTTCGGCAATAAAATTTAAAACGCGTGTAAAACATAAACCAAACGATGAAATTGGTTATTTCTTCATGTATAATGATCAATTCGATACTCCCTAGCCCCCAACAGCCTTTTTTTTCATAACACTTTAACCAGAGTGACGGGAGAGCGGCATTTCAGAAAACGTGCTTATCTCGGCGAGAAAAAGCGATTTCGGCAATAAAATTTAAAACGCGTGTAAAACATAAACCAAACGATGAAATTGGTTATTTCTTCATGTATAATGATCAACTCGATACTCCCTAGCCCCCAACAGCCTTTTTTTCATAACACTTTAACCAGAGTGACGGGAGAGCGGCATTTCAGAAAACGTGCTTATCTCGGCGAGAAAAAGCGATTTCGGCAATAAAATTTAAAACGCGTGTAAAACATAAACCAAACGATGAAATTGGTTATTTCTTCATGTATAATGATCAACTCGATACTCCCTAGCCCCCAACAACCTTTTTTTTCATAACACTTTAACCAGAGTGACGGGAGAGCGGCATTTCAGAAAACGTGCTTATCTCGGCGAGAAAAAGCGATTTCGGCAATAAAATTTAAAACGCGTGTAAAACATAAACCAAACGATGAAATTGGTTATTTCTTCATGTATAATGATCAACTCGATACTCCCTAGCCCCCAACAGCCTTTTTTTTCATAACACTTTAACCAGAGTGACGGGAGAGCGGCATTTCAGAAAACGTGCTTATCTCGGCGAGAAAAAGCGATTTCGGCAATAAAATTTAAAACGCGTGTAAAACATAAACCAAACGATGAAATTGGTTATATCTTCATGTATAATGATCAACTCGATACTCCCTAGCCCCCAACAGCCTTTTTTTTCATAACACTTTAACCAGAGTGACGGGAGAGCGGCATTTCAGAAAACGTGCTTATCTCGGCGAGAAAAAGCGATTTCGGCAATAAAATTTAAAACGCGTGTAAAACATAAACCAAACGATGAAATTGGTTATTTCTTCATGTATAATGATCAACTCGATACTCCCTAGCCCCCAACAGCCTTTTTTTTCATAACACTTTAACCAGAGTGACGGGAGAGCGGCATTTCAGAAAACGTGCTTATCTCGGCGAGAAAAAGCGATTTCGGCAATAAAATTTAAAACGCGTGTAAAACATAAACCAAACGATTAAATTGGTTATTTCTTCATGTATAATGATCAACTCGATACTCCCTAGCCCCCAACAGCCTTTTTTTTCATAACACTTTAACCAGAGTGACGGGAGAGCGGCATTTCAGAAAACGTGCTTATCTCGGCGAGAAAAAGCGATTTCGGCAATAAAATTTAAAACGCGTGTAAAACATAAACCAAACGATGAAATTGGTTATTTCTTCATGTATAATGATCAACTCGATACTCCCTAGCCCCCAACAGCCTTTTTTTTCATAACACTTTAACCAGAGTGACGGGAGAGCGGCATTTCAGAAAACGTGCTTATCTCGGCGAGAAAAAGCGATTTCGGCAATAAAATTTAAAACGCGTGTAAAACATAGACCAAACGATGAAATTGGTTATTTCTTCATGTATAATGATCAACTCGATACTCCCTAGCCCCCAACAGCCTTTTTTTTCATAACACTTTAACCAGAGTGACGGGAGAGCGGCATTTCAGAAAACGTGCTTATCTCGGCGAGAAAAAGCGATTTCGGCAATAAAATTTAAAACGCGTGTAAAACATAAACCAAACGATGAAATTGGTTATTTCTTCATGTATAATGATCAACTCGATACTCCCTAGCCCCCAACAGCCTTTTTTCTTCATAACACTTTAACCAGAGTGACGGGAGAGCGGCATTTCAGAAAACGTGCTTATCTCGGCGAGAAAAAGCGATTTCGGCAATAAAATTTAAAACGCGTGTAAAACATAAACCAAACGATGAAATTGGTTATTTCTTCATGTATAATGATCAACTCGATAATCCCTAGCCCCCAACAGCCTTTTTTTTCATAACACTTTAACCAGAGTGACGGGAGAGCGGCATTTCAGAAAACGTGCTTATCTCGGCGAGAAAAAGCGATTTCGGCAATAAAATTTAAAACGCGTGTAAAACATAAACCAAACGATGAAATTGGTTATTTCTTCATGTATAATGATCAACTCGATACTCCCTAGCCCCCAACAGCCTTTTTTTTTCATAACACTTTAACCAGAGTGACGGGAGAGCGGCATTTCAGAAAACGTGCTTATCTCGGCGAGAAAAAGCGATTTCGGCAATAAAATTTAAAACGCGTGTAAAACATAAACCAAACGATGAAATTGGTTATTTCTTCATGTATGATGATCAACTCGATACTCCCTAGCCCCCAACAGTCTTTTTTTTCATAACACTTTAACCAGAGTGACGGGAGAGCGGCATTTCAGAAAACGTGCTTATCTCGGCGAGAAAAAGCGATTTCGGCAATAAAATTTAAAACGCGTGTAAAACATAAATCAAACGATGAAATTGGTTATTTCTTCATGTATAATGATCAACTCGATACTCCCTAGCCCCCAACAGCCTTTTTTTTCATAACACTTTAACCAGAGTGACGGGAGAGCGGCATTTCAGAAAACGTGCTTATCTCGGCGAGAAAAAGCGATTTCGGCAATAAAATTTAAAACGCGTGTAAAACATAAACCAAACGATGAAATTGGTTATTTCTTCATGTATAATGATCAACTCGATACTCCCTAGCCCCCAACAGCCTTTTTTTTCATAACACTTTAACCAGAGTGACGGGAGAGCGGCATTTCAGAAAACGTGCTTATCTCGGCGAGAAAAAGCGATTTCGGCAATAAAATTTAAAACGCGTGTAAAACATAAACCAAACGATGAAATTGGTTATTTCTTCATGTATGATGATCAACTCGATACTCCCTAGCCCCCAACAGCCTTTTTTTTCATAACACTTTAACCAGAGTGACGGGAGAGCGGCATTTCAGAAAACGTGCTTATCTCGGCGAGAAAAAGCGATTTCGGCAATAAAATTTAAAACGCGTGTAAAACATAAACCAAACGATGAAATTGGTTATTTCTTCATGTATAATGATCAACTCGATACTCCCTAGCCCCCAACAGCCTTTTTTTTCATAACACTTTAACCAGAGTGACGGGAGAGCGGCATTTCAGAAAACGTGCTTATCTCGGCGAGAAAAAGCGACTTCGGCAATAAAATTTAAAACGCGTGTAAAACATAAACCAAACGATGAAATTGGTTATTTCTTCATGTATAATGATCAACTCGATACTCCCTAGCCCCCAACAGCCTTTTTTTTCATAACACTTTAACCAGAGTGACGGGAGAGCGGCATTTCAGAAAACGTGCTTATCTCGGCGAGAAAAAGCGATTTCGGCAATAAAATTTAAAACGCGTGTAAAACATAAACCAAACGATGAAATTGGTTATTTCTTCATGTATAATGATCAACTCGATACTCCCTAGCCCCCAACAGCCTTTTTTTTTTCATAACACTTTAACCAGAGTGACGGGAGAGCGGCATTTCAGAAAACGTGCTTATCTCGGCGAGAAAAAGCGATTTCGGCAATAAAATTTAAAACGCGTGTAAAACATAAACCAAACGATGAAATTGGTTATTTCTTCATGTATAATGATCAATTCGATACTCCCTAGCCCCCAACAGCCTTTTTTTTCATAACACTTTAACCAGAGTGACGGGAGAGCGGCATTTCAGAAAACGTGCTTATCTCGGCGAGAAAAAGCGATTTCGGCAATAAAATTTAAAACGCGTGTAAAACATAAACCAAACGATGAAATTGGTTATTTCTTAATGTATAATGATCAACTCGAGTCGAGCTCCAGGGAGAGAGGCTGATTTTTCGCTTTTTGAGGCCGACCGACGAACCGGCGCGGGGCGGACTCAAAAGCTCGCAGAGCCGTAGGCACTTAGAAAAGTTTCGCCTTTGGCTGTGAGCTCCAGGGGGAGAGGCTGGTTTTTTCGTTATTTCAGGCCGGCTGGAGAACCGGCGCGGGTCGGACGCACAATCCCCGCAGAGCCTTGGGCACTTAGAAAATTTTCGCCAAGTTGGCTCTGAGCGCCTGGTACCTAATATGGAAGTATAGAGGCCGACTTTCGGGCAAGATCACGCCGCGTTAGGCTTCCAGGACCCCGGCTAAGCAATTTTACCGGGCCGCCCGGTTCTTTTTTTGAACCAGCCCGGTTCTTTTTACACTTCCAGCTGGAGCTCAGCAGCGGCTTTTGGCGCAAGATCACGCCGGGTTAGGCTTCCAGGACCTCGGCTAAGCAATTCTACCGGGCCGCCCGGTTCTTTTTTTGAACCAGCCCGGTTCTTTTTACACTTCCAGCTGGAGCTCACAAGCGGCTTTTGGGACAAGATCACGCCGTGTTAGGCTTCCAGAGCCCCGGCTAAGCAATTTTACCGGCCCGCCCGGTTCTTTTTTTTTTAACCAGCCCGGTTCTTTTTACACTTCCAGCTGGAGCTCAGCAGCGGCTTTTTGGACAATATCACGCCGGGTTAGGCTTCCAGGACCCCGGCTAAGCAATTTTACCGGGCCGCCCGGTTCTTTTTTTTAACCAGCCCGGTTCTTTTTACACTTCCAGCTGGAGCTCACGAGCGGCTTTTTGGACAAGATCACGCCTGGTTAGGCTTCCAGAGCCCCGGCTAAGCAATTTTAACGGGCCGCCCGGTTCTTTTTTTTAACCAGCCCTGTTCTTTTTACACTTCCAGCTGGAGCTCAGCAGCGGCTTTTTGGACAAGATCACGCCGTGTTAGGCTTCCAGAGCCCCGGCTAAGCAATTTTACCGGGTCGCCCGGTTCTTTTTTTAACCAGCCCGGTTCTTTTTACACTTCCAGCTGGAGCTCAGCAGCGGCTTTTTGCACAGTATCACGCCGGGTTAGGCTTCCAGGACCCCGGCTAGGCAATTTTACCGGGCCGCCCGGTTCTTTTTTTTAACCAGCCCGGTTCTTTTTACACTTCCAGCTGGAGCTCAGCAGCGGCTTTTTGGACAAGATCACGCCGTGTTAGGCTTCCAGAGCCCCGGCTAAGCAATTTTACCGGGTCGCCCGGTTCTTTTTTTTAACCAGCCCGGTTCTTTTTACACTTCCAGCTGTAGCTCAGCAGCGGCTTTTTGGACAAGATCACGCCGTGTTAGGCTTCCAGAGCCCCAGCTAAGCAATTTTACCGGGTCGCCCGGTTCTTTTTTTAACCAGCCCGGTTCTTTTTACACATCCAGCTGGAGCTCAGCAGCGTGTAAAACATAAACCAAACGATGAAATTGGTTATTTCTTCATGTATAATGATCAACTCGATACTCCCTAGCCCCCAACAGCCTTTTTTTTCATAACACTTTAACCAGAGTGACGGGAGAGCGGCATTTCAGAAAACGTGCTTATCTCGGCGAGAAAAAGCGATTTTGGCAATAAAATTTAAAACGCGTGTAAAACATAAACCAAACGATGAAATTGGTTATTTCTTCATGTATAATGATCAACTCGATACTCCCTAGCCCCCAACAGCCTTTTTTTTCATAACACTTTAACCAGAGTGACGGGAAAGCGGCATTTCAGAAAACGTGCTTATCTCGGCGAGAAAAAGCGATTTCGGCAATAAAATTTTAAACGCGTGTAAAACATAAACCAAACGATGAAATTGGTTATTTCTTCATGTATAATGATCAACTCGAAACTCCCTAGCCCCCAACAGCCTTTTTTTTCATAACACTTTAACCAGACTGACGGGAGAGCGGCATTTCAGAAAACGTGCTTATCTCGGCGAGAAAAAGCGATTTCGGCAATAAAATTTAAAACGCGTGTAAAACATAAACCAAACGATGAAATTGGTTATTTCTTCATGTATAATGATCAACTCGATACTCCCTAGCCCCCAACAGCCTTTTTTTTCATAACACTTTAACCAGAGTGACGGGAGAGCGGCATTTCAGAAAACGTGCTTATCTCGGCGAGAAAAAGCGATTTCGGCAATAAAATTTAAAACGCGTGTAAAACATAAACCAAACGATGAAATTGGTTATTTCTTCATGTATAATGATCAACTCGATACTCCCTAGCCCCCAACAGCCTTTTTTTTCATAACACTTTAACCAGAGTGACGGGAGAGCGGCATTTCAGAAAACGTGCTTATCTCGGCGAGAAAAAGCGATTTCGGCAATAAAATTTAAAACGCGTAAAACATAAACCAAACGATGAAATTGGTTATTTCTTCATGTATAATGATCAACTCGATACTCCCTAGCCCCCAACAGCCTTTTTTTTCATAACACTTTAACCAGAGTGACGGGAGAGCGGCATTTCAGAAAACGTGCTTATCTCGGCGAGAAAAAGCGATTTCGGCAATAAAATTTAAAACACGTGTAAAACATAAACCAAACGATGAAATTGGTTATTTCTTCATGTATAATGATCAACTCGATACTCCCTAGCCCCCAACAGCCTTTTTTTTCATAACACTTTAACCAGAGTGACGGGAGAGCGGCATTTCAGAAAACGTGCTTATCTCGGCGAGAAAAAGCGATTTCGGCAATAAAATTTTAAACGCGTGTAAAACATAAACCAAACGATGAAATTGGTTATTTCTTCATGTATAATGATCAACTCGAAACTCCCTAGCCCCCAACAGCCTTTTTTTTCATAACACTTTAACCAGACTGACGGGAGAGCGGCATTTCAGAAAACGTGCTTATCTCGGCGAGAAAAAGCGATTTCGGCAATAAAATTTAAAACGCGTGTAAAACATAAACCAAACGATGAAATTGGTTATTTCTTCATGTATAATGCCCGGTTCTTTTTTTGAACCAGCCCGGTTCTTTTTACACTTCCAGCTGGAGCTCACGAGCGGCTTTTGGGACAAGATCACGCCGTGTTAGGCTTCCAGAGCCCCGGCTAAGCAATTTTACCGGCCCGCCCGGTTCTTTTTTTTTTAACCAGCCCGGTTCTTTTTACACTTCCAGCTGGAGCTCAGCAGCGGCTTTTTGGACAATATCACGCCGGGTTAGGCTTCCAGGACCCCGGCTAAGCAATTTTACCGGGCCGCCCGGTTCTTTTTTTTAACCAGCCCGGTTCTTTTTACACTTCCAGCTGTAGCTCAGCAGCGGCTTTTTGGACAAGATCACGCCGTATTAGGCTTCCAGAGCCCCAGCTAAGCAATTTTACCGGGTCGCCCGGTTCTTTTTTTAACCAGCCCTGTTCTTTTTACACTTCCAGCTGGAGCTCAGCAGCGGCTTTTTGGACAAGATCACGCCGTGTTAGGCTTCCAGAGCCCCGGCTAAGCAATTTTACCGGGTCGCCCGGTTCTTTTTTTAACCAGCCCGGTTCTTTTTACACTTCCAGCTGGAGCTCAGCAGCGGCTTTTTGCACAGTATCACGCCGGGTTAGGCTTCCAGGACCCCGGCTAGGCAATTTTACCGGGCCGCCCGGTTCTTTTTTTTAACCAGCCCGGTTCTTTTTACACTTCCAGCTGGAGCTCAGCAGCGGCTTTTTGGACAAGATCACGCCGTGTTAGGCTTCCAGAGCCCCGGCTAAGCAATTTTACCGGGTTGCCCGGTTCTTTTTTTTAACCAGCCCGGTTCTTTTTACACTTCCAGCTGTAGCTCAGCAGGGGCTTTTTGGACAAGATCACGCCGTGTTAGGCTTCCAGAGCCCCGGCTAAGCAATTTTACCGGGTCGCCCGGTTCTTTTTTTAACCAGCCCGGTTCTTTTTACACATCCAGCTGGAGCTCAGCAGCGTGTAAAACATAAACCAAACGATGAAATTGGTTATTTCTTCATGTATAATGATCAACTCGATACTCCCTAGCCCCCAACAGCCTTTTTTTCATAACACTTTAACCAGAGTGACGGGAGAGCGGCATTTCAGAAAACGTGCTTATCTCGGCGAGAAAAAGCGATTTCGGCAATACAATTTAAAACGCGTGTAAAACATAAACCAAACGATGAAATTGGTTATTTCTTCATGTATAATGATCAACTCGATACTCCCTAGCCCCCAACAGCCTTTTTTTTCATAACACTTTAACCAGAGTGACGGGAGAGCGGCATTTCAGAAAACGTGCTTATCTCGGCGAGAAAAAGCGATTTCGGCAATAAAATTTAAAACGCGTGTAAAACATAAACCAAACGATGAAATTGGTTATTTCTTCATGTATAATGATCAACTCGATACTCCCTAGCCCCCAACAGCCTTTTTTTTCATAACACTTTAACCAGAGTGACGGGAGAGCGGCATTTCAGAAAACGTGCTTATCTCGGCGAGAAAAAGCGATTTCGGCAATAAAATTTAAAACGCGTGTAAAACATAAACCAAACGATGAAATTGGTTATATCTTCATGTATAATGATCAACTCGATACTCCCTAGCCCCCAACAGCCTTTTTTTTCATAACACTTTAACCAGAGTGACGGGAGAGCGGCATTTCAGAAAACGTGCTTATCTCGGCGAGAAAAAGCGATTTCGGCAATAAAATTTAAAACGCGTGTAAAACATAAACCAAACGATGAAATTGGTTATTTCTTCATGTATAATGATCAACTCGATACTCCCTAGCCCCCAACAGCCTTTTTTTTCATAACACTTTAACCAGAGTGACGGGAGAGCGGCATTTCAGAAAACGTGCTTATCTCGGCGAGAAAAAGCGATTTCGTCAATAAAATTTAAAACGCGTGTAAAACATAAACCAAACGATGAAATTGGTTATTTCTTCATGTATAATGATCAACTCGATACTCCCTAGCCCCCAACAGCCTTTTTTTTCATAACACTTTAACCAGAGTGACGGGAGAGCGGCATTTCAGAAAACGTGCTTATCTCGGCGAGAAAAAGCGATTTCGGCAATAAAATTTAAAACGCGTGTAAAACATAAACCAAACGATGAAATTGGTTATTTCTTCATGTATAATGATCAACTCGATACTCCCTAGCCCCCAACAGCCTTTTTTTTCATAACACTTTAACCAGAGTGACGGGAGAGCGGCATTTCAGAAAACGTGCTTATCTCGGCGAGAAAAAGCGATTTCGGCAATAAAATTTAAAACGCGTGTAAAACATAGACCAAACGATGAAATTGGTTATTTCTTCATGTATAATGATCAACTCGATACTCCCTAGCCCCCAACAGCCTTTTTTTTCATAACACTTTAACCAGAGTGACGGGAGAGCGGCATTTCAGAAAACGTGCTTATCTCGGCGAGAAAAAGCGATTTCGGCAATAAAATTTAAAACGCGTGTAAAACATAAACCAAACGATGAAATTGGTTATTTCTTCATGTATAATGATCAACTCGATACTCCCTAGCCCCCAACAGCCTTTTTTCTTCATAACACTTTAACCAGAGTGACGGGAGAGCGGCATTTCAGAAAACGTGCTTATCTCGGCGAGAAAAAGCGATTTCGGCAATAAAATTTAAAACGCGTGTAAAACATAAACCAAACAATGAAATTGGTTATTTCTTCATGTATAATGATCAACTCGATAATCCCTAGCCCCCAACAGCCTTTTTTTTCATAACACTTTAACCAGAGTGACGGGAGAGCGGCATTTCAGAAAACGTGCTTATCTCGGCGAGAAAAAGCGATTTCGGCAATAAAATTTAAAACGCGTGTAAAACATAAACCAAACGATGAAATTGGTTATTTCTTCATGTATAATGATCAACTCGATACTCCCTAGCCCCCAACAGCCTTTTTTTTTCATAACACTTTAACCAGAGTGACGGGAGAGCGGCATTTCAGAAAACGTGCTTATCTCGGCGAGAAAAAGCGATTTCGGCAATAAAATTTAAAACGCGTGTAAAACATAAACCAAACGATGAAATTGGTTATTTCTTCATGTATGATGATCAACTCGATACTCCCTAGCCCCCAACAGTCTTTTTTTTCATAACACTTTAACCAGAGTGACGGGAGAGCGGCATTTCAGAAAACGTGCTTATCTCGGCGAGAAAAAGCGATTTCGGCAATAAAATTTAAAACGCGTGTAAAACATAAATCAAACGATGAAATTGGTTATTTCTTCATGTATAATGATCAACTCGATACTCCCTAGCCCCCAACAGCCTTTTTTTTCATAACACTTTAACCAGAGTGACGGGAGAGCGGCATTTCAGAAAACGTGCTTATCTCGGCGAGAAAAAGCGATTTCGGCAATAAAATTTAAAACGCGTGTAAAACATAAACCAAACGATGAAATTGGTTATTTCTTCATGTATAATGATCAACTCGATACTCCCTAGCCCCCAACAGCCTTTTTTTTCATAACACTTTAACCAGAGTGACGGGAGAGCGGCATTTCAGAAAACGTGCTTATCTCGGCGAGAAAAAGCGATTTCGGCAATAAAATTTAAAACGCGTGTAAAACATAAACCAAACGATGAAATTGGTTATTTCTTCATGTATGATGATCAACTCGATACTCCCTAGCCCCCAACAGCCTTTTTTTTCATAACACTTTAACCAGAGTGACGGGAGAGCGGCATTTCAGAAAACGTGCTTATCTCGGCGAGAAAAAGCGATTTCGGCAATAAAATTTAAAACGCGTGTAAAACATAAACCAAACGATGAAATTGGTTATTTCTTCATGTATAATGATCAACTCGATACTCCCTAGCCCCCAACAGCCTTTTTTTTCATAACACTTTAACCAGAGTGACGGGAGAGCGGCATTTCAGAAAACGTGCTTATCTCGGCGAGAAAAAGCGACTTCGGCAATAAAATTTAAAACGCGTGTAAAACATAAACCAAACGATGAAATTGGTTATTTCTTCATGTATAATGATCAACTCGATACTCCCTAGCCCCCAACAGCCTTTTTTTTCATAACACTTTAACCAGAGTGACGGGAGAGCGGCATTTCAGAAAACGTGCTTATCTCGGCGAGAAAAAGCGATTTCGGCAATAAAATTTAAAACGCGTGTAAAACATAAACCAAACGATGAAATTGGTTATTTCTTCATGTATAATGATCAACTCGATACTCCCTAGCCCCCAACAGCCTTTTTTTTTTCATAACACTTTAACCAGAGTGACGGGAGAGCGGCATTTCAGAAAACGTGCTTATCTCGGCGAGAAAAAGCGATTTCGGCAATAAAATTTAAAACGCGTGTAAAACATAAACCAAACGATGAAATTGGTTATTTCTTCATGTATAATGATCAATTCGATACTCCCTAGCCCCCAACAGCCTTTTTTTTCATAACACTTTAACCAGAGTGACGGGAGAGCGGCATTTCAGAAAACGTGCTTATCTCGGCGAGAAAAAGCGATTTCGGCAATAAAATTTAAAACGCGTGTAAAACATAAACCAAACGATGAAATTGGTTATTTCTTAATGTATAATGATCAACTCGAGTCGAGCTCCAGGGAGAGAGGCTGATTTTTCGCTTTTTGAGGCCGACCGACGAACCGGCGCGGGGCGGACTCAAAAGCTCGCAGAGCCGTAGGCACTTAGAAAAGTTTCGCCTTTGGCTGTGAGCTCCAGGGGGAGAGGCTGGTTTTTTCGTTATTTCAGGCCGGCTGGAGAACCGGCGCGGGTCGGACGCACAATCCCCGCAGAGCCTTGGGCACTTAGAAAATTTTCGCCAAGTTGGCTCTGAGCGCCTGGTACCTAATATGGAAGTATAGAGGCCGACTTTCGGGCAAGATCACGCCGCGTTAGGCTTCCAGGACCCCGGCTAAGCAATTTTACCGGGCCGCCCGGTTCTTTTTTTGAACCAGCCCGGTTCTTTTTACACTTCCAGCTGGAGCTCAGCAGCGGCTTTTGGCGCAAGATCACGCCGGGTTAGGCTTCCAGGACCTCGGCTAAGCAATTCTACCGGGCCGCCCGGTTCTTATAAGAAACCAGCCCGGTTCTTTTTACACTTCCAGCTGGAGCTCACAAGCGGCTTTTGGGACAAGATCACGCCGTGTTAGGCTTCCAGAGCCCCGGCTAAGCAATTTTACCGGCCCGCCCGGTTCTTTTTTTTTTAACCAGCCCGGTTCTTTTTACACTTCCAGCTGGAGCTCAGCAGCGGCTTTTTGGACAATATCACGCCGGGTTAGGCTTCCAGGACCCCGGCTAAGCAATTTTACCGGGCCGCCCGGTTCTTTTTTTTAACCAGCCCGGTTCTTTTTACACTTCCAGCTGGAGCTCACGAGCGGCTTTTTGGACAAGATCACGCCTGGTTAGGCTTCCAGAGCCCCGGCTAAGCAATTTTAACGGGCCGCCCGGTTCTTTTTTTTAACCAGCCCTGTTCTTTTTACACTTCCAGCTGGAGCTCAGCAGCGGCTTTTTGGACAAGATCACGCCGTGTTAGGCTTCCAGAGCCCCGGCTAAGCAATTTTACCGGGTCGCCCGGTTCTTTTTTTAACCAGCCCGGTTCTTTTTACACTTCCAGCTGGAGCTCAGCAGCGGCTTTTTGCACAGTATCACGCCGGGTTAGGCTTCCAGGACCCCGGCTAGGCAATTTTACCGGGCCGCCCGGTTCTTTTTTTTAACCAGCCCGGTTCTTTTTACACTTCCAGCTGGAGCTCAGCAGCGGCTTTTTGGACAAGATCACGCCGTGTTAGGCTTCCAGAGCCCCGGCTAAGCAATTTTACCGGGTCGCCCGGTTCTTTTTTTTAACCAGCCCGGTTCTTTTTACACTTCCAGCTGTAGCTCAGCAGCGGCTTTTTGGACAAGATCACGCCGTGTTAGGCTTCCAGAGCCCCGGCTAAGCAATTTTACCGGGTCGCCCGGTTCTTTTTTTAACCAGCCCGGTTCTTTTTACACATCCAGCTGGAGCTCAGCAGCGTGTAAAACATAAACCAAACGATGAAATTGGTTATTTCTTCATGTATAATGATCAACTCGATACTCCCTAGCCCCCAACAGCCTTTTTTTTCATAACACTTTAACCAGAGTGACGGGAGAGCGGCATTTCAGAAAACGTGCTTATCTCGGCGAGAAAAAGCGATTTCGGCAATAAAATTTAAAACGCGTGTAAAACATAAACCAAACGATGAAATTGGTTATTTCTTCATGTATAATGATCAACTCGATACTCCCTAGCCCCCAACAGCCTTTTTTTTCATAACACTTTAACCAGAGTGACGGGAGAGCGGCATTTCAGAAAACGTGCTTATCTCGGCGAGAAAAAGCGATTTCGGCAATAAAATTTAAAACGCGTGTAAAACATAAACCAAACGATGAAATTGGTTATTTCTTCATGTATACTGATCAACTCGATACTCCCTAGCCCCCAACAGCCTTTTTTTTCATAACACTTTAACCAGAGTGACGGGAGAGCGGCATTTCAGAAAACGTGCTTATCTCGGCGAGAAAAAGCGATTTCGGCAATAAAATTTAAAACGCGTGTAAAACATAAACCAAACGATGAAATTGGTTATTTCTTCATGTATAATGATCAACTCGATACTCCCTAGCCCCCAACAGCCTTTTTTTTCATAACACTTTAACCAGAGTGACGGGTGAGCGGCATTTCAGAAAACGTGCTTATCTCGGCGAGAAAAAGCGATTTCGGCAATAAAATTTAAAACGCGTGTAAAACATAAACCAAACGATGAAATTGGTTATTTCTTCATGTATAATGATCAACTCGATACTCCCTAGCCCCCAACAGCCTTTTTTTTCATAACACTTTAACCAGAGTGACGGGAGAGCGGCATTTCAGAAAACGTGCTTATCTCGGCGAGAAAAAGCGATTTCGGCAATAAAATTTAAAACGCGTGTAAAACATAAACCAAACGATGAAATTGGTTATTTCTTCATGTATAATGATCAACTCGATACTCCCTAGCCCCCAACAGCCTTTTTTTTCATAACACTTTAACCAGAGTGACGGGAGAGCGGCATTTCAGAAAACGTGCTTATCTCGGCGAGAAAAAGCGATTTCGGCAATAAAATTTAAAACGCGTGTAAAACATAAACCAAACGATGAAATTGGTTATTTCTTCATGTATAATGATCAACTCGATACTCCCTAGCCCCCAACAGCCTTTTTTTTCATAACACTTTAACCAGAGTGACGGGAGAGCGGCATTTCAGAAAACGTGCTTATCTCGGCGAGAAAAAGCGATTTCGGCAATAAAATTTAAAACGCGTGTAAAACATAAACCAAACGATGAAATTGGTTATTTCTTCATGTATACTGATCAACTCGATACTCCCTAGCCCCCAACAGCCTTTTTTTTCATAACACTTTAACCAGAGTGACGGGAGAGCGGCATTTCAGAAAACGTGCTTATCTCGGCGAGAAAAAGCGATTTCGGCAAAAAAATTTAAAACGCGTGTAAAACATAAACCAAACGATGAAATTGGTTATTTCTTCATGTATAATGATCAACTCGATACTCCCTAGACCCCAACAGCCTTTTTTTTCATAACACTTTAACCAGAGTGACGGGAGAGCGGCATTTCAGAAAACGTGCTTATCTCGGCGAGAAAAAGCGATTTCGGCAATAAAATTTAAAACGCGTAAAACATAAACCAAACGATGAAATTGGTTATTTCTTCATGTATAATGATCAACTCGATACTCCCTAGCCCCCAACAGCCTTTTTTTTCATAACACTTTAACCAGAGTGACGGGAGAGCGGCATTTCAGAAAACGTGCTTATCTCGGCGAGAAAAAGCGATTTCGGCAATAAAATTTAAAAGGCGTGTAAAACATAAACCAAACGATGAAATTGGTTATTTCTTCATGTATAATGATCAACTCAATACTCCCTAGCCCCCAACAGCCTTTTTTTTTTGTAACACTTTAACCAGAGTGACGGGAGAGCGGCATTTCAGAAAACGTGCTTATCTCGGCGAGAAAAAGCGATTTCGGCAATAAAATTTAAAACGCGTGTAAAACATAAACCAAACGATGAAATTGGTTATTTCTTCATGTATAATGATCAACTCGTTACTCCCTAGCCCCCAACAGCCTTTTTTTTCATAACACTTTAACCAGAGTGACGGGAGAGCGGCATTTCAGAAAACGTGCTTATCTCGGCGAGAAAAAGCGATTTCGGCAATAAAATTTAAAACGCGTGTAAAACATAAACCAAACGATGAAATTGGTTATTTCTTCATGTATAATGATCAACTCGATACTCCCTAGCCCCCAACAGCCTTTTTTTTCATAACACTTTAACCAGAGTGACGGGAGAGCGGCATTTCAGAAAACGTGCTTATCTCGGCGAGAAAAAGCGATTTCGGCAATAAAATTTAAAACGCGTGTAAAACATAAACCAAACGATGAAATTGGTTATTTCTTCATGTATAATGATCAACTCGATACTCCCTAGCCCCCAACAGCCTTTTTTTTCATAACACTTTAACCAGAGTGACGGGAGAGCGGCATTTCAGAAAACGTGCTTATCTCGGCGAGAAAAAGCGATTTCGGCAATAAAATTTAAAACGCGTTAAAACATAAACCAAACGATGAAATTGGTTATTTCTTCATGTATAATGATCAACTCGATACTCCCTAGCCCCCAACAGCCTTTTTTTTCATAACACTTTAACCAGAGTGACGGGAGAGCGGCATTTCAGAAAACGTGCTTATCTCGGCGAGAAAAAGCGATTTCGGCAATAAAATTTAAAACGCGTAAAACATAAACCAAACGATGAAATTGGTTATTTCTTCATGTATAATGATTAACTCGATACTCCCTAGCCCCCAACAGCCTTTTTTTTCATAACACTTTAACCAGAGTGACGGGAGAGCGGCATTTCAGAAAACGTGCTTATCTCGGCGAGAAAAAGCGATTTCGGCAATAAAATTTAAAACGCGTGTAAAACATAAACCAAACGATGAAATTGGTTATTTCTTCATGTATAATGATCAACTCGATACTCCCTAGCCCCCAACAGCCTTTTTTTTTTTATAACACTTTAACCAGAGTGACGGGAGAGCGGCATTTCAGAAAACGTGCTTATCTCGGCGAGAAAAAGCGATTTCGGCAATAAAATTTAAAACGCGTGTAAAACATAAACCAAACGATGAAATTGGTTATTTCTTCATGTATAATGATCAACTCGATACTCCCTAGCCCCCAACAGCCTTTTTTTTCATAACACTTTAACCAGAGTGACGGGAGAGCGGCATTTCAGCAAACGTGCTTATCTCGGAGAGAAAAAGCGATTTCGGCAATAAAATTTAAAACGCGTGTAAAACATAAACCAAACGATGAAATTGGTTATTTCTTCATGTATAATGATCAACTCGATACTCCCTAGCCCCCAACAGCCTTTTTTTTCATAACACTTTAACCAGAGTGACGGGAGAGCGGCATTTCAGAAAACGTGCTTATCTCGGCGAGAAAAAGCGATTTCGGCAATAAAATTTAAAACGCGTGTAAAACATAAACCAAACGATGAAATTGGTTATTTCTTCATGTATAATGATCAACTCGATACTCCCTAGCCCCCAACAGCCTTTTTTTTCATAACACTTTAACCAGAGTGACGGGAGAGCGGCATTTCAGAAAACGTGCTTATCTCGGCGAGAAAAAGCGATTTCGGCAATAAAATTTAAAACGCGTGTAAAACATAAACCAAACGATGAAATTGGTTATTTCTTCATGTATAATGATCAACTCGATACTCCCTAGCCCCCAACAGCCTTTTTTTTCATAACACTTTAACCAGAGTGACGGGAGAGCGGCATTTCAGAAAACGTGCTTATCTCGGCGAGAAAAAGCGATTTCGGCAATAAAATTTAAAACGCGTGTAAAACATAAACCAAACGATGAAATTGGTTATTTCTTCATGTATAATGATCAACTCGATACTCCCTAGCCCCCAACAGCCTTTTTTTTCATAACACTTTAACCAGAGTGACGGGAGAGCGGCATTTCAGAAAACGTGCTTATCTCGGCGAGAAAAAGCGATTTCGGCAATAAAATTTAAAACGCGTGTAAAACATAAACCAAACGATGAAATTGGTTATTTCTTCATGTATAATGATCAACTCGATACTCCCTAGCCCCCAACAGCCTTTTTTTTCATAACACTTTAACCAGAGTGACGGGAGAGCGGCATTTCAGAAAACGTGCTTATCTCGGCGAGAAAAAGCGATTTCGGCAATAAAATTTAAAACGCGTGTAAAACATAAACCAAACGATGAAATTGGTTATTTCTTCATGTATAATGATCAACTCGATACTCCCTAGCCCCCAACAGCCTTTTTTTTCATAACACTTTAACCAGAGTGACGGGAGAGCGGCATTTCAGAAAACGTGCTTATCTCGGCGAGAAAAAGCGATTTCGGCAATAAAATTTAAAACGCGTGTAAAACATAAACCAAACGATGAAATTGGTTATTTCTTCATGTATAATGATCAACTCGATACTCCCTAGCCCCCAACAGCCTTTTTTTTCATAACACTTTAACCAGAGTGACGGGAGAGCGGCATTTCAGAAAACGTGCTTATCTCGGCGAGAAAAAGCGATTTCGGCAATAAAATTTAAAACGCGTGTAAAACATAAACCAAACGATGAAATTGGTTATTTCTTCATGTATAATGATCAACTCGATACTCCCTAGCCCCCAACAGCCTTTTTTTTCATAACACTTTAACCAGAGTGACGGGAGAGCGGCATTTCAGAAAACGTGCTTATCTCGGCGAGAAAAAGCGATTTCGGCAATAAAATTTAAAACGCGTGTAAAACATAAACCAAACGATGAAATTGGTTATTTCTTCATGTATAATGATCAACTCGATACTCCCTAGCCCCCAACAGCCTTTTTTTTCATAACACTTTAACCAGAGTGACGGGAGAGCGGCATTTCAGAAAACGTGCTTATCTCGGCGAGAAAAAGCGATTTCGGCAATAAAATTTAAAACGCGTGTAAAACATAAACCAAACGATGAAATTGGTTATTTCTTCATGTATAATGATCAACTCGATACTCCCTAGCCCCCAACAGCCTTTTTTTTCACAACACTTTAACCAGAGTGACGGGAGAGCGGCATTTCAGAAAACGTGCTTATCTCGGCGAGAAAAAGCGATTTCGGCAATAAAATTTAAAACGCGTGTAAAACATAAACCAAACGATGAAATTGGTTATTTCTTCATGTATAATGATCAACTCGATACTCCCTAGCCCCCAACAGCCTTTTTTTTCATAACACTTTAACCAGAGTGACGGGAGAGCGGCATTTCAGAAAACGTGCTTATCTCGGCGAGAAAAAGCGATTTCGGCAATAAAATTTAAAACGCGTGTAAAACATAAACCAAACGATGAAATTGGTTATTTCTTCATGTATACTGATCAACTCGATACTCCCTAGCCCCCAACAGCCTTTTTTTTCATAACACTTTAACCAGAGTGACGGGAGAGCGGCATTTCAGAAAACGTGCTTATCTCGGCGAGAAAAAGCGATTTCGGCAATACAATTTAAAACGCGTGTAAAACATAAACCAAACGATGAAATTGGTTATTTCTTCATGTATAATGATCAACTCGATACTCCCTAGCCCCCAACAGCCTTTTTTTTTATAACACTTTAACCAGAGTGACGGGAGAGCGGCATTTCAGAAAACGTGCTTATCTCGGCGAGAAAAAGCGATTTCGGCAATAAAATTTAAAACGCGTGTAAAACATAAACCAAACGATGAAATTGGTTATTTCTTCATGTATAATGATCAACTCGATACTCCCTAGCCCCCAACAGCCTTTTTTTTCATAACACTTTAACCAGAGTGACGGGAGAGCGGCATTTCAGAAAACGTGCTTATCTCGGCGAGAAAAAGCGATTTCGGCAATAAAATTTAAAACGCGTGTAAAACATAAACCAAACGATGAAATTGGTTTTTTCTTCATGTATAATGATCAACTCGATACTCCCTAGCCCCCAACAGCCTTTTTTTTCATAACACTTTAACCAGAGTGACGGGAGAGCGGCATTTCAGAAAACGTGCTTATCTCGGCGAGAAAAAGCGATTTCAGCAATAAAATTTAAAACGCGTGTAAAACATAAACCAAACGATGAAATTGGTTATTTCTTCATGTATAATGATCAACTCGATACTCCCTAGCCCCCAACAGCCTTTTTTTTCATAACACTTTAACCAGAGTGACGGGAGAGCGGCATTTCAGAAAACGTGCTTATCTCGGCGAGAAAAAGCGATTTCGGCAATAAAATTTAAAACGCGTGTAAAACATAAACCAAACGATGAAATTGGTTATTTCTTCATGTATAATGATCAACTCGATACTCCCTAGCCCCCAACAGCCTTTTTTTTCATAACACTTTAACCAGAGTGACGGGAGAGCGGCATTTCAGAAAACGTGCTTATCTCGGCGAGAAAAAGCGATTTCGGCAATAAAATTTAAAACGCGTGTAAAACATAAACCAAACGATGAAATTGGTTATTTCTTCATGTATAATGATCAACTCGATACTCCCTAGCCCCCAACAGCCTTTTTTTTCATAACACTTTAACCAGAGTGACGGGAGAGCGGCATTTCAGAAAACGTGCTTATCTCGGCGAGAAAAAGCGATTTCGGCAATAAAATTTAAAACGCGTGTAAAACATAAACCAAACGATGAAATTGGTTATTTCTTCATGTATACTGATCAACTCGATACTCCCTAGCCCCCAACAGCCTTTTTTTTCATAACACTTTAACCAGAGTGACGGGAGAGCGGCATTTCAGAAAACGTGCTTATCTCGGCGAGAAAAAGCGATTTCGGCAATAAAATTTAAAACGCGTGTAAAACATAAACCAAACGATGAAATTGGTTATTTCTTCATGTATAATGATCAACTCGATACTCCCTAGCCCCCAACAGCCTTTTTTTTCATAACACTTTAACCAGAGTGACGGGTGAGCGGCATTTCAGAAAACGTGCTTATCTCGGCGAGAAAAAGCGATTTCGGCAATAAAATTTAAAACGCGTGTAAAACATAAACCAAACGATGAAATTGGTTATTTCTTCATGTATAATGATCAACTCGATACTCCCTAGCCCCCAACAGCCTTTTTTTTCATAACACTTTAACCAGAGTGACGGGAGAGCGGCATTTCAGAAAACGTGCTTATCTCGGCGAGAAAAAGCGATTTCGGCAATAAAATTTAAAACGCGTGTAAAACATAAACCAAACGATGAAATTGGTTATTTCTTCATGTATAATGATCAACTCGATACTCCCTAGCCCCCAACAGCCTTTTTTTTCATAACACTTTAACCAGAGTGACGGGAGAGCGGCATTTCAGAAAACGTGCTTATCTCGGCGAGAAAAAGCGATTTCGGCAATAAAATTTAAAACGCGTGTAAAACATAAACCAAACGATGAAATTGGTTATTTCTTCATGTATAATGATCAACTCGATACTCCCTAGCCCCCAACAGCCTTTTTTTTCATAACACTTTAACCAGAGTGACGGGAGAGCGGCATTTCAGAAAACGTGCTTATCTCGGCGAGAAAAAGCGATTTCGGCAATAAAATTTAAAACGCGTGTAAAACATAAACCAAACGATGAAATTGGTTATTTCTTCATGTATACTGATCAACTCGATACTCCCTAGCCCCCAACAGCCTTTTTTTTCATAACACTTTAACCAGAGTGACGGGAGAGCGGCATTTCAGAAAACGTGCTTATCTCGGCGAGAAAAAGCGATTTCGGCAAAAAAATTTAAAACGCGTGTAAAACATAAACCAAACGATGAAATTGGTTATTTCTTCATGTATAATGATCAACTCGATACTCCCTAGACCCCAACAGCCTTTTTTTTCATAACACTTTAACCAGAGTGACGGGAGAGCGGCATTTCAGAAAACGTGCTTATCTCGGCGAGAAAAAGCGATTTCGGCAATAAAATTTAAAACGCGTGTAAAACATAAACCAAACGATGAAATTGGTTATTTCTTCATGTATAATGATCAACTCGATACTCCCTAGCCCCCAACAGCCTTTTTTTTCATAACACTTTAACCAGAGTGACGGGAGAGCGGCATTTCCGAAAACGTGCTTATCTCGGCGAGAAAAAGCGATTTCGGCAATAAAATTTAAAACGCGTGTAAAACATAAACCAAACGATGAAATTGGTTATTTCTTCATGTATAATGATCAACTCGATACTCCCTAGCCCCCAACAGCCTTTTTTTTCACAACACTTTAACCAGAGTGACGGGAGAGCGGCATTTCAGAAAACGTGCTTATCTCGGCGAGAAAAAGCGATTTCGGCAATAAAATTTAAAACGCGTGTAAAACATAAACCAAACGATGAAATTGGTTATTTCTTCATGTATACTGATCAACTCGATACTCCCTAGCCCCCAACAGCCTTTTTTTTCATAACACTTTAACCAGAGTGACGGGAGAGCGGCATTTCAGAAAACGTGCTTATCTCGGCGAGAAAAAGCGATTTCGGCAATACAATTTAAAACGCGTGTAAAACATAAACCAAACGATGAAATTGGTTATTTCTTCATGTATAATGATCAACTCGATACTCCCTAGCCCCCAACAGCCTTTTTTTTATAACACTTTAACCAGAGTGACGGGAGAGCGGCATTTCAGAAAACGTGCTTATCTCGGCGAGAAAAAGCGATTTCGGCAATAAAATTTAAAACGCGTGTAAAACGATAAACCAAACGATGAAATTGGTTATTTCTTCATGTATAATGATCAACTCGATACTCCCTAGCCCCCAACAGCCTTTTTTTTCATAACACTTTAACCAGAGTGACGGGAGAGCGGCATTTCAGAAAACGTGCTTATCTCGGCGAGAAAAAGCGATTTCGGCAATAAAATTTAAAACGCGTGTAAAACATAAACCAAACGATGAAATTGGTTATTTCTTCATGTATAATGATCAACTCGATACTCCCTAGCCCCCAACAGCCTTTTTTTTCATAACACTTTAACCAGAGTGACGGGAGAGCGGCATTTCAGAAAACGTGCTTATCTCGGCGAGAAAAAGCGATTTCGGCAATAAAATTTAAAACGCGTGTAAAACATAAACCAAACGATGAAATTGGTTATTTCTTCATGTATAATGATCAACTCGATACTCCCTAGCCCCCAACAGCCTTTTTTTTCATAACACTTTAACCAGAGTGACGGGAGAGCGGCATTTCAGAAAACGTGCTTATCTCGGCGAGAAAAAGCGATTTCGGCAATAAAATTTAAAACGCGTGTAAAACATAAACCAAACGATGAAATTGGTTATTTCTTCATGTATAATGATCAACTCGATACTCCCTAGCCCCCAACAGCCTTTTTTTTCATAACACTTTAACCAGAGTGACGGGAGAGCGGCATTTCAGAAAACGTGCTTATCTCGGCGAGAAAAAGCGATTTCGGCAATAAAATTTAAAACGCGTGTAAAACATAAACCAAACGATGAAATTGGTTATTTCTTCATGTATAATGATCAACTCGATACTCCCTAGCCCCCAACAGCCTTTTTTTTCATAACACTTTAACCAGAGTGACGGGAGAGCGGCATTTCAGAAAACGTGCTTATCTCGGCGAGAAAAAGCGATTTCGGCAATAAAATTTAAAACGCGTGTAAAACATAAACCAAACGATGAAATTGGTTATTTCTTCATGTATAATGATCAACTCGATACTCCCTAGCCCCCAACAGCCTTTTTTTTCATAACACTTTAACCAGAGTGACGGGAGAGCGGCATTTCAGAAAACGTGCTTATCTCGGCGAGAAAAAGCGATTTCGGCAATAAAATTTAAAACGCGTGTAAAACATAAACCAAACGATGAAATTGGTTATTTCTTCATGTATAATGATCAACTCGATACTCCCTAGCCCCCAACAGCCTTTTTTTTCATAACACTTTAACCAGAGTGACGGGAGAGCGGCATTTCAGAAAACGTGCTTATCTCGGCGAGAAAAAGCGATTTCGGCAATAAAATTTAAAACGCGTGTAAAACATAAACCAAACGATGAAATTGGTTATTTCTTCATGTATAATGATCAACTCGATACTCCCTAGCCCCCAACAGCCTTTTTTTTCATAACACTTTAACCAGAGTGACGGGAGAGCGGCATTTCAGAAAACGTGCTTATCTCGGCGAGAAAAAGCGATTTCGGCAATAAAATTTAAAACGCGTGTAAAACATAAACCAAACGATGAAATTGGTTATTTCTTCATGTATAATGATCAACTCGATACTCCCTAGCCCCCAACAGCCTTTTTTTTCATAACACTTTAACCAGAGTGACGGGAGAGCGGCATTTCAGAAAACGTGCTTATCTCGGCGAGAAAAAGCGATTTCGGCAATAAAATTTAAAACGCGTGTAAAACATAAACCAAACGATGAAATTGGTTATTTCTTCATGTATAATGATCAACTCGATACTCCCTAGCCCCCAACAGCCTTTTTTTTCATAACACTTTAACCAGAGTGACGGGAGAGCGGCATTTCAGAAAACGTGCTTATCTCGGCGAGAAAAAGCGATTTCGGCAATAAAATTTAAAACGCGTGTAAAACATAAACCAAACGATGAAATTGGTTATTTCTTCATGTATAATGATCAACTCGATACTCCCTAGCCCCCAACAGCCTTTTTTTTCATAACACTTTAACCAGAGTGACGGGAGAGCGGCATTTCAGAAAACGTGCTTATCTCGGCGAGAAAAAGCGATTTCGGCAATAAAATTTAAAACGCGTGTAAAACATAAACCAAACGATGAAATTGGTTATTTCTTCATGTATAATGATCAACTCGATACTCCCTAGCCCCCAACAGCCTTTTTTTTCATAACACTTTAACCAGAGTGACGGGAGAGCGGCATTTCAGAAAACGTGCTTATCTCGGCGAGAAAAAGCGATTTCGGCAATAAAATTTAAAACGCGTGTAAAACATAAACCAAACGATGAAATTGGTTATTTCTTCATGTATAATGATCAACTCGATACTCCCTAGCCCCCAACAGCCTTTTTTTTCATAACACTTTAACCAGAGTGACGGGAGAGCGGCATTTCAGAAAACGTGCTTATCTCGGCGAGAAAAAGCGATTTCGGCAATAAAATTTAAAACGCGTGTAAAACATAAACCAAACGATGAAATTGGTTATTTCTTCATGTATAATGATCAACTCGATACTCCCTAGCCCCCAACAGCCTTTTTTTTCATAACACTTTAACCAGAGTGACGGGAGAGCGGCATTTCAGAAAACGTGCTTATCTCGGCGAGAAAAAGCGATTTCGGCAATAAAATTTAAAACGCGTGTAAAACATAAACCAAACGATGAAATTGGTTATTTCTTCATGTATAATGATCAACTCGATACTCCCTAGCCCCCAACAGCCTTTTTTTTCATAACACTTTAACCAGAGTGACGGGAGAGCGGCATTTCAGAAAACGTGCTTATCTCGGCGAGAAAAAGCGATTTCGGCAATAAAATTTAAAACGCGTGTAAAACATAAACCAAACGATGAAATTGGTTATTTCTTCATGTATAATGATCAACTCGATACTCCCTAGCCCCCAACAGCCTTTTTTTTCATAACACTTTAACCAGAGGGACGGGAGAGCGGCATTTCAGAAAACGTGCTTATCTCGGCGAGAAAAAGCGATTTCGGCATTAAAATTTAAAACGCGTGTAAAACATAAACCAAACGATGAAATTGGTTATTTCTTCATGTATAATGATCAACTCGATACTCCCTAGCCCCCAACAGCCTTTTTTTTCATAACACTTTAACCAGAGTGACGGGAGAGCGGCATTTCAGAAAACGTGCTTATCTCGGCGAGAAAAAGCGATTTCGGCAATAAAATTTAAAACGCGTGTAAAACATAAACCAAACGATGAAATTGGTTATTTCTTCATGTATACTGATCAACTCGATACTCCCTAGCCCCCAACAGCCTTTTTTTTCATAACACTTTAACCAGAGTGACGGGAGAGCGGCATTTCAGAAAACGTGCTTATCTCGGCGAGAAAAAGCGATTTCGGCAAAAAAATTTAAAACGCGTGTAAAACATAAACCAAACGATGAAATTGGTTATTTCTTCATGTATAATGATCAACTCGATACTCCCTAGACCCCAACAGCCTTTTTTTTCATAACACTTTAACCAGAGTGACGGGAGAGCGGCATTTCAGAAAACGTGCTTATCTCGGCGAGAAAAAGCGATTTCGGCAATAAAATTTAAAACGCGTGTAAAACATAAACCAAACGATGAAATTGGTTATTTTTTCATGTATAATGATCAACTCGATACTCCCTAGCCCCCAACAGCCTTTTTTTTCATAACACTTTAACCAGAGTGACGGGAGAGCGGCATTTCAGAAAACGTGCTTATCTCGGCGAGAAAAAGCGATTTCGGCAATAAAATTTAAAACGCGTGTAAAACATAAACCAAACGATGAAATTGGTTATTTCTTCATGTATAATGATCAACTCGATACTCCCTAGCCCCCAACAGCCTTTTTTTTCACAACACTTTAACCAGAGTGACGGGAGAGCGGCATTTCAGAAAACGTGCTTATCTCGGCGAGAAAAAGCGATTTCGGCAATAAAATTTAAAACGCGTGTAAAACATAAACCAAACGATGAAATTGGTTATTTCTTCATGTATAATGATCAACTCGATACTCCCTAGCCCCCAACAGCCTTTTTTTTCATAACACTTTAACCAGAGTGACGGGAGAGCGGCATTTCAGAAAACGTGCTTATCTCGGCGAGAAAAAGCGATTTCGGCAATAAAATTTAAAACGCGTGTAAAACATAAACCAAACGATGAAATTGGTTATTTCTTCATGTATAATGATCAACTCGATACTCCCTAGCCCCCAACAGCCTTTTTTTTCATAACACTTTAACCAGAGTGACGGGAGAGCGGCATTTCAGAAAACGTGCTTATCTCGGCGAGAAAAAGCGATTTCGGCAATAAAATTTAAAACGCGTGTAAAACATAAACCAAACGATGAAATTGGTTATTTCTTCATGTATAATGATCAACTCGATACTCCCTAGCCCCCAACAGCCTTTTTTTTCACAACACTTTAACCAGAGTGACGGGAGAGCGGCATTTCAGAAAACGTGCTTATCTCGGCGAGAAAAAGCGATTTCGGCAATAAAATTTAAAACGCGTGTAAAACATAAACCAAACGATGAAATTGGTTATTTCTTCATGTATACTGATCAACTCGATACTCCCTAGCCCCCAACAGCCTTTTTTTTCATAACACTTTAACCAGAGTGACGGGAGAGCGGCATTTCAGAAAACGTGCTTATCTCGGCGAGAAAAAGCGATTTCGGCAATACAATTTAAAACGCGTGTAAAACATAAACCAAACGATGAAATTGGTTATTTCTTCATGTATAATGATCAACTCGATACTCCCTAGCCCCCAACAGCCTTTTTTTTCACAACACTTTAACCAGAGTGACGGGAGAGCGGCATTTCAGAAAACGTGCTTATCTCGGCGAGAAAAAGCGATTTCGGCAATAAAATTTAAAACGCGTGTAAAACATAAACCAAACGATGAAATTGGTTATTTCTTCATGTATAATGATCAACTCGAGTCAAGCTCCAGGGAGAGAGGCTGATTTTTCGCTTTTTAAAGCCGACCGACGAACCGGCGCGGGGCGGACTCAAAAGCTCGCAGAGCCGTAGGCACTTAGAAAAGTTTCGCCTTTGGCTGTGAACTCCAGGGGGAGAGGCTGGTTTTGCGTTATTTCAGGCCGGCTGGAGAACCGGCGCGGGTCGGACGCACAATCCCGGCAGAGCCGTGGGCACTTAGAAAACTTTCGCCAAGTTGGCTCTGAGCGCCTGGTACCTAATATGGAAGTATAGAGGCCGACTTTCGGGCAAGATCACGCCGCGTTAGGCTTCCAGGACCCCGGCTAAGCAATTTTACCGGGCCGCCCGGTTCTTTTTTTGAACCAGCCCGGTTCTTTTTACACTTCCAGCTGGAGCTCAGCAGCGGCTTTTGGCGAAAGATCACGCCGGGTTAGGCTTCCAGGACCTCGGCTAAGCAATTCTACCGGGCCGACCGGTTCTTTTTTTGAACCAGCCCGGTTCTTTTTACACTTCCAGCTGGAGCTCACGAGCGGCTTTTGGGACAAGATCACGCCGTGTTAGGCTTCCAGAGCCCTGGCTAAGCAATTTTACCGGCCCGACCGGTTCTTTTTTTTTTAACCAGCCCGGTTCTTTTTACACTTCCAGCTGGAGCTTAGCAGCGGCTTTTTGGACAATATCACGCCGGGTTAGGCTTCCAGGACCCCGGCTAAGCAATTTTACCGGGCCGCCCGGTTCTTTTTTTTAACCAGCCCGGTTCTTTTTACACTTCCAGCTGGAGCTCACGAGCGGCTTTTTGGACAAGATCACGCCTGGTTAGGCTTCCAGAGCCCCGGCTAAGCAATTTATACGGGCCGCCCGGTTCTTTTTTTTAACCAGCCCGGTTCTTTTTACACATCCAGCTGGAGCTCAGCAGCGGCTTTTTGGACAAGATCACGCCGTGTTAGGCTTCCAGAGCCCCGGCTAAGCAATTTTACCGGGTCGCCCGGTTCTTTTTTTAACCAGCCCGGTTCTTTTTACACTTCCAGCTGGAGCTCAGCAGCGGCTTTTTGCACAGTATCACGCCGGGTTAGGCTTCCAGGACCCCGGCTAGGCAATTTTACCGGGCCGCCCGGTTCTTTTTTTTAACCAGCCCGGTTCTTTTTACACTTCCAGCTGGAGCTCAGCAGCGGCTTTTTGGACAAGATCACGCCGTGTTAGGCTTCCAGAGCCCCGGCTAAGCAATTTTACCGGGTCGCCCGGTTCTTTTTTTTAACCAGCCCGGTTCTTTTTACACTTCCAGCTGTAGCTCAGCAGCGGCTTTTTGGACAAGATCACGCCGTGTTAGGCTTCCAGAGCCCCGGCTAAGCAATTTTACCGGGTCGCCCGGTTCTTTTTTTAACCAGCCCCGTTCTTTTTACACATCCAGCTGGAGCTCAGCAGTGACGGGAGAGCGGCATTTCAGAAAACGTGCTTATCTCGGCGAGAAAAAGCGATTTCGGCAATAAAATTTAAAACGCGTGTAAAACATAAACCAAACGATGAAATTGGTTATTTCTTCATGTATAATGATCAACTCGATACTCCCTAGCCCCCAACAGCCTTTTTTTTCATAACACTTTAACCAGAGTGACGGGAGAGCGGCATTTCAGAAAACGTGCTTATCTCGGCGAGAAAAAGCGATTTCGGCAATAAAATTTAAAACGCGTGTAAAACATAAACCAAACGATGAAATTGGTTATTTCTTCATGTATAATGATCAACTCGATACTCCCTAGCCCCCAACAGCCTTTTTTTTCATAACACTTTAACCAGAGTGACGGGAGAGCGGCATTTCAGAAAACGTGCTTATCTCGGCGAGAAAAAGCGATTTCGGCAATAAAATTTAAAACGCGTGTAAAACATAAACCAAACGATGAAATTGGTTATTTCTTCATGTATAATGATCAACTCGATACTCCCTAGCCCCCAACAGCCTTTTTTTTCATAACACTTTAACCAGAGTGACGGGAGAGCGGCATTTCAGAAAACGTGCTTATCTCGGCGAGAAAAAGCGATTTCGGCAATAAAATTTAAAACGCGTGTAAAACATAAACCAAACGATGACATTGGTTATTTCTTCATGTATAATGATCAACTCGATACTCCCTAGCCCCCAACAGCCTTTTTTTTCATAACACTTTAACCAGAGTGACGGGAGAGCGGCATTTCAGAAAACGTGCTTATCTCGGCGAGAAAAAGCGATTTCGGCAATAAAATTTAAAACGCGTGTAAAACATAAACCAAACGATGAAATTGGTTATTTCTTCATGTATAATGATCAACTCGATACTCCCTAGCCCCCAACAGCCTTTTTTTTCATAACACTTTAACCAGAGTGACGGGAGAGCGGCATTTCAGAAAACGTGCTTATCTCGGCGAGAAAAAGCGATTTCGGCAATAAAATTTAAAACGCGTGTAAAACATAAACCAAACGATGAAATTGGTTATTTCTTCATGTATAATGATCAACTCGATACTCCCTAGCCCCCAACAGCCTTTTTTTTCATAACACTTTAACCAGAGTGACGGGAGAGCGGCATTTCAGAAAACGTGCTTATCTCGGCGAGAAAAAGCGATTTCGGCAATAAAATTTAAAACGCGTGTAAAACATAAACCAAACGATGAAATTGGTTATTTCTTCATGTATAATGATCAACTCGATACTCCCTAGCCCCCAACAGCCTTTTTTTTCATAACACTTTAACCAGAGTGACGGGAGAGCGGCATTTCAGAAAACGTGCTTATCTCGGCGAGAAAAAGCGATTTCGCCAATAAAATTTAAAACGCGTGTAAAACATAAACCAAACGATGAAATTGGTTATTTCTTCATGTATAATGATCAACTCGATACTCCCTAGCCCCCAACAGCCTTTTTTTTCATAACACTTTAACCAGAGTGACGGGAGAGCGGCATTTCAGAAAACGTGCTTATCTCGGCGAGAAAAAGCGATTTCGGCAATAACATTTAAAACGCGTGTAAAACATAAACCAAACGATGAAATTGGTTATTTCTTCATGTATAATGATCAACTCGATACTCCCTAGCCCCCAACAGCCTTTTTTTTCATAACACTTTAACCAGAGTGACGGGAGAGCGGCATTTCAGAAAACGTGCTTATCTCGGCGAGAAAAAGCGATTTCGGCAATAAAATTTAAAACGCGTGTAAAACATAAACCAAACGATGAAATTGGTTATTTCTTCATGTATAATGATCAACTCGATACTCCCTAGCCCCCAACAGCCTTTTTTTTCATAACACTTTAACCAGAGTGACGGGAGAGCGGCATTTCAGAAAACGTGCTTATCTCGGCGAGTAAAAGCGATTTCGGCAATAAAATTTAAAACGCGTGTAAAACATAAACCAAACGATGAAATTGGTTATTTCTTCATGTATAATGATCAACTCGATACTCCCTAGCCCCCAACAGCCTTTTTTTTCATAACACTTTAACCAGAGTGACGGGAGAGCGGCATTTCAGAAAACGTGCTTATCTCGGCGAGAAAAAGCGATTTCGGCAATAAAATTTAAAACGCGTGTAAAACATAAACCAAACGATGAAATTGGTTATTTCTTCATGTATAATGATCAACTCGATACTCCCTAGCCCCCAACAGCCTTTTTTTTCATAACACTTTAACCAGAGTGACGGGAGAGCGGCATTTCAGAAAACGTGCTTATCTCGGCGAGAAAAAACGATTTCGGCAATAACATTTAAAACGCGTGTAAAACATAAACCAAACGATGAAATTGGTTATTTCTTCATGTATAATGATCAACTCGATACTCCCTAGCCCCCAACAGCCTTTTTTTTCATAACACTTTAACCAGAGTGACGGGAGAGCGGCATTTCAGAAAACGTGCTTATCTCGGCGAGAAAAAGCGATTTCGGCAATAAAATTTAAAACGCGTGTAAAACATAAACCAAACGATGAAATTGGTTATTTCTTCATGTATAATGATCAACTCGATACTCCCTAGCCCCCAACAGCCTTTTTTTTCATAACACTTTAACCAGAGTGACGGGAGAGCGGCATTTCAGAAAACGTGCTTATCTCGGCGAGAAAAAGCGATTTCGGCAATAAAATTTAAATCGCGTTTAAAACATAAACCAAACGATGAAATTGGTTATTTCTTCATGTATAATGATCAACTCGATACTCCCTAGCCCCCAACAGCCTTTTTTTTCATAACACTTTAACCAGAGTGACGGGAGAGCGGCATTTCAGAAAACGTGCTTATCTCGGCGAGAAAAAGCGATTTCGGCAATAAAATTTAAAACGCGTGTAAAACATAAACCAAACGATGAAATTGGTTATTTCTTCATGTATAATGATCAACTCGATACTCCCTAGCCCCCAACAGCCTTTTTTTTCATAACACTTTAACCAGAGTGACGGGAGAGCGGCATTTCAGAAAACGTGCTTATCTCGGCGAGAAAAAGCGATTTCGGCAATAAAATTTAAAACGCGTGTAAAACATAAACCAAACGATGAAATTGGTTATTTCTTCATGTATAATGATCAACTCGATACTCCCTAGCCCCCAACAGCCTTTTTTTTCATAACACTTTAACCAGAGTGACGGGAGAGCGGCATTTCAGAAAACGTGCTTATCTCGGCGAGAAAAAGCGATTTCGGCTATAAAATTTAAAACGCGTGTAAAACATAAACCAAACGATGAAATTGGTTATTTCTTCATGTATAATGATCAACTCGATACTCCCTAGCCCCCAACAGCCTTTTTTTTCATAACACTTTAACCAGAGTGACGGGAGACAGCATTTCAGAAAACGTGCTTATCACGGCGAGAAAAAGCGATTTCGGCAATAAAATTTAAAACGCGTGTAAAACATAAACCAAACGATGAAATTGGTTATTTCTTCATGTATAATGATCAACTCGATACTCCCTAGCCCCCAACAGCCTTTTTTTTCATAACACTTTAACCAGAGTGACGGGAGAGCGGCATTTCAGAAAACGTGCTTATCTCGGCGAGAAAAAGCGATTTCGGCAATAAAATTTAAAACGCGTGTAAAACATAAACCAAACGATGAAATTGGTTATTTCTTCATGTATAATGATCAACTCGATACTCCCTAGCCCCCAACAGCCTTTTTTTTCATAACACTTTAACCAGAGTGACGGGAGAGCGGCATTTCAGAAAACGTGCTTATCTCGGCGAGAAAAAGCGATTTCGGAAATAACATTTAAAACGCGTGTAAAACATAAACCAAACGATGAAATTGGTTATTTCTTCATGTATAATGATCAACTCGATACTCCCTAGCCCCCAACAGCCTTTTTTTTCATAACACTTTAACCAGAGTGACGGGAGAGCGGCATTTCAGAAAACGTGCTTATCTCGGCGAGAAAAAGCGATTTCGGCAATAAAATTTAAAACGCGTGTAAAACATAAACCAAACGATGAAATTGGTTATTTCTTCATGTATAATGATCAACTCGAGTCGAGCTCCAGGGAGAGAGGCTGATTTTTCGCTTTTTAAAGCCGACCGACGAACCGGCGCGGGGCGGACTCAAAAGCTCGCAGAGCCGTAGGCACTTAGAAAAGTTTCGCCTTTGGCTGTGAGCTCCAGGGGGAGAGGCTGGTTTTGCGTTATTTCAGGCCGGCTGGAGAACCGGCGCGGGTCGGACGCACAATTCCCGCAGAGCCGTGGGCACTTAGAAAATTTTCGCCAAGTTGGCTCTGAGCGCCTGGTACCTAATATGGAAGTATAGAGGCCGACTTTCGGGCAAGATCACGCCGTGTTAGGCTTCCAGGACCCCGGCTAAGCAATTTTACCGGGCCGCCCGGTTCTTTTTTTGAACCAGCCCGGTTCTTTTTACACTTCCAGCTGGAGCTCAGCAGCGGCTTTTGGCGCAAGATCACGCCGGGTTAGGCTTCCAGGACCTCGGCTAAGCAATTCTACCGGGCCGCCCGGTTCTTTTTTTGAACCAGCCCGGTTCTTTTTACACTTCCAGCTGGAGCTCACAAGCGGCTTTTGGGACAAGATCACGCCGTGTTAGGCTTCCAGAGCCCCGGCTAAGCAATTTTACCGGCCCGACCGGTTCTTTTTTTTTTAACCAGCCCGGTTCTTTTTACACTTCCAGCTGGAGCTCAGCAGCGGCTTTTTGGACAATATCACGCCGGGTTAGGCTTCCAGGACCCCGGCTAAGCAATTTTACCGGGCCGCCCGGTTCTTTTTTTTTAACCAGCCCGGTTCTTTTTACACTTCCAGCTGGACCTCACGAGCGGCTTTTTGGACAAGATCACGCCTGGTTAGGCTTCCAGAGCCCCGGCTAAGCAATTTTAACGGGCCGCCCGGTTCTTTTTTTTAACCAGCCCGGTTCTTTTTACACTTCCAGCTGGAGCTCAGCAGCGGCTTTTTGGACAAGATCACGCCGTGTTAGGCTTCCAGAGCCCCGGCTAAGCAATTTTACCGGGTCGCCCGGTTCTTTTTTTAACCAGCCCGGTTCTTTTTACACTTCCAGCTGGAGCTCAGAAGCGGCTTTTTGCACAGTATCACGCCGGGTTAGGCTTCCAGGACCCCGGCTAGGCAATTTTACCGGGCCGCCCGGTTCTTTTTTTTAACCAGCCCGGTTCTTTTTACACTTCCAGCTGGAGCTCAGCAGCGGCTTTTTGGACAAGATCACGCCGTGTTAGGCTTCCAGAGCCCCGGCTAAGCAATTTTACCGGGTCGCCCGGTTCTTTTTTTTAACCAGCCCGGTTCTTTTTTACACTTCCAGCTGTAGCTCAGCAGCGGCTTTTTGGACAAGATCACGCCGTGTTAGGCTTCCAGAGCCCCGGCTAAGCAATTTTACCGGGTCGCCCGGTTCTTTTTTTAACCAGCCCGGTTCTTTTTACACATCCAGCTGGAGCTCAGCAGCGTGTAAAACATAAACCAAACGATGAAATTGGTTATTTCTTCATGTATAATGATCAACTCGATAGTCCCTAGCCCCCAACAGCCTTTTTTTTCATAACACTTTAACCAGAGTGACGGGAGAGCGGCATTTCAGAAAACGTGCTTATCTCGGCGAGAAAAAGCGATTTCGGCAATAAAATTTAAATCGCGTTTAAAACATAAACCAAACGATGAAATTGGTTATTTCTTCATGTATAATGATCAACTCGATACTCCCTAGCCCCCAACAGCCTTTTTTTTCATAACACTTTAACCAGAGTGACGGGAGAGCGGCATTTCAGAAAACGTGCTTATCTCGGCGAGAAAAAGCGATTTCGGCAATAAAATTTAAAACGCGTGTAAAACATAAACCAAACGATGAAATTGGTTATTTCTTCATGTATAATGATCAACTCGATACTCCCTAGCCCCCAACAGCCTTTTTTTTCATAACACTTTAACCAGAGTGACGGGAGAGCGGCATTTCAGAAAACGTGCTTATCTCGGCGAGAAAAAGCGATTTCGGCAATAAAATTTAAAACGCGTGTAAAACATAAACCAAACGATGAAATTGGTTATTTCTTCATGTATAATGATCAACTCGATACTCCCTAGCCCCCAACAGCCTTTTTTTTCATAACACTTTAACCAGAGTGACGGGAGAGCGGCATTTCAGAAAACGTGCTTATCTCGGCGAGAAAAAGCGATTTCGGCAATAAAATTTAAAACGCGTTTAAAACATAAACCAAACGATGAAATTGGTTATTTCTTCATGTATAATGATCAACTCGATACTCCCTAGCCCCCAACAGCCTTTTTTTTTTCATAACACTTTAACCAGAGTGACGGGAGAGCGGCATTTCAGAAAACGTGCTTATCTCGGCGAGAAAAAGCGATTTCGGCAATAAAATTTAAAACGCGTGTAAAACATAAACCAAACGATGGAATTGGTTATTTCTTCATGTATAATGATCAACTCGATACTCCCTAGCCCCCAACAGCCTTTTTTTTCATAACACTTTAACCAGAGTGACGGGAGAGCGGCATTTCAGAAAACGTGCTTATCTCGGCGAGAAAAAGCGATTTCGGCAATAAAATTTAAAACGCGTGTAAAACATAAACCAAACGATGAAATTGGTTATTTCTTCATGTATAATGATCAACTCGATACTCCCTAGCCCCCAACAGCCTTTTTTTTCATAACACTTTAACCAGAGTGACGGGAGAGCGGCATTTCAGAAAACGTGCTTATCTCGGCGAGAAAAAGCGATTTCGGCAATAAAATTTAAAACGCGTGTAAAACATAAACCAAACGATGATATTGGTTATTTCTTCATGTATAATGATCAACTCGATACTCCCTAGCCCCCAACAGCCTTTTTTTTCATAACACTTTAACCAGAGTGACGGGAGAGCGGCATTTCAGAAAACGTGCTTATCTCGGCGAGAAAAAGCGATTTCGGCAATAAAATTTAAAACGCGTGTAAAACATAAACCAAACAATGAAATTGGTTATTTCTTCATGTATAATGATCAACTCGATACTCCCTAGCCCCCAACAGCCTTTTTTTTCATAACACTTTAACCAGAGTGACGGGAGAGCGGCATTTCAGAAAACGTGCTTATCTCGGCGAGAAAAAGCGATTTCGGCAATAACATTTAAAACGCGTGTAAAACATAAACCAAACGATGAAATTGGTTATTTCTTCATGTATAATGATCAACTCGATACTCCCTAGCCCCCAACAGCCTTTTTTTTCATAACACTTTAACCAGAGTGACGGGAGAGCGGCATTTCAGAAAACGTGCTTATCTCGGCGAGAAAAAGCGATTTCGGCAATAAAATTTAAAACGCGTGTAAAACATAAACCAAACGATGAAATTGGTTATTTCTTCATGTATAATGATCAACTCGATACTCCCTAGCCCCCAACAGCCTTTTTTTTCATAACACTTTAACCAGAGTGACGGGAGAGCGGCATTTCAGAAAACGTGCTTATCTCGGCGAGAAAAAGCGATTTCGGCAATAAAATTTAAATCGCGTTTAAAACATAAACCAAACGATGAAATTGGTTATTTCTTCATGTATAATGATCAACTCGATACTCCCTAGCCCCCAACAGCCTTTTTTTTCATAACACTTTAACCAGAGTGACGGGAGAGCGGCATTTCAGAAAACGTGCTTATCTCGGCGAGAAAAAGCGATTTCGGCAATAAAATTTAAAACGCGTGTAAAACATAAACCAAACGATGAAATTGGTTATTTCTTCATGTATAATGATCAACTCGATACTCCCTAGCCCCCAACAGCCTTTTTTTTCATAACACTTTAACCAGAGTGACGGGAGAGCGGCATTTCAGAAAACGTGCTTATCTCGGCGAGAAAAAGCGATTTCGGCAATAAAATTTAAAACGCGTGTAAAACATAAACCAAACGATGAAATTGGTTATTTCTTCATGTATAATGATCAACTCGATACTCCCTAGCCCCCAACAGCCTTTTTTTTCATAACACTTTAACCAGAGTGACGGGAGAGCGGCATTTCAGAAAACGTGCTTATCTCGGCGAGAAAAAGCGATTTCGGCAATAAAATTTAAAACGCGTGTAAAACATAAACCAAACGATGAAATTGGTTATTTCTTCATGTATAATGATCAACTCGATACTCCCTAGCCCCCAACAGCCTTTTTTTTCATAACACTTTAACCAGAGTGACGGGAGAGCGGCATTTCAGAAAACGTGCTTATCTCGGCGAGAAAAAGCGATTTCGGCAATAAAATTTAAAACGCGTGTAAAACATAAACCAAACGATGAAATTGGTTATTTCTTCATGTATAATGATCAACTCGATACTCCCTAGCCCCCAACAGCCTTTTTTTTCATAACACTTTAACCAGAGTGACGGGAGAGCGGCATTTCAGAAAACGTGCTTATCTCGGCGAGAAAAAGCGATTTCGGCAATAAAATTTAAAACGCGTGTAAAACATAAACCAAACGATGAAATTGGTTATTTCTTCATGTATAATGATCAACTCGATACTCCCTAGCCCCCAACAGCCTTTTTTTTCATAACACTTTAACCAGAGTGACGGGAGAGCGGCATTTCAGAAAACGTGCTTATCTCGGCGAGAAAAAGCGATTTCGGCAATAAAATTTAAAACGCGTGTAAAACATAAACCAAACGATGAAATTGGTTATTTCTTCATGTATAATGATCAACTCGATACTCCCTAGCCCCCAACAGCCTTTTTTTTCATAACACTTTAACCAGAGTGACGGGAGAGCGGCATTTCAGAAAACGTGCTTATCTCGGCGAGAAAAAGCGATTTCGGCAATAAAATTTAAAACGCGTGTAAAACATAAACCAAACGATGAAATTGGTTATTTCTTCATGTATAATGATCAACTCGATACTCCCTAGCCCCCAACAGCCTTTTTTTTCATAACACTTTAACCAGAGTGACGGGAGAGCGGCATTTCAGAAAACGTGCTTATCTCGGCGAGAAAAAGCGATTTCGGCAATAAAATTTAAAACGCGTGTAAAACATAAACCAAACGATGAAATTGGTTATTTCTTCATGTATAATGATCAACTCGATACTCCCTAGCCCCCAACAGCCTTTTTTTTCATAACACTTTAACCAGAGTGACGGGAGAGCGGCATTTCAGAAAACGTGCTTATCTCGGCGAGAAAAAGCGATTTCGGCAATAAAATTTAAAACGCGTGTAAAACATAAACCAAACGATGAAATTGGTTATTTCTTCATGTATAATGATCAACTCGATACTCCCTAGCCCCCAACAGCCTTTTTTTTCATAACACTTTAACCAGAGTGACGGGAGAGCGGCATTTCAGAAAACGTGCTTATCTCGGCGAGAAAAAGCGATTTCGGCAATAAAATTTAAAACGCGTGTAAAACATAAACCAAACGATGAAATTGGTTATTTCTTCATGTATAATGATCAACTCGATACTCCCTAGCCCCCAACAGCCTTTTTTTTCATAACACTTTAACCAGAGTGACGGGAGAGCGGCATTTCAGAAAACGTGCTTATCTCGGCGAGAAAAAGCGATTTCGGCAATAAAATTTAAAACGCGTGTAAAACATAAACCAAACGATGAAATTGGTTATTTCTTCATGTATAATGATCAACTCGATACTCCCTAGCCCCCAACAGCCTTTTTTTTCATAACACTTTAACCAGAGTGACGGGAGAGCGGCATTTCAGAAAACGTGCTTATCTCGGCGAGAAAAAGCGATTTCGGCAATAAAATTTAAAACGCGTGTAAAACATAAACCAAACGATGAAATTGGTTATTTCTTCATGTATAATGATCAACTCGATACTCCCTAGCCCCCAACAGCCTTTTTTTTCATAACACTTTAACCAGAGTGACGGGAGAGCGGCATTTCAGAAAACGTGCTTATCTCGGCGAGAAAAAGCGATTTCGGCAATAAAATTTAAAACGCGTGTAAAACATAAACCAAACGATGAAATTGGTTATTTCTTCATGTATAATGATCAACTCGATACTCCCTAGCCCCCAACAGCCTTTTTTTTCATAACACTTTAACCAGAGTGACGGGAGAGCGGCATTTCAGAAAACGTGCTTATCTCGGCGAGAAAAAGCGATTTCGGCAATAAAATTTAAAACGCGTGTAAAACATAAACCAAACGATGAAATTGGTTATTTCTTCATGTATAATGATCAACTCGATACTCCCTAGCCCCCAACAGCCTTTTTTTTCATAACACTTTAACCAGAGTGACGGGAGAGCGGCATTTCAGAAAACGTGCTTATCTCGGCGAGAAAAAGCGATTTCGGCAATAAAATTTAAAACGCGTGTAAAACATAAACCAAACGATGAAATTGGTTATTTCTTCATGTATAATGATCAACTCGATACTCCCTAGCCCCCAACAGCCTTTTTTTTCATAACACTTTAACCAGAGTGACGGGAGAGCGGCATTTCAGAAAACGTGCTTATCTCGGCGAGAAAAAGCGATTTCGGCAATAAAATTTAAAACGCGTGTAAAACATAAACCAAACGATGAAATCTGGTTATTTCTTCATGTATAATGATCAACTCGATACTCCCTAGCCCCCAACAGCCTTTTTTTTCATAACACTTTAACCAGAGTGACGGGAGAGCGGCATTTCAGAAAACGTGCTTATCTCGGCGAGAAAAAGCGATTTCGGCAATAAAATTTAAAACGCGTGTAAAACATAAACCAAACGATGAAATTGGTTATTTCTTCATGTATAATGATCAACTCGATACTCCCTAGCCCCCAACAGCCTTTTTTTTCATAACACTTTAACCAGAGTGACGGGAGAGCGGCATTTCAGAAAACGTGCTTATCTCGGCGAGAAAAAGCGATTTCGGCAATAAAATTTAAAACGCGTGTAAAACATAAACCAAACGATGAAATTGGTTATTTCTTCATGTATAATGATCAACTCGATACTCCCTAGCCCCCAACAGCCTTTTTTTTCATAACACTTTAACCAGAGTGACGGGAGAGCGGCATTTCAGAAAACGTGCTTATCTCGGCGAGAAAAAGCGATTTCGGCAATAAAATTTAAAACGCGTGTAAAACATAAACCAAACGATGAAATTGGTTATTTCTTCATGTATAATGATCAACTCGATACTCCCTAGCCCCCAACAGCCTTTTTTTTCATAACACTTTAACCAGAGTGACGGGAGAGCGGCATTTCAGAAAACGTGCTTATCTCGGCGAGAAAAAGCGATTTCGGCAATAAAATTTAAAACGCGTGTAAAACATAAACCAAACGATGAAATTGGTTATTTCTTCATGTATAATGATCAACTCGATACTCCCTAGCCCCCAACAGCCTTTTTTTTCATAACACTTTAACCAGAGTGACGGGAGAGCGGCATTTCAGAAAACGTGCTTATCTCGGCGAGAAAAAGCGATTTCGGCAATAAAATTTAAAACGCGTGTAAAACATAAACCAAACGATGAAATTGGTTATTTCTTCATGTATAATGATCAACTCGATACTCCCTAGCCCCCAACAGCCTTTTTTTTCATAACACTTTAACCAGAGTGACGGGAGAGCGGCATTTCAGAAAACGTGCTTATCTCGGCGAGAAAAAGCGATTTCGGCAATAAAATTTAAAACGCGTGTAAAACATAAACCAAACGATGAAATTGGTTATTTCTTCATGTATAATGATCAACTCGATACTCCCTAGCCCCCAACAGCCTTTTTTTTCATAACACTTTAACCAGAGTGACGGGAGAGCGGCATTTCAGAAAACGTGCTTATCTCGGCGAGAAAAAGCGATTTCGGCAATAAAATTTAAAACGCGTGTAAAACATAAACCAAACGATGAAATTGGTTATTTCTTCATGTATAATGATCAACTCGATACTCCCTAGCCCCCAACAGCCTTTTTTTTCATAACACTTTAACCAGAGTGACGGGAGAGCGGCATTTCAGAAAACGTGCTTATCTCGGCGAGAAAAAGCGATTTCGGCAATAAAATTTAAAACGCGTGTAAAACATAAACCAAACGATGAAATTGGTTATTTCTTCATGTATAATGATCAACTCGATACTCCCTAGCCCCCAACAGCCTTTTTTTTCATAACACTTTAACCAGAGTGACGGGAGAGCGGCATTTCAGAAAACGTGCTTATCTCGGCGAGAAAAAGCGATTTCGGCAATAAAATTTAAAACGCGTGTAAAACATAAACCAAACGATGAAATTGGTTATTTCTTCATGTATAATGATCAACTCGATACTCCCTAGCCCCCAACAGCCTTTTTTTTCATAACACTTTAACCAGAGTGACGGGAGAGCGGCATTTCAGAAAACGTGCTTATCTCGGCGAGAAAAAGCGATTTCGGCAATAAAATTTAAAACGCGTGTAAAACATAAACCAAACGATGAAATTGGTTATTTCTTCATGTATAATGATCAACTCGATACTCCCTAGCCCCCAACAGCCTTTTTTTTCATAACACTTTAACCAGAGTGACGGGAGAGCGGCATTTCAGAAAACGTGCTTATCTCGGCGAGAAAAAGCGATTTCGGCAATAAAATTTAAAACGCGTGTAAAACATAAACCAAACGATGAAATTGGTTATTTCTTCATGTATAATGATCAACTCGATACTCCCTAGCCCCCAACAGCCTTTTTTTTCATAACACTTTAACCAGAGTGACGGGAGAGCGGCATTTCAGAAAACGTGCTTATCTCGGCGAGAAAAAGCGATTTCGGCAATAAAATTTAAAACGCGTGTAAAACATAAACCAAACGATGAAATTGGTTATTTCTTCATGTATAATGATCAACTCGATACTCCCTAGCCCCCAACAGCCTTTTTTTTCATAACACTTTAACCAGAGTGACGGGAGAGCGGCATTTCAGAAAACGTGCTTATCTCGGCGAGAAAAAGCGATTTCGGCAATAAAATTTAAAACGCGTGTAAAACATAAACCAAACGATGAAATTGGTTATTTCTTCATGTATAATGATCAACTCGATACTCCCTAGCCCCCAACAGCCTTTTTTTTCATAACACTTTAACCAGAGTGACGGGAGAGCGGCATTTCAGAAAACGTGCTTATCTCGGCGAGAAAAAGCGATTTCGGCAATAAAATTTAAAACGCGTGTAAAACATAAACCAAACGATGAAATTGGTTATTTCTTCATGTATAATGATCAACTCGATACTCCCTAGCCCCCAACAGCCTTTTTTTTCATAACACTTTAACCAGAGTGACGGGAGAGCGGCATTTCAGAAAACGTGCTTATCTCGGCGAGAAAAAGCGATTTCGGCAATAAAATTTAAAACGCGTGTAAAACATAAACCAAACGATGAAATTGGTTATTTCTTCATGTATAATGATCAACTCGATACTCCCTAGCCCCCAACAGCCTTTTTTTTCATAACACTTTAACCAGAGTGACGGGAGAGCGGCATTTCAGAAAACGTGCTTATCTCGGCGAGAAAAAGCGATTTCGGCAATAAAATTTAAAACGCGTGTAAAACATAAACCAAACGATGAAATTGGTTATTTCTTCATGTATAATGATCAACTCGATACTCCCTAGCCCCCAACAGCCTTTTTTTTCATAACACTTTAACCAGAGTGACGGGAGAGCGGCATTTCAGAAAACGTGCTTATCTCGGCGAGAAAAAGCGATTTCGGCAATAAAATTTAAAACGCGTGTAAAACATAAACCAAACGATGAAATTGGTTATTTCTTCATGTATAATGATCAACTCGATACTCCCTAGCCCCCAACAGCCTTTTTTTTCATAACACTTTAACCAGAGTGACGGGAGAGCGGCATTTCAGAAAACGTGCTTATCTCGGCGAGAAAAAGCGATTTCGGCAATAAAATTTAAAACGCGTGTAAAACATAAACCAAACGATGAAATTGGTTATTTCTTCATGTATAATGATCAACTCGATACTCCCTAGCCCCCAACAGCCTTTTTTTTCATAACACTTTAACCAGAGTGACGGGAGAGCGGCATTTCAGAAAACGTGCTTATCTCGGCGAGAAAAAGCGATTTCGGCAATAAAATTTAAAACGCGTGTAAAACATAAACCAAACGATGAAATTGGTTATTTCTTCATGTATAATGATCAACTCGATACTCCCTAGCCCCCAACAGCCTTTTTTTTCATAACACTTTAACCAGAGTGACGGGAGAGCGGCATTTCAGAAAACGTGCTTATCTCGGCGAGAAAAAGCGATTTCGGCAATAAAATTTAAAACGCGTGTAAAACATAAACCAAACGATGAAATTGGTTATTTCTTCATGTATAATGATCAACTCGATACTCCCTAGCCCCCAACAGCCTTTTTTTTCATAACACTTTAACCAGAGTGACGGGAGAGCGGCATTTCAGAAAACGTGCTTATCTCGGCGAGAAAAAGCGATTTCGGCAATAAAATTTAAAACGCGTGTAAAACATAAACCAAACGATGAAATTGGTTATTTCTTCATGTATAATGATCAACTCGATACTCCCTAGCCCCCAACAGCCTTTTTTTTCATAACACTTTAACCAGAGTGACGGGAGAGCGGCATTTCAGAAAACGTGCTTATCTCGGCGAGAAAAAGCGATTTCGGCAATAAAATTTAAAACGCGTGTAAAACATAAACCAAACGATGAAATTGGTTATTTCTTCATGTATAATGATCAACTCGATACTCCCTAGCCCCCAACAGCCTTTTTTTTCATAACACTTTAACCAGAGTGACGGGAGAGCGGCATTTCAGAAAACGTGCTTATCTCGGCGAGAAAAAGCGATTTCGGCAATAAAATTTAAAACGCGTGTAAAACATAAACCAAACGATGAAATTGGTTATTTCTTCATGTATAATGATCAACTCGATACTCCCTAGCCCCCAACAGCCTTTTTTTTCATAACACTTTAACCAGAGTGACGGGAGAGCGGCATTTCAGAAAACGTGCTTATCTCGGCGAGAAAAAGCGATTTCGGCAATAAAATTTAAAACGCGTGTAAAACATAAACCAAACGATGAAATTGGTTATTTCTTCATGTATAATGATCAACTCGATACTCCCTAGCCCCCAACAGCCTTTTTTTTCATAACACTTTAACCAGAGTGACGGGAGAGCGGCATTTCAGAAAACGTGCTTATCTCGGCGAGAAAAAGCGATTTCGGCAATAAAATTTAAAACGCGTGTAAAACATAAACCAAACGATGAAATTGGTTATTTCTTCATGTATAATGATCAACTCGATACTCCCTAGCCCCCAACAGCCTTTTTTTTCATAACACTTTAACCAGAGTGACGGGAGAGCGGCATTTCAGAAAACGTGCTTATCTCGGCGAGAAAAAGCGATTTCGGCAATAAAATTTAAAACGCGTGTAAAACATAAACCAAACGATGAAATTGGTTATTTCTTCATGTATAATGATCAACTCGATACTCCCTAGCCCCCAACAGCCTTTTTTTTCATAACACTTTAACCAGAGTGACGGGAGAGCGGCATTTCAGAAAACGTGCTTATCTCGGCGAGAAAAAGCGATTTCGGCAATAAAATTTAAAACGCGTGTAAAACATAAACCAAACGATGAAATTGGTTATTTCTTCATGTATAATGATCAACTCGATACTCCCTAGCCCCCAACAGCCTTTTTTTTCATAACACTTTAACCAGAGTGACGGGAGAGCGGCATTTCAGAAAACGTGCTTATCTCGGCGAGAAAAAGCGATTTCGGCAATAAAATTTAAAACGCGTGTAAAACATAAACCAAACGATGAAATTGGTTATTTCTTCATGTATAATGATCAACTCGATACTCCCTAGCCCCCAACAGCCTTTTTTTTCATAACACTTTAACCAGAGTGACGGGAGAGCGGCATTTCAGAAAACGTGCTTATCTCGGCGAGAAAAAGCGATTTCGGCAATAAAATTTAAAACGCGTGTAAAACATAAACCAAACGATGAAATTGGTTATTTCTTCATGTATAATGATCAACTCGATACTCCCTAGCCCCCAACAGCCTTTTTTTTCATAACACTTTAACCAGAGTGACGGGAGAGCGGCATTTCAGAAAACGTGCTTATCTCGGCGAGAAAAAGCGATTTCGGCAATAAAATTTAAAACGCGTGTAAAACATAAACCAAACGATGAAATTGGTTATTTCTTCATGTATAATGATCAACTCGATACTCCCTAGCCCCCAACAGCCTTTTTTTTCATAACACTTTAACCAGAGTGACGGGAGAGCGGCATTTCAGAAAACGTGCTTATCTCGGCGAGAAAAAGCGATTTCGGCAATAAAATTTAAAACGCGTGTAAAACATAAACCAAACGATGAAATTGGTTATTTCTTCATGTATAATGATCAACTCGATACTCCCTAGCCCCCAACAGCCTTTTTTTTCATAACACTTTAACCAGAGTGACGGGAGAGCGGCATTTCAGAAAACGTGCTTATCTCGGCGAGAAAAAGCGATTTCGGATATAAAATTTAAAACGCGTGTAAAACATAAACCAAACGATGAAATTGGTTATTTCTTCATGTATAATGATCAACTCGATACTCCCTAGCCCCCAACAGCCTTTTTTTTCATAACACTTTAACCAGAGTGACGGGAGAGCGGCATTTCAGAAAACGTGCTTATCTCGGCGAGAAAAAGCGATTTCGGCAATAAAATTTAAAACGCGTGTAAAACATAAACCAAACGATGAAATTGGTTATTTCTTCATGTATAATGATCAACTCGATACTCCCTAGCCCCCAACAGCCTTTTTTTTCATAACACTTTAACCAGAGTGACGGGAGAGCGGCATTTCAGAAAACGTGCTTATCTCGGCGAGAAAAAGCGATTTCGGCAATAAAATTTAAAACGCGTGTAAAACATAAACCAAACGATGAAATTGGTTATTTCTTCATGTATAATGATCAACTCGATACTCCCTAGACCCCAACAGCCTTTTTTTTCATAACACTTTAACCAGAGTGACGGGAGAGCGGCATTTCAGAAAACGTGCTTATCTCGGCGAGAAAAAGCGATTTCGGCAATAAAATTTAAAACGCGTGTAAAACATAAACCAAACGATGAAATTGGTTATTTCTTCATGTATAATGATCAACTCGATACTCCCTAGCCCCCAACAGCCTTTTTTTTCATAACACTTTAACCAGAGTGACGGGAGAGCGGCATTTCAGAAAACGTGCTTATCTCGGCGAGAAAAAGCGATTTCGGCAATAAAATTTAAAACGCGTGTAAAACATAAACCAAACGATGAAATTGGTTATTTCTTCATGTATAATGATCAACTCGATACTCCCTAGCCCCCAACAGCCTTTTTTTTCATAACACTTTAACCAGAGTGACGGGAGAGCGGCATTTCAGAAAACGTGCTTATCTCGGCGAGAAAAAGCGATTTCGGCAATAAAATTTAAAACGCGTGTAAAACATAAACCAAACGATGAAATTGGTTATTTCTTCACGTATAATGATCAACTCGATACTCCCTAGCCCCCAACAGCCTTTTTTTTCATAACACTTTAACCAGAGTGACGGGAGAGCGGCATTTCAGAAAACGTGCTTATCTCGGCGAGAAAAAGCGATTTCGGCAATAAAATTTAAAACGCGTGTAAAACATAAACCAAACGATGAAATTGGTTATTTCTTCATGTATAATGATCAACTCGATACTCCCTAGCCCCCAACAACCTTTTTTTTCATAACACTTTAACCAGAGTGACGGGAGAGCGGCATTTCAGAAAACGTGCTTATCTCGGCGAGAAAAAGCGATTTCGGCAATAAAATTTAAAACGCGTGTAAAACATAAACCAAACGATGAAATTGGTTATTTCTTCATGTATAATGATCAACTCGATACTCCCTAGCCCCCAACAGCCTTTTTTTTCATAACACTTTAACCAGAGTGACGGGAGAGCGGCATTTCAGAAAACGTGCTTATCTCGGCGAGAAAAAGCGATTTCGGCAATAAAATTTAAAACGCGTGTAAAACATAAACCAAACGATGAAATTGGTTATTTCTTCATGTATAATGATCAACTCGATACTCCCTAGCCCCCAACAACCTTTTTTTTCATAACACTTTAACCAGAGTGACGGGAGAGCGGCATTTCAGAAAACGTGCTTATCTCGGCGAGAAAAAGCGATTTCGGCAATAAAATTTAAAACGCGTGTAAAACATAAACCAAACGATGAAATTGGTTATTTCTTCATGTATAATGATCAACTCGATACTCCCTAGCCCCCAACAGCCTTTTTTTTCATAACACTTTAACCAGAGTGACGGGAGAGCGGCATTTCAGAAAACGTGCTTATCTCGGCGAGAAAAAGCGATTTCGGCAATAAAATTTAAAACGCGTGTAAAACATAAACCAAACGATGAAATTGGTTATTTCTTCATGTATAATGATCAACTCGATACTCCCTAGCCCCCAACAGCCTTTTTTTTCATAACACTTTAACCAGAGTGACGGGAGAGCGGCATTTCAGAAAACGTGCTTATCTCGGCGAGAAAAAGCGATTTCGGCAATAAAATTTAAAACGCGTGTAAAACATAAACCAAACGATGAAATTGGTTATTTCTTCATGTATAATGATCAACTCGATACTCCCTAGCCCCCAACAGCCTTTTTTTTCAAAACACTTTAACCAGAGTGACGGGAGAGCGGCATTTCAGAAAACGTGCTTATCTCGGCGAGAAAAAGCGATTTCGGCAATAAAATTTAAAACGCGTGTAAAACATAAACCAAACGATGAAATTGGTTATTTCTTCATGTATAATGATCAACTCGATACTCCCTAGCCCCCAACAGCCTTTTTTTTCATAACACTTTAACCAGAGTGACGGGAGAGCGGCATTTCAGAAAACGTGCTTATCTCGGCGAGAAAAAGCGATTTCGGCAATAAAATTTAAAACGCGTGTAAAACATAAACCAAACGATGAAATTGGTTATTTCTTCATGTATAATGATCAACTCGATACTCCCTAGCTCCCAACAGCCTTTTTTTTCATAACACTTTAACCAGAGTGACGGGAGAGCGGCATTTCAGAAAACGTGCTTATCTCGGCGAGAAAAAGCGATTTCGGCAATAAAATTTAAAACGCGTGTAAAACATAAACCAAACGATGAAATTGGTTATTTCTTCATGTATAATGATCAACTCGATACTCCCTAGCCCCCAACAGCCTTTTTTTTCATAACACTTTAACCAGAGTGACGGGAGAGCGGCATTTCAGAAAACGTGCTTATCTCGGCGAGAAAAAGCGATTTCGGCAATAAAATTTAAAACGCGTGTAAAACATAAACCAAACGATGAAATTGGTTATTTCTTCATGTATAATGATCAACTCGATACTCCCTAGCCCCCAACAGCCTTTTTTTTCATAACACTTTAACCAGAGTGACGGGAGAGCGGCATTTCAGAAAACGTGCTTATCTCGGCGAGAAAAAGCGATTTCGGATATAAAATTTAAAACGCGTGTAAAACATAAACCAAACGATGAAATTGGTTATTTCTTCATGTATAATGATCAACTCGATACTCCCTAGCCCCCAACAGCCTTTTTTTTCATAACACTTTAACCAGAGTGACGGGAGAGCGGCATTTCAGAAAACGTGCTTATCTCGGCGAGAAAAAGCGATTTCGGCAATAAAATTTAAAACGCGTGTAAAACATAAACCAAACGATGAAATTGGTTATTTCTTCATGTATAATGATCAACTCGATACTCCCTAGCCCCCAACAGCCTTTTTTTTCATAACACTTTAACCAGAGTGACGGGAGAGCGGCATTTCAGAAAACGTGCTTATCTCGGCGAGAAAAAGCGATTTCGGCAATAAAATTTAAAACGCGTGTAAAACATAAACCAAACGATGAAATTGGTTATTTCTTCATGTATAATGATCAACTTGATACTCCCTAGACCCCAACAGCCTTTTTTTTCATAACACTTTAACCAGAGTGACGGGAGAGCGGCATTTCAGAAAACGTGCTTATCTCGGCGAGAAAAAGCGATTTCGGCAATAAAATTTAAAACGCGTGTAAAACATAAACCAAACGATGAAATTGGTTATTTCTTCATGTATAATGATCAACTCGATACTCCCTAGCCCCCAACAGCCTTTTTTTTCATAACACTTTAACCAGAGTGACGGGAGAGCGGCATTTCAGAAAACGTGCTTATCTCGGCGAGAAAAAGCAATTTCGGCAATAAAATTTAAAACGCGTGTAAAACATAAACCAAACGATGAAATTGGTTATTTCTTCATGTATAATGATCAACTCGATACTCCCTAGCCCCCAACAGCCTTTTTTTTCATAACACTTTAACCAGAGTGACGGGAGAGCGGCATTTCAGAAAACGTGCTTATCTCGGCGAGAAAAAGCGATTTCGGCAATAAAATTTAAAACGCGTGTAAAACATAAACCAAACGATGAAATTGGTTATTTCTTCATGTATAATGATCAACTCGATACTCCCTAGCCCCCAACAGCCTTTTTTTTCATAACACTTTAACCAGAGTGACGGGAGAGCGGCATTTCAGAAAACGTGCTTATCTCGGCGAGAAAAAGCGATTTCGGCAATAAAATTTAAAACGCGTGTAAAACATAAACCAAACGATGAAATTGGTTATTTCTTCATGTATAATGATCAACTTGATACTCCCTAGACCCCAACAGCCTTTTTTTTCATAACACTTTAACCAGAGTGACGGGAGAGCGGCATTTCAGAAAACGTGCTTATCTCGGCGAGAAAAAGCGATTTCGGCAATAAAATTTAAAACGCTTGTAAAACATAAACCAAACGATGAAATTGGTTATTTCTTCATGTATAATGATCAACTCGATACTCCCTAGCCCCCAACAGCCTTTTTTTTCATAACACTTTAACCAGAGTGACGGGAGAGCGGCATTTCAGAAAACGTGCTTATCTCGGCGAGAAAAAGCGATTTCGGCAATAAAATTTAAAACGCGTGTAAAACATAAACCAAACGATGAAATTGGTTATTTCTTCATGTATAATGATCAACTCGATACTCCCTAGCCCCCAACAGCCTTTTTTTTCATAACACTTTAACCAGAGTGACGGGAGAGCGGCATTTCAGAAAACGTGCTTATCTCGGCGAGAAAAAGCGATTTCGGCAATAAAATTTAAAACGCGTGTAAAACATAAACCAAACGATGAAATTGGTTATTTCTTCATGTATAATGATCAACTCGATACTCCCTAGCCCCCAACAGCCTTTTTTTTCATAACACTTTAACCAGAGTGACGGGAGAGCGGCATTTCAGAAAACGTGCTTATCTCGGCGAGAAAAAGCGATTTCGGCAATAAAATTTAAAACGCGTGTAAAACATAAACCAAACGATGAAATTGGTTATTTCTTCATGTATAATGATCAACTCGATACTCCCTAGCCCCCAACAGCCTTTTTTTTCATAACACTTTAACCAGAGTGACGGGAGAGCGGCATTTCAGAAAACGTGCTTATCTCGGCGAGAAAAAGCGATTTCGGCAATAAAATTTAAAACGCGTGTAAAACATAAACCAAACGATGAAATTGGTTATTTCTTCATGTATAATGATCAACTCGATACTCCCTAGCCCCCAACAGCCTTTTTTTTCATAACACTTTAACCAGAGTGACGGGAGAGCGGCATTTCAGAAAACGTGCTTATCTCGGCGAGAAAAAGCGATTTCGGCAATAAAATTTAAAACGCGTGTAAAACATAAACCAAACGATGAAATTGGTTATTTCTTCATGTATAATGATCAACTCGAGTCGAGCTCCAGGGAGAGAGGCTGATTTTTCGCTTTTTGAGGCCGACCGACGAACCGGCGCGGGGCGGACTCAAAAGCCCGCAGAGCCGTAGGCACTTAGAAAAGTTTCGCCTTTGGCTGTGAGCTCCAGGGGGAGAGGCTGGTTTTGCGTTATTTTAGGCCGGCTGGAGAACCGGCGCGGGTCGGACGCACAATCCCCGCAGAGCCGTGGGCACTTAGAACATTTTTGCCAAGTTGGCTCTGAGCGCCTGGTACCTAATATGGAAGTATAGAGGCCGACTTTCGGGCAAGATCACGCCGCGTTAGGCTTCCAGGACCCCGGCTAAGCAATTTTACCGGGCCGCCCGGTTCTTTTTTTGAACCAGCCCGGTTCTTTTTACACTTCCAGCTGGAGCTCAGCAGCGGCTTTTTGCGCAAGATCACGCCGGGTTAGGCTTCCAGGACCTCGGCTAAGCAATTCTACCGGGCCGCCCGGTTCTTTTTTTTAACCAGCCCGGTTTTTTTTACACTTCCAGCTGGAGCTCAGCAGCGGCTTTTTGCACAGTATCACGCCGGGTTAGGCTTCCAGAGCCCCGGCTAAGCAATTTTACCGGGCCGCCCGGTTCTTTTTTTTAACCAGCCCGGTTCTTTTTACACGTCCAGCTGGAGCTCAGCAGCGGCTTTTTGGACAAGATCACGCCGTGTTAGGCTTCCAGAGCCCCGGCTAAGCAATTTTACCGGGTCGCCCGGTTCTTTTTTTTAACCAGCCCGGTTCTTTTTACACTTCCAGCTGGAGCTCAGCAGCGGCTTTTTGGACAAGATCACGCCGTGTTAGGCTTCCAGAGCCCCGGCTAAGCAATTTTACCGGGTCGCCCGGTTCTTTTTTTAACCAGCCCGGTTCTTTTTACACTTCCAGCTGGAGCTCAGCATCGTGTAAAACATAAACCAAACGATGAAATTGGTTATTTCTTCATGTATAATGATCAACTCGATACTCCCTAGCCCCCAACAGCCTTTTTTTTCATAACACTTTAACCAGAGTGACGGGAGAGCGGCATTTCAGAAAACGTGCTTATCTCGGCGAGAAAAAGCGATTTCGGATATAAAATTTAAAACGCGTGTAAAACATAAACCAAACGATGAAATTGGTTATTTCTTCATGTATAATGATCAACTCGATACTCCCTAGCCCCCAACAGCCTTTTTTTTCATAACACTTTAACCAGAGTGACGGGAGAGCGGCATTTCAGAAAACGTGCTTATCTCGGCGAGAAAAAGCGATTTCGGCAATAAAATTTAAAACGCGTGTAAAACATAAACCAAACGATGAAATTGGTTATTTCTTCATGTATAATGATCAACTCGATACTCCCTAGCCCCCAACAGCCTTTTTTTTCATAACACTTTAACCAGAGTGACGGGAGAGCGGCATTTCAGAAAACGTGCTTATCTCGGCGAGAAAAAGCGATTTCGGCAATAAAATTTAAAACGCGTGTAAAACATAAACCAAACGATGAAATTGGTTATTTCTTCATGTATAATGATCAACTTGATACTCCCTAGACCCCAACAGCCTTTTTTTTCATAACACTTTAACCAGAGTGACGGGAGAGCGGCATTTCAGAAAACGTGCTTATCTCGGCGAGAAAAAGCGATTTCGGCAATAAAATTTAAAACGCGTGTAAAACATAAACCAAACGATGAAATTGGTTATTTCTTCATGTATAATGATCAACTCGATACTCCCTAGCCCCCAACAGCCTTTTTTTTCATAACACTTTAACCAGAGTGACGGGAGAGCGGCATTTCAGAAAACGTGCTTATCTCGGCGAGAAAAAGCAATTTCGGCAATAAAATTTAAAACGCGTGTAAAACATAAACCAAACGATGAAATTGGTTATTTCTTCATGTATAATGATCAACTCGATACTCCCTAGCCCCCAACAGCCTTTTTTTTCATAACACTTTAACCAGAGTGACGGGAGAGCGGCATTTCAGAAAACGTGCTTATCTCGGCGAGAAAAAGCGATTTCGGCAATAAAATTTAAAACGCGTGTAAAACATAAACCAAACGATGAAATTGGTTATTTCTTCATGTATAATGATCAACTCGATACTCCCTAGCCCCCAACAGCCTTTTTTTTCATAACACTTTAACCAGAGTGACGGGAGAGCGGCATTTCAGAAAACGTGCTTATCTCGGCGAGAAAAAGCGATTTCGGCAATAAAATTTAAAACGCGTGTAAAACATAAACCAAACGATGAAATTGGTTATTTCTTCATGTATAATGATCAACTTGATACTCCCTAGACCCCAACAGCCTTTTTTTTCATAACACTTTAACCAGAGTGACGGGAGAGCGGCATTTCAGAAAACGTGCTTATCTCGGCGAGAAAAAGCGATTTCGGCAATAAAATTTAAAACGCTTGTAAAACATAAACCAAACGATGAAATTGGTTATTTCTTCATGTATAATGATCAACTCGATACTCCCTAGCCCCCAACAGCCTTTTTTTTCATAACACTTTAACCAGAGTGACGGGAGAGCGGCATTTCAGAAAACGTGCTTATCTCGGCGAGAAAAAGCGATTTCGGCAATAAAATTTAAAACGCGTGTAAAACATAAACCAAACGATGAAATTGGTTATTTCTTCATGTATAATGATCAACTCGATACTCCCTAGCCCCCAACAGCCTTTTTTTTCATAACACTTTAACCAGAGTGACGGGAGAGCGGCATTTCAGAAAACGTGCTTATCTCGGCGAGAAAAAGCGATTTCGGCAATAAAATTTAAAACGCGTGTAAAACATAAACCAAACGATGAAATTGGTTATTTCTTCATGTATAATGATCAACTCGATACTCCCTAGCCCCCAACAGCCTTTTTTTTCATAACACTTTAACCAGAGTGACGGGAGAGCGGCATTTCAGAAAACGTGCTTATCTCGGCGAGAAAAAGCGATTTCGGCAATAAAATTTAAAACGCGTGTAAAACATAAACCAAACGATGAAATTGGTTATTTCTTCATGTATAATGATCAACTCGATACTCCCTAGCCCCCAACAGCCTTTTTTTTCATAACACTTTAACCAGAGTGACGGGAGAGCGGCATTTCAGAAAACGTGCTTATCTCGGCGAGAAAAAGCGATTTCGGCAATAAAATTTAAAACGCGTGTAAAACATAAACCAAACGATGAAATTGGTTATTTCTTCATGTATAATGATCAACTCGATACTCCCTAGCCCCCAACAGCCTTTTTTTTCATAACACTTTAACCAGAGTGACGGGAGAGCGGCATTTCAGAAAACGTGCTTATCTCGGCGAGAAAAAGCGATTTCGGCAATAAAATTTAAAACGCGTGTAAAACATAAACCAAACGATGAAATTGGTTATTTCTTCATGTATAATGATCAACTCGAGTCGAGCTCCAGGGAGAGAGGCTGATTTTTCGCTTTTTGAGGCCGACCGACGAACCGGCGCGGGGCGGACTCAAAAGCCCGCAGAGCCGTAGGCACTTAGAAAAGTTTCGCCTTTGGCTGTGAGCTCCAGGGGGAGAGGCTGGTTTTGCGTTATTTTAGGCCGGCTGGAGAACCGGCGCGGGTCGGACGCACAATCCCCGCAGAGCCGTGGGCACTTAGAACATTTTTGCCAAGTTGGCTCTGAGCGCCTGGTACCTAATATGGAAGTATAGAGGCCGACTTTCGGGCAAGATCACGCCGCGTTAGGCTTCCAGGACCCCGGCTAAGCAATTTTACCGGGCCGCCCGGTTCTTTTTTTGAACCAGCCCGGTTCTTTTTACACTTCCAGCTGGAGCTCAGCAGCGGCTTTTTGCGCAAGATCACGCCGGGTTAGGCTTCCAGGACCTCGGCTAAGCAATTCTACCGGGCCGCCCGGTTCTTTTTTTGAACCAGCCCGGTTCTTTTTACACTTCCAGCTGGAGCTCACGAGCGGCTTTTTGGACAAGATCACGCCGTGTTAGGCTTCCAGAGCCCCGGCTAAGCAATTTTACCGGCCCGCCCGGTTCTTTTTTTTAACCAGCCCGGTTCTTTTTACACTTCCAGCTGGAGCTCAGCAGCGGGTTTTTGGACAAGATCACGCCGTGTTAGGCTTCCAGAGCCCCGGCTAAGCAATTTTACAGGGTCGCCCGGTTCTTTTTTTTAACCAGCCCGGTTTTTTTTACACTTCCAGCTGGAGCTCAGCAGCGGCTTTTTGCACAGTATCACGCCGGGTTAGGCTTCCAGAGCCCCGGCTAAGCAATTTTACCGGGCCGCCTGGTTCTTTTTTTTAACCAGCCCGGTTCTTTTTACACTTCCAGCTGGAGCTCAGCAGCGGCTTTTTGGACAAGATCACGCCGCGTTAGGCTTCCAGAGCCCCGGCTAAGCAATTTTACCGGGTCGCCCGGTTCTTTTTTTTAACCAGCCCGGTTCTTTTTACACTTCCAGCTGGAGCTCAGCAGCGGCTTTTTGGACAAGATCACGCCGTGTTAGGCTTCCAGAGCCCCAGCTAAGCAATTTTACCGGGTCGCCCGGTTCTTTTTTTAACCAGCCCGGTTCTTTTTACACTTCCAGCTGGAGCTCAGCATCGTGTAAAACATAAACCAAACGATGAAATTGGTTATTTCTTCATGTATAATGATCAACTCGATACTCCCTAGCCCCCAACAGCCTTTTTTTTCATAACACTTTAACCAGAGTGACGGGAGAGCGGCATTTCAGAAAACGTGCTTATCTCGGCGAGAAAAAGCGATTTCGGCAATAAAATTTAAAACGCGTGTAAAACATAAACCAAACGATGAAATTGGTTATTTCTTCATGTATAATGATCAACTCGATACTCCCTAGCCCCCAACAGCCTTTTTTTTCATAACACTTTAACCAGAGTGACGGGAGAGCGGCATTTTAGAAAACGTGCTTATCTCGGCGAGAAATAGCGATTTCGGCAATAAAATTTAAAACGCGTGTAAAACATAAACCAAACGATGAAATTGGTTATTTCTTCATGTATAATGATCAACTCGATACTCCCTAGCCCCCAACAGCCTTTTTTTTCATAACACTTTAACCAGAGTGACGGGAGAGCGGCATTTCAGAAAACGTGCTTATCTCGGCGAGAAAAAGCGATTTCGGCAATAAAATTTAAAACGCGTGTAAAACATAAACCAAACGATGAAATTGGTTATTTCTTCATGTATAATGATCAACTCGATACTCCCTAGCCCCCAACAGCCTTTTTTTTCATAACACTTTAACCAGAGTGACGGGAGAGCGGCATTTCAGAAAACGTGCTTATCTCGGCGAGAAAAAGCGATTTCGGCAATAAAATTTAAAACGCGTGTAAAACATAAACCAAACGATGAAATTGGTTATTTCTTCATGTATAATGATCAACTCGATACTCCCTAGCCCCCAACAGCCTTTTTTTTCATAACACTTTAACCAGAGTGACGGGAGAGCGGCATTTCAGAAAACGTGCTTATCTCGGCGAGAAAAAGCGATTTCGGCAATAAAATTTAAAACGCGTGTAAAACATAAACCAAACGATGAAATTGGTTATTTCTTCATGTATAATGATCAACTCGATACTCCCTAGCCCCCAACAGCCTTTTTTTTCATAACACTTTAACCAGAGTGACGGGAGAGCGGCATTTCAGAAAACGTGCTTATCTCGGCGAGAAAAAGCGATTTCGGCAATAAAATTTAAAACGCGTGTAAAACATAAACCAAACGATGAAATTGGTTATTTCTTCATGTATAATGATCAACTCGATACTCCCTAGCCCCCAACAGCCTTTTTTTTCATAACACTTTAACCAGAGTGACGGGAGAGCAGCATTTCAGAAAACGTGCTTATCTTGGCGAGAAAAAGCGATTTCGGCAATAAAATTTAAAACGCGTGTAAAACATAAACCAAACGATGAAATTGGTTATTTCTTCATGTATATGGATCAACTCGATACTCCCTAGCCCCCAACAGCCTTTTTTTTCATAACACTTTAACCAGAGTGACGGGAGAGCGGCATTTCAGAAAACGTGCTCATCTCGGCGAGAAAAAGCGATTTCGGCAATAAAATTTAAAACGCGTGTAAAACATAAACCAAACGTTGAAATTGGTTATTTCTTCATGTATAATGATCAACTCGATACTCCCTAGCCCCCAACAGCCTTTTTTTTCATAACACTTTAACCAGAGTGACGGGAGAGCGGCATTTCAGAAAACGTGCTTATCTCGGCGAGAAAAAGCGATTTCGGCAATAAAATTTAAAACGCGTGTAAAACATAAACCAAACGATGAAATTGGTTATTTCTTTATGTATAATGATCAACTCGATACTCCCTAGCCCCCAACAGCCTTTTTTTTCATAACACTTTAACCAGAGTGACGGGAGAGCGGCATTTCAGAAAACGTGCTTATCTCGGCGAGAAAAAGCGATTTCGGCAATACAATTTAAAACGCGTGTAAAACATAAACCAAACGATGAAATTGGTTATTTCTTCATGTATAATGATCAACTCGATACTCCCTAGCCCCCAACAGCCTTTTTTTTCATAACACTTTAACCAGAGTGACGGGAGAGCGGCATTTCAGAAAACGTGCTTATCTCGGCGAGAAAAAGCGATTTCGGCAATAAAATTTAAAACGCGTGTAAAACATAAACCAAACGATGAAATTGGTTATTTCTTCATGTATAATGATCAACTCGATACTCCCTAGCCCCCAACAGCCTTTTTTTTCATAACACTTTAACCAGAGTGACGGGAGAGCGGCATTTCAGAAAACGTGCTTATCTCGGCGAGAAAAAGCGATTTCGGCAATAAAATTTAAAACGCGTGTAAAACATAAACCAAACGATGAAATTGGTTATTTCTTCATGTATAATGATCAACTCGATACTCCCTAGCCCCCAACAGCCTTTTTTTTCATAACACTTTAACCAGAGTGACGGGAGAGCGGCATTTCAGAAAACGTGCTTATCTCGGCGAGAAAAAGCGATTTCGGCAATAAAATTTAAAACGCGTGTAAAACATAAACCAAACGATGAAATTGGTTATTTCTTCATGTATAATGATCAACTCGATACTCCCTAGCCCCCAACAGCCTTTTTTTTCATAACACTTTAACCAGAGTGACGGGAGAGCGGCATTTCAGAAAACGTGCTTATCTCGGCGAGAAAAAGCGATTTCGGCAATAAAATTTAAAACGCGTGTAAAACATAAACCAAACGATGAAATTGGTTATTTCTTCATGTATAATGATCAACTCGATACTCCCTAGCCCCCAACAGCCTTTTTTTTCATAACACTTTAACCAGAGTGACGGGAGAGCGGCATTTCAGAAAACGTGCTTATCTCGGCGAGAAAAAGCGATTTCGGCAATAAAATTTAAAACGCGTGTAAAACATAAACCAAACGATGAAATTGGTTATTTCTTCATGTATAATGATCAACTCGATACTCCCTAGCCCCCAACAGCCTTTTTTTTCATAACACTTTAACCAGAGTGACGGGAGAGCGGCATTTCAGAAAACGTGCTTATCTCGGCGAGAAAAAGCGATTTCGGCAATAAAATTTAAAACGCGTGTAAAACATAAACCAAACGATGAAATTGGTTATTTCTTCATGTATAATGATCAACTCGATACTCCCTAGCCCCCAACAGCCTTTTTTTTCATAACACTTTAACCAGAGTGACGGGAGAGCGGCATTTAAAACGTGCTTATCTCGGCGAGAAAAAGCGATTTCGGCAATAAAATTTAAAACGCGTGTAAAACATAAACCAAACGATGAAATTGGTTATTTCTTCATGTATAATGATCAACTCGATACTCCCTAGCCCCCAACAGCCTTTTTTTTCATAACACTTTAACCAGAGTGACGGGAGAGCGGCATTTCAGAAAACGTGCTTATCTCGGCGAGAAAAAGCGATTTCGGCAATAAAATTTAAAACGCGTGTAAAACATAAACCAAACGATGAAATTGGTTATTTCTTCATGTATAATGATCAACTCGATACTCCCTAGCCCCCAACAGCCTTTTTTTTCATAACACTTTAACCAGAGTGACGGGAGAGCGGCATTTCAGAATACGTGCTTATCTCGGCGAGAAAAAGCGATTTCGGCAATAAAATTTAAAACGCGTGTAAAACATAAACCAAACGATGAAATTGGTTATTTTTTCATGTATAATGATCAACTCGATACTCCCTAGCCCCCAACAGCCTTTTTTTTCATAACACTTTAACCAGAGTGACGGGAGAGCGGCATTTCAGAAAACGTGCTTATCTCGGCGAGAAAAAGCGATTTCGGCAATAAAATTTAAAACGCGTGTAAAACATAAACCAAACGATGAAATTGGTTATTTCTTCATGTATAATGATCAACTCGATACTCCCTAGCCCCCAACAGCCTTTTTTTTCATAACACTTTAACCAGAGTGACGGGAGAGCGGCATTTCAGAAAACGTGCTTATCTCGGCGAGAAAAAGCGATTTCGGCAATAAAATTTAAAACGCGTGTAAAACATAAACCAAACGATGAAATTGGTTATTTCTTCATGTATAATTATCAACTCGATACCCCCTAGCCCCCAACAGCCTTTTTTTTCATAACACTTTAACCAGAGTGACGGGAGAGCGGCATTTCAGAAAACGTGCTTATCTCGGCGAGAAAAAGCGATTTCGGCAATAAAATTTAAAACGCGTGTAAAACATAAACCAAACGATGAAATTGGTTATTTCTTCATGTATAATGATCAACTCGACACTCCCTAGCCCCCAACAGCCTTTTTTTTCATAACACTTTAACCAGAGTGACGGGAGAGCGGCATTTCAGAAAACGTGCTTATCTCGGCGAGAAAAAGCGATTTCGGCAATAAAATTTAAAACGCGTGTAAAACATAAACCAAACGATGAAATTGGTTATTTCTTCATGTATAATGATCAACTCGATACTCCCTAGCCCCCAACAGCCTTTTTTTTCATAACACTTTAACCAGAGTGACGGGAGAGCGGCATTTCAGAAAACGTGCTTATCTCGGCGAGAAAAAGCGATTTCGGCAATAAAATTTAAAACGCGTGTAAAACATAAACCAAACGATGAAATTGGTTATTTCTTCATGTATAATGATCAACTCGATACTCCCTAGCCCCCAACAGCCTTTTTTTTCATAACACTTTAACCAGAGTGACGGGAGAGCGGCATTTCAGAAAACGTGCTTATCTCGGCGAGAAAAAGCGATTTCGGCAATAAAATTTAAAACGCGTGTAAAACATAAACCAAACGATGAAATTGGTTATTTCTTCATGTATAATGATCAACTCGATACTCCCTAGCCCCCAACAGCCTTTTTTTTCATAACACTTTAACCAGAGTGACGGGAGAGTGGCATTTCAGAAAACGTGCTTATCTCGGCGAGAAAAAGCGATTTCGGCAATAAAATTTAAAACGCGTGTAAAACATAAACCAAACGATGAAATTGGTTATTTCTTCATGTATAATGATCAACTCGATACTCCCTAGCCCCCAACAGCCTTTTTTTTCATAACACTTTAACCAGAGTGACGGGAGAGCGGCATTTCAGAAAACGTGCTTATCTCGGCGAGAAAAAGCGATTTCGGCAATAAAATTTAAAACGCGTGTAAAACATAAACCAAACGATGAAATTGGTTATTTCTTCATGTATAATGATCAACTCGATACTCCCTAGCCCCCAACAGCCTTTTTTTTCATAACACTTTAACCAGAGTGACGGGAGAGCGGCATTTCAGAAAACGTGCTTATCTCGGCGAGAAAAAGCGATTTCGGCAATAAAATTTAAAACGCGTGTAAAACATAAACCAAACGATGAAATTGGTTATTTCTTCATGTATAATGATCAACTCGATACTCCCTAGCCCCCAACAGCCTTTTTTTTCATAACACTTTAACCAGAGTGACGGGAGAGCGGCATTTCAGAAAACGTGCTTATCTCGGCGAGAAAAAGCGATTTCGGCAATAAAATTTAAAACGCGTGTAAAACATAAACCAAACGATGAAATTGGTTATTTCTTCATGTATAATGATCAACTCGATACTCCCTAGCCCCCAACAGCCTTTTTTTTCATAACACTTTAACCAGAGTGACGGGAGAGTGGCATTTCAGAAAACGTGCTTATCTCGGCGAGAAAAAGCGATTTCGGCAATAAAATTTAAAACGCGTGTAAAACATAAACCAAACGATGAAATTTGTTATTTCTTCATGTATAATGATCAACTCGATACTCCCTAGCCCCCAACAGCCTTTTTTTTCATAACACTTTAACCAGAGTGACGGGAGAGCGGCATTTCAGAAAACGTGCTTATCTCGGCGAGAAAAAGCGATTTCGGCAATAAAATTTAAAACGCGTGTAAAACATAAACCAAACGATGAAATTGGTTATTTCTTCATGTATAATGATCAACTCGATACTCCCTAGCCCCCAACAGCCTTTTTTTTCATAACACTTTAACCAGAGTGACGGGAGAGCGGCATTTCAGAATACGTGCTTATCTCGGCGAGAAAAAGCGATTTCGGCAATAAAATTTAAAACGCGTGTAAAACATAAACCAAACGATGAAATTGGTTATTTTTTCATGTATAATGATCAACTCGATACTCCCTAGCCCCCAACAGCCTTTTTTTTCATAACACTTTAACCAGAGTGACGGGAGAGCGGCATTTCAGAAAACGTGCTTATCTCGGCGAGAAAAAGCGATTTCGGCAATAAAATTTAAAACGCGTGTAAAACATAAACCAAACGATGAAATTGGTTATTTCTTCATGTATAATGATCAACTCGATACTCCCTAGCCCCCAACAGCCTTTTTTTTCATAACACTTTAACCAGAGTGACGGGAGAGCGGCATTTCAGAAAACGTGCTTATCTCGGCGAGAAAAAGCGATTTCGGCAATAAAATTTAAAACGCGTGTAAAACATAAACCAAACGATGAAATTGGTTATTTCTTCATGTATAATGATCAACTCGATACTCCCTAGCCCCCAACAGCCTTTTTTTTCATAACACTTTAACCAGAGTGACGGGAGAGCGGCATTTCAGAAAACGTGCTTATCTCGGCGAGAAAAAGCGATTTCGGCAATAAAATTTAAAACGCGTGTAAAACATAAACCAAACGATGAAATTGGTTATTTCTTCATGTATAATGATCAACTCGATACTCCCTAGCCCCCAACAGCCTTTTTTTTCATAACACTTTAACCAGAGTGACGGGAGAGCGGCATTTCAGAAAACGTGCTTATCTCGGCGAGAAAAAGCGATTTCGGCAATAAAATTTAAAACGCGTGTAAAACATAAACCAAACGATGAAATTGGTTATTTCTTCATGTATAATGATCAACTCGATACTCCCTAGCCCCCAACAGCCTTTTTTTTCATAACACTTTAACCAGAGTGACGGGAGAGCGGCATCTCAGAAAACGTGCTTATCTCGGCGAGAAAAAGCGATTTCAGCAATAAAATTTAAAACGCGTGTAAAACATAAACCAAACGATGAAATTGGTTATTTCTTCATGTATAATGATCAACTCGATACTCCCTAGCCCCCAACAGCCTTTTTTTTCATAACACTTTAACCAGAGTGACGGGAGAGCGGCATTTCAGAAAACGTGCTTATCTCGACGAGAAAAAGCGATTTCGGCAATAAAATTTAAAACGCGTGTAAAACATAAACCAAACGATGAAATTGGTTATTTCTTCATGTATAATGATCAACTCGATACTCCCTAGCCCCCAACAGCCTTTTTTTTCATAACACTTTAACCAGAGTGACGGGAGAGCGGCATTTCAGAAAACGTGCTTATCTCGGCGAGAAAAAGCGATTTCGGCAATAAAATTTAAAACGCGTGTAAAACATAAACCAAACGATGAAATTGGTTATTTCTTCATGTATAATGATCAACTCGATACTCCCTAGCCCCCAACAGCCTTTTTTTTCATAACACTTTAACCAGAGTGACGGGAGAGCGGCATTTCAGAAAACGTGCTTATCTCGGCGAGAAAAAGCGATTTCGGCAATAAAATTTAAAACGCGTGTAAAACATAAACCAAACGATGAAATTGGTTATTTCTTCATGTATAATGATCAACTCGATACTCCCTAGCCCCCAACAGCCTTTTTTTTCATAACACTTTAACCAGAGTGACGGGAGAGCGGCATTTCAGAAAACGTGCTTATCTCGGCGAGAAAAAGCGATTTCGGCAATAAAATTTAAAACGCGTGTAAAACATAAACCAAACGATGAAATTGGTTATTTCTTCATGTATAATGATCAACTCGATACTCCCTAGCCCCCAACAGCCTTTTTTTTCATAACACTTTAACCAGAGTGACGGGAGAGCGGCATTTCAGAAAACGTGCTTATCTCGGCGAGAAAAAGCGATTTCGGCAATAAAATTTAAAACGCGTGTAAAACATAAACCAAACGATGAAATTGGTTATTTCTTCATGTATAATGATCAACTCGATACTCCCTAGCCCCCAACAGCCTTTTTTTTCATAACACTTTAACCAGAGTGACGGGAGAGCGGCATTTCAGAAAACGTGCTTATCTCGGCGAGAAAAAGCGATTTCGGCAATAAAATTTAAAACGCGTGTAAAACATAAACCAAACGATGAAATTGGTTATTTCTTCATGTATAATGATCAACTCGATACTCCCTAGCCCCCAACAGCCTTTTTTTTCATAACACTTTAACCAGAGTGACGGGAGAGCGGCATTTCAGAAAACGTGCTTATCTCGGCGAGAAAAAGCGATTTCGGCAATAAAATTTAAAACGCGTGTAAAACATAAACCAAACGATGAAATTGGTTATTTCTTCATGTATAATGATCAACTCGAGTCGAGCTCCAGGGAGAGAGGCTGATTTTTCGCTTTTTGAGGCCGACCGACGAACCGGCGCGGGGCGGACTCAAAAGCCCGCAGAGCCGTAGGCACTTAGAAAAGTTTCGCCTTTGGCTGTGAGCTCCAGGGGGAGAGGCTGGTTTTGCGTTATTTTAGGCCGGCTGGAGAACCGGCGCGGGTCGGACGCACAATCCCCGCAGAGCCGTGGGCACTTAGAAAATTTTTGCCAAGTTGGCTCTGAGCGCCTGGTACCTAATATGGAAGTATAGAGGCCGACTTTCGGGCAAGATCACGCCGCGTTAGGCTTCCAGGACCCCGGCTAAGCAATTTTACCGGGCCGCCCGGTTCTTTTTTTGAACCAGCCCGGTTCTTTTTACACTTCCAGCTGAAGCTCAGCAGCGGCTTTTTGCGCAAGATCACGCCGGGTTAGGCTTCCAGGACCTCGGCTAAGCAATTCTACCGGGCCGCCCGGTTCTTTTTTTGAACCAGCCCGGTTCTTTTTACACTTCCAGCTGGAGCTCACGAGCGGCTTTTTGGACAAGATCACGCCGTGTTAGGCTTCCAGAGCCCCGGCTAAGCAATTTTACCGGCCCGCCCGGTTCTTTTTTTTAACCAGCCCGGTTCTTTTTACACTTCCAGCTGGAGCTCAGCAGCGGGTTTTTGGACAAGATCACGCCGTGTTAGGCTTCCAGAGCCCCGGCTAAGCAATTTTACAGGGTAGCCCGGTTCTTTTTTTTAACCAGCCCGGTTTTTTTTACACTTCCAGCTGGAGCTCAGCAGCGGCTTTTTGCACAGTATCACGCCGGGTTAGGCTTCCAGAGCCCCGGCTAAGCAATTTTACCGGGCCGCCCGGTTCTTTTTTTTAACCAGCCCGGTTCTTTTTACACTTCCAGCTGGAGCTCAGCAGCGGCTTTTTGGACAAGATCACGCCGTGTTAGGCTTCCAGAGCCCCGGCTAAGCAATTTTACCGGGTCGCCCGGTTCTTTTTTTTAACCAGCCCGGTTCTTTTTACACTTCCAGCTGGAGCTCAGCAGCGGCTTTTTGGACAAGATCACGCCGTGTTAGGCTTCCAGAGCCCCGGCTAAGCAATTTTACCGGGTCGCCCGGTTCTTTTTTTAACCAGCCCGGTTCTTTTTACACTTCCAGCTGGAGCTCAGCATCGTGTAAAACATAAACCAAACGATGAAATTGGTTATTTCTTCATGTATAATGATCAACTCGATACTCCCTAGCCCCCAACAGCCTTTTTTTTCATAACACTTTAACCAGAGTGACGGGAGAGCGGCATTTCAGAAAACGTGCTTATCTCGGCGAGAAAAAGCGATTTCGGCAATAAAATTTAAAACGCGTGTAAAACATAAATCAAACGATGAAATTGGTTATTTCTTCATGTATAATGATCAACTCGATACTCCCTAGCCCCCAACAGCCTTTTTTTTCATAACACTTTAACCAGAGTGACGGGAGAGCGGCATTTCAGAAAACGTGCTTATCTCGGCGAGAAAAAGAGATTTCGGCAATAAAATTTAAAACGCGTGTAAAACATAAACCAAACGATGAAATTGGTTATTTCTTCATGTATAATGATCAACTCGATACTCCCTAGCCCCCAACAGCCTTTTTTTTCATAACACTTTAACCAGAGTGACGGGAGAGCGGCATTTCAGAAAACGTGCTTATCTCGGCGAGAAAAAGCGATTTCGGCAATAAAATTTAAAACGCGTGTAAAACATAAACCAAACGATGAAATTGGTTATTTCTTCATGTATAATGATCAACTCGAGTCGAGCTCCAGGGAGAGAGGCTGATTTTTCGCTTTTTGAGGCCGACCGACGAACCGGCGCGGGGCGGACTCAAAAGCCCGCAGAGCCGTAGGCACTTAGAAAAGTTTCGCCTTTGGCTGTGAGCTCCAGGGGGAGAGGCTGGTTTTGCGTTATTTTAGGCCGGCTGGAGAACCGGCGCGGGTCGGACGCACAATCCCCGCAGAGCCGTGGGCACTTAGAAAATTTTTGCCAAGTTGGCTCTGAGCGCCTGGTACCTAATATGGAAGTATAGAGGCCGACTTTCGGGCAAGATCACGCCGCGTTAGGCTTCCAGGACCCCGGCTAAGCAATTTTACCGGGCCGCCCGGTTCTTTTTTTGAACCAGCCCGGTTCTTTTTACACTTCCAGCTGGAGCTCAGCAGCGGCTTTTTGCGCAAGATCACGCCGGGTTAGGCTTCCAGGACCTCGGCTAAGCAATTCTACCGGGCCGCCCGGTTCTTTTTTTGAACCAGCCCGGTTCTTTTTACACTTCCAGCTGGAGCTCACGAGCGGCTTTTTGGACAAGATCACGCCGTGTTAGGCTTCCAGAGCCCCGGCTAAGCAATTTTACCGGCCCGCCCGGTTCTTTTTTTTAACCAGCCCGGTTCTTTTTACACTTCCAGCTGGAGCTCAGCAGCGGGTTTTTGGACAAGATCACGCCGTGTTAGGCTTCCAGAGCCCCGGCTAAGCAATTTTACAGGGTCGCCCGGTTCTTTTTTTTAACCAGCCCGGTTTTTTTTACACTTCCAGCTGGAGCTCAGCAGCGGCTTTTTGCACAGTATCACGCCGGGTTAGGCTTCCAGAGCCCCGGCTAAGCAATTTTACCGGGCCGCCCGGTTCTTTTTTTTAACCAGCCCGGTTCTTTTTACACGTCCAGCTGGAGCTCAGCAGCGGCTTTTTGGACAAGATCACGCCGTGTTAGGCTTCCAGAGCCCCGGCTAAGCAATTTTACCGGGTCGCCCGGTTCTTTTTTTTAACCAGCCCGGTTCTTTTTACACTTCCAGCTGGAGCTCAGCAGCGGCTTTTTGGACAAGATCACGCCGTGTTAGGCTTCCAGAGCCCCGGCTAAGCAATTTTACCGGGTCGCCCGGTTCTTTTTTTAACCAGCCCGGTTCTTTTTACACTTCCAGCTGGAGCTCAGCATCGTGTAAAACATAAACCAAACGATGAAATTGGTTATTTCTTCATGTATAATGATCAACTCGATACTCCCTAGCCCCCAACAGACTTTTTTTTCATAACACTTTAACCAGAGTGACGGGAGAGCGGCATTTCAGAAAACGTGCTTATCTCGGCGAGAAAAAGCGATTTCGGCAATAAAATTTAAAACGCGTGTAAAACATAAACCAAACGAGGAAATTGGTTATTTCTTCATGTATAATGATCAACTCGATACTCCCTAGCCCCCAACAGCCTTTTTTTTCATAACACTTTAACCAGAGTGACGGGAGAGCGGCATTTCAGAAAACGTGCTTATCTCGGCGAGAAAAAGCGATTTCGGCAATAAAATTTAAAACGCGTGTAAAACATAAACCAAACGAGGAAATTGGTTATTTCTTCATGTATAATGATCAACTCGATACTCCCTAGCCCCCAACAGCCTTTTTTTTCATAACACTTTAACCAGAGTGACGGGAGAGCGGCATTTCAGAAAACGTGCTTATCTCGGCGAGAAAAAGCGATTTCGGCAATAAAATTTAAAACGCGTGTAAAACATAAACCAAACGATGAAATTGGTTATTTCTTCATGTATAATGATCAACTCGATACTCCCTAGCCCCCAACAGCCTTTTTTTTCATAACACTTTAACCAGAGTGACGGGAGAGCGGCATTTCAGAAAATGTGCTTATCTCGGCGAGAAAAAGCGATTTCGGCAATAAAATTTAAAACAGGTGTAAAACATAAACCAAACGATGAAATTGGTTATTTCTTCATGTATAATGATCAACTCGATACTCCCTAGCCCCCAACAGCCTTTTTTTTCATAACACTTTAACCAGAGTGACGGGAGAGCGGCATTTCAGAAAACGTGCTTATCTCGGCGAGAAAAAGCGATTTCGGCAATAAAATTTAAAACGCGTGTAAAACATAAACCAAACGATGAAATTGGTTATTTCTTCATGTATAATGATCAACTCGATACTCCCTAGCCCCCAACAGCCTTTTTTTTCATAACACTTTAACCAGAGTGACGGGAGAGCGGCATTTCAGAAAACGTGCTTATCTCGGCGAGAAAAAGCGATTTCGGCAATAAAATTTAAAACGCGTGTAAAACATAAACCAAACGATGAAATTGGTTATTTCTTCATGTATAATGATCAACTCGATACTCCCTAGCCCCCAACAGCCTTTTTTTTCATAACACTTTAACCAGAGTGACGGGAGAGCGGCATTTCAGAAAACGTGCTTATCTCGGCGAGAAAAAGCGATTTCGGCAATAAAATTTAAAACGCGTGTAAAACATAAACCAAACGATGAAATTGGTTATTTCTTCATGTATAATGATCAACTCGACACTCCCTAGCCCCCAACAGCCTTTTTTTTCATAACACTTTAACCAGAGTGACGGGAGAGCGGCATTTCAGAAAACGTGCTTATCTCGGCGAGAAAAAGCGATTTCGGCAATAAAATTTAAAACGCGTGTAAAACATAAACCAAACGATGAAATTGGTTATTTCTTCATGTATAATGATCAACTCGATACTCCCTAGCCCCCAACAGCCTTTTTTTTCATAACACTTTAACCAGAGTGACGGGAGAGCGGCATTTCAGAAAACGTGCTTATCTCGGCGAGAAAAAGCGATTTCGGCAATAAAATTTAAAACGCGTGTAAAACATAAACCAAACGATGAAATTGGTTATTTCTTCATGTATAATGATCAACTCGATACTCCCTAGCCCCCAACAGCCTTTTTTTTCATAACACTTTAACCAGAGTGACGGGAGAGCGGCATTTCAGAAAACGTGCTTATCTCGGCGAGAAAAAGCGATTTCGGCAATAAAATTTAAAACGCGTGTAAAACATAAACCAAACGATGAAATTGGTTATTTCTTCATGTATAATGATCAACTCGATACTCCCTAGCCCCCAACAGCCTTTTTTTTCATAACACTTTAACCAGAGTGACGGGAGAGCGGCATTTCAGAAAACGTGCTTATCTCGGCGAGAAAAAGCGATTTCGGCAATAAAATTTAAAACGCGTGTAAAACATAAACCAAACGATGAAATTGGTTATTTCTTCATGTATAATGATCAACTCGATACTCCCTAGCCCCCAACAGCCTTTTTTTTCATAACACTTTAACCAGAGTGACGGGAGAGCGGCATTTCAGAAAACGTGCTTATCTCGGCGAGAAAAAGCGATTTCGGCAATAAAATTTAAAACGCGTGTAAAACATAAACCAAACGATGAAATTGGTTATTTCTTCATGTATAATGATCAACTCGATACTCCCTAGCCCCCAACAGCCTTTTTTTTCATAAAACTTTAACCAGAGTGACGGGAGAGCGGCATTTCAGAAAACGTGCTTATCTCGGCGAGAAAAAGCGATTTCGGCAATAAAATTTAAAACGCGTGTAAAACATAAACCAAACGATGAAATTGGTTATTTCTTCATGTATAATGATCAACTCGATACTCCCTAGCCCCCAACAGCCTTTTTTTTCATAACACTTTAACCAGAGTGACGGGAGAGCGGCATTTCAGAAAACGTGCTTATCTCGGCGAGAAAAAGCGATTTCGGCAAAAAAATTTAAAACGCGTGTAAAACATAAACCAAACGATGAAATTGGTTATTTCTTCATGTATAATGATCAACTCGATACTCCCTAGCCCCCAACAGCCTTTTTTTTCATAACACTTTAACCAGAGTGACGGGAGAGCGGCATTTCAGAAAACGTGCTTATCTCGGCGAGAAAAAGCGATTTCGGCAATAAAATTTAAAACGCGTGTAAAACATAAACCAAACGATGAAATTGGTTATTTCTTCATGTATAATGATCAACTCGATACTCCCTAGCCCCCAACAGCCTTTTTTTTCATAACACTTTAACCAGAGTGACGGGAGAGCGGCATTTCAGAAAACGTGCTTATCTCGGCGAGAAAAAGCGATTTCGGCAATAAAATTTAAAACGCGTGTAAAACATAAACCAAACGATGAAATTGGTTATTTCTTCATGTATAATGATCAACTCGATACTCCCTAGCCCCCAACAGCCTTTTTTTTCATAACACTTTAACCAGAGTGACGGGAGAGCGGCATTTCAGAAAACGTGCTTATCTCGGCGAGAAAAAGCGATTTCGGCAATAAAATTTAAAACGCGTGTAAAACATAAACCAAACGATGAAATTGGTTATTTCTTCATGTATAATGATCAACTCGATACTCCCTAGCCCCCAACAGCCTTTTTTTTCATAACACTTTAACCAGAGTGACGGGAGAGCGGCATTTCAGAAAACGTGCTTATCTCGGCGAGAAAAAGCGATTTCGGCAATAAAATTTAAAACGCGTGTAAAACATAAACCAAACGATGAAATTGGTTATTTCTTCATGTATAATGATCAACTCGATACTCCCTAGCCCCCAACAGCCTTTTTTTTCATAACACTTTAACCAGAGTGACGGGAGAGCGGCATTTCAGAAAACGTGCTTATCTCGGCGAGAAAAAGCGATTTCGGCAATAAAATTTAAAACGCGTGTAAAACATAAACCAAACGATGAAATTGGTTATTTCTTCATGTATAATGATCAACTCGATACTCCCTAGCCCCCAACAGCCTTTTTTTTCATAACACTTTAACCAGAGTGACGGGAGAGCGGCATTTCAGAAAACGTGCTTATCTCGGCGAGAAAAAGCGATTTCGGCAATAAAATTTAAAACGCGTGTAAAACATAAACCAAACGATGAAATTGGTTATTTCTTCATGTATAATGATCAACTCGATACTCCCTAGCCCCCAACAGCCTTTTTTTTTATAACACTTTAACCAGAGTGACGGGAGAGCGGCATTTCAGAAAACGTGCTTATCTCGGCGAGAAAAAGCGATTTCGGCAATAAAATTTAAAACGCGTGTAAAACATAAACCAAACGATGAAATTGGTTATTTCTTCATGTATAATGATCAACTCGATACTCCCTAGCCCCCAACAGCCTTTTTTTTCATAACACTTTAACCAGAGTGACGGGAGAGCGGCATTTCAGAAAACGTGCTTATCTCGGCGAGAAAAAGCGATTTCGGCAATAAAATTTAAAACGCGTGTAAAACATAAACCAAACGATGAAATTGGTTATTTCTTCATGTATAATGATCAACTCGATACTCCCTAGCCCCCAACAGCCTTTTTTTTCATAACACTTTAACCAGAGTGACGGGAGAGCGGCATTTCAGAAAACGTGCTTATCTCGGCGAGAAAAAGCGATTTCGGCAATAAAATTTAAAACGCGTGTAAAACATAAACCAAACGATGAAATTGGTTATTTCTTCATGTATAATGATCAACTCGATACTCCCTAGCCCCCAACAGCCTTTTTTTTTCATAACACTTTAACCAGAGTGACGGGAGAGCGGCATTTCAGAAAACGTGCTTATCTCGGCGAGAAAAAGCGATTTCGGCAATAAAATTTAAAACGCGTGTAAAACATAAACCAAACGATGAAATTGGTTATTTCTTCATGTATAATGATCAACTCGATACTCCCTAGCCCCCAACAGCCTTTTTTTTCATAACACTTTAACCAGAGTGACGGGAGAGCGGCATTTCAGAAAACGTGCTTATCTCGGCGAGAAAAAGCGATTTCGGCAATAAAATTTAAAACGCGTGTAAAACATAAACCAAACGATGAAATTGGTTATTTCTTCATGTATAATGATCAACTCGATACTCCCTAGCCCCCAACAGCCTTTTTTTTCATAACACTTTAACCAGAGTGACGGGAGAGCGGCATTTCAGAAAACGTGCTTATCTCGGCGAGAAAAAGCGATTTCGGCAATAAAATTTAAAACGCGTGTAAAACATAAACCAAACGATGAAATTGGTTATTTCTTCATGTATAATGATCAACTCGATACTCCCTAGCCCCCAACAGCCTTTTTTTTCATAACACTTTAACCAGAGTCACGGGAGAGCGGCATTTCAGAAAACGTGCTTATCTCGGCGAGAAAAAGCGATTTCGGCAATAAAATTTAAAACGCGTGTAAAACATAAACCAAACGATGAAATTGGTTATTTCTTCATGTATAATGATCAACTCGATACGCCCTAGCCCCCAACAGCCTTTTTTTTCATAACACTTTAACCAGAGTGACGGGAGAGCGGCATTTCAGAAAACGTGCTTATCTCGGCGAGAAAAAGCGATTTCGGCAATAAAATTAAAAACGCGTGTAAAACATAAACCAAACGATGAAATTGGTTATTTCTTCATGTATAATGATCAACTCGATACTCCCTAGCCCCCAACAGCCTTTTTTTTCATAACACTTTAACCAGAGTGACGGGAGAGCGGCATTTCAGAAAACGTGCTTATCTCGGCGAGAAAAAGCGATTTCGGCAATAAAATTTAAAACGCGTGTAAAACATAAACCAAACGATGAAATTGGTTATTTCTTCATGTATAATGATCAACTCGAGTCGAGCTCCAGGGAGAGAGGCTGATTTTTCGCTTTTTGAGGCCGACCGACGAACCGGCGCGGGGCGGACTCAAAAGCCCGCAGAGCCGTAGGCACTTAGAAAAGTTTCGCCTTTGGCTGTGAGCTCCAGGGGGAGAGGCTGGTTTTGCGTTATTTTAGGCCGGCTGGAGAACCGGCGCGGGTCGGACGCACAATCCCCGCAGAGCCGTGGGCACTTAGAAAATTTTTGCCAAGTTGGCTCTGAGCGCCTGGTACCTAATATGGAAGTATAGAGGCCGACTTTCGGGCAAGATCACGCCGCGTTAGGCTTCCAGGACCCCGGCTAAGCAATTTTACCGGGCCGCCCGGTTCTTTTTTTGAACCAGCCCGGTTCTTTTTACACTTCCAGCTGGAGCTCAGCAGCGGCTTTTTGCGCAAGATCACGCCGGGTTAGGCTTCCAGGACCTCGGCTAAGCAATTCTACCGGGCCGCCCGGTTCTTTTTTTGAACCAGCCCGGTTCTTTTTACACTTCCAGCTGGAGCTCACGAGCGGCTTTTTGGACAAGATCACGCCGTGTTAGGCTTCCAGAGCCCCGGCTAAGCAATTTTACCGGCCCGCCCGGTTCTTTTTTTTAACCAGCCCGGTTCTTTTTACACTTCCAGCTGGAGCTCAGCAGCGGGTTTTTGGACAAGATCACGCCGTGTTAGGCTTCCAGAGCCCCGGCTAAGCAATTTTACAGGGTCGCCCGGTTCTTTTTTTTAACCAGCCCGGTTTTTTTTACACTTCCAGCTGGAGCTCAGCAGCGGCTTTTTGCACAGTATCACGCCGGGTTAGGCTTCCAGAGCCCCGGCTAAGCAATTTTACCGGGCCGCCCGGTTCTTTTTTTTAACCAGCCCGGTTCTTTTTACACGTCCAGCTGGAGCTCAGCAGCGGCTTTTTGGACAAGATCACGCCGTGTTAGGCTTCCAGAGCCCCGGCTAAGCAATTTTACCGGGTCGCCCGGTTCTTTTTTTTAACCAGCCCGGTTCTTTTTACACTTCCAGCTGGAGCTCAGCAGCGGCTTTTTGGACAAGATCACGCCGTGTTAGGCTTCCAGAGCCCCGGCTAAGCAATTTTACCGGGTCGCCCGGTTCTTTTTTTAACCAGCCCGGTTCTTTTTACACTTCCAGCTGGAGCTCAGCATCGTGTAAAACATAAACCAAACGATGAAATTGGTTATTTCTTCATGTATAATGATCAACTCGATACTCCCTAGCCCCCAACAGCCTTTTTTTTCATAACACTTTAACCAGAGTGACGGGAGAGCGGCATTTCAGAAAACGTGCTTATCTCGGCGAGAAAAAGCGATTTCGGCAATAAAATTTAAAACGCGTGTAAAACATAAACCAAACGATGAAATTGGTTATTTCTTCATGTATAATGATCAACTCGATACTCCCTAGCCCCCAACAGCCTTTTTTTTCATAACACTTTAACCAGAGTGACGGGAGAGCGGCATTTCAGAAAACGTGCTTATCTCGGCGAGAAAAAGCGATTTCGGCAATAAAATTTAAAACGCGTGTAAAACATAAACCAAACGATGAAATTGGTTATTTCTTCATGTATAATGATCAACTCGATACTCCCTAGCCCCCAACAGCCTTTTTTTTCATAACACTTTAACCAGAGTGACGGGAGAGCGGCATTTCAGAAAACGTGCTTATCTCGGCGAGAAAAAGCGATTTCGGCAATAAAATTTAAAACGCGTGTAAAACATAAACCAAACGATGAAATTGGTTATTTCTTCATGTATAATGATCAACTCGATACTCCCTAGCCCCCAACAGCCTTTTTTTTCATAACACTTTAACCAGAGTGACGGGAGAGCGGCATTTCAGAAAACGTGCTTATCTCGGCGAGAAAAAGCGATTTCGGCAATAAAATTTAAAACGCGTGTAAAACATAAACCAAACGATGAAATTGGTTATTTCTTCATGTATAATGATCAACTCGATACTCCCTAGCCCCCAACAGCCTTTTTTTTCATAACACTTTAACCAGAGTGACGGGAGAGCGGCATTTCAGAAAACGTGCTTATCTCGGCGAGAAAAAGCGATTTCGGCAATAAAATTTAAAACGCGTGTAAAACATAAACCAAACGATGAAATTGGTTATTTCTTCATGTATAATGATCAACTCGATACTCCCTAGCCCCCAACAGCCTTTTTTTTCATAACACTTTAACCAGAGTGACGGGAGAGCGGCATTTCAGAAAACGTGCTTATCTCGGCGAGAAAAAGCGATTTCGGCAATAAAATTTAAAACGCGTGTAAAACATAAACCAAACGATGAAATTGGTTATTTCTTCATGTATAATGATCAACTCGATACTCCCTAGCCCCCAACAGCCTTTTTTTTCATAACACTTTAACCAGAGTGACGGGAGAGCGGCATTTCAGAAAACGTGCTTATCTCGGCGAGAAAAAGCGATTTCGGCAATAAAATTTAAAACGCGTGTAAAACATAAACCAAACGATGAAATTGGTTATTTCTTCATGTATAATGATCAACTCGATACTCCCTAGCCCCCAACAGCCTTTTTTTTCATAACACTTTAACCAGAGTGACGGGAGAGCGGCATTTCAGAAAACGTGCTTATCTCGGCGAGAAAAAGCGATTTCGGCAATAAAATTTAAAACGCGTGTAAAACATAAACCAAACGATGAAATTGGTTATTTCTTCATGTATAATGATCAACTCGATACTCCCTAGCCCCCAACAGCCTTTTTTTTCATAACACTTTAACCAGAGTGACGGGAGAGCGGCATTTCAGAAAACGTGCTTATCTCGGCGAGAAAAAGCGATTTCGGCAATAAAATTTAAAACGCGTGTAAAACATAAACCAAACGATGAAATTGGTTATTTCTTCATGTATAATGATCAACTCGATACTCCCTAGCCCCCAACAGCCTTTTTTTTCATAACACTTTAACCAGAGTGACGGGAGAGCGGCATTTCAGAAAACGTGCTTATCTCGGCGAGAAAAAGCGATTTCGGCAATAAAATTAAAAACGCGTGTAAAACATAAACCAAACGATGAAATTGGTTATTTCTTCATGTATAATGATCAACTCGATACTCCCTAGCCCCCAACAGCCTTTTTTTTCATAACACTTTAACCAGAGTGACGGGAGAGCGGCATTTCAGAAAACGTGCTTATCTCGGCGAGAAAAAGCGATTTCGGCAATAAAATTTAAAACGCGTGTAAAACATAAACCAAACGATGAAATTGGTTATTTCTTCATGTATAATGATCAACTCGATACTCCCTAGCCCCCAACAGCCTTTTTTTTCATAACACTTTAACCAGAGTGACGGGAGAGCGGCATTTCAGAAAACGTGCTTATCTCGGCGAGAAAAAGCGATTTCGGCAATAAAATTTAAAACGCGTGTAAAACATAAACCAAACGATGAAATTGGTTATTTCTTCATGTATAATGATCAACTCGATACTCCCTAGCCCCCAACAGCCTTTTTTTTCATAACACTTTAACCAGAGTGACGGGAGAGCGGCATTTCAGAAAACGTGCTTATCTCGGCGAGAAAAAGCGATTTCGGCAATAAAATTTAAAACGCGTGTAAAACATAAACCAAACGATGAAATTGGTTATTTCTTCATGTATAATGATCAACTCGATACTCCCTAGCCCCCAACAGCCTTTTTTTTCATAACACTTTAACCAGAGTGACGGGAGAGCGGCATTTCAGAAAACGTGCTTATCTCGGCGAGAAAAAGCGATTTCGGCAATAAAATTTAAAACGCGTGTAAAACATAAACCAAACGATGAAATTGGTTATTACTTCATGTATAATGATCAACTCGATACTCCCTAGCCCCCAACAGCCTTTTTTTTCATAACACTTTAACCAGAGTGACGGGAGAGCGGCATTTCAGAAAACGTGCTTATCTCGGCGAGAAAAAGCGATTTCGGCAATAAAATTTAAAACGCGTGTAAAACATAAACCAAACGATGAAATTGGTTATTTCTTCATGTATAATGATCAACTCGATACTCCCTAGCCCCCAACAGCCTTTTTTTTCATAACACTTTAACCAGAGTGACGGGAGAGCGGCATTTCAGAAAACGTGCTTATCTCGGCGAGAAAAAGCGATTTCGGCAATAAAATTTAAAACGCGTGTAAAACATAAACCAAACGATGAAATTGGTTATTTCTTCATGTATAATGATCAACTCGATACTCCCTAGCCCCCAACAGCCTTTTTTTTCATAACACTTTAACCAGAGTGACGGGAGAGCGGCATTTCAGAAAACGTGCTTATCTCGGCGAGAAAAAGCGATTTCGGCAATAAAATTTAAAACGCGTGTAAAACATAAACCAAACGATGAAATTGGTTATTTCTTCATGTATAATGATCAACTCGATACTCCCTAGCCCCCAACAGCCTTTTTTTTCATAACACTTTAACCAGAGTGACGGGAGAGCGGCATTTCAGAAAACGTGCTTATCTCGGCGAGAAAAAGCGATTTCGGCAATAAAATTTAAAACGCGTGTAAAACATAAACCAAACGATGAAATTGGTTATTTCTTCATGTATAATGATCAACTCGATACTCCCTAGCCCCCAACAGCCTTTTTTTTCATAACACTTTAACCAGAGTGACGGGAGAGCGGCATTTCAGAAAACGTGCTTATCTCGGCGAGAAAAAGCGATTTCGGCAATAAAATTTAAAACGCGTGTAAAACATAAACCAAACGATGAAATTGGTTATTTCTTCATGTATAATGATCAACTCGATACTCCCTAGCCCCCAACAGCCTTTTTTTTCATAACACTTTAACCAGAGTGACGGGAGAGCGGCATTTCAGAAAACGTGCTTATCTCGGCGAGAAAAAGCGATTTCGGCAATAAAATTTAAAACGCGTGTAAAACATAAACCAAACGATGAAATTGGTTATTTCTTCATGTATAATGATCAACTCGATACTCCCTAGCCCCCAACAGCCTTTTTTTTCATAACACTTTAACCAGAGTGACGGGAGAGCGGCATTTCAGAAAACGTGCTTATCTCGGCGAGAAAAAGCGATTTCGGCAATAAAATTTAAAACGCGTGTAAAACATAAACCAAACGATGAAATTGGTTATTTCTTCATGTATAATGATCAACTCGATACTCCCTAGCCCCCAACAGCCTTTTTTTTCATAACACTTTAACCAGAGTGACGGGAGAGCGGCATTTCAGAAAACGTGCTTATCTCGGCGAGAAAAAGCGATTTCGGCAATAAAATTTAAAACGCGTGTAAAACATAAACCAAACGATGAAATTGGTTATTTCTTCATGTATAATGATCAACTCGATACTCCCTAGCCCCCAACAGCCTTTTTTTTCATAACACTTTAACCAGAGTGACGGGAGAGCGGCATTTCAGAAAACGTGCTTATCTCGGCGAGAAAAAGCGATTTCGGCAATAAAATTTAAAACGCGTGTAAAACATAAACCAAACGATGAAATTGGTTATTTCTTCATGTATAATGATCAACTCGATACTCCCTAGCCCCCAACAGCCTTTTTTTTCATAACACTTTAACCAGAGTGACGGGAGAGCGGCATTTCAGAAAACGTGCTTATCTCGGCGAGAAAAAGCGATTTCGGCAATAAAATTTAAAACGCGTGTAAAACATAAACCAAACGATGAAATTGGTTATTTCTTCATGTATAATGATCAACTCGATACTCCCTAGCCCCCAACAGCCTTTTTTTTCATAACACTTTAACCAGAGTGACGGGAGAGCGGCATTTCAGAAAACGTGCTTATCTCGGCGAGAAAAAGCGATTTCGGCAATAAAATTTAAAACGCGTGTAAAACATAAACCAAACGATGAAATTGGTTATTTCTTCATGTATAATGATCAACTCGATACTCCCTAGCCCCCAACAGCCTTTTTTTTCATAACACTTTAACCAGAGTGACGGGAGAGCGGCATTTCAGAAAACGTGCTTATCTCGGCGAGAAAAAGCGATTTCGGCAATAAAATTTAAAACGCGTGTAAAACATAAACCAAACGATGAAATTGGTTATTTCTTCATGTATAATGATCAACTCGATACTCCCTAGCCCCCAACAGCCTTTTTTTTCATAACACTTTAACCAGAGTGACGGGAGAGCGGCATTTCAGAAAACGTGCTTATCTCGGCGAGAAAAAGCGATTTCGGCAATAAAATTTAAAACGCGTGTAAAACATAAACCAAACGATGAAATTGGTTATTTCTTCATGTATAATGATCAACTCGATACTCCCTAGCCCCCAACAGCCTTTTTTTTCATAACACTTTAACCAGAGTGACGGGAGAGCGGCATTTCAGAAAACGTGCTTATCTCGGCGAGAAAAAGCGATTTCGGCAATAAAATTTAAAACGCGTGTAAAACATAAACCAAACGATGAAATTGGTTATTTCTTCATGTATAATGATCAACTCGATACTCCCTAGCCCCCAACAGCCTTTTTTTTCATAACACTTTAACCAGAGTGACGGGAGAGCGGCATTTCAGAAAACGTGCTTATCTCGGCGAGAAAAAGCGATTTCGGCAATAAAATTTAAAACGCGTGTAAAACATAAACCAAACGATGAAATTGGTTATTTCTTCATGTATAATGATCAACTCGATACTCCCTAGCCCCCAACAGCCTTTTTTTTCATAACACTTTAACCAGAGTGACGGGAGAGCGGCATTTCAGAAAACGTGCTTATCTCGGCGAGAAAAAGCGATTTCGGCAATAAAATTTAAAACGCGTGTAAAACATAAACCAAACGATGAAATTGGTTATTTCTTCATGTATAATGATCAACTCGATACTCCCTAGCCCCCAACAGCCTTTTTTTTCATAACACTTTAACCAGAGTGACGGGAGAGCGGCATTTCAGAAAACGTGCTTATCTCGGCGAGAAAAAGCGATTTCGGCAATAAAATTTAAAACGCGTGTAAAACATAAACCAAACGATGAAATTGGTTATTTCTTCATGTATAATGATCAACTCGATACTCCCTAGCCCCCAACAGCCTTTTTTTTCATAACACTTTAACCAGAGTGACGGGAGAGCGGCATTTCAGAAAACGTG